>NC_086153.1:305142964-305763679 GCF_035149785.1 Candoia aspera | reverse complement strand
AACACAGTAAGAGCAAAAAGCAACTGGAAGTGTTGCTATTGAAAGTCTGCAGTGAAAATGTTAAATAGAGATATAGATATTATGGAGCCTATGGAAGAAAATCTAGATAATACATTGATTCTGGTGCAAATCTAATAATCAGCTAAACGACAGCTTACTTCCTTCATCATACCAGTCCTGCTTGTAAATAGTGCAATAATTTAAGTAGTGCCAATATGATACAAGTTTCTAAATACTGGCTAGCAGTCTTTGCTAACTTAATGTCCTCCAGATGTGTGGACTGCATCTCTCATCATTTCCAGCCAGCCACAACAAATAGCCATGCTCTTTGCAAGTGATGGGAGTTGTCATCCATGACAGTGGGCAGGAATTATGTTAGGAAAGTTTGTTGTAAGAGTTTAGAAGAGTTAATTCTTTAAAACAAGGATGCAAAGCCTGAAGCTCAAAGACCACAAGAGCTTTGGGTGCAGCCCCAAGAAGGCCTCTAAACAGTGCAGCCAAATCATTACAATTTTACAACAGAAAAGGAAAACAATGGAAAATAATTGTTTTAACAACATTTAATTAAAGACATTGGTGATATAATTTAAATGTCAATTAAATCCAACTCAGTTTATTTTTTCCTGGCTCCATCCATTTCTTCCATCTGTCTCTCACTGCTTTTTGGAGTACGGCCATTCAGAGGCAACATTTGGCTTCTGGCTCAATTTGGCCCCACCTGAACAATGCAGAAGACTCAGTGGTCCCCTCTCCTAATCATCCAACCCATTTCAGTGTGCTAGTGGGGTCTTTGTGCACCAGCCAAGTTTACAGTCCTCCCAGCTGGCACAAGGGAGTTCTGGGAGATTGCGGCTTCCTCTTTCACTTCCTCTTCCTTGTTGTTATTTATATAGGCATCTTTATTTATGATCCAAGATAGATCCAACAGAAACACAAATTCCTAAAGCATTATGCAACTCTGACTGGAGCCAATCCTCTCCAAGGATCATGCTGAATAAACCATTTTCAGGTTTTTGCAGCAGCTGCCCTCAGAGTTATGTGATAAATCATATCCAAAAGGGGCAGAATCGGTGTTATTCTGTCACTGATGCATACCTCCTGCAGTGTAAAAGAGGTCATGATTCTCAAATGATGATGATGATGCACGTTATATCCCAGCCTTCACATTCCTTCTGTCAAAAGGGACACAGAGATGCTTGCATGTTCAAATAACAACATAGCTTTGTTACTCTAACTGGGAATAACCTTCATTCTCCAAAATGGCTGTTGCTCTCTGATCTTATTCATTGGTTTGTTCATGCCTTTCTGAAATTGGTTTAGTACACCATGAAAGTGCCTAAAATGTTGCTGAGAGTTAACAGGAGATCCCAAATGAATCCTCGAGAGTTCAAAATTTTGCACTTATGTTTACACAAGGAAGAATATAAAAAGACGTGTGGAGTTCTAGATCAAGAGCCAAATTTTACAGCCAACCTAAAATGTATGTGCCAGTGCTGTGACTTGAACAGGAAAAGGCTGTCATTTTTGTAAATAACAATGAAACTGTAGGCTAGATCAAGGACAGAAAATCAGACCATTTCTATTTTTACTGAAAATGTAACAGCAAAGTAAGATGGACTTTTACTCAGCTGATACCAAAATAGGGTCTGTTTAGTTTATGCCTTAATATGTTGTGTGATCACAGCCAATTGTGGGTATTCACTAAACCATGGTTTTGCAAATCTTGGCTTAAATGACAAATCACATGAGCCAAAATGAAACAAGCCACTTTACAAAAGGTAAATCAGTCTAGGGCTGAGCATAGTTTTTAAACTTACCTTTTGCATAAATGTTGACCTGGTTCTTACATTGTGTTGAGGTAAGTTGTCTATCCATAGTATACTGAATATATCATAGCTGGGTTTGCACAATTTGATAAGTTATAAACCTGGTTAAAACAATAGCATCTGGGCTATATACAATATATTAAACTAAAGACAGGTGGGTTTCATTATGACTTAGCGTGATGGGTGAAGCCAATTGTAATGTGATGGCTTCCATGGGAGAAAATGGTTAGAGAAGGTTTTCCCTGAGTTGGCTTTCCTGTTGTATCATCCTGGGTCCAACTGTCTAAGGATTAGAGGATCTCCCCAATCCCCTATAATTGCTTTGAAGGAGCACAGGGAGCAGCAAAAAAAAAAAGTACCTTGTGAAAACTGTGTTTTCATTTTAATGTCTTTCCCCATGAAGCACTCTGTACGTTGAGTCCTGCTCCTTAACAGCCTGGATCAGTACCATTGTATTTGAGTTTTGCCTGGAAAGTATCAAGAATTTTAAACCATGATATTTAGGAAACAGTCTAGCAATATTTGGGAGTAAGACCCATTGGACATGCATAGCATTTTTCTGGATGTCAATTTAATTGATATTTTACTAAACCTTCAGACCAACAACCAACTGAATTTCCAATGATAGGTTCTATATAGTTGTTTATTATTTATGCCCATTCTATTTATTTGGTTTGATTTATTTGTTTGTCATTAGCGTTTTTCGGTCCTTGCTGTTTTATGCATATTACCTTAAGAGGTGGTGGTGATGGATATTATTAAAAGCCAGCCTGTGCCTGTAAACATCCTGCTATTCTTAAAGTATCTTAAAAAGAAATTTACATTGAAATATTAAATTGAAAATGAAAAGCAGGATAAGTAATTTATGATGTGATTAGAAGTAAATATATTAGCTGATTGTAACCACCTGTGATTAATCAGACAAAAACTATCCATCAGCAGACAGCCAAATTAACCTTTCCGTTTCTGATTATTTCAGATGTCGATGAATGCCGCACTATTGCCGAGGCCTGTAGAGGAGATATGGTGTGTGTCAACCAAAATGGGGGCTATTTATGCATTCCACGAACAAATGCCGTCTATCGATCCCCATATTCGAATCCTTATGCACCTAATATATACCCACCGCCTCCAGTCCCAGCTCCTGCTCCAAATTATCCCACTGCTGGAAGAGCTCCTGCCATTTGTCGGTTTGGGTATCGAATGAGTGAAAACAACCAGTGTGTAGGTAAATAGCAAGACATTTTATTTGTGCCGGCCTTGTATAGTTTTTTTAGCCTATCCCGTTTTGCCGTCTGAATTGTATTTGCTGAGAGAGAGAGAGAGAATAAGTGTGTGTGTGTGTGTGTGTGTGTGTGATACTGGCAAAAGGATGGCACAGCATTTTCCTGCTGTATTGTGCCTTGTTTATTTTCCAATGGCCTCTGTACCACACTTGGATTCCTTATTCTGCCAAAGCAAGACATTTATCATGGTGAAGTTTTTTGTTTTGTCCTCTTATGTTTTGGACCGTTATCTTACACATGAGGCATGAAGGTTCACGCGGATGCTTCTGGTTGCTATTTGAACAGTCTAACGAGGGATAAATACTGAATATATTTCATTCCAGTGACACAGTGTGCCAACTGCCTTGTTCATGAAGCACTTGATTCAGGCTGCAACCGTGCTCTTTTTCTTCAACCTTCTTTGTGATTTGTTGCTTTAACAGCTATTTATTTGGACAATTGCAGATTCCTTGCATTTTTTAGTATACAGGTAATTCTCGTTTAGCATCCACAATTGGGACCGGCAACTCAGTTGTTAAAAGAAGTGGTTGCTAAGTGAAACTGCAACTGTGCTTATGATCTTACCTCAGCTTTCCTTTGGTTTACAGACCTGCGAAGGTTGTAAATGCAAGGATTGGTCATAAAGTTATTTTTTCATCAGCGTTGTAACTGCGAATGGTCACTAAATGAGGCAGTCACTAAACAAGGACTACTTGTAGTATGTTTCAGAGTTGTATAATCCATCTCATTTGGGAGATGTTGCTCAGGGAAAATTCACACTTCTTATCCAGGGCAACATCAAGTTAAAGAGTGTACTATCCACTATGTAAAACTGACTAAAAGTAATAAAGATTAGGTATGTTGATATAATTTGATTGTGGGAGTACGCAACTCTCAAGGAGAGGATGGATAGGACAGGTCACTTTATTCTTCAAAGGATGGGTGGTCAGGAAAGGATTGCTTTTCTTTTCTTTTTTTAACACATGAAGGAATGAACATGTAGATACTGTGGATTGGATTGGATTTAATAACACCCCCCCAAACATCCACAGTAGAAACTGGAGCCTGCAAGTTTCCATGTCTTTATTATAAAAACCACATTGTCTTTCTATCATATCCTGCTTCTCCTTCAATAAAACTTCTTCCATTAGAAGCTTGAACTGAACTGCAATTGGATTTTGAAAGGCTACTACTGTCATGATGCCTCATTCTGGGAAAGGGCTCCATTTTTGGTCCTACTGAATTCTCTTGATTATTAAACAGATACAGTAGCAACTCTTCAGGATTATTTTGATGGTCCTCTACTGGCATTATGATGGGTTATCTTAAGATGCACATTTATCTCACCAATTAGCAACTGGAAGTCCTTCAGCTAAAATTAATTCATGGTAAAACTATGTTTTGGTAATGTTATTTTGGAATAAACCATTAGCTGTAAAAGAGGATTGAGGAGGAGGAAGAAGAAGAAAGGAATATGCTGAGAGTGAAACCTTTGGCTGGATAACTTTTTGGAGGCTGTCCCATGCCAGATGCTATCAATAATGCAGGGTACAGTTCTTGTTCTTTCTTTATAATTAGACTAAATATATTGGTTTGCTTTGAACGTTCAGCCTGACCACACAGCATACAAAGTCAATGCTTACTTGCTCTGTTTACACTGATTAGTGTAATCAATCATCTCTCCCTATGGAATATTATTCCGCCAAAGATAAGATTGGCTCCCACCTTGATACTTTTCCAGAAGGCCTGAAGACATGGTTTTGTCAGTGAGCCTGGGGACCCCAGGCCAACATGGAGCCAATCAAGTGGATAATTTGAGAGTTTGTTGCTGCCACAGGGGGTGGGGGGGTTCACTGTGGTTTTTTTTTTTAATTATTATTATGAGCTTTTAATTCTGTAAGCTGCCCAGAGTCACCATGCGTGAGTTGGGCAGCCATATAGATTTGTTTAATAAATAAACTGGCATTTTGACATGGTAATATGACACACTTCTGTGAAACTGTTAATTGCATCTGCACTGGATAAACTTGCTGTAGTTAAGTTTGCTTATTATGAGTTAGCCTCTATGAATGTACTTTTAATGATGTGATTTTGATTTATTGGTCAATGTTAAATCATTATCAGATACTTAAAGATGTATATAGGAAAGAAGTGTGCTTACATCATATTAGCATGCATTATATCCTTTTCCAGAGTTGGTATATAGCATCATACCTGTGAACTCCCCAAGCTTTTTTGTTTGAACATTTCTGTGGGCAAAATATTAGCTAAATATCATCTTTAGCTTTTTTCTTAAATGTATACACTTTATAATCATCACTGTAAACTAGCACTAAGCATCTCCTGTAATGCTTCTATGCTAGGAATTCAGCACAGACATTATGCCTATCTAGAAAGAAATTCATGGGTCATCATAACTACTTGCTCCTGGAGATGTTAGTTTGCAGAATTGTGATTTCTTCATATATGCAGAGAAAAGTAGAAGGGTGATGCAAAATTAGTCCCAGAATAGACTCAATAACAGACTTCAGGAATCACTGAAGTGAAAAGGAAACAGTACAACCCACTAATCTAAAGGATGATAGAAAGGTCACAGGTAAGTATCATTAAAACAACCTTGATAGCTTCAGCAAACTGACAAGTCATACTCCACAAAACACACATACACACACAAACACCATTAAACTCACATCAGGCTACTCATACACACACAAAGTCTGATGGGTGAAAATCCCTTCTTATGTCCTACAACAGACATCTTGACCAATACAAACTTTAGAGGTTCCCAATAAGTGAGAATGCACCCACAACTGACCTGTGGACCAATCCTTTTCACCCCTACCTTGTAGACTTATGTTTGCTCTTTTCATTTATACCTTTTTCAGTAAGAAAACAGGCAAAGGCAATGAGGGCAAGTGAAATTTTATTTTATTTTATTGCTCTTGGGAACAATGATTCATTGGGATGGAGCTTGCTTCAGCGCATGTCCCTGAGAGGCAACCAAGTGACTTACAATGCCAACACTCTAGAGAAGAATGCTAAGGTTAAAATGCTAGTCTTCAGAGAGAGAACTGACAAAGTCAACCAACTGGGTTGCAGCCAAATGGGGGCATGGGGCAGTCCTTCCTGATAAAGAATAATTGGAGCTGCAATTTGTATTAAGGAAGTTGGAGAGGAAATGAAAGTGAGAAAAGCTGCAGGTGGGCATAAGAATCCAATGTGCTGACAAAGTTGAGATGGCTACTATATAAGTGCAAAACTCCAATAACTGTCTGCTCCAGTGGCTAACCCCATAGCAAGGCACAAATTTGCCTCATGAATATTATACATGCTATTTCTGGCCACACCTCAGTGGAACTCTGGCACAGAAATGGAAGTAGAGGAGATGAGAGGTCTCTACACTGTTTCAGGGCAAGATAAAGTACAAACTGGGTCTTACTCTGCAAAATGTCCCACCAAAGTTCAGGAACCTGCAGAAAAAGCCCTATTAGACATTCCAGACTCACTGGATGTGAGTTGTGGAAGGAGAGAGCTGGAACCAAGACTGAAAAAGACATCTGGAATCTCATACAGGTAGAACAATACCTATAACATCTACCAGAGGCAATACATAAATTTATTTTCAGTCAAGCTCTAAGACAGTTCCGCATGCATTCAGAGGAAGGGAGGAATCTCCACAATGACAAAGGAAATCGCTTTACAAAAAGAGAAAGGCCTTATGCAACAGTGGCACTGCCTTCAGACCTGCTGTTTCACATTTCAACTACCCTATGACCTTTTCAGGATGATGCAAATAACTATGGAGTCCTGAATGTTTCAGCTCACTAGACAGAACATACGAAAGTTCTAGACGGATCAGGCCAAGAGCCCATCTAAACCTGCATTCTTTATCACAAAGTGGCTAACACGGTGCATCTAGAAAGTTTCTTCTACTATCCTTCCCCAGCAGTTGGTATTTAAGATGCACTACCTGTCATTCAAGCTATAAAATATAGCCATTGATTAAATTCATTTGTCTAGTTCCTTTTAAAGCCAACTCAGTTGGTGAATATTACCACATCCAATGGCAATGAATAGTTTATTTTAACTGCGTGATGGGTAATGAAAGGAAAAAGAACAAGTACAGTATTTCCAAGCTCTAACAATGATAGACAACGTCTTCAAAAGCAACCATATTCCTATACTGAAATATCGGTGCAGCTATTTGATAATTAACATAGTTTATACAAAGATTGAATTGGTATGAATCCAAAATTTAAGAGAAGCTCTGCAATTTGTGTTGCATTTTTCTTTGTAGGAGTACCACCAGAGTTAAATGAGAATTCCAGCTAAAAGTCAGTCCCCTTCAAGTCAAACTTGACACTTGCTGACTTCATGGATTCTTTCATGAAGTTTTCTTGGCAATATTAACAAAATGGTTTGCTACTGCCTTCTTCTAAGATGATTTTTGACATCCCCATCTAATCTACAGCCCTGGGATTTCCTGGTAGTGTCTTAACCATTAACCAGGTCTGATCCTGGATAGCTTCTGAGTCCAGACAAATACACTTGTTGACACAAGAATAATAGGTAAACATACACAAACACACACGCACACACATAAACATCTGAGGGATGCAGCACAATCATATCTTCCAGATACATTCTTTGTGGTTTTTAGATATTTTTCCTAAGAGAAAAAAATATGATTATACCCATGATATACAGAATAATATTATGAAACTTCTTGAATCCTGGTGAGAGTAGATTATATTTCTGAAACAAAACACAGTATCAAATCTAGACCAACATTTTTGTTTTGTCTGTTTCCACATTTAACCCATTCACTCCTATACTCTTTCAAGTTCTATATTGCTTAGCCATAGTAATAAACTTTTTGATTAAAAAGTTCAATGCAGTAACCTTCTTCACTGAAGCAAAGCTTCCTATTCTTTCACTACATTTTCTAAGCTGAAAATTTCTTTCAGTTTCTCTTCCCCCCATCCCGTAATTTCGTCCTGATTTGGCAATCCTTGTTCAGTATTGCTAGAAAAAAAATGCAACACAAGGACCTTCCTTCCTTCCTCCCTCCCTCCCTCCCTCCCTCCCTCCCTCCCTCATTCCCTCCATTAGTTTTCATTCCTGCTAAAATATTTAACACACTGGTTGGGTAAAAAGGCAGGTGAGGTACATAATAACAAGGGTAGAGAACAGAGGAGTTGAAACAGGAAGAAATAAGTCCATCCTATACTCCTCACATTGCCGTTTGTGCTTGTTTTCACCAGGAAAAAACTACAGGAGGCTTCTGGTAATTTTGTAATACCTGTCTTTTTACAAACATACAAAAATGGCATAGAGGAGAGACAGATATCCAAAGAAACAGTGCTGCTTTTTAAAGGATTCAATCTCCAAATAGCAACATTCCCTTGGAACCTCAGACCCTTATTGCTCCTGAGATACAAGATTCAGGTTTATTTATCAGTATTTAATACTGTTAAACATTTTAATGTCCCCTTTTTCAAGTAGGCAAGGTTCAATAGCTGGCAGTCCCCAGACATGAACACTGATTGGACAACAGTAACCTGCAAATGTGACCGTTTCATCTGTTTCATTGACAAATTTCAGCTGTATGGTGGAAATCTGGATTGCATGCCGGCAACTAAAAAAAAAAGGTTACCCATCTCAACCTACAATATAATCTTCCTAAAATACAGCAACATTGGATGCAGGATGTTCAGCTTGATTCCTTCCCTTGTTTGCCAAAAAGCACAGATAGCATTGCAGGTGACTCTCTTTGCCCTGTGCAGTACGTTTGGTGCATTTAACGCTATGCATGTTAACAGGTACCATGTCTTCTCATATAGAGAAGGACTGATGGAAAACAATCAAGTTGAGCAAGTGCCTGGTAGTCCTTACCTAATTATTGTCCATGCTTCTTTGGAACAGCCCTAACCTTTCAAAACTAAGTAAAAATAGTGCACACATAAGGGACTCCCCTCTCCTTACTTTAATCTTCAGTCCACACTCCTCACATGTCTTCTCAGGTCCCCCGGGGTGGGATGGAGATGTTTCTAATTTTATTCTGGAATGGTGAGTCTCTGCCCAAAATTAGCAGTCCCAACTTTTTAATCCTTCCACATCAGTATTCTTAGTGCTCTATGGTTCTTGGTTTCTTTTATTATTGTTTCCGACAATCAGCCTTTGGATTCAGCCATCCTGATTCCTATTTTTACAGATGTGGAATTGAAGCTGAGGCATCATGTTTTTTCCCACCCAATGAGTCCATTTTTATGAGCTGGAATTTGAACTACTATTTCAAGTTCCAAATGTAACACCCTGTCCTTTGGCTCTTACTTTTTTCCGTTTGTTTTTCATTCCTGATTGTTCATCTGGGACTAGAGGCACTAAATTTAAAAGTGTGTTGGGGGTAGGGGAACAGTCCCTATTCTTATCATTTTTATAATGCTTTTTTTCCATGTTGAAAGCACTGAAAAAGCACCTTCTAGTTCCAAACTACAGATTTATTAATTTTTTTAAAACAATTTCTTGGCTCGTCTTTTGCTTGCAGCTCTCCTTCAGTATTATTCACTTTTACAAATGTGTGGTGAAGAGTTGGTTTCTCATGATATTAAATTCCATAATGAAAGCCCAGTTTCATAGCTTCTTTCATTGGACAATGTGGTCCTCACAATACAGTGAGGCTTCCTGTCATCTGGGCAGGTTCACCATAGTAGCAGCAGATCTGAAATGGAAAATTTGGTTCTCAAGATTTGCAGAGTGTAATTATGTATTGTATCTTTATTCTACCCTTCTTCTTATGAGATTAGAACAGTGTTACTTTTTCATATTTTCTTTACAAAAATCCTGAGAGAAATGTTAGACTAAAGCCTGAAGCCCAGAGTTTCATTGCTAAGCAAGATTCAAATCTAGATCTGCTCAATCTTTCCATTGTGGCACATGGATCTGATTCTTGTGTATAGTGATGTGAATGAGCCTGAGTCTAGTTATTTCCTTCTCTCTTTTCACCAGCACAGCTTTGCAGTTTACCATGACTAATTACAGTTTGCTAAAGCACAGATATGAAAAGAGCAATGGATTTTTCTTCCTTCTGACTTCACCCAAGGGGAGAAAAGAACAAGGAGTGATCATGTCTGGTGCTTAGTTTAAGGTTATGTCTAAATTAAGCGAGTAGCTCCTTTATTTGTTGCTTATTTTCTTTCTCAGATCTTTGATCTGGCTATTCTTTCACTGCAGTATTCATTTTTCTCTCTCTCTTAGCACTGGCAAAACATTTCAATTTAATACAGGTTTTAATATTTCCAGTCTATTTTAAGTAAACTTAGCATAGGAACCATTTCACATACTGAGTAAAAGCATGTAAGGAACAATTAAATTATCTTGGCCATTAGTAACTTTTTGTTATGGGCCACGAGATGATTGAGCAAAAATCTGTACAGTGCACCAAAAGCTTTTCACGTATATTTATAGCCTTGGATTAAGTTGTAGAAGTGCCGCTGGATTGTTGCCATTTACCAATAACTACTTCTCATTTCTCCAGAATTTATTTTGTCAGTGACTGCATCTTTCCCTGCAGCTTGCATATTACACTGCATTTGTGTAATGATTAAGGAAAGTGTTGCAAGTGTTCATTGTTCACGCATGTTTTTGAAAAAAGGAGTCACCCAGCTCTAATGATCTCCAAACCAACATCGCTTGTTTCTTAATGGCAACATGTTAAAATGCTGTCCTTCCTAGCTGCAATCTACCAAAACTTCTCTCTGTTGCTGTTTGCCTCAGAAACAACCATCCCATCCCTGCAATTGTGTTTATGGAGGGAGAAGGGAAGACAGCTGAGAGAACTAATTCTCCCTCCTATATTTTACCAGCCATCCACAACAACCCCCCCCCCATCCCATCCTATGTAATAAGTCCATTGGAGTCTGTTGGGCAGCTAATAAATCCAAACAAACAAGCAAACAAACAAAACAATTAGGAAGAAAGTCTCATTGACATGAATTAAATTTGTTGGACTGGAGCTGGGAGGACTAAGAGTATTTAACCCCTCACCTCACAGGGTTGTTGTTGTGCGGAAAATAGGAGAGGGAAGGAGCATTAGGTATGTTCACCGCCTTGAGTTATTTATAAAAATAATAAAGGCGGGATATAAAAAAATAATTTATTTCCACCCTCATCTCCATCCACTGGCCCATCAAAGCCTATTTAGAACTGTATTTCACTGAACATTTTTTTTTGTCAATTCCAATAGAGAATCTGTAGGCTTTATTCCTCAGAAGATCTAAAGAAAGCTGTTGCCTTAATTGCTGAAAATCTTATTTACTCTCATACGTATTTGCTCTGGTGTGCATCTTCTGTCAATCTCAGGGAGTAAAGAGCTTCCAATGGTGGCTCTTCCAAGCTGCTAGTTTGGGTATCCTCCAGGTTACTCTCCACTGTGGAAACTTTCTGGAAAGTTCCACATGTCTGCTGTCATGCTGAAATAGTCCTCAGTCTTTTGGAAAATTGTGCTGTCTGTAGCTTTGATATAGCATCAAGAGATGGCAACACTCATATTGACACATAAAACTGATTGCTATTCTTGGCTCCTGCTATATGTTTCTTGATTCGGTTTTATTTGTTTCTCTTCGTTTTGACTCCAGGCCTAAATCTGGCTGCATTTCTATGCCACAATCAAGATGTTTGGCCAAAATATATAGAAATATGAATTCGTTTATCAACATTTGCAAATTTGCCAGACCACATTTTCAGACTTAAAGGGCACAAGGTTGGCCAAGGCTGCTATAAGGAAAGGCAGATGTTGCTTTAATATCTCATCTCAAGAATAAACGTATTTCTGCCTTTTAGAAATATAAATGCTGCATTTCGCCTTGTGGACTTTTCATACATCTGACCTACTTTTTTGCCAATTCTTACAGTTATATTCTTCCTTTGAGCCTCTTTTCACATTATATATATTTTAGCGTAATAATATATACATTTTGTGAATGATCCAAACATTAAAATGTGACTATGACAAGACATATCTGAAAAATACATTTATCATGTAAGAGCCAACAACAGCTGCAACTTCCTGTTGATTGTACACTCAGTGGCCATCAAAGGATGTTACTATGATATGGCATTTAAATTTTACAGAAAGTAATATATGTGAGAAGACAAATCAAAGTTCTGTGGGAACGGAAATAGAAGTAATTAATAGAAGGTACATTATCATTCTAGGTACGTTTAAAATCTGCCATTTTTCTTTGGTTACTACTTCACGCACTTCTTGCCCTTTAAGTATCCTCATATTCTCAGTAAGTTATAAATATGCTATCTGTGATTTTATTACATCTGACAGTTGGTGGAGTGGTGAAGTATTTCAGTTTTATGGTATGCATATCACTTCTACTTTAATATATTTTAGAAAGAATCCTGATAGATGGTCATATGGAATGATTTTTGAATGTCTCTATTTTTCCTGTTTTCACCATGAACTGCTCTTAATTTAGGAATTGTTTTCTAGTAGTCAATCATAATCTGTCCTTCTGTCACTTAAAACCATTATTCCATGTACTCCACTCTAGAAGGAGAGAGAACAGGTCTTGATGTTCCTCTATGTGATAACCTTTCAAATATTTGAAGAGGGCACAGCTCCACTCACTTGACTTTTCTCAAAAATAAGCATATGAGGTTCTCCAGGCTTCTTTTTTTTTATAGGGCTTACTTTTTAGCCTCTGATCATTGCCCTTCTCTGAACCTGTTCTGATTTTTCTGAATCCTTCTTGAAGCATGATCCTCAAAACTGGTCATTGTACGTGAGATGGGGTCTGACCAAGGAAAAATTACTTCAGATGATTGAGAAATCATGTTCTGTTAATGCAGCATAAGACCACATTGACTTCTTTGAGTTCATACTGCAATGCTGGCTTGTAATCAGATTACAGTCGACTCCTATTTCACGACAGTTTTTACCATTACTATTATTAAGCCAGACATTCCTATACTATATTTGTACATTTGAGTTTTGTTTCCTAAGTGAACTTTGCACCTTTCTCTGTTAATTTTTATTGTTACTTTCAACAATAAAACCTATCCAGATCTCCAACCTATCAAGATCATTTTGAATTTTAATTCAGTCTTCTAGGATATAAATTTTCCCAAGCAATTTTGTGACATTGCAGATTGAATAAGTATTTCATCTTCCTCTTCACCCAAATATGCTACTCCAATTTGATGAGCATTCTTGTTTTTCAAGACATCTATGTAGCCACTTAATTGCCATGACATCCAGCCCACATTTAACTAGCTTCCCTAATCGGCATGTCATGGAGTATTTTGTCAAATGCTTTGCTACAATCAAGATGTATTATGTTTATAGCATGCCTACCATGTAATAAAGAAGTTTCTCAACATACATGCTCAACAAAGGAGCCAAATTGGACATGGTCCAGCCCACAGATGGAAGATTTCTTACTGCAGAGCATACTGTCTACTTCAGGTTCCACAAATTCAGAAGAACCTCAGATTACATTGCAAGATATCACTCCGCTCATATCACATGGCTCTGCCCAAATGTGGTTTAACTCTGAGTGAACATGAGCAATTTTATCCACAAAGAAATGGACAAAAATGTCACAGTGGCTTGTAAGCTTCTTGCCCCTCCTGCTCCTCCCCAAGGTAGTCTTTGTCACCCTAAACAGGGCTGCTGGGCAGGAATCTCTGGCACAAAAAATTCAGAAAAATACATACACTTTGCCATTCTGATTGCCACTATGTAGGTAAAAAATGGGCACATACCTATCCTTGGCCATACTCACTTTTAATCTTATGCCACCATTGATCTAAACATCTTTTCATTTGCTTTATTCTTCACCACAACTTGGAAAACCAAGGAGTCACTCAGGACTGGCACCTGGGAAAAGGCCTCATAGGGTCAATCTTATCCAATGCTCTGGCCATCTTTTTATACCAGAGATTGACCAGACTTGAGACAGAACTAATTGCCCTCAGAAAACCTTCAGGATCAATTGGCACCTGAGGTGAATCACTGTAATTGGTCACCAAAGGTCCAGGGTGCTCACATTTTTCAGCCTGGCTGGAAATGATCTGACAACATCAGAGAACAATGTTCTCCATATTCAGGTCATGTCTCATCTGCTTTGAAGTAAAAACCTGATCCAGCATATTTGTTTCAAGAAAAAGATTATCTGGGACAAACCCATGGTCACCATGGAGGCCACAAAACCCTAAGCCAACCAGGACAACCATCCCAAGGCATGTAGATTGAAGTTCACCTGTACCAAAAGCCTGGGAAACTCACCAGCCTGGTGATGAGCCTTAGGATCTCCTGGAGAGCCACTATCAGGCAACAGGAGAATTGTACTCCAACAGCAACCCTAGCTTCTCCCTACAGCCCCATCTCACATAAGCATTCACATCTGATGACCTCTGTTGCAGTGTTACTGGTTACTCCTAAGTCTCATGAATGATTGAAGCAACCCATCCTCCTACCTGTTGGCATTGTGCCTGTGACAGGATCCAAAATCCAGGAGAGCAAATCTCTAACAAGGCTACATTCCCATTGTTGACTAATTAGGTTGCAGTAATACATATCAGGTCCATACATTTATTCACCACTAAATTGTGGATAGTAATGGTTTTATCCTCTACAGACCTGGCATTTAACAGCAGCATCTTGATCCAAATGCCCAGTGATTTAGCCATCCACACACAAGGCTGGGGAATAAGGGACATGCAGCAATGTGTAGGTTCCCCTTTTCCTTCAGTGACTTACCCATATATTCCTCTGGCCATCACTATTTCAATGTGGTCCCAATTTCTTCACCCCCAACACCATTATCCTCCCTCCTGCTGGTATCTTGTCATGCTAGATGTCATGCCAGATGAGCCAGTGTTCTTTATTATTTTTCTTTCACTGGTCTAAGAGGCCCCATTTCAGCAGCACTCCCACTTTCTACAGTGTACATTTTATCAGATTTTGTGAGATGCAACCACTCTTGTGCCAGCAGTCCATTATTTAGATAAGTCTGTCCACACCCCGGAAAACAAATCTTTCTTTTGGACATCATTTATGTAGGAAGTCATTGGTTTGCATTGTTCTTTCTCTTCCTTGGATCCTCTTCCATGAACAGGAAGGATGGATGAGAATTCCAGCTGAGCCTCCGGTGCAATGATGCAATTCTGCCTGTTCTTTGGAGCATCATTTCCCCCAAGGAACTGTAAAGAAAGGATAGTTGTCAATGAATTTGATAAGTCTTGAAAGTTCTTCTGTCACATTCTAATTCTTGCAAGGATGTGATAGCAAAGTTCATTCAAGCTGATGGGTTCAGCCAACATGGAGGTTGTAATTCAACCCCCACCCACTCCAACATGTTTTATAACTAAGTACTATATTGATGCTTTGTTGCTCTGAAGTGCTTGTCAATGAAATAACAGTTCTGAGAATGTTTCTGCAAAAAAGTTGTCTCTGACTCACTCAAAGATTATTTGGCATTTTCCCCTTAGTTACATTTTTCATCATTAGTTACATGTGAATTAGTTATAGACCAAACTCTACTTCCATTGTCTTTGAGGTTTCAAAACATTCTGTATAATTACCCAATGGAATTATGCCCTTCACACTTTATTTAAATATGCTATGTGACATTTTTATTTGTAACATGGCAGTGTTGTTAACATTTTCTGCCAAAGCAGATAGTCTCTGTGTGAACAGACCCTGCAAGACTATATATTATACTGCATGTTACTAAGCAGCCAAATTCTTTGAGATACCAAGTCCATTTTCTTTGACTTTGACAATATAGCATATACGATATACTGTATTGCAAAAAACATAGTAATCTGAGGTTCCAACCCTGAGAATGAGGACACAATGATAAAGTAGCTGATAATGCGGCTTATAGAAAGAATACAACACAGCAAGGATTAAGCCCACTCTTCCCCTCCGGCTCCAGATGTGGAGCCTTGATGGCTTAGGGGTTCTTGAGCCAATAATGTTACATGCAGCTATTTGTAATATCTAGCTTAGCTCATAGTGTGCAGTGATTTACTATTGCTTCAGTCAGTGACTTCTATTCATGCTATATGACAAAAGGATTCCTTCCTGAGATGTTTATAGTCTGAACTTTTGCATAAGAGGCAACACAGAAAGGGACAAAGACTGACAACAGAGGGAGCGTGCATTCAATTCATTGATACATACCGTCACAAAGAGATTAGCTCTGTTGCAAATTCACCATTTAGTATATAGCTGGAAATGTGACAACAGCCCTGGGGAGAATAACCACGATATTTCATTTTATTCCATGTCAGCTGTTTTCAGAGATTAGGATGTTCTAAGAAAGGCGTGCTTACATGCAGGAACCATCAGCTGATCAGCTGTAGCTTCTTTTGGCCAATAGCACAGAGAGCTACCAACCAATCAGTTTCTCTCCGCCTGCCATTAACTGACTGCCATGAACCCCCCCCCACTGCCCACCCCCAATTCATGCTTACACTCCCCCTACTTGTTCATCTGATTATATGCCTCCAACCTCTTCTAAATTCTGATTCCCCAGTTCATAGAGATGGATGCTTTTGGGGTACCATCATAATGATTCTCCTTAGATGCACAGACAACATAAACATACGCATCTGTGGACCTAATGAAGCACTAGGCTTCTTTTAAAATAAAAACTCATGCAGAATTGCAACAATTATTTTGTGTGTTTTTGTGCCAAAGGCTGACATAGCTGTGTTTTTTATCCTGGTAATTGCCTTCCTTAAAGTTTCAATAATATCAAATGAATCACTAAGGATAAACTACATACAACTAAGTATTACATGTAGTCAGAGCCTGATTTTTTTTCATTTATTCATGATGATTTTTAAAGTAGAACACCTTTTACAAATAAATGGTAAATTGGAGCATAAATGAATTATTCTTTGAACTGATATTAAAGGCATTTCTAAATAATTTTAGTACTTGAAAGAAGTAAAGGGGATAGGGGCTTTGTAATGTGTACATTTGTAAAAACATTACACAGACTCCGTCCATTTAATGGTAATGAGGACACAGCTGTTATATTTTTCAAGCCAAAAACACTCAGGGATGTTTCTCCAGTGCTGGCATTTGCCCAATACATCTTCTTTGCTTAGAGAGAATCCCCAAAGCCGCATTGCTTAGAGAAGAATTAGTGTAGCTCTATGAGGGTTGCGCTTGGAGCACAGCTGGCTAAGGAACAGACCCAAAATTGAGTAACATTTGAAAAGCAATTTACTTTCCCCTGTATAAGCTGTCTGGTTTCAGCAAAGCCAAAGATCACACATAAAGAATGGACAATCTTTTTTTTTCCAGAACCTATCAGGAATTTTCCAAGGCAACTGACAAGATGGTGGGTCAGAGACATCGGTGGGAAATTCACCTTTTCCACCAACTCTCCTAAAAGTTTCTCATTATCTTTGGGCCAGAAGAGAATTACTAAATATCATAAAGCTCATGAAAGCTTATGCCTTATAATTAAAAATGGTTAGTCGTAAACAGTGCTGCCAAACTCTTTCTAAAAGTCATGTGTTGCCATAATAATGTCAGCCAGTTGCCAAGGCCAAAGCACCTGTCCTTCTAATATTTGGCAACACAGTGTATTAGTTGGCTACGGAACACAAATGAGGCATGCTGTGATTCAAGAGCTTCTACTTGCGTATGTTCCTTGGTTGGTTGGTATAAAGCATGCAGTTGCACCGGCAGTCAGTAGTGGGCAGTCTCAGAATAGCTCCATTTGTGCCCCACAAGTTGTTCCTAATGAGGAGTCAAGCCAAAAGCAACATTCTGGAATGTGTACCATTTGGTCACTGTCATGAGTGCCGTTGAGCTAAAGTCATCAGCGCAATGGCACTCATGACAATGACAAGGAAATAAGTGAAGGGGCACAAGTTAAGTAGCCATCAACCCACAACGACTAACGGCTAACAAACAATAGCTAAACTAATCACGGAGCCACCCAAGCCATCAGCGACAATACAACGGGGATCGCCCAGCTGAAAGCAATCAGCAGAAGAATGGAAACCTGAGGATGGGCGATCCTGGAAACCCTCAACCAATGGCAGGGCAACGCATGGGACAAAGGGGGGTGACGTGACCGTGAGCGAGGGGGCGCTGACCGGCGCGGGGTATTTAAACCCCGCACCGGCGCGCTCCTGTCACTCTCAGCTTTTTTCTACCAACGTTGTACCTAACCTGAAATAAACCAGAACCTGCTTTGCAAACCAGCGTCTGAATGTTATTCAGAGGTAGGCAGCGCATGACATAAAGCTGAGAGTCATAAACTCAGCCTCGCCGAGCCCCACCGGACGACAACGAGCCGAGGGAGGAGTAGACGGCGAGAAGACCAGCAAGATGAGGCCGGAACGGCGCGGGCAAGGAGGGCGAGCCGCGCGGCAAGAGACAGAGGAGGACCGACCGAGGCCAGAGGCACCGCGGACTCCCGGAGCCATGGACGCCCACCCCACCCGACCCGAGCCTCAGCTCCAACCCCAAGGGGAGATGGCGACGGAGGCAACCCGACCGCGGGAGGGAGCAGCACGACTTCCGAAACCAGCGGAGGACCCCGCGCCCCACATCGCACCCCAGCAACGGGCGTGGAGCGACAGCCCCACGGTGCTCAACACGGAGGAGGACGACGGAGACACCCATCAGACGGAGGAGGAAGCGGACCCGCGGCGGAGGGACGATGAACCCCACCGGCAACCCACCCCCGAGGACGCGCCAACGGAACCGGCCCCAGCGGCGGCGCGGGCTGTGGACGAGGAGGCACGAGCTGAACTCGCGGCCATGCGGGCTCAGCTGACGGAACTCCGGACCATGCTCCAGGCGCTTATGCCCCCCACGCCACCCAACGACGTCCCCGCACAAGCCCACACCCCGAGCGAAGCACCGAACCCACACGGGCCAGCGGAGAGCCAGCAGACGGCACAGGCGGCCGACACCACACCCCAGGAAGCGAGAGGCGGGGCCGCACAAAACGCCCGGGCCCCAAAGGACTTCCCCATCTTCTTCGATGGGACCCCCTCAAAACTCTCGTTTTTCATCACCAACGCTAGGGAGTTCATGGGGAGGCACGGACACTCCTATGACTCCGAGGCCGACAAGATCGCCGCCGTGGCGATCAAACTCCAAGACAGGGCGGCGGACTGGTACGTCCAACTGTACGAGTCCAGCTCCCCCGCCCTCGCCACCTTCCCTGCTTTCATCAAAGAGATGAAAAACTACTTCGAAGACCCCCTAGCTAAAGTACGGGCGAAAAGCGCACTCCAGAGACTTAAACAGGGCACACGCACGGTCCCTGACTACGCCCTGGAGTTCAAAGCCCTCGCGGGAAAGGTCTGCGACTGGTCTGAGACCACCCTGCTGGAAATCTTCAAAAGGGGGCTCAACCGCGACGTTCTCCAATGGGCCCTCTACCGCGACGACCCAGAAACGTTACACGGGTGGATCCACCTCGCGGGGAGAGCCGAACACGCGCACCGCACCTTCCTTATGACAACCACGGAAGACACAAACTATGTCGGGAAAAAGGTACCCGCACCACACGGGGGGATGGCCGGCCCCATATACTCAAAAAAGAGGTTCAACCGGGAGCCCTGCGGGAGGTGTGGCAAATTAGGGCACAAGACGGCGGATTGCTTCGCCAACCGACCGCCGACCAGCGCGCCCAAGCCCGCCCCGAAAATTAGCCCCAAACCACCCAACCCGGGGCCGCCCCCTCACCGCCGAATGACCGTGGCCACAGCGACACCGGAAGAGGGCTGGGACGCGCACTGGGGGGAAGAGGACAATACCGACCCCGACCAGCCGGCGGGAAATGCTCCCCGCCTGCTCTGAGACGCGTGGCAAGGCAGGCGGTGGGACAGCAACGCGGACCACCTCAACGAAACGACAAAAGCTCCGTAATATTGGCAGCAATCCAACTCTCTGCCGGCAACGGGGCCACCACGGCCGCGGCACTAGTGGACTCGGGGTGCTCAAAAAACCTCATCCACCCCGACCTAGTTGCCAAACTCGACCTCCGCTGCTTCCCCCTCCCCACGCCGCTGGCATTCCACCAGCTGGACGGCTCTACAGCGGGAGGGAAACCTGCCACGCTACAAACCGAGCCGGTCACCCTGCAAATGGGCACTCACACCGAGCGCACATCGTTCGTAGTCACGCCCATCGGACGGCCCATTGCAGTCCTGGGGATGCCATGGCTCGCGAAAAACAACCCGCGGATCAACTGGGCGACCCGCACCTTCACATTCGGCGACGGCGAGTATCGAGCACCAGCACCAGCTGGCAAAAGCAACCCCACGGTAGGACGAGCGGAGGCGACCACACAAGACAACGCCGCTACCACAGCAGACCTACCAGAACAATACGCCGACTTCTCCGAGGTCTTCGGAGAGGCAGAGGCAGACCAACTACCCCCCCACCGCAAGACGGATTGCCGGATCGACCTACTGCCCGACGTCCCCCTACCTAGACCAAAGATCTATTCGATGACCCCGAAGGAGATGGCAACCCTCCGGGAGTTCATCGATAAAAACCTAGACAGGGGATTCATAGAGCCAGCATGCTCACCGGTCGGAGCCCCCGTCTTATTCCGGGAGAAGAAAGACGGGACCCTACGGCTCTGCACCGACTACCGGGGCCTAAACGCGGCTTCCCTGTCCAACAAATACCCCTTACCCCTGGTAAAGGACATGCTCGCCCACCTCTCCACGGGCAAAGTCTTTTCCAAATTGGACCTTCGCGAAGCGTACTATCGCATCCGAATCAGGGAGGGGGACGAATGGAAGACGGCGTTTAACTGCCCCCTAGGCGCCTTCCAGTACAAGGTACTGCCCTTCGGACTCGCGGGGGCCCCTGGGGTGTTCATGCAGCTCATCAATGAGGTACTGCATGAACACCTGTTTAAAGGGGTCCTGGTCTACATCGACGACGTCCTCATTTACACAAAAACACACGAGGAACACGTAACCTTAGTCAGGCAAGTCCTCGACAAGCTCAGAAGGGCGCAGCTCTACGCAAAGCCTACAAAGTGCGAGTTTCACAAAGAGCGCCTAGACTATTTGGGGTATCGAATCTCCGGGGACGGCATCGAAATGGACCCCGCAAAAGTCGAAGCGGTGCTAAACTGGGAGCGGCCCCGCAACAGACGGCAACTACAGAGCTTCCTGGGATTCGCGAATTTCTACAGGTCCTTCGCCCGGGGGTTCGCTGAGATAGCCCTCCCCTTAACGGACCTCCTCAAAACCAAAGGGGTGGGGGACACCCGACGCGCCAAGAACCCAGGCACAGTGCTGAATTGGACTCCCGCGTGCCAGACCGCATTCGACAAGCTGAAAGCGCTGTTCACGACGGAGCCAATCCTCGCACACCCGGACCCAGAACGGCCGTTCGTGGTCCAAGCCGACGCCTCAGACTTCTCCCTGGGAGCCATCCTGCTACAAAAAGACTCCACGGGGCTCCTGAAACCATGCGCCTACCTGTCAAGGAAGTTCTCCGAGACAGAGAGGCGATGGCACGTCTGGGAGAAAGAAGCCTTCGCGGTGAAATCGGCACTAGAGACATGGCGTCACCTACTCGAGGGAGCCACCCAACCATTCGAGGTCTGGACGGACCACCGGAACCTCGAGGCCCTACGAACGCCTAGACGCCTTAGCCCAAAACAGGTCCGATGGGCCCAATTCTTCAGCCGCTTTGATTTCCAGCTGAAGTTCATGCCGGGCAAGAAGAACTTCCTGGCCGACGCCCTCTCCCGGCTGCCCCAAGACGAAGAGCCCGCCCCAGACACCATTGGGACGGTCCTATCCGCCTCGCAACTGGGAATGGCCGTGACCACCCGAAGCGGCGCACGGAGGCAACTCGACGCTACGGCGCAGCCGACGGCGGGACAACCGGCGACGGAAAGAAGCCAACCGCAACTACCAGGGGGAATGCGCACGGACCTCGCCGCCGCCCTCAAAACCGACCCCTGGTTCCTGGCAAACCCCGACAAGGTAACGATGGCGCAAGACCTGGCATGGGGGGAAGGCAGAATCTACGTCCCGGACTCGCAACGCCAGGCGATCTTGCATAGGTCACACGACGCCAAGCAAGCGGGACACTTTGGGTTCCTCAAGACCCTACACCTAACACGGCGCCAATTCTGGTGGCCCGCGCTCAGGCGAGACGTAAAAACCTACGTGGCGTCCTGCCCAACGTGCGCTAGGGCCAAACGGGCACCAGGCAAACCCGCGGGGCTATTGCAACGAGTGGCAGAACCCTCCCGCCCATGGGAGGAAATCTCTATGGATTTTATAGTGGACCTCCCACCCAGCCAGAAGAAAACGGCCATTTGGGTGGTGAAGGACTACTTCTCAAAGCAGGCCCACTTCATCCCCTGCACGTCGGTCCCATCCTCACAACAACTAGCCAAACTCTTCCTCATCCACGTGTACAGGCTACACGGATGTCCCGCACGTGTGGTGACCGACAGGGGCACACAGTTCACCTCCAAATTCTGGCGGGCCTTCCTGAAGCTGACGGGGACCCAACAGGCCCTATCTACGGCTTGGCATCCGCAGACGGACGGAGCCACTGAGGTTCTTAATGCCACCTTAGAGCAATTTATACGATCCTATACGAACTACCACCAAGACGACTGGGCTGAACTGCTCCCGTTCGCCGAAGTCGCATACAACAACGCCGTCCACACGAGCACGGGGAAAACCCCGTTCGAAGTGGTCTCGGGGCGCGACTTTGTCCCCATACCGGAGCTACCTCAACCCCCGGAACCCCAGGTGGACGCCAGCGACTGGGGACGGAAGATCGCGGAAGCATGGCCAGTAATCACGGCGGCACTAAAGGAGGCACAGGCTGCTTACAAAGAGCAGGCCGACAAGCACCGGCGCCAACAACCGCCGTTCCAGGCGGGAGATATGGCCTATCTCTCCACCAAGTTCCTAAAGTCAACCCAACCCTCGAAAAAACTGGGGCCTAAGTACATCGGGCCGTTCCGAGTCACGCAAATAGTGAACCCGGTAGCAATACGCCTGGACCTGCCACACAACCTCCGGAGACTCCACCCGGTGTTCCATACCAGCCTCCTAAAACCGGCAACCACCTCCCGATGGCACCCAAGCACGCCACAGCCCGCACCGCTAATGATCGACGGGCAACACCACTTCGAGATCAGGGACATCCTCGACTCCCGCAAGCAACGAGGAACTCTACACTATCTGGTCAGGTGGAAACACTTCCCCCACCCGGAATGGGTGGCGGCGCACAACGTTAACGCGCCTGACCTGACCAGAGCATTTCACCGGGCATACCCCGACAAACCGCAACCAAGGTCAGCAAATCCAACCCCCCCCCCGCAGGCCCCCCCCCGCCTCCCGTGCCCCAAGGGAAAGGGCCCCCCCCAAGCCCGCGACTTGGGTGGACCTTCCCCCCCCCGGGACTCACTCCCCCCGCCCCGGGCCCACGGGGTGGTGACAAACGATCGCCAGCACCCTCCCCCCGCCCCCCGGCCGCGGGGGAGTGGCAAGCAAGTCAACAGGGCAACCTGGGGGCAACGCCCAGGAGACACAACAAAGGCGACGCACTCTAAATAAGAAAAGAAGGGCCCTACCTGGAGCTGAGCAGCACCCGACCAGCCACGCCTCTCGCCTCGCCGAACTGAGCCAAACAAACAGGGTGTGGTTGGAGCATGCGCACGCCAGGTCAGAACCCGAGCATGCGCACCATGGACACACCCTGGGAAGGCACGTGGTAGAGGGAGGAGCAAAGGGAGGGGCGACAACTACTCCGGCGGGAACTTTGAAAAAAAAAAAAAAAAAAAAAAAATGTGGCGTTTTGACAGCTCCACGGGGAAAACCCAGAAACCCGAGGGAGAACACTATTCGGAAAGGGGGCAGTATGTCATGAGTGCCGTTGAGCTAAAGTCATCAGCGCAATGGCACTCATGACAATGACAAGGAAATAAGTGAAGGGGCACAAGTTAAGTAGCCATCAACCCACAACGACTAACGGCTAACAAACAATAGCTAAACTAATCACGGAGCCACCCAAGCCATCAGCGACAATACAACGGGGATCGCCCAGCTGAAAGCAATCAGCAGAAGAATGGAAACCTGAGGATGGGCGATCCTGGAAACCCTCAACCAATGGCAGGGCAACGCATGGGACAAAGGGGGGTGACGTGACCGTGAGCGAGGGGGCGCTGACCGGCGCGGGGTATTTAAACCCCGCACCGGCGCGCTCCTGTCACTCTCAGCTTTTTTCTACCAACGTTGTACCTAACCTGAAATAAACCAGAACCTGCTTTGCAAACCAGCGTCTGAATGTTATTCAGAGGTAGGCAGCGCATGACAGTCACCTCATCTCAAAACGGATATCCTAAAACTAGAAAGTGTGCAAAAAGAGGCAAAGGAAACAATGCTTAATGTCATTTTAATATTCACCTTGGGGGAAAGCCAACAGGCATTTCCAAGCATTCAGTTTGGGAAAAATCTTCTGTGGGAGATGAGGATGCTTCTGGAATGTTCACATGAGGGTGGGGAAGAAACCATGAACCCCGATCTAAAAGGACAAAGTGTTGCAAGAGAAAATACACAGAGAAAGTAACTATATCAAGAAAGATAGACCAATGCAATGTTAGAAGACCAAAGGCAAGATAAAGAAGCTCCAGTACTGCTAT
Source organism: Candoia aspera (assembly GCF_035149785.1). Classification (NCBI taxonomy): domain Eukaryota; kingdom Metazoa; phylum Chordata; class Lepidosauria; order Squamata; family Candoiidae; genus Candoia; species Candoia aspera. The sequence goes on along the minus strand of NC_086153.1, from coordinate 305,738,893 downwards.
AAATGAAAGCCAGAAGTTTGCTTTTTTTTTTTTTTTAAGAAATGCTTTTAGTGGGGGCTGGGCAATTAAACAGCTAAACAGAGGAAAGGTAAATAGAAGATTGAATACATAAAGAGCTGCACATTTCACATATGGGGATTGCTAAAAGAAATATGATACAACACTGGATTGATTAATCTGAAGTTGATGTATAGGAATAGTTTGCTGATGTGTGCTGTTTATCAGTGTTTTAAACAGTCTTTGTTTTTTTAGCCTTCCACATTCAAATACTGATTGAGGTGCTATTATCTGCCCTACACCTTCTGTTCAGTAATGAAAACAGATGCAAAATATTCTTGGCAATCTCCTTAATCTCTTCTAAACCTCCTTTAATTTTCTTGTTATTCCAAATGCCACCCTGGTTTGTTTCATGTCTCTGATATATTAGTATTATGAATGTTTTGGTATCATTATCATCATCATTCTCATCATCATCAATGTGTGGGCCACCTCAATTGCTGAGGCAATTCTGGGCAGTGTACACAGTAATAAACAATTTAAAAAGAAGAAAAAACATCTACTACAGCAATAAAAAATCCGAACACCTTACATCAAGGAATAAACAATAGCAGTCACCAGACAGATTACAAATTCCTCTGCCCCATACCCTGCTGAAAGAGCCAAGCCTTTAAAAATGTGGCTCTTCTGCAACACATTGAAGCCCTACTTTATTTGCTTCATGATCAGCAACATCCTAAAGAGTATTTGTGATTCAAGCTACTGGTTATGAGCTATAAAGCCCTACATGGCATGTTATTTATTCGTTCAGTCACTTCCAACTCTTTGTGACTTCATGGAGCAGCCCATGCCAGAGCTTCCTGTCGGTCGTCACCACCCCTAGCTCCCCCAAGGTTGAGTCCGTCACCTCTAGAATATCATCTATCCATCTTGCCCTTGGTTGGCCCCTCTTCCTTTTGCCTTCCACTTTCCCTGGCAACAGCTTCTTCTCCAGGGTATCCTGTCTTCTCATTATGTGGCCAAAGTACTTCAGTTTTGCCTTTAATATCATTCCCTCAAGTGAGCAGTTTATTTCCAGGCTTTATTTCCTGGAGGATGGACTGGTTTGATCTTCTTGCAGTCCAAGGCATTCTCAGAATTTTCCTTCAACACCACAGTTCAAAAGCATCTATCTTCCTTCACTCAGCCTTCCCTATGGTCCAGCTCTCACAGCCATATGTTACTATGTGGAACACTATTGCTTTAACTATGCGGACCTTTGTTGTCAGTCATGGTATAGGGCCAGGTTAATTGAGGGACCACCTATCTCCTATATCAGCCTGGCCAGTTCAATCTGACATGCTTTAGTTTCCTTCAATTAAACAATGGCATCTATTGGGACCCAGGAAGTGTGCCTTCTCTGCCACAATGAGGTCCTGCCTAATTTCCATGTGGTTTCCATCCTGATAGCCTTCCAGAAAGCTGTAAAGACCTGGCTATTCTCCTAGACCTTGGGTTAGGGCAGTTGGGGCCCCTGCTGGATTGTGTGTGGGTGTGGTTAGCTGGATCTGCCATTGGTTCTTTTTATACACACACACACTGTATTATATTTTTATTCTGACTGGTTCTATTGTACAACACCCAGAGTCAGTTTGGAGTCAGGCGGTGCCTAAATTGAATAAATTAAATTAATGTGCATGAAAAGCAAAAGTAGCTAGGTTGGCCTTAAGAAAAATTCCAAAATACATATTAAGTAACATCTTTACTAGACCATCTTTACATCATAATGCATAATGCAAGCTTCCAAGTACTTAAAAATGCTTCAAGAGAGCATTTTACATATATAATATTTTTAAATCTTCAGTTGAACTTGAAAATTATTGTCTTTTTAAGAATTTTATATATATAGCTATTTTTCATGAGTATCCTGATCATTGTTTCCATTTTCAACAGTATTTGCAAAGGATTAGTGCATTTGGGTTTCTTCGTATAGCTACTGTCTTAGGATCTGAGCATTTAAAGACAAGGTATGCCTGGAGACACAGCCTTAAAACTGCAGTGAATGTTATGCTATAAGGATAGAGATAGGCCAATCATTTCAAGAGCAGCAGGAACAGTTTGTAAATGTTCTCCACTGCATTCAATATATTCTTGGCTATCTAAAACGCCTGGAACAAAAGTTTTAATGACTTAGTGCAAATGTACCATTAGGAATTCACACATTAATGGAAATGCAAAGTGATCACCATTTGGAAAAATCTATTAGCTGGCTTTTCCCCTCATGTCTACTAATGATTAATCCAAGCTTCCTCAGGAAAGATAGTAATACAAATGGAATGAGTCCTGCTGGATCTTATCAAAGGCTCTTATTTGCAGTATAATGTATTTACTACTCTGGAACCTTACAATACCTTGCCATTAATTTTCCTATGTGATTTCCAAGTGTTTAAATTATAGTTGCTCCTCATATGAGCAGACTTTTCTCAAACAGAAGATTGGGTGCAACTACAGCATCATCAAATGTCTTTCTGTAGCTCAGAGAAAATTGCACAGTATTAAGACAGACATGATAACATAAAGCTGACAGTACAGAGAAGCAGTTGTCTAAAAAGAAGGGATTTAATCTATCTTGTTTCTCATATTCTGCCCCATCTGTCTCATGACCAGGGTTCTCAGGGGGCTCGATGTGCAAAAACAAATAAGATTCTAATAAGGAATTAAAGTTACTAAAGGGATGCTTAGTGAGTACAAGAAGCCTGTTTGGGGGAGGGCTACATATAATTAACACTGAAATTGGGCTGTTCTTTTATATTAATGCAGTATTAGCATTGCAAATGATATGTTTCTGGGTCAGAGACACACGGTCATACTTCCTAATTTGGCCCATCAGCCCAATTCTTTATAAAAGACAAGGGTGAAAAAGTGGATAAACCATATTTGGTTATATATTTCAGGGATGTTCCCAGTTCAAGGCCTTGGCAGCAGATTGGTGGGATGCATTAAACTAAGCAATTGAATAGGGAAGTTGTGTTTGCACAATACTCTCTGGTCCATTTACTTTTGCTAAGAGTTTTCCAAAGAACAAAAAGGTGCCAAAGAATGTTCTTGGAACAGTTGTTTGTGTGGCTTCTCTCTCTCTCTCTCTCTCTTGGTTTTGTTTTGTTCGATTTTGTTTGGGTTTTGTATATCTAGCTCCCTATAGCCAATAAGCTTACCCATTACTGTCTTTTGCTACAACAGTTGTGTTTGCTTTTTTCCTATTATATTCTTTATTTCATCTCAGTCACCTGTTCTAATCTGACCTCATGTTACGTATGTGCTAGAGAAGACTGGAGGTGGGTTCAGTTTCTGATGCTATTCTCACTAATACTGCCTTCTTTTCTACTGACAATATTCAGCACTGTCTGTGCCCATAATGCTTTATGCCTTATTATTATTATTATTATTATTATTATTTTATCCTGCCTTTTTTCTATATAACTCAAGATGATGAACATACCTAATACTCCTGTCTCCCATTCTCCCCAGAACAATCCTCTGAGGTGGGTTGGGCTGAGAGAGAGCGACTGGCCCAAAATTATTAATGGCATTTATATCCTGCATTTTACTGTTGTCAGTTGATCTCATGGCTGAAAATAGTGATAATAATAACAACAACAATAATAGCCCAGAATAGTAATAAACCAGTCAAGCCTTAGCATAAAATTGTAACTGAAACAGAAACAGCACAGCTATTCCTCATTTACCAACAATTTGGATAAATAGAGCTGTGTAAGATTGGCACCAAAACTTACAAGTCAGGGAGGGAGTTCCAAGTGGGGCATTATCCCACCTTCACTTATGGTGCTTATCAGACCATCTCCCCCAGTGGTGTCTACCCATCCTGTGAGATCTGGCAGGAAAGGCAGGCTTTGGTTTCCGCCTGTGAGAGAGTGTCACCTGTTTGGACCAGGAGGAGAGCCTTTTCTGCCATGGCTGCCACCCTCTGCAACATCATCCCCCCCACCCAAATTAGGCTTGGCCCGACCACACTGCCCTTTTGCAGGGCACTAAAAACCTGGCTTTGCCATCGAGCCTGGGGCCCTGATAGTATGGGTGAGCCTGTGTCATGGCTAGTTTGAATGGTTGTGAGTTTTCTCGGCTGCTATTTTTATGTTGCTTTTGGTTTTGCTATTTTGGTTGTTTGTCATTGTTTTTATTCTGTTTTAATTGTGAGCCACCCATAGTCATGTATATGAGATGGGCAGCCTATTAATTTTACATCATCATCATCACCATCATCATCTCTGTTGCAACTCTGAAAAAGCAGCAAAATTTCTGTTTTGAAACAGAGACTGCTGGCACTCCATGGAGCTTGCGGTTTGGCCTTTTCCCCACTGATGGGGATTCGCCCTATGCTCGACCTCATTAGCTCTCCCTTTCCTTTGCAAAACCGCAGCACCACCCAGTCCACACACTGGGTTTCCTAAATAATGCCGAAGAATTACTTTGCTGCAGCTATCACTGTGCCTTGGGTTTTCCTCCCAATAAAATCAACGGCAGTGAAGCAAGGACAGAGACAGGATGCTGGATGCTGAGTTGGTATGTATTCAGAAACGTTATTTTCCAGGAATGGGACCAGTAGGTGTAACATAAGAAACTAGAAACACCCCCTGACATTGAATCAACTTGATAAGAGACAGAGTATCTGGCGGGTGGAGATGTTTCTTCTGTACTGCCAATTATTTTGATCCATTCAGATCTTAGCACAGAGTGAATTATATTTCCAATGCCTCGGAGGCATTCTTAAAGCAACTCCAACCGTATTTTTGGCATTCCTCTTGATTTATTTTGTGACATGAATCTTTTTATGCTGTATCATAGGAATGGGACCCAGAACTTAAAATAAATGCTGCTTTCCTTCTGAATAATCAAGTAATCCTTAATTATTCCCTGCATTGCAGATATCGATGAATGTGCAACTGAATCACATCAGTGCAACCCTACCCAAATCTGCATCAACACTGAAGGAGGATATACTTGTTCCTGCACTGAAGGATACTGGCTTTTAGAAGGCCAGTGCTTAGGTAGGTTATCACGGGATGAGCTACTTTCTTGGAAACTGCTGTTCAGAATTTCTACGTGATGCCCAGAAGAAAAACCTGTGACCGTCCCCCTCCAAACTTCTGTGAAAGGGTAATGAGGACAGTATGGGAAAAAGAAGGAGGAACTTTAGTTTACAAGTGGGGTTGAGAAAAATAGCTTATGATTCCCTTTCAATACAGGTAGTCCTTGTTTAGCAGGTACAATTGGGACTGGCAACTCAGTCGTTAAGCAAAGTGGTTGCTAAGTGAAACTGTGACTGGGCTTATGGTCTTACTTCAGCTTTCCTTTGCTTTACAGACCTGCGAAGGTCATAAATGTGAGGATTGGTTGTGAAGTTACTTTTTTATCACTGTCATAACTGTGAAGGGTTGCTAAATGAGGCAGTTGCTAAACAAGGACTACCTGTAATTACTTGAGAACTACCATTTTTGAGAGTATTTCTTTTTTCTATTACTACTGAATGTCCCTCTCCAGATTCTGTCCTTACCCCAAGAGGCATAAATGGCATCAATAGACTGACCCATTTTCACCTTCTGATTCGGGTTGAGTGAGAGCAGAAAACATTCCCTTTACTTGCATTTGCTCACACAATACCAGCACAGAGCCAAGTTATGCTGTTACATTGGCAAATAGCACTATCACATTCATGACATGTTTATCAGTTGGTGAGATCATGAATTCCAACTATCGGAATTCATATTTTTTAAAACATTACATGAAAGGGCATGAAATTTGGGTGAACTTTTAAGGGCCCCTGAAAACACGTGAGCTGGGTCAATCATTATCAAAGGAATAAACTAGCTGAAACACTAGGAAAGTTCTATAATGGATTCTTTGCTTTGAATGCATTGCTTTTGTTGGCTATGATTGGTTTTTCCAGCCTTTCAGGTCTGCTTTGAACTTTTGCAGTGGTCTCAGTTCCAGCTGATTTCATCAGATGGTGAAATACATTAGTACACTCTAACAACCTTACTGGGAGCAGCAGATATCTGGCTTCTCTCCCTCCAGAACAATCTCCTGCCACATCCATCTGCTCATCATATAGTCGTGATGACCTGACTATGTATATGAATGAAAGAACAGGGGAAAAGTTTCTTTTCATTCTTTTTTCTTTTGCATCATGCTGTTAAATTGCAAGCCACTGTGCTTATCTCGATTCTATTCTTTCCACAGAATGTAACAACATCTTTAGAATACTTCTCTTTTATTATTTTATTTTATATTGGTGCTAAATCTAGGTGCTTTTAACCAAGCATTTCACTGAACCTAATAGTGGCCAGTTACCCTGCTCCACCGATAGTTGGATGTGGGTTCCTATTTGCAAAATTGGGCACCAGGGATAAACTAAATATAGTATATCACTCACTTTGCCATCCAGGAGCATCCCTATCCAAGGTACTCAACCTCATTTCATGTATATGGGATTTCAACTTGTCTAGGGGATGGGTTCAGGATTCGCTTGGCTTTTCATGGCTTCATGATAACTATGGGTTAATTCCAAATCATCATGGGCTCAGCATACATGGGGAGTCAGTCTTGGGCTCCAGCTTTCACTCTGGAGCAGTGAGAATGTGATCTGGAGATGGAGAACATTACCATCAGTTTTTTGTCATATTGATTACTTTGTGGTCACCATTAGGCTAATCGGCATCATCAGTCTCTGCAGAGGGAAAGTAAGAATCAAGAGGGCCTGCCCCTAACTGCCTTATGGATCCTTTCCCAACAATCAATCAAGCAGTTCAGTTAGATGCCGAGTCAATCTCTAGAATACGGAGGAGGCAAAAGCACTTCAATTATTTATTACTTATTAGATGTTTATTCCACCTTTACTTTCTGTCAGCTCAAGGCAGCATACATATCTAATGTTCCTCCTTCCTATTTTCCCCACAAAAACAACCATGTGAAGTGGGTTGGGCTGAGAGAGAGTGACTGGTCCAAATTCACATGATCGGCATGAGTTGGACCCTGGCTGAACAGAATCCAGTGAGATAATGATCTAGGATTTGTTTGATCTAAAAAGAATTGAAGAGTAAGATGAGGTCTTCCACTTGTGTGCTTGATCCTTGCCCTTCCTGGCTTCTGCAAAGTGCCAGTGAGAAAATGAAAGCCTGGATGTAGGAGGTAGTGAGCACCTCTTAGAGGAAGGAGATGGTACTGAAAGCCTTTAAAGGGGTGGTTGTGCAGCTTCTCCTTAACTCAACAACCCTTGATCCTATCATTTATGACAACTATTGGCCAGTCTCCAACCATTCCCTTTTAGGGAAGATTGAGAAGCTGATGGAACAATACTTACAGAGGGCTTTGGCTAAACTGGAGTATCTGGACTCCTTCCAGTCCAGGTTGAAGCCTGGACATGGAGTGGAAACTGCGTTGTTTGCTCTTGTAAATGACTTGCAGCAGAGCATTCCTCTTTGAGCTGCTTTATCCCTCAGTGGCATTCAGTACCACCAATCATGATATCCTTTTGGGCTGTTTGCAAGAGCTGGAAGGTGGGCACTGGTTTGTAGTGGTTTTGCTCCTTCCTGAGTGTATAGTTTCCATCAGTGTTATTGGAGCAAAAAGTTGGGCCTTTGGACATTTCAATCTGGAGTGCCTCAAAACATGACCCTCTCCTGTCCTTTTCAATCTTTCTGGCTGTAGTTCCTCCAAATGCATCTGCTTTTTAAAAATTTCTGAAATTATCTTATAAAGCAAGATAAAATATTTCAGCAGATAACTGATAGGATGCCAAAAGTCAATCCTGCTTGTTCACTGGAATTTTAATTTTATTAATTTTTCTGTAAACGTTGTAAGCAGATAAGCCTGAAAAAGTGAATGTTCATGCACTAACATAGGTATCCGTGTGTTTTGATATTTGTAAAAGTTCAAACATAAACTAAAACAGGTAATCAAAGAAGAATTAAAGTATGGGAGTCTACCTTTGAAAAGTTCTTCAAAAGTGATTTGAAGTAGATCCTGCTTTGAAAGATGCATGATGTACTTGAGCATGGTGCCTTGGGCTATAATAAAACATATTTTAACTGAATGTATAACATATGTTATCGACTGCTATGGATTTGTGTTTCTCCAGCTTTTTAAAACTGACCACATTCTTTACATGTGTCTGATACAACTGGAGTAGGCACAGGGCTACAGTTGCCTTCCTCTTCCCATTTTCATTTTCCAGCCTTTGAAATGAGGCTAATTCAACATTCTATCTACTGTATCACCATTCCCTTGCTCTTTGCTAATTGGTGACCCCTTGGGCTATCTGGATGACTAAGCACACACTCTTACATCCATCCTTTTATAGTTGGAAGAACAAAAGTTGACAGTGTATTAGGGACCCCCTTCAGAAGGCTAATCACTTCTGCATTTCTGCTCTATATGTCAACTCATTTTTTTATTCTGTGAATGAGCTCAGATAGCAAAGATATTAACTATGTTAAAAAAATAGACACTTTCAGGAAAAGTGCACCAGAGGACAACTACCAACCCCTCAGCTGTTACCCCAAATGATCTGTTAGTTCCTTCCTTCCTGATTCTTGAATATTTGCCAACAGCATTGTGACAATTTGTGACCACTAGAGAATTTGTGGACTAAATTTGTGCTAAGTAATTCATGGTTGCCTGGGTTTACATATTGAACTAAGCCATGCTTTACAAACCACAGATGTTGGATTAGCACAACCACCAAATGTTGTGTGTTGTGTGAACTCCACCAGAGTGGACTGAATTATCTAAGGCAGCCATCCCCTAGCTAATGTGCTAGACTCCAACTCCCAAAATGTCCTGTCTGCAACCTGCCAGTTCATGGACATGATTAGAAATGGCTTCTCCTAGATAGCTTTGAGGCTATTCAGGCATTTCATGGATCCTTTCCTCAGAAGGACCTCAGTAGAATGAAAATAACTGCCCACCATTTTCGTTCCCCCATTGTGTCTGCGTCTCAGCCTTCTGTGTGACATAAAGTAAGATTCAACTGCCAACCAGGCAGTTCATTTCTCAGCTGAGCTGTGTCATGCATATCAGAAGCTCAAATTTTGCTCATCACCAGTCAAACCTCCTCACAGAAGATTTGCAATAGCTGCAAAAAATGATCTGTGCTTCGGTGAACATGTCAGACAGATTGATCCCTGCTTGCATGTCATGAATTAGGCTGAAAGCAAAAAAAGTGCACTTGTAAAGAAGGTCTTGATGTCAGCTACCCTCAGTAAACTGCTCAGTAGATTTTAAGTGAAAGGAGATTGAAGTATTTGATGAAACAAAATTGTGAATACAATTTGATAGCCTGAACAACACAATAACGTAATTAGTTAAGATCTGTTAACTAATATTGTTAGGAAATATTGGATGTGAATGGCTATGAGCATTAATATTCCTATTTTTTTCCCCATGGTGGCAAATGCAAGTTTCACTTCTAATTCAACTGTTTTACTAGATATAGATGAATGTCGCTATGGATACTGTCATCAGCTATGTGCCAATGTACCTGGCTCCTATTCCTGTACCTGCAACCCAGGATTTGTCTTGAATGAAGATGGAAGATCATGTCAAGGTATTGTGTAGAGGAGGGAAGGATGAGAGAAAGAAGGATTCCAATTCCCAGACCAGGAATTTCAACATTCATGTAACACTATGAACATATTTATCCCAGTAACTTTATACTATTTTCCATATTGAAAATAATACGTCAGCAGAGTAAAGTAACTATTCTATAGTTAACTATATTAATACAGGATCATTAAAACTTGAACAATTAAATGCATTAAACCACAACATTTATGCATATATTCACACTTTCAGGCTGGGAAGGCCTGGATGAAATGTCAAATGTTTAATGGGCACTATAAGCCACTCAAATGCTGTATTTTCTCTAACTTCATTACTGCCACTCTAAATATATACTGAGGTCTATGTGTTCTACATTTATTCTTTAGCTCTGCTTTTTCCTTTTAGAAAACAAAAACTTCTACACCAGTAAAAATTGGATTCTGTATATAAAATGGTTATTTGGCAAATTCCCATCGATTCAATTGGAAAAGTGGGCCATTGGTTATAAGCACTAAGAGGGAACAATTATTGGTAGAATCCCATTTTATGTCTTGAGTCATAGAAGAGTTTTTCAAGGGAATGAATTAAAGATAGAATCTTAAAGATAGACAAATTCATATTGCAAACTAGATAATGTTATGAACTTTGGCAACTAATAAATATATGGAAATTAGAAGGAAAGAATTATATGTGAGACTTCTCCTTTCCCAGCTGTTGATCACAGGAATTCTGCTCATAAATGTAGATCACTTCCTGTTTTGATGAGTTGTAGTAGGCTAGGAGCTGCTATTTCAGTGACTTACATTTCTTGGTACAATAGTATTGTAAGGAATTCTGAATACTGTACAAACATCTTTAAAAATATAAATAGGTATAGAGGACTTACCAAGGCCTCAAGATCCAATAGCTTTACATGTACATCATGTGTTGATCACAAGTATACCAGCATGCATATACTAACACAGGCTTGTGAGATTTTTCTAACTGTTGCTCACCCACTTTTGGACATTTAAAGTAATTCTCTAGATGAATTTTGCAACATGTGCAAAATAACATGTGTTATTCAAGTGTGGTACAGTTACAGAATGCCTCCTTTTCAAATCTAAGCATCTGCAGAGGTTTTTTTTAAGCCTTTGGGGAAGAATAAAATTCTTTGCGCTAGTTCCTCAGTTGCAAAACTGTCAGTTGTCTGATCCTTAAGGTGAAAAACATCTAGATAAAATTGAAAATGATCCCAAGGGTTACATCTACAGTGGGTGGCAGTCACTGGCCTCATGCATTTTTCCTTTTGTTTTCTCCTGCTGCATTTGGTCAGGTTTTGTTATGATTAAACAGTTGGAGCCTTAAAATTAATAGATAAACAAGGAAACATCTGCAAAATACATTAAGTCTGGAGAAATAAATCAGAATAATGCCTACTCATTATAAAGTAGAGTTCTGCAAGGAAGGCTTGAGTGACTTGTACACTATTTTCTCCTAATATTTTGGCAAAAGTGTAATTTGTTCATCTCCCATGAACTCTGCAACATTTCTTAGAAACCATGAGCTCTGCTATGCGCTATTGTTTACTCTGTGACATCTTAGGAAAGGAGCACCAAACATGCAGCATATGTATGCACACAGTAGGTGCTATATTCAGTCCAGGCATCTTCAGTTTAAAAGCTGTCAGATATTAGGTATTGTGAAAAACTTCTGCTTTTGACTATAAAGCTTCTCTGCCAATCTGAACAGGTATCTCTGAATGGAATGAAAGTATAGTCTGATCAGATATAAGCTGACTTCCTAATTTTTGTATTGGATCAGCTCTTGTACAGTTGCAGACAGAAAGCTGAGAATATGTATTATGACCCTCAATTTCAGGAGTGAGAAGAAGGAAACTTTTGCTGCGCTGACCCATATAGTAAAATATATTGAACATGCCCTACTTGGCCTAGAAATTTTTATGTGCTGACCTACTCTACCTTGTTGGAACAAGGACTCTCTGACTGGTCTGCGTTCTCCTCTGGGTCCAGTGCTGCATACTGTAGTAGCTCCTGCTCTGGGACAACTTCTAAGAGCCTGTATTATAGTTAAAACCATACAAATGGGTGATTTATTGTACTTGGGGCAATATAATGCCCTCGTATTCATTCATGTTTCAGTGCTTGCACTAGTTTCCAATGTTCGTTAGGCAATGATTCAGGTTGTTAATTTTGCGAACCTTATGCCCAAATAGATTGGAAATATTTCCTTTTTCCCCAAATCTATATTCACCCTAAACTGACTTCTTGAAATATGTTTGTCCACACATGGGAGAAGCTAAAAGGGCACCACCTCTTAGGAAGGGACGGTATGCAATTATGTGTCAGATTGTAATCATGATATTCCACCTAAGTGCAAAGCCCTGTCAGGAGCACATGGGGGTCAGAACATTTGAATGCAATATGAAAGCTGATATTATACTGGCATTTTATATTTCATTTTAAATATTTTATATTTATTTCTATTGGAGTTAGTTTAGTTTGTTATTATGGTTGGAAAGTCAACATCCAGAATATTGGAAACCAACCACATGGAATAAAACTTCTATATAAACTAGAACCTACATGGGGATATAAACCTTTATCAAAAGTTGGCTACTTTTGATTAAAGTTGGTTAAATTTTGCTAACCAACAGGTGATATAGAAGGCAACCAATGGTGTAAAACTTTGCTACAGTGCTGGAGATACTCAACCTGTGAACTGATAGGAGATAAGAAACAGAAATTCAGATCCCCTGCATGGAGATTGGAGTACTGTATGCAGTTACCTTGGAATAGAGCAAAACAGAAATATAGATAACTAGGATCCCATGAGTTTGAGGGTGGGAAGTAGTTATATTCTTATTATTTCAAACATCTAAGAATAAGTTTTGACTGCAGTATTTATTGCAGAAAAAATGTTTCAAAGCTGTAAATATTAATTAAACCTTGAGAAAGATAATTAATTTTCTAAGAACTGGCTATCCACAGATGTGAATGAATGTACAACTAACAACCCTTGTGTACAAAACTGTATCAACACCTATGGCTCATTCCTTTGTCGTTGTGACCCTGGGTATGAGTTGGAGACTGATGGCATTAGTTGTACCGGTAAGTAGAAATTATTGCTGAGTATTTATTAATTCATTTATCAAATTTGTCACCACCCATCTCCTCTGACCGGAGGGACTAGCTTGACTTTGGGAGGAAAATAAACTTTTTGGGAGAAAATAAACATAATGTTTTCTGATTGTCATAACACTGAAGATAGGAATTCTGAAACTGGGAGGTAAATAAGAAAATTAATTCTGACAATATTTAGACTATTCTTGCAATAATTAGGAAACAATTAGCAACTTGATCGGGGGCATATAGTCAATGTTCAAAAAATTTCAGATAATACCATTTTCCACAGTACAGTATGATCTAATGCTAGAGAAAGGAAACCAAACTTTGGAGAAGGATGCATTCTGAAAAAAATATGTTGAGAATTGAGTCAAATGGAAAATGTATCTGTACAGTATCTAAAGTTATAGTGGGCAATTTGATATAGTGGTTAAAGACACCGGGCTTGAAACTGGAAGTGAGTTCTAATCCTGCTATAAGCACAAAACCAGCTGGGTGACCTTGGGCCGGTCATTTTCTCTTAGCCCTAGGAAGAAGGCAAGGGCAAACCACTTCTGAAAAACATTGCCAAGAAAACTGCAGGGATTTGTCTATGTAGCTGTCAGAAGTCAAGATTGATTTGAAGACACACACACAAAGTAATTGTAAGGATGAACAAAGAGCATATTTTTCTTCAATTCTAAACATAACTGTATTTAGTTCTAAACATATTTCAGTTCTAAATATAACTTAGAATGGGTCAGAAGCTCCCCTCTGTAGGAAAAGTCTGTATGTGTAAAAATACAATTGAAAGTGTTCCTGCTGGTGATTAGCACTGAACAATTCCTTCCTATAAACAGGGCATTCTGGGAACAGAGATGGACAAATAAAGCTGACCTTGGATCTGTTGCATCCAAAGCCACCCATCCACCAGGGCCCATCCAGAACTGGGCTTCTCCTCTACATCAGCATCTTGATTTAGTTAACTCTGTCCTTCATGGAATCAAAATTGGGGGAAAATGAGAAAAACTTTCAAGAAAAAAGGGAGGTCCACCTCCCATAATCTCCTTCTCTGGTTGGCATAAGCCACAATTCTTTTGGATTTTCATTCTCAATTATGATTTGTATTTCACATTTTTGACTTCATGGTTTACAGGTTTGTCTCCAACAAGTGTGTGCATTTGGCAATCAGATAACATTCCACATACCTGATGAAGTGGATTCTAATTCATAAAAGCCTAAGCTGTAATAAATACATTAATCTTATGGGTGCCACAATGCTATTACTTTTGTGGTAACCATCTGAATAGATACCTCTCAAGTAAAATTTATAAACCTGCTAAATGTTCAATGAAACAATACTTGTAAATGATAACATTTGATTTAAATCTCCCTGGCCGTGTGATAGCAATATAGTTATGAAAATGTATACATTTGCATCTGAAACTTTATTCAAGTTACTTTACTTAGAAGTAAGTCCATTCCTTCAATAGATTATACTCTCAAAAAATATGCCCAGGATTATAGCCGTATGTATTTTGTTGCATTGGTGGTACACGACAGCATCAGCTACACTTTGCTTGGTCTTCAGCAGCGAAACTGAAAAGCAAAAACTCACATTCTTGCCACAAACCTTCTGAAAATGACCACTGAAATTAATCACTGGAGTCAATTAATTCAAGCCCACACTAGCAGCAAGAATTATGTAACTGTAACTGATGAGTTGTATTTTTTTGGCTTTCGCATGAAGCATTTGGTTTAGATTGAAAATGATATTCTGAAAAGTCCCTTGTGCCTATTTACATGAGAATATCTACTCACGTAGTGCAAAAAAATAAGTATCTGAAGGAAAATTCTCTTTCTTCCAGTTTACTATAAGCATCTGTTAATTTTGTCTCTGGAAGCATCGAGAGCGTGTGTACAAAGTTGTAATTTTAGACCATTTCAAAAGGACTAAGACTCAGCCCTAGAGAAGGACATCTGACTTCTCTTCATCCTCCTACATTAGAAGTTTCTCTATAATGTTGTGCTGGATCAAGAATTAGCACAACTCATCCTAAACACTTATTTTTGGCACATCACCCCAGGATGAAGCCACTTATAAGTCTTCTTGTTTGGGCAAAAAATGAATATACACTTACACATACATGTACTCGTACACATTCCTTTTTCCAGAATCTGATTTCATTAGATATACAGTCCAAGGATTACGTCTACGTCTATGTGCCAAACCAAAAGGCCCATATTATTTTTGATTAAAAAATAATATAGGCCTTGCCCACAGGTTTAAAACAGTTTTCCTTTACTTGACACCATTAAATGTCTTTGCTTTTGCCCAAACTCATTTCCATTCATAAATTTAGGAATACTGGCACATATAAATGCCGTTCTCTCTCAGACCTACAGTGGGAAGTAAAACCAAATCTGCCTACCAAACTGCATTGGAATAGTGTGGTTGGTTATGGTCCCTAAGGGAATTGATTCAGGCTGACAATGATATCATTATATATATGCATTTCTTAAAAGGTTTCTATATTTTTTAATCTAGAACAACAGGGATTAATTATTGAAAAAGGGATTCTAACATTTTTTTGGCTAGAATATCTTCAGACTGGCATCCTTCAGGCTGGAGGGTTTGTTTTTCTTTATTACCAGAAAATAAATTTCTGCTACTCAGATTTAATTCCAGGAGCCCAAAGAAGAAAGAAAATGCACTTGACTGTCTTAATTTCCTCCGCCCTATTGTTGTCAAAAGATATTAGTTGCTTAAACTGTTACTGTCTTTTTCTCAGTTGAATTATGCATTAAATGGCTTTGGTCCTATACGCCTCTTCTCCCCAAATGTATCAAATAACACATATTTGCATCTGGATTCCATCAAACTTGGTGAGGATTGCATAATCATCACAACATTGTGAAATCCTTTACTTGAGTAGCCCTTCACAGACCCTACATTGAATTATTTATGTTCATAAGTTTTTTGTGCCTTTCCCAACCTGCTGTCCTCCAGATGTGCTGAAACTTAAGTTCCAAGAATTGCCAGTCAGCATGGGCACATGAGGAGGGTACCAGGTTATGGCAGGCTGTTTTACAGAATAATTTATACAAATTAGAATCCCTCTTCCAGGAGAGAGAGTTTTAGAAACTATATGAGTCACAAGTACAAGGTATTAGTATACAAAACATGAACAGTTCATGTGTGAATCTATTCTGTAAGTAGAGCAGAGAAAAACAATTAGGAAGATTAAAACCACTATTTCAGGAAATTACACTGTATAATGAGGAACATGATGTGCAATTCTATTAAGAATGAGCAAACTTTTTTCATATTCTTACATTTGCAGATATGGATGAATGCAGCTTCTCAGAATTTCTCTGTCAGCATGAATGTGTTAATCAGCCAGGTAGTTACTACTGTTTCTGCCCTGCTGGTTACGTTCTTCTTGAGGACACTCGGTGCCAGGGTAAGAATATTCCATAAGTTTTTTCTTTTAAATAGAATTAGAGAGCAAACAAGCCAGTAGTCACTCTTCTGGACAGGACAGTAGTAGTAGTAGTAATGCATAAGAGAATTAGTTTTTGCAAACTCTACTACAAAAAGACAGTGTTGAGCGCTATTACACAGTATTGCTGAAGCATAACTGAGCTGTGTTTTCAAAGTTAATGGCTTTTCTGGCCTAACCAACTATTTTCTAGAGCAGCTAAAGGTCACCTGATGGGTCCTGTGATACTTTACTACAGCTATTGTATTTTGTATATTGTATCATATTTTCCAGTGGGGAAGGCTTAATACAGAAAGCTGATTCTATACTAACTGTATTCTTATTTACTAGCTTTGAATAGCAGAGAACTTTTAAAAATACTCGGCCAAGTCTTTTATGGCTGCAAAACTTTTCTTTATGCATCTGTGAGTACTTCCCTCTGGTGAGCACATTTCAAAAGAACTGTTGGTTGACTTACTTGGCAGAACTAAGCTTTTATAATAGAGCTTCCTTTTCAGTAAGTTCCTTACCCATTTTTGCTTGTTTACTGGGTTTAATATGGTTATAAATATAAGACTAATCAGTAGATAGCCTTCATGTGGGTATACCAGTAGTTCCTAAATTTTCTATTTCTTATTTAGGAAGAGGCCAGGACCTATAGGCTTGTTGCCATTCTTCCTCCAAGAAGCAACACAGTTGGTGTAGCTAACAGCACAGTTGAAATTTCCAAATAACCAATTGTTCATAAGTTCATATCCAAACTGAGAAAGGATAGTATAAGACTTGTGAAAGCTCAGCCTCTCTCAGGGGTACCAATCGAAGCGAATATTTGTAGCTCAGGGTTGAACTGTGGAGTCCTTGGTGCTCTCTGAGCCTTGTTGTTTTCTTGCAGACGTTTCATTGCCAGACTAGGCAACATCTTCAATGCAAAGAGGGAGTGGGCCTTGCTCTCAGTTTATATGTGCTACGGTGAGCACATAAACCAACTAAAACTCTTCAAAACATATTAAGCAACCCAAAAGACCCAAGAGCCCAAGAAGAAAAAACAGGGGTTATTTACAACATACAGTGCAAAGACTGTAACAGCCACTATGTTGGACAGACAGGCAGAAGACTAGCAGAGCGCATCCACGAACACCAACTAGCAGTCAGAAGACACAATGAGAACTCCTTAATCTCACAACACATGGACAGACTCAACCATAGTTTCAACTGGGAAATTGTCAGCATCCTAGACCAAGCCAAATCCCAAAACACCAGAGAATTCCTGGAAGCCTGGCACTCAGACAAAGCAGCCATCAACAGACACATAGAGGTAAACAACATTTACATACCAGTCAAAAGAGACAATAGAAAAGCCAAAAGACCAGTACACTCCCTTGCCAGCAATCAACACCCAGATATGCAAAAATCAACACTAGGATTAACACCAGATGAACCATCAAACAGCACAATACACCCTAATCAAGGAACTATTAACTCAGGCAATCAACCAAGCAGCAAACAACAGCCCAATCAAGGAACTCCCAAGAAGAGAACAACACCCCTACCAGCACAAGCAGGGCAAGCCACGGTACATAAACTGAGAGCAAGGCCCACTCCCCCTTTGCACTGAAGATGTTGCCTAGTCTGGCAATGAAACGTCTGCAAGAAAACAACAAGGCTCAGAGAGCACCAAGGACTCTCTCAGGGGTGTTTGCAGGGTATGGTCAAGATGTCAGCCACCATGGTATAATCAAAGCTCTGCCTGTTTTTTATGTGCACATCACTGTGACCATCATCTTGACCTCTTTTTTACCATACCATGTGGACTCTCCTGACCTCTGGTAATGCCAAATGAGAGTCAGTATAGTGTAGTAGTTAAAGTGTTGGGCTAGGAGTGGGTAAATCGAGGTTTTAGTCTACACTCAACCATGAAGCTTGCTGAGTGAATCTGGGCCAGTCACCCTCTCTCAGCCAAACCTGCTCACAGGATTATTATTATGGGAGACGTAGGAGAGGAGTGCTATGTCCACTTCCTTGAGTTCCTGAATGAAAAGTGGGATATAAATAACATTTTCTTTGAAAGCTGCGTGCATGCTCATTTTTAATATAATTATTTGCTATATTTCTATACCACTTTTTATTTAAAAAGTTGAAGAAATTAGCATAAAAATCATTATAATATACTAAAAATAGGGAAAACCTAGAAACACCAAAACCCTGAAATGATTAAAATACTAAAACTAAGTTAATAAATAATAATAAGAGTAATTAGGGCATGTAAAAAAGGAAAATATGGAAACCAATGGAAGGCTTGGGTAAACAGATACGTTTTTGATTTATGATGAATACCCTCCATAGGAAGGTCCATCTAGGAAGGGGAAAGGTCAACTGCACAAGTAATAGTCCTGATCTCTCCACACTACCTATTTACCTCTACAAACTGGAAAAATAAAATACAAGCACATAGAGCTGCCTAATTTATGCCCATGTGACAATATTATGCCCTAATATTGGAATCCAAGTTGAGACAGATCTTGTCAACTTATCTGCAAAGAATGTTATAAATTCCTCACAGCATATTCCAGCTCCCTCTGTCTAAATATTGATGGAAGAGATCCTTAACAGTATGTGAGACAGCAATGTTGGCCTGTTCTTTGCAGATGCAGAGAAGGCAGAAAAGTAAGCATTCTAGTCCCTAGCTGAATCATTAAGGCAGCCCTCAGCATGAATCATGAAATCCCCTAGGACAACTGTTTTGGGGTTTTCCAAACAACATCTGAGACTCACACAGCCAACCAGGCAATAAAGCTTGGGTGAGCAAAATACAGAGTCTGGGGACCAAAGCAACACCTTCCACAGAACCTAGCCCAAGTTAGTAGTATATTATGAACCCATGTTCATAATATGCAATAACATGGGATGAACCAGAGTGAGCTACCCTCATAAGGATCAACCAACCATGACAGTTTATTAACTACTGCAGTTCTCCATGAACTCAGCTGGTTACATTGACAGATTGGCTGAAAGAGGCAAGCAAACATAAGAGGGTGGTATAATGAATTATACAATTTACTCACTAGTGCTCAAATTATAGATGAAAAAGTAGGGATTCCTTATTGAAATCTGATAGTTCTCTCTCCTAAATTCCTCTCGTTATAGCAAAATCATGCCCAAGCAGAGCCTTCGAAAACTCTTATCAAGTATTTTCCTGAAAATTGTGACAAAAAGCCACATATTTAAAAACTCGGTACGGTTTGTAGAGACTTCTAAGTGGGTTAATGAGTTAGTTTGCTGCTTTATATTTAGCATTTCTACACATAAGATTGGCCTTGTCAGTTTCTATCTTATCTACAGTAAATGTAATAATTTACGAATATATCTTTCTCCTCTGGTACATTCAGATATGCAACATTCAGCCAAATGTTCTTTTTTTTTTTTGCCAAAAATATACTGGCTTACAAACTTAGAAAAATTTCAAGATTGTGGAGTAGATGAGATTACCCAGTTGTTTCACAAATTATGTTAGCAACAGTTTTCCCAAGAGCAATCAAGAGCCCACTTGGGTCTCTTTAGGTTCATTCTTCCAGGCATTGATGACATATTCTCTTTTCTGCAAAGCATATTTCATTTATACAAAGTATTTGCACAGCCGGACATTCTGGAGAATGCTGATCCAAATTCTATTTTGGCTGTAAAAGCCACCAAACATCATGGATCATCTTTCAGTGATTAGTTCCCAACCACCTGTCAATGGCAATTAGCAAGAAAACAAGTATTTTTGTTTTAGTTTGCTAGTTATGAGATAAGAGATAGAGCAATGGGTTTTTTTTAATGTACTGTGTGACAAACTATCAGAAGTGCAGAAAAGAGAGAAAGAGTGAGAAAAGCTGTTGTGTAGTTTTTTGTAACCAGTGTTAAGTAACTTCTTTGGAAATCTGATCATTCTCCCAAAGGAAAGGAAAGCTGTGCTTTCAGTGCCTTTTGTGTTGGAAGTCCAAATCCAATGGAATCCAATGACGCTTCAATACCTCATGACCACAAGTGGGCAGCAGGGTATAAATCAAAAGTTAAGGATTTTCTCTAGCTCCCCTCTTTATCACTCTGCTTACTCCTTATTTAAGAGACTGCTACTCTGAGGCTTCTCTTCTGCCTTATTTCCTAAACATACTCAGAGAAAGCCTATTTTTTTTTACTCTTCTTCCTGTAAATAAATCTCCTTTAACTGATCATTGCCCAGTTACTGTTCTCAGGAATGTTCTTTCTCTCTCATACCAGAAAGCTTCATTGGACCCAGCCAGACAAGGACTTTAAAACTTTTGTTATATTATGAATTGAGCAATGTGTACTAATACATATTTATGATGCCACATTTTCTGTGTTTTTTCCTTCGTTTTAGATGTTAATGAATGTGAGGTTGGGAATCACACTTGTACCGTGCAGCAAACATGTTTTAATGTCCAAGGAGGATTCAAATGCCTAGACCCAGTAAGATGCGAGGATCCTTATATCCTGATCAATGAAAAGTGGGTAATATATTAATAGAAAAAATGAGGGCAATAATCTCCATGGAGCACATTATATAGTGCTGGGTCACTTTTCAAACTGTGGTTGCTGTTTTCTGTTGCTGGCCCTGTACAATCTTAATTCTAGGATGCATTCTCCTGTTATTTTTGAGAGATGCACTTAATATGAAACTGATCAATGACTGATACAGTATATATTTCCTAAAGATATTTAGGATTGGATAGCCACCTGTTAAGTACATACTTAACACTGCCAAACCCAGTTTCTTGCTGTGCAATTTATGAAATAGCCAATAGCTAAAAATGCAGTTTTGATGGTGTGCATGCCTTTCTAGAATAGTATTTTCAAATGTACAAAATACTTGTCTGCATGGTTTGCAATTTTTCATAATTTCATGGTACATTCTGAACCGATTCCTTCATGTTTTCTCCTCTCAAAATGGAAATATTCAATGGCAAAAACTTTTGTTCTCTTTTAAATTTCCACCGTTCCTTGTTCCACTCTAAGGCCAAGGTATATTCTATACCTACAAACTGTTTTTGTATATATGTAAAACATATATTTTTGACTGCAACAGCATCTCTGAATACCTTGCAACATATACTGTATTGATCTTAAAAACTTACTTTAGATCTTTTAATCAAAGAATCACAAGGTGATGCACAAAACACAGTGGGTGTATTTACAATGGAGTTAGGGGAAAAAAGCCATGTTCTTTCTTGCTTCATTTATCATAAAGTATAACATAATTCTGTATCAGGTCACCAGGTAGCAGGATACTCAGCAATTCACAACTAAAATAGAAAAAGTGCTTATGAGGTAATAAGAGCATTTATCATTATCACTGCTCTCCTGTAATATATACAATTGCCTTTAACACTGAGATTTTAATTAGAGACATTTCATAAATATGTGATTTACACATTGCTTATCTCTCTCCCTCTGTTTTAGGCCTTACAAGGCAAAGTCATCTCTAGTCCCTTTTCAGAATTAAAAATGCAATGTTATATACATAATTAAACAGCCAGGGAAACATTAGAATAAAAGGAATGGAAAATAACATTTCTAAAATATCTTACTTCTTCAGGCAGTGCAGTTAGGATTTATGAATTCAAACTATAAATATTTTGACAATAATTTATGCTCAAATTATTTGTGCATATCAATTTAGATTAGATAAATTATGGAATAAACCTGATATACTTCCTTACTTTTATTTTTTATATATGTATATTGCATTATAACAAGGATTGTCATCCTATTTATGAAATGAAAACTATTATTTTATGTTCTGCAATAGTTTATTATTTATATTA
The DNA here is from genome assembly GCF_035149785.1 of Candoia aspera. Classification (NCBI taxonomy): domain Eukaryota; kingdom Metazoa; phylum Chordata; class Lepidosauria; order Squamata; family Candoiidae; genus Candoia; species Candoia aspera. Next base: position 305,716,888 of record NC_086153.1, on the reverse strand, counting down.
TTCATTATATTGTTATATCACCCACTGACCAAGTTTTTAGACTGTCTGCGAGATATATAGATCAATGAAATACAAAATAAAAATTCAAAACATCAAAATAGCTACATTAAGACTTAACTAGCTCAGCATAAAAATAGCACTCATTTGTTTGCTGTTAGGTAACACAGAAAGTAGAATTCTTATTTGCTTATAATAATTTGCTTATAACATCAAAAATAATAATAACAGGTATGAAATAATAGCTAACCGTAGCAGTTCCCCAAAATGCGCACTATAGTAAATTTGTTAAGCTTTACTGATGTCATCTTATACATCAAAAGCCCCACTAAGTCCAGTGTGATTTATTCCCACTGTATAGAATAGTATAGTATAGAATAGCCTTCTCCAACTTGCTGCTGTACAGATATACTATGCCCCCACCAACCCCAACCAACATGGTTTTATCTAACACTTCTGGAGGACAGAATGTTTGGAAAGGTTAGCCTATAGGATTGCTTCTGAAGGTGCTATAGAAATAACAATAACAACAACAACAGCAACAGTAATACCACCATCGGAATTGACAAAATCCTCATCAGTGAATTGCAAAAGGCAGCTTTACTTGGAATAGCTTACATCCTGCAACGATACCTTTAATATTATTAAAGAACAACATCTGCCTATCCCGGGTCCTTGGGAAGGACTCAATAGGTGGACAAAAATGCCAAATCCAGCCTAAACATCTGGCTGACTGTGCAATCAACCATAATAACATGCTTCTTTTTGTTCTGCCAGTCATTGTATATGTCCAACTGAAAATCCTAGCTGTAGAGACCAGCCCTTCACCATCTTGTACAGGGACATGGATGTATCAGGACGTACTGTGCCCTCCGATATATTTCAGATGCAAGCAACCTCTCGCTACCCTGGTGCTTATTACATCTTTCAGATCAAATCAGGAAATGAAGGCAGAGAATTCTATATGCGGGTGAGTGGGATTTATGGACAGACCCTTTCATTGTTTTTTTTAAACATAATCTGTATTACTTTTAAGGGTTTTTTTTAAAGTTTGCATCTTAAAACTTTAAAAATTCTTAAAATTACACTTCTTAAAATATTTACGACTTAAAACTGTATTTTACTGAACTACTGCTGATTCACTCAGCACTACTGTATCCATGCACTGTATTATGTTCAAATCACATCACCATCAGCATCATCATCATCATCATCATCATGCTATACAAGGATGCAAAAAGTTCCATTGAGAATATGTTTATTAGCCAGTCTTATCCATTTTCTTAGCCTGCCTGTTTGAACAGTAATATCATCACAAAAATATCCATGTTTTTAAGAACACTAGATAAATCCATGAGTGCCCATTAGCTGAGATAAAGAAAAAAGCAGTTTCAGATGTTTACAGGCAGGGTTATCTCCACCTAGCAAGTGCTGGAGCAAATGTGGGGAACTGTCTCCACAGCAACCTGTTTGTGACTTTTCCAAGGCTATAGGCTAGCTGGGGTAAGGGCATTAGTTAGATGGAATTTCCACCTTACTCAATATAAATGTTTTATTTTTGAGCACTATAGAACAGGCTGTGAGGCAGAACTGAGAACCCTAATTCACCCCAGAACTTGACACAGTGAATTAAAGTCTTCTCCCTGGGAAGACTTTAATGGGCTAGATGGGGATGTAATTTTACAGCAGCCTCACTGCAGATTTAAGTTGCCTTTGACAAAGCAGTTTCTGCCCTCCCAAACAATTCCATCAGTGGAAAGAGGGAAGAAGCAAGGGGAACAATTTAGACACCTATACCTTTGAAAGTAAATTTCTATATTCAGTGAAAACCAAGACTGGCCCTATTTGTTTCAAGTGGTGTTTGTAGCTACTGGGAACCAAATCAGGGCTAGGTGAAAAATCTGTTATTTAAATGTGTGTATTTAAACTCCACCATCCCTCACTATGTCTTTTGAGCTCTGCCTTTCTTCTGTTGAGCTAAGCCACTGGTAGTTATTTTCCCAATCTGTTCCTTCCCCAGAAGCAGGGAAATATACATCCTATTTGCGACTCCAACTCTTGTAGATTTTAGCAGCAGTCAACAAAGAAAGTCAATCAAAAGAAGCTTCCAGAGAAAGAAGCAGTCAGTGTGGGCAACAGCCTTCTGCTTTCACACAGTATTTATCCAACAGTAGATCCATAGCCATGAAGCGATGTGGCAACTTGTTTTCAGTGCAAACTGCTGGTTCGGGCCTCAGTTCAGACACAGACCACTCTTTTCCTTCCAACCGGTACATTCTAGATTAGTGCCCATCCTCAGCTGGCACAGATTAGTTGTAAGGATTCTTCATGGAGATTATGGCCACAGCCTTGAGTCACCAACAATAATAAATCTCAACTTCCACAACAGAGCCATGATTTTGTCATAAATATTTAAGAAGACAGCTTTTGGCCACACACTGTGCTTGAAGTACCTCAAAATCTTTCCTTTGCTTTCCCCACACAGCAAACTGGACCTATCAGTGCCACACTTGTGATGACTCGTCCTCTGAAGGGGCCACGTGACATTCTGTTGGACCTGGAGATGGTCACTGTTAACACTGTCATCAATTTCAGAGGAAGTTCTGTCATTCGACTGAGGATTTATGTCTCACAATATCCCTTCTAAATCTAGACTGGCATTGCTTTCTTTAAAACAATCACAGCAGCTGCTGAAAAAGGACCTTTTTCTGCCCGAACATTTTTCTCAGGAGTCAGTTCTTCTAATAACTCAACATGAAATTAGTATTAAAGCATGCTACAATTGCTCATATTACAATGATTGGTCAGTACTTCTTGTGGTTTAAAGGCACCTGAGCTTTGAATTATCAATGGATTCTATAGAATTATTTTGTTTTATTTTGCTCATGAGTGTTAAAATACTTTCATCTTGCTTTCCAAACTTTTTCTAAAGTGTGATTGAAAGCTTTAAAAACTGTGAAGCTCTTCACTGTAATGGCAATGCTGTTTAGCCAAGATGCTAGAGAAACTGGGAAAAGTTGGCTTCTACTGTTCTGCTTTCTAAAAATGAAGGAAAAACAAGGAAAACGTGCTTGTGGAACCAGGAAAGCATCAGCCACTCTCTCAAAAATGTTTATGGAATAATCTTAGGTTCTGAACCCTAGGTCTGATTCAGGGGGAACAGTTCCTTATCGGCCTTCCTTTATAGTTTTTTCACAGATGGAAAGGTTTTGCTTATTCCCAGGCCAGGAAATTGATTCCCTGGAGATTTTGACTAGAATCCAAACCAACCACCAGCTATTACACCTGCTTAAGAGAACTTAGCGCTTGTACTACTTGAATAAATCCACCTACACCCTAGGCAACCTGTTCTTAAAATACAGATAATTTTCAAAAATAGCTTGTTACATGGCATGTCAGGCTTAATGCTCAACTTTAAAAAGTTTTTTAAAAAGTCATACCAGGCACGAGAAATGTATCAGGCACACATAAAGTAACTCTTTGGACATTGGCCATTATGGATAGTATGAATATAACTTAATGGCATACTTTAAAATATTTATTGAAAAATAGGCCATTATGTTCTATATTTATTCTAGGCCCATTTCACTAACAGTCACAAAGCAGCCTACTGCTGTGTAATGATCATTCAATATGAAGTCTGGGGGAAAAAAAGCCACACATATAGGTCATATTTTAGCAGCTCTAACGGAACCATTTTTTATTCTTAATTTTATTAAGCTTATTTTATATTACTCTTCTTCTGTTTTCTGCATAGGAAAAGAAATGTATCTGCAATCCAAGAAAAAAGGTACCCAGGCTGGTAGTAAGCATAGCTCAATAGCAGAGTATGTAAATTCCCTGCTTAGCCACCAGCATTTCCAGTTAAAAGACCTCAGGAAGCAGAATGGGAAAACCTCTAGAACTGCAACATGCAAGCACAGCCATTACAGGGCTAAATGGACCAGCAGTTTGACCTTGAAAAAGGCAGGTTTTTATTGCATATTAAAAAAACCAGATGTTCTGTATCCAGTGATATATGCCCCAAATACAGGTAGTCCCCGATTAACGAGCACTTGTTTGAAGTTATGACGTTGCTGAACGAGGTGACATATGGCTGGTCCTCAAAGTTGCTCCTGTTGGGATGTCCCTGTGGTCACAATTGTGATTGGTGCTTGGCAACCAGCTTGCAATTATGACAACTGCAGCATCCCCCGGTCACGTGATCACCATTAGCAATCTTCACTGCTGGCTTCCAACAAGCAAAGTCAATGGGGAAGCCAGCAGGAGGTTGCAAATGGCGATTACCTGACATTGCGCCTAGCGACCACACAGGATGCACCTAACAACCACAATTGGAACAGTTGGAATGTGACATTGCGCTTTACAACTGTGTTGCTTAGCGACAGAGTTCCCAGTCCCACTTACCATTGTTACCCAAGGACTACCTGTAAGCATTATGTTACAGCATATACACATGCATGGGTGCCTTCCTGGAGACTGCCTGGACAAGTCCCTTCAGTTTTCTTGGTAAGATTTTTGGAAGTGGCTTACCATTGCCTTCTTCCTAGGGCTGTGAGAGAGTAACTGGCCCAAGGTCACCCAGCTGGCTTTGTGCCTAAGGCAGGACTAGAACTCACGGTCTCCTGGGTTCTAGTCTGGCGCCTTTAACCACTACACCAAACTGGCTCTCTTACTGCATATATAAGAAGAGTTTATCTCTTAGATATTCCAGTACATGAATTAATTCATACTTTACTATTCATTTTTAAGATTGCCACTATGGATAAGCTGACATAAGATTAAGGTAACATGAACTGGCTATGCTGAACCTAAATCTGATTTCTCAATATTTCTCACATTTCTCATTCAAAATAATGTACGTGGTCCAAATTTCAATGGAAGCTCAGTAGGGATTAGATAATGAACCAATTATGTAAAAAAAAAAAAAGCTGATTGCACCTGTCCTGGGATTTGAGATCATAATTGTGACTGCACTTGCACACATATCTGGAGAACATTTATTTATGGGAGCAAAATCAAAACTAATCATAGTAGCAATGAACATGGTTCTGTCATTTAAAAAACATATATTTTTATTTTTGTCTTAAGAGTTGATTTCCTGCACTAATTATAGCATTGCTTTTTAATAGTTTTAATAGCTCTAACAATACACTGATTTTTTTAAACTGTATCTTTATTTTAATTTTTCACTTAGTTTCACCAGGTTTCCTGGAAGAAAAATATATTGTTCAGGACCAAATTGTGAACACGCAAGTAGTTCACTAAGGCATGATATTTTTCTGAACGTTCTGATCACATAAGAGGCTGTATTCCTATTCCAGCTGTGCTTAATTTATATGTTGTTTAAACTGTTCTTCAAAGTAAAAAAAGATGTGCAGATTTTTTAAAAAGGGAGATTATATGTGGCAATATATCTAAGTTTGGACTCTAAAAGGCCTTCACCTTAAGCAGTGAAATATGTGAACATAGACTGCCACTTATTTTGTAGAGCCTACACAAAGAAAAAATCCTATGCAATTTAAATACTGTAAGATTCAGTTTTCTAGCTTATTTAAATTAACAGGCTTGAAACATTTTGCAAGATGAGTTTGCCCTACTTTGGATGGAGCAATAAGGTATGATTTAATATTATAGACAAAAGCAGTAGCAGACTTTGGATGACTTCCATATAATTATAATTACTGCAGACAATGTGAAGATCCTGGGTAGCTTCCTTTCTGGTTTAAGGAATTGCTTGGCTTGAAAGCATCTATTTCTCTTTTTCAGAGCTCCACAAAGCTGTTCCAAAGGTTTGCTGTTGCTCATGCATGTAATGTTGAACTATCTTTTCACTTATGTCCAAAAGAGATATTTACATGTGCATGTGGAAAAATATGTAATGGTTATTTGGTTGTCCATTTTCCGGATGTGTACTATTTACTAATAATGTGAGTTTTCTCCCTAACAATCAAATGACCATCTAAAAGTGCTTTACTGAAACGATGATTTTCCTTTCCTGCTCCAGTTCAGCCACAGAACAAATGTTCTTCCCCCCCCCCCCCACTGCATTATATGGTGAGGCAATGCAATTCTGTCGGTGCTGTTTGGGCACAAAGGGTTAGAGATACTTTTTCTTTGCCATATAAAAAGTTAATATTTACAGTGGAATACTTCTATGAAAAATGTGCAAAGGAAATTATTAACCAATGAAAACCCTGCTGAAATATATGGACATTATTAAGTAAATAAACTATGCCTGAAGACATAATTTTGCTTCTGGGTGGTTCTCATTCATTTCAGTGGGTTTCCAGAAGGATTTCTCAGTAGATTGTGCTGCTTGGCTACTATTGTAGAGATCAAACTTAAATTCTTCCTTTTTTGTTACCAAATGTTTCTTTTCACTTTATTATTAATTGATTATTTTATTTGGAAAAAATTGCATTAGCCAGTTATCATTTGTCACTGTTACACATGTTGCTGAGGTTAAATATATTATTCAAACCAGCATACTGAGCAGGATTTGGATTCTATTCCTACATCTGTAAAAGCATCCACTTTATTCCTTTTTATATTTATGTTGTTGGATAAATAACAAGGTAGGGAGAACATTGAGAGGATTGAGGCTTCTGGAATTTTTTACAGTCCCTTTACAGGCGTGGCCATAGGAGACATCTTTATTATTTCTGTCAATGAAATAAAGAGCTGTGTGCATGCATACATGTTTCTGCTCTTCCCTTGGGCTCCGTCTGTTTTTTCTGCACACTGTGAAGCACAGAGCAGGCTGCATTGGCTGCACTCTGGGTATGTGACCAACAAGGAGGGGGTCCACAATGGAGGAGCTATTGCTCAACTGCCTGTCCCATAAGGATGCATTTAAAGATTTCTTTTTTCTGAAGTCTCTTTTTTTTTACTCAGCAATCCATAGGGACCATTTTTAACTTGATCTTTCTTTTGCCAGCATCTTGCACACCACCAGAGTTGGTCTGGTTCTGATTTTTGAGACCTATTGATGAACAGTGTTTCTCATAGGTCAGTGTTTCTCAACCTTGGCAACTTTAAGATGGGTGGACTTCAGCTTCCAGAAGTCTCTATATAATTTCTTTCCAACACTCCATTGGATTGCAAAGAACAAAAAGCACAGTCAATGATTTAGATTCATCACTTGAAAATCCTTTTACCAGAGACTTTGAAGGTTCTAGAAGACAATGAACACAAGGTTCTAGAAGACAATGAACACAAGGAATACTTTCAAAACCTATTCTTTTTAAAAAAAAATTCTTCCCAACCCAATGGAATGGATAAGCTTCTGTATTTGTATGGGATCATGGTGGAATGAGGGGAAAGGGACCATTTTCAGATGCCCTTCAATCCCAACACAAGTACTGACAGAATACTCCTCTTCTGCTATCCCAACTCATTTACGACTGATTCCATTAGGAAAATGGAGGGATGCAACACCAAGCTGCATATCATGATTCGGGGTTTTGCCTAAGCTTTCAGTTCCTAATACATCTTCTATGATACACTGTATCACAAGGCTTTGGGTTCTCTAGAAATGATCAGAGATGCAGTACACAATGAACCCTTCCCCTCTCCCCTTTTAGAGATAGTTTTGTCTTTAAGTATGAATGGCTAATTATATATAGTATTTTAATCGGACAGTTAAACAAGCATTCTCCCCCACCCCCTCTTCTGTTTCAGCCATAAATGAATAGGAATGCAGGAGTGATTTATTGCTATTTGTACCAGTATTGCTTAGTTAACCCTTTCCCTCCTAAGCCATCATTATATGTCTCTACAGCTGGCAGCTATTTCTAATCCCCCTTTCCATCTCCTTAAGGACATTAAGTTGGCTGGCCATCTCTCAGATTGGCAGGCTGTTGTTATCCTCAATCCTCTTCCAGAATATGCTCCTTTGATGCAGATGATCTTTCCCCCTCTCTACTATATGGTATTCAGTCTGAAACACTTCAGCTATCTTCTCCCAGGTTGCCCAGGAACAAACAAGCCTTCAGCAGCTCCAGACCTGCCTAGTCCAACATGATTTCTCAATCATCTTGTGTCCTCCCTCTTTTTCCTTCTTTTGCTAGCCAGTTTAGTCACATTTACTTCTTGTCTCCCTCTTATGAGAACTGCTGTCCTTAAAGATGTTATCTCATTCCCAGTTGGTTGATCAGAATACCAGAATAGAGTGTAGGTCTGGTGATCATATGAAAGAATGGCAGACAGTCCTCAGCTGCTGTAGTCTGTCACATACCGAATGGATGCAATACATATACATTAGCAGAGGAGATAATGACATGCTTTGTTCGTTCATGCACTGATGAATAACCTTTAATTGGCTGGGTCTGCACAACATGCTAAACCACAAATTGCAGACTACGAACAACAAACCAAACTATAATATTGCTTGCTATGTTGAATGAACAAGGTCTGAATGTGACTCATATTTGTTTCATCTTTGTTTATTCATGCTGGAATATGTGCTGCTCTTCCTGCTGTCCCCATATAGTTTTCCTAACAAAAAGGAACCTATTTATTACTGTTAAGTGCTCCCAAGTGCTGATGGACAGTAGAATTAATTGGGGGGATTAAGTCCGAATAAACTACCCCAAATACCTACAAAGAAGCAATATTATAATCAATCTATTATGCACTTGAAAATATATGGTCTGATTTGAACATAATGTTATACTGTACCATAGGATAGCTTTTTGTAAATGAGCTTGCTTGAGCTTCAGATGCATGTGCCCTTCCTCTTTCCCCTTTTCTGAAGCTGTGTCTCCAATTAACTGTTTGTAATTTATCTTTATGTATGAACTGAAAAATATTTACAGCAGCTTCCATGCAGCCCTCCCATCAGGCCCTATGACCCTCCTCCCTCCTTCCTCATTCTTGTTCACTTAATCATATTGCAACCCTATTGCTACTGCCATGATGATGGAGATGATGGTGGTGGTGGTGGTAGTGCTTGGTCACACAGTCCACAGTCCAGATGTCAGATGTTTAGACAGGATTTGGCATTTTTGTCCACCTATTGAGTTCTTCCCAAGGACCTGGGATAGGCAGATGTTGTTTAATATTATTATTGATCACACAGTCAGCCAGATTGACTGGATTTAGGGATTTGTGATCTGTCCATGTGATCTTCTTGCAGCAGCTAACTAGGCGGTCCACTGTTTCTTCAGCTTCTTTGCAGAGATGGCATTTGCTGTCCGTTGCTGTCTTCTTAATTCTGGCTTTATATGCATTTGTTCTTACGGCTTGGTCTTGTGCAGCCAGAATTAGCCCCTCTGTCTCTTTCTTCAACTTTCCTGCTCTTAGCCATTGCCAGGTCTTGTTGTTTCCTGCTTTGCCTAATAGTTTTTTTTAATGTACTGGCTATTACAAAGAATGTAATACCTTGCCTTGCCATGTCTCTTTTCTGTTCTTCATTTGGTCTTTCTTATAGGCCAGTTCGGTCTCTTTGGCATTCAGTAAGCCTGCATGATGCACTAGCTTCAGTGCATCTTCTTCACAGTCATGCCAATGCCCTTTTTTCTTCTTCAACTGTTTGGCATACTTGTAACATTCCACGCCCACCCATGAACTTTGGTAAATAATAATAATAATAATTATTATTATTATTATTATTTGCAGTTTCCCTCCCAGTGTTTAGAATCTTCTCTGTGCAGAAGCCAGAGTATGATGTTCTGGTCTCTGTACTGAGGTTTATAGTTCTGGATCTTTCAAGAAAACCCCTTGCAAACATTCTTTCCCACTTACTTGCTCTTCCTAACTTCCTACTGTTGTAGCTTCTGGTGATTTTCTAGAAAAGAACTTGAGCGGATCTCTGCACTGAGAGGACTCAGTGGTTTTTTGGCCTTTCCAGAATAGGCAACATTGGTAAGTCAGGAGGGAGAGAAAAGAGAAAAGGGTAAGAGAGTTTTCATTTTCCCTTTCTAGCAAACTTAGCTGTGTTGTATTAGGAATTTGTAACCATCCCTTCAGGAAGCTTCTTCAGGGCTTCTGGAAATGGACTATCAACTATCAACTATCAAAATTAATCCTGAATTTCCTGAAAAGCAAGTCTATCAATTGAGTCACAATTAGCTCTGACTCTTTGTTTATCTGGGAGTAAGTTCTATTTACCATAGTAGGATTTACATCAGAATGAACACAGAGTTTACTAAACAACAGTCCAGGGGCTATAGGCAGAACTAACTACAAGGTGGATTAGTTTTCAGGAAATTCAGGATTAATTTTCTTGACCAACGATCATTTAGGCTTGAACTATGTCCTCTGGACATTCAGGCTAGAAGTAATCTTTAAAACCTTTATGTAGTCTATAGATTAAGAAATTCACAGCCTGAAGATCATAAATCCCAAGCACATTTTCTGAAATTTTCTATCCATTAGTCACATCTTCCTCCGGATTTTCTTCAGATTGTATTGCACCTACACTGGAAAATATTTCCAGTTTATCTATGTGACAGATTTTTTACTGAATATTTTTCTCTACTGGAATGCTCTCCTATAAAGTTTTATTAGGTATATTTGGAATGTAGTTTAGCTTCTAGCCCAGCCTTCCCCAATCTTCCAGATATATTGGATGATAGGTATTTCTAGCCAGAGTAATTCTGGGAATTGTAGTCAAACACATCTGAAGTGCTTTTGGTTGAGGAAGGTTGATCTAACCATACTTCCTTTGTCTAAGCCAAGGGTGGCCAGATGTTTAGTGGCTTGGGACTGTACTTAAGAGTATTTGTAGCAACAATGAATGCACTGATAATACAAAGTAGGTACCGCAGTATCCCACACTTGAATGGGGCTACAATGAGAGGGGGTTATAAGAAAGCCTATTTTTGTTTGCATATATTTTCTAGTAGGAAGCCATGTTGCAGATTTTCAGCAACTATAGCAGGGGCATCACATCTACACTTACACACATGCATTTAAAAAAAAGAAATACAATGTGGCTCAGGTTATTTTTTTTACTTCTGTGAAGATAACTCATATGCATGACTGAGATAACAATGTCTGCCAACTTGACATCCATTAGGATAGGTTAAATTTACAAGCTATTCATGGTGCTAATAAAGATCTTGAGTGGTTTCAAGTACAAGTGAACATCTCTATTGCTAGTTTCAAATGCCACCCAGGTCCACCTTCCCTCAACTGCACAACAAATTAAGTCTGAATCATGCACTTGCCAAAGATTCTTTTGAAATGATATGTTGAACCTAGTGTTCCAGTATAACTTCCCCCTCAACATATTACTGACTTAACATCCCATAGCAGAAGAAGTTGAAAGTTGAATGCCTCTAAAATTAGACCTGAGTTCTGAGTTTCAGCTCTATAAATAGGAAAAACAATTAAAAAGGTTTCCAAGAATGTTTCATTTGCTCTCATATCATTGTAAGTAGTTAATTTGTAGCTAGTTAGTGGGTAAGACTGAGCGACTGAGCTGAGTCAGGAGGTTGCCTGCTTAAATTTCATCAAGTAACAAGATTTTGGTGACATGGAGAAAAAAAAACTGGCCTAGTTCTTTGGGCAGATTGTTAAGACAAAGTACTTGAAACCGTTGGAGTGCTCCAAAGTAACCCTAATTGCTAAGTTGTTATCCAAGAAGGAAGTAATCACCTACTGAGAGAGAGAGAGAGAGAGATAAAATTTTGCTTGCTAAAAACAAATACAAATGTAGCGGTATGAAGACTGTGGGTGATTCATCTGGATGAGCTGCCTTGCATTGCACAGACATCACTTCAGCTCACTGCGGCCAAACTTTTCACATTGTTCTGCCTTGGTGAACAACTGAGGTGGGGCCAACATGCTTTGACTGATTTATCTTGCTAACAGCATCTTCTGTGCATGCAATGAGAACTTGTTGTTACTCAGCAGAGCAAAGCAATGCAGCAGCACTGCTCTGCTGTGCCATTGCTTCACAGGGGCACTTCTGCTGTCTAGCCAATGAAGCAAGGAGCCCCTTTGAAGACCGGTACAGCCTACATAATGGAATCCCCAGTAACAAAAATTCTATCCCAAGAAAAGCTACATTCTGCAATGTGTATAAATTATGCAAACAGATCACTATTCTGTTTTGAAGCTGGCCTAAGTATCAGAAAAACCATCTGGAATATAAAATGCAAAATCTTTATCTCTACATATGGCCAACATCTGCTGGCAAACTTACCCTTTGAGACTAGTATAACTATAGTTCTGGGATGAACAGAGCAAAGAAAATCAGATCTCATTTTAAGGTGGAGGTGACTTCTCCTACAGCTGCCTAATTTTAACCAGGTCCATCACTGATTATTTCCAAAAATCTCTTTAAATGTCTGCCTCTTCATCTGTCCTAAGCTTCTTGTCAATAGTGATACTGTCCTTACCCAGGATCCATCCGCACCATTTCCCGTGTTCCCAGTCAATACTTTCCAGTGTATCCCTGATCATCACATGGGTAAATCTGTGTCTCAAACCAATGATTGCCCCAAGGCTGCCTAAGCTAGGTAATTCTTTGTGCAGTGCTGACCCAGAGAGATATCACTTGCTCAGACAGAACTGCAGTATCATGGAAGGTTTGATTTTGGCAACCTTTTTCAATTGGATACCAACCCTACTGAATTTCCATTCTGACTCAGCAAGGCAGCTGAAGATGGCATCCATTTAACAGACATTGCCTGTGTATAAGTGATCATCTGACTCATGTGAGTAGGCACTGACCTTTATAACTATGCTAAACCAGTACTATGAGGACCTGCAATCATCTTGTTGGAGAAACTGGGCAGAGTGTGGAATGCATAGATCAAAAGAATTATATCATGATTTTTGTTACTTGAGGAGTTGCATTTTAACTATCATTTGCCAAAAAGCACAGTGACAATATTTTCAGGAAAAAAAATGTGGGACATCTAGGTATACGCTAGGAGCCCTGAGTGCTTCAGAACTTCCTCCAGGACATGTTAATAAGAGTTATTTATTTACTAGATTTCTATCCAACCTTTATTTTGTGCAACTCAAGGCAACATGCATAATGCTCCCTTCTCCTATTTTCCCCACAACAACCATCTCGTGGTGGGCTGAAGGAAAGTCACTGGCCCAAATTCACCCCACCCGGCTCCCATGGATAAGGGAGGACTAGAACTCATGGTCTCCCAGTTTCTAGTCTGGTACCTTACACACTACATATACCAAACTGGCTCTCAATATGTTTACATGATCTTTACAAAAAAATAACAACTGTTTATGAACACTTGTCAGGATATGGTAAATTAAATACTCAAAAGTATAAGAAGACATGGAATTTGGAACTGGAGTATCCAAGTAATAAATACCAATGAAAGACCATTTTCACATATCTGTACACTAACATAGTGTACAGATAGCAAAGGGAACTGACATGTTTTTATGAATCAAACACTTGATGCTACAAAGCTGAACAACAGTCATTCTCCATCAAATAAACAGTTGGTTTTTCTATATTTGAACATTTTACCTTGATTCAGAAATGTTGGCTATGTATGTTAATTTGTGCTTGATTTCTCAATTTTTCTACTGTTAACTGATTGAATTATGCAGCATGATATAAACTTTTATGTAAGATTCATTTTGTGAGATGTAAATGTTTGTGCTTTTTTCCTTTCTTGCATATAAAAATGAAAAATAAAAGCTGATGTTGAATATGTCCCTTTTTTCTTTCATAGTTTTTCTATTTCTATTTTTTATTTGTTTGGTATTTGGATTCACTTTAAAATAGTGATATTAAACATGCAAATGTTATTATTCTGTTGAGCCACAGACAAATTATGGCAGTTCTTTTATGTTGTCAGCTGTTTCCTGAAATGTCTTAGGTTCTTTTGGACTTTTGCTCTTAGTTGTTTGATAGAAACAGCAGCTGTTTTACTGTCTTAAGCTTTTCATAGTACAGACTTATTTTTACATTTTGTTTTCCCCTTTTAAATTTGAATGAAACTTTAATAACAGCTTTTTTTTTTGTTTAAAGTTTTCCACTTTATTACTAGGCGAGCATGTTCCAAGTACTTTTTAATGCAGTAATGGCTTTGAGATTTGCAGAGATGGTAAGGGCTACTGAAAGTGTACAGAAAGCTGCTTTATGCAAGATCTCCATCTCTTGAGTCACAGAGAGAGAGATTTTTCTATTCTGCTATCTCAATGCATGCAACTTTTTCTGGGCCTATGAGTGTTAGGTCAGGGATTGCTATTCAAAAAGTAGCAGATGAGACCAGGAAATCTATCTTTAATTTCATTACCATTTATATTAAAATAATGTATATGATTATTCCCTTGTTATGTTCAGTAATATGCTTCTTCTGATGCATCACAAATTACAATTTGCTAACAATCTCAGAGGGTCTCTGGAGCTGGACCCAAGACTGAGTACTAGGGCTTCAGGTTGTGCACTTCATTTTTATTCTTTCCAACCCAATAGGATGTTGAAAAAGATTTATATAAAAGGATTCAGGGCTTTGTCTGTCCATCAGCACAATAACTCTAAAAACTGAACATGAAACTGAATTTAGCATGACAAAAGAAAGACTAAGTTCATAAATGAGCTGGATCTATCTTGGGACTGCAAAGAAAATATTCCAGAAAAAATAATCCCCAATGTATCTCCATGGGAGAAGCAACAGGACAGCCCCCTAACTTTCACTCATGTAATAACATGAGCCAGAATGGAGTATGTACAGCCTACCCAGCACACACGCAGATGCAACAGAAAGTGAAAGATGTTATCTCTTTACACACAAGAAAATACAGACACTTCCTATGGCTACTGCTGGTACTGGAGAGAATTCCAGAAGCTATACTCCGCATGCTTTCTCTACCTTATTTAACTATTCATACTAGAGACTGAATTTAGATTCTTTTGTGTACAAAACACATGCTCTATTATTGAATGTGATCCTTCCCAATATAGATGATAATGTTACGAACGGTGGTCCATTATCGGTCCGTCAGAGGTAATTATCTTGTTCCTTCCCAGTTCATACGAAAATATCAATTGAAATATATCATCTGGGCATACTGGTTTGGTGGAACAGGGACAGGTACTGGTAAATGAATTACTAGAACTTGTGAAGGGCTGAAAATTGGACAATGAGAAGTCAATTAAGTCCTTAAAGGTGCATGCAACAGAATTGTTTTCTGAATCAAATGGAGAAAATATTTCAACTTGCCCTGTCATTTTGCATATATAATGAGACAGGCATGCACTGAAAGTAAAGTTGATCTCTAAGCTGCTGTGAAATGAATGCCTCCTCATGCCTGAGAATAAAAATCAGGCCTTGGTGGCCAGGCATCAGAATAATTGCAACAGAAAAACCCCTTTAGGCAATAGGGTGTTGGCGGATTTGAAAAGGTACAGCAATATATGGCAAACAGAATTATTCTTTAGTTATCAAAGGATAATTAAGTTAAATTGCATTTGTCAAATTAGCACCATCATGTTGTAATCGTTTGAATACTTTCAGAGAATCTAGTCAATTGGTGAACAAATCCTTTTTTAAATGCTATTCTACTATATTAAATTTCAGAAACAATACAATTAAAAAATATTTTTAAAAAGCCCTAATAGTTTGTGATATTATATGAAAACTAAACAACAATATAACTATCTCTATTACTATTTTATAAGAAACTATAAAGTTTAAATAAGAAACTTAACCTGTTATATAAGAAAAATGCTGTATGGTGAAGAGAAAGAAAGAAAAAAAAAACCTTTACTAAACAACGTAGAGAACAAAACAAAACAAAAAGAAATAAAAGCTCTAGGAAATAGGAAAAAACATGAAAATGCAAAATAATCCTATAGACTAAATCAGAAAGTAAAAAAAAAAAAGCAACACATCTATGTGCCTAAACAATATATCTACTTCTCTACATATTTAAAAGCTTATTTAAAGATTGATACAGTACATGATATATATAGATATCATACTATTAATATGCATAACTTTCTTCATATATGTCAGGGTTGTGATTCAATTTTTAAACAATGAATTGAAACAAGTCGCTGGGAGTTGGGCAGCTTATACATTTAAAAATTATTATTATTAAACCAGTCAATCAGAATTTTATTGTCAGGTCTTGCTACTCCATCAGTGCAAAGCTAACTGTTGACAAATTTCTTTAAGTCAACATTTAGAGTCAGGGATACAAGCATTCTTCCAAGTGTACATGAACAGCTTTTTTGCCTCATTCCAAAAGATGTTCTTCAGAGATTAAAAATGAGATAGCATGACAATTATTTCTAATGAATAAGTTTCATAAGGCCACATATTTTTATGAATACTTTTCTACTGAAAAGACTTCCATTTTCTTGAAAAAAGTTTTTGCTTTTTATTCTTAAACAATTAAGCTAATGTGCAAATAAGAAAATGCATGCATTACTAAACAGGCTCTCAACTAAACTGTTAACTTTATATGAACAAATACAATGCAGTATAAGATACCCTGGCTTTCAAAACTGAGAACAGTCACTAATTATATTTGTTTCCAGTTCTTTACTCCGGCTCCATGCTACCCTAACAGAGTAGTACATGAGCCAGTTTGGTAACTGCCCAACACCAGAAGCAAAGTATGTCCCTCTCACATTTGTGGTATCACTGACCACACCCCTGAATTCCTCAGAGGTCACAAATACTTTTTAAAACTTTGCCACAAGAAACCAGTATACTGCTGGTTTATGTCTTTAGGCCTGCCTATGCATGAAAACATCATACATTTCATACAGTCATTGCGACACAGCAACACTTACTAGTTGGTCTGAATTCACACCGAACCATCGTTCTGCATTGAACAAATTCACACATTACAAAATTAACTCCAGGGACTCTTGAATTGCTCTGTGAATTTTATTTCTGTTGGTGAAGTACGTACAATGACATATCCACACAGCTTACCATACTGTACAGATATATTTCCTTTTCATTGCGGGATCACTGTTGTGTGAAAATATATCAAACAATATCCTGTGATACGACATGTGAAAATAACTGCAGCAAATCCTTATTGCAAAACAAGACTATTAAGGTATCGATACCTTACTGGCAGAGCAGATTCTGTCCTTAGTATCACAGGCAGCTCAAAAACATAGTTCACCTCAACAGTCACTGAACATTGAAAACAATAGAAGCAAATGAACAGCATGTATAGCTGTTCGTGTAATACACTGAAACACAAATTAATCAATCATATTAGTACAGTATATTTTGGGAATCCAAACTATTTTGTTCAGTGCCTAATGTCAACCAAGAAAAGTAGGTTAATAAGTGTGTCATTTTTACAATCTCTATATATAGCTCTGCTGGAAATCTTACAGAACCATCACTAGGCAGAGGAGATGGTCTAGTTTTATAATAAAATACAACTGATTTTTTAAAATTCAGTTGCATGAATCAAAATTATTTTAATTATCCCGTTGTATAAAACTTGGACAAATATGAAAACTGATGAGATTCCTTAATAGTTTTGTTTTTCATATAAACACCATTTGTCACCAATGGGGACATAAACAAGAAAACAGAATTCTAAATGAGTAACCTGTTTTACCATACAATGGCAGTTAACAGAATTCTAGAAACGAGGCCATGGCCTCATTTCTCTTGTTACAGTATGATATGCAGTTGTACCACATTTACAAATTGTGAACAGGTATAATGTTATTCTGTGTCATGTATTCAGCAGCTACATGTTATACGTTCAGTACAGCTGTCCTGACTGAGGCTATTAAAAAGTTTAAGGCATTCCACTCACCTCCTGTCACCCATACAATCTTGTATATTTTTACTTTCCAAGTGACGCTCTGTGTTCCACATGTACTAAATATGCTCAGTCCCAAAGGTTGGTTGTTGGCAGTAGAAAGTTGTTCTCTCAGATTCTCTCTCTCTCTCTCTGAAAAATTCAGGGTTTTTTCAACATACTGATGTTTCCCTCTTTCTCAATATTTTCTATTGATTCTCACCGAATTCATGATTAGAGAGAATGATTAGTGCATTTCAAAAGTTCCAAAAGAGCTTGCAAATTTAAGAAAGCATTTGTTTTCTGAATGTTGAAAATAATCCCACTGTACATAATATAGATACCTTTCACTGAAGAATCAAAACAACAGTTCAGTCTTCCAATAAGATGTTAACTTATTATGTTATTCTATCCATCTAATCTTCTTCTACTTGAAATAATCAATACATGAAGGAAGTAGAAGTACTTTAGCAAAGAAACTTCCATACCATCATCATTTTCACTTTCCAAATCCTAGGAAATGTTTGTGAGTATTTCAACTGACCTCAAAATATCAAGACCACCACATGATCCAACCACTCTTTCTGATCATTAGAACAGAAAAATCAGCATCCAGGCATGTCCTGCTCCCACCGCCTTCATATCCATAATTCATATTGTGCTCATTGCTTTTGTCATGAGTAAGGATGGCGAGCAGGGGGCTCCCATCCAGGCTGTAAAGCGCATGTGTAGTACTGAGGAATTAGGTAGCCATTCAAAGAGACACAGATCGGGCTTCTTCAGTTTGTTAGGATTTTCTGTTATGTAGCAGTAATGGCTGTTAGGACATCAATCCTAACAAACTCCTACTCCCATCGAAAGAGGGAGGAACAAAGAATTTAAAGGGGAGACATTTGGAAATGTCTTCAGAAAACCAAGAAAACACCAACAACAGGTAGATCTACAGGTCAACATATTACAAGCTGCCATGCTACAGCAGTTACAACAACCAGCTCCGATTAACCCACAACCGGCGCCAGCAGCAGCAGCAGCTCCGCCAGTAGTCTTGAGATCCCAGGGCAGTCTACCAGAGAAGTTTGGAGGAGAAGCAGGACAGTTGAGAACCTTTCTCACACAGTGCACAATGTTTTTCGACAGCAGACCGGCAGAGTTTCCCACAGACAGAACCAGAGTCACCTTCATCCTAAGTCTGCTAAAAGGACCAGCAGCCAAATGGGCTATTCCCATGGTGGAGAACAACGACCCGATTCTCAACGACTACCAGAACTTTTTGGCAGGGTTCCAAGCACACTTTGACGACCCGATCAGAGAGGTCACTGCCAGCCTGGAAATTCGGAAGCTCAAGCAAGGTAACAAGAGGGTGGGAATCTACATTGCTGATTTCAAGTTGTTAGCAGGAGATCTGGACTGGAATGAGAGTGCATTAAAAGACCAATTCAAACAGGGCTGGATGAGGAAATTAAGAATGAATTAGTGTGCCAGGGAACACCAGCTAACCTAGAAGCCTTATATCAGTTGTCTGTGGTCATAGATGCCAGGCTAGAAGAGCTCAGACAGATGCAGCCGGGGAGAGGCAGGGGCCTCAGAGCGCTTCCAGGATTTCCAGCTCTCTCCGTAGCATCTATTCACTCAGGACCAGAGGAGCCGATGCAGATCAGGGTGAGCAGGAGGCTTATTTCTGAGGCTGAGAGGCAGAGAAGGAGAGAGAGAGCCCTCTGTTTTTACTGCGGAGCACAGGGGCACATGGTGAGAGCTTGCCCAGCGAGAAGCCAAGCAACTTCAGTAAGACCCCCAGGGCAAGCAGCTGAAACAAGAGCCATCTCCGCCTCTGCTTCCAACCAGGGAAACTCCGTCGGTCTCCCTCCACAGAGCTCAGCAGGGAGACCATCAATCAATTAAGGAGGGGTCATTCCGAGGATTCCAGGCAATCCTTTTACTACTTACCAGTCATAATGCATGCCAGCCAAGTATGCAGATTTCGCAGACGTTTTCAGCGAACAAGAGGCCACAGCACTACCCCCCCCATAGGGACTGTGATTGCACCATTGAGTTGATACCAGGAGCCAGGATTCCAGCAAGGAAACAATATCCCATGTCTCCCAAGGAACTAGCCACCTTAAAGGATTACTTGGACACTAATCTCCAAAAGGGGTTCATCCGACCATCTACTTCCCCAGCGTCTGCTCCTACCTTCTTCGTACCAAAGAAGCCTGACCCGTTGGCACCGGCAAACCAGGAGACACCCACGAGAGTGGTCCACAATTTCAGTTTTTTAAATAAACTCACAAAAAAAGAAACTTACCCGCTGCCTCTAATCTCTGATCTGCTGGATCGCTTACAGAAAGCACGCATTTTTACCAGGTTGGATCTCAGGAATGCGTACAATCTGATCCAGATGAAAGAGGGGCACGAATATCTGTCTGCCTTCAACACCAGGTTTGGTAAATTTGAGTACCTTGTTTTGGCCTTTGGCTTCTCTAATGCAGGAGCCATATTTTCCCGATTTATGAATCAAATTTTCTCTGATTTACTAGATAAGTATCTGGTCATTTATCTAGATGACATATTAATTTTCTCTGAGGATGCTAGAACTCATGTAACCCATGTACATAATGTCTTACAAAGACTGAGAGAGAACAGGCTGTTCACCAAGCTAGAGAAGTGTGCCTTTGATTTAACTGAATTACATTTCCTGGGCTATAAGGTATCAACAGAAGGCATATCCATGGATCCTTCTAAGGTCCAGGCAATTCTCTCTTGGCCACCTCCCCGAAATGTTAAAGAAGTACAAAGATATCTAGGATTTCGCAATTTCTACAGGCGGTTCATAAAAAACTTTAGTGACAGGGCTAGACCCCTCACACAGCTTTTGAAGAAAGGATCAAAATTCATTTGGGGGGAGAGAGAGCAAGCAGCCTTCCAAGAATTTAAGCAACTCTTTGCATCCCAGCCACTTTTAAAGCACCCTGATCCCATGAAGCAATTCATAATGCATTCAGATGCTTCCAATATTGCAATTGGGGCAGTGTTATTGCAATATACAAACAACACCAAGAATACATTGCTTCCTTGTGCCTTTTTTCCACGCACGCTCTCACCAGCAGAGAGAAACTATGATGTTTTTAACAAGGAGTTGCTGGCAATTAAAGCAGCATTCCAAGAGTGGAGGCACTGGCTAGAAGGTGCAACCTTTCCTGTGAAAGTTTGCACCGATCACAAGAATTTACAGCTTCTACAAAACACCAGATCCCTCACCCCACGCCAAATCAGATGGAGCCAGTTTTTCTCCCGTTTCAATTTTGTTATTTCTTACGTGCCCAGGGCGCAAAACTGCTTGGCAGACGCCCTGTCTCAATCCTTTCAGGCAACCCCCGCCACTCACCAGGAGGTACAGGCTACTATATTACAACCTCACAACTTTGATCAGTCAATGAGGGGGAACCAAACAGAGATTTTAGCAGCAGGCAGACAAGCAGAGGACCTATTTACAAGAGTCAGAGCTCAGCAGCAACAGGACCCATATGCCAGGGCCAGGATGGATGACCTCCAGAGGGGCCCGCAAGACACTGCCCCCCCATTCAATGTGGAGGCAGGAATCCTCTGGCATAGTGGGCGATTGTATATTCCCCCTTCATTGAGGGAAGAAGTACTGAGACTGTGTCATGACCATCAAACGGCAGGCCACGGAGGCGTTTTCAAAACTCTCCATAGAGCTCTGAGAGATTACTGGTGGCCTAAGATGGTTGCAGACATAAAGGGTTACGTTGCTTCTTGTCACACCTGCAGACGAGCCAAGCCTCTCCCAGGGAAGCTCACAGGACTCTTGCAACCCTTACCCACCCCCAGTAGGCCTTGGGATACTATCTCCATGGATTTCATCACTGATTTACCCCCGGTCCAGGGGCTGACTTCCATACTAGTGGTGGTGGACCTTTTCACAAAGATGGCACATTTTATTCCTTGCAAGGGCCTCCCATCTGCACAAGCCACAGCACAGTTGTTCATGGACCATGTTTTTAGGTATAGAGGCATGGTGAATCACTTGGTGAGTGACAGAGGCCCTCAGTTCACTTCCAGGTTCTGGAGGGTGCTTTTCCAGTCATTAGGGGTCCAGATCCACCTGTCATCAGCGCATCATCCGGCTAGTAACGGGCAAGCCGAGAAAATTAACCAATGGTTACAGCAGTATCTCAGGTGTTACACCACTTATCAGCAAGACAATTGGCCAGCCCTGCTCCCCATGGCAGAATTTACTTATAACAACTCTGTGCAATCCTCGACCAAGATGTCCCCTTTCCAAGCACTCTACGGGGTTAACCCTCGGGTGTTGCCCACCTCCTCCCAGCAGGGAGCTGTTCCAGCCGTGGCTGATTTTCTTAAAGAGCGACAAGCCGCACAGGAGTTGTCAAAGGAGCAGCTGAACAGGGCAAAGAGTGCTTACAAGAGAGCTGCAGATGCTC
Organism: Candoia aspera; assembly: GCF_035149785.1. NCBI lineage: Eukaryota > Metazoa > Chordata > Lepidosauria > Squamata > Candoiidae > Candoia > Candoia aspera. The sequence goes on along the minus strand of NC_086153.1, from coordinate 305,694,710 downwards.
ACAGACAAGAGGGGCCAGCGATTGCGGTAGGAGACAAAGTGTGGCTCTCTACCAAGTTTTTGACCTCTACCAGACCCTCCAAGAAATTGGACTCTAAGTTTGTAGGCTGTGGTACAGCAGATAAATCCAGTGGCTTATCGTTTACAGCTCCCACCATCCATGAAAGTCCATCCAGTGTTTCACAGAGCCTTGCTAGCCAAAGACCCTCCCCCAAGTGCCTTACAATCGCAACTGCCCCCCCCACCTCCAGTAATTGTGGAGGGGGAGGAGGAATACAAAGTCGAGGAAATTCTGGACTCTAGGAGGAGGGGAAGGGGCATCCAATATTTCATACACTGGAAAGGGTACCCTGAGGAAGAGCGCACGTGGGAGAATGCCAGAGATGTACATGCTCCAGCACTGGTTCATCGATTCCATCAGCTTTTCCCTCACAAACCCAAGCCTCGCACTCTACCAGAGATTCCTCACTTGGATGAGCAGGCAGAGGAATTCGTAAGTTTGCACCTTCCACCCCCGCCTGAAGCCTTGACTCCAGTTACAGAGGAGGGGGGGGCCCCCGCAGCCCTCCACCGCAGGCGTGCATTTCCCAGGGGGGAGGGGGGACGACTCTTCTAATTATCTAGCTATTTTCCAGCAGCGGCCACCTGGGCCAGAAGCGTTATCAGACCTGAAGAGCAGCACTGATTCGTCCTTGGAGGAGTTTTCCTTTGAAGACTTTCCATCGTTGCCCAGTTCCCATGGGACCTTAGAAGGAGACGTGGAATCTTATCAAGCCTCTGGAAGGGAGGGGGCTGAAATGGAATGTGAATCTGGAGGGGAGGGTGATGTCATGAGTAAGGATGGCGAGCAGGGGGCTCCCATCCAGGCTGTAAAGCACATGCGTAGTACTGAGGAATTAGGTAGCCATTCAAAGAGACACAGATCGGGCCCGCTTTAGCCTTTGGGGTTTATATGTCTGGGTTTTTCCCACACTTCTTCAGTTTGTTAGGATTTTCTGTTATGTAGCAGTAATAAAACACTAGAGACCTATTCCTTGTCTCAGCGTGGTTCCTGGCTGTTAGGACAGCTTTGTTGCTTTTTGGAAAAACCTAAGTGGTCACTGTGAGAAGGAACTTCAAAACTATCTCTCTTCTTGGTTAGAAAGATAAATAAAGAGCAGCAGGGAGCCTAGGTGGCTTAACTTAATAGGATAATAATTGAATTATAATTCAATTATTAATATTGGAGCTGAATTATTTCCAACTACCCTTGTAACAACCCACCTGTATTGTACTATTTTTGTCACTTGCCTTCCTTATTTTGGGTCACACTATTTGTCAAGGACAGGATCCATTGCCACATACGAGGCCTGGGGCAGAAACTCGTAAGAAAGATAAGAAATCTGATAAGGTCTTTAAAAGGAGGAGAAACCAAAGTTATCATTTCAGATTTCAACAGGATGATGTGACAGATTCACAAAAGCCCAAAGGTCTACTCTTGACACTCTGAAAGTTACTTTAGAAAAAGCAAAGAAACAAAACCCTGCGTTTTATTTATTTATATGATTTATATAATTGCCCATCTCACACAAGTGACTCTGGAGGGCTTCCAAAGATTAAAACACAGAAACTTTGTTTTATTTACTTTTTATTTTTCACAAAAAGGTAATAATACAGGAAAAAGTGACTTGTGACTATGGAATGGTATCTACTACTTAGTTGCTATTTAATTACATATATTGTTGCATGCCCCACAATACTTTGAGCAGTGAAATATTCTAAGGCATGGTGCTTATCCCTGTTTGGGTTCCAACCTGGTTGCAAATGAGATTAAATTTAATCATTTTATCTTAAGTTTACTTGCTATTACTATCTTTAAGAACATATGATAAATATTGTTTATCTGTTTCATTTATATCAAGAACATCTCTTTAATATTATATAAAAACTTTTATATCAGGCAAAGGAGACTGCAGTATCTTGAAAGTTTCCAGAAAAAGCCCTTTTGAAATTGATGAATTGGCTTGGAATTCTTTGCTGCAGTTATTGTTGAAAAAAATAAACAAGAATTTATATTGAGATAATCTACAGATAGCACTGTTATACCCCTCCAAAATTGCATTATATAAATTGTAACCTTTGCAGAAAATGTGTATATGGGAGGGGTTTGTAAACAAATTGGTATATATTGCCATCTTTAATACCCAGTCATTCCTCATGGCCAAGACACTTGAAAATTATTCAAGAATCTCTGATAATTAATCCTGCTGATGATCTACTGTCCATCTCTCCTAAGACTTATAAACCAGAGCAAGAATTCCTGTTACTAGCTTCCAGATTTATTACTGTACAGCGGAAAACTAAAGAACACATTTCTCCAGGCAGTGATATATAAAAGTGTTAGGAATTGTTCTTGCTGAAGAATTAGTCAAGTGAAAGTCTCTCTTGCAACAAGATCATCTCCCGATAACTACATGGACATGGACCTGTAGTTTTCTTAGCAATACAGAAATGTTTTTTCACTGTCATCTTCTGGGATTTTTACTTCCCAGTCTAGTCTACATCTCTGGGATTTCCAAAGAATTTGGAATAATCCTATAGTTAAAGACAGATGTATTCAAGCCTGGTCACCATTACTTAGCTATTTTAACATTTTTTTCTAAATAGATTATTATTAGAAGACCTCCAAGGTCCTTTCCAACCCTATGATTCTATGACTGTTGTTCTAGACAGAAATGGTGAATACAACTGTTGGCCATTTTTGTATCTCTGCTTAAGATCATATACGTATTCATTTACACTCTTAACAGATTTGCTTTTTGTTTTTATTCTTTGCTTCATTTCCTTTTAATTCTTATTGTGAATTTTCTTTTTCTTCCCACTTTTTGCCTTTGGTGCAATAAACAAGGAAAATAAATTAAAGTCATTTTTCCCATACTGGCTCTCTAGGAAGATCACAACCCCATAAGATGCTTTTAGAAGATTGTTCAGGAGGAGGCTGGTTTTCTAGGATTGGGTACACAAATAATGCTGTATGAAAACGTAGTTTGGTTGGTTTTGGCTTAGCATGTTTTGTGAAAAGACTTCAGGAATATGAACAATATTTGACCAAGTTCAGGTGTAATCGTATCAATAGCCCAACTGTCAAGGAACAAATGGGAAAGTCACAATAATTATATTAATGAGTGAGCTGTGTGCTCGTGAGACATGGATGTGCCTGAGAGATAATCTCATGCTGTCTGAAATAAGGGCTTGGTCAAATATTTGTTCAAATAGCGTAAATGTTGAAAACAGTCGTTCACAATGTCTTCATTAAGTAATCCATTTGTGTACATGTTACAGAGTTAATCTTATAAATTTAATGCTGCTTAGATTAGGGATTGGAACTCTCGATGTTGGATTCTAATAACAGCATGGCCAGTAATGAAGACCAATGTGAACTGTTGTTCAGCAACAGAAGGAACACAGATTTTTCAACCCTGGTTTAAATGATGTGAATTTGAACAGTATATCGACTTCAGGATTCTGTTTTCATTTACTTTTATTTCTGCCAACAGAATGCTCAAGATACCTGTTGTTAAAAAAAAAACATAAAACATAGTTAGGAGGCAAAGCCAGATAACGACACTACAAACACTGGGGGGAGGCGGGAAGAAGGTTTATTAAAGCATTCATTGGACTATGCCATGATTTGCATAATTGTGGTTTCTTAATAAGTCAAATGGCTGGAAAAATCAGGATGAGTCTGGTAGCACCTTTTCCAATTAACATATTTATTACAAGGTGTAAAATTCATGGGATGCAGTGGCTAAACTGATACGGGATTTCAATTTGCATGAGGTGGGGAATGGAGGGGGTAGATGGGCTGATTATGCAGATACAAGTTATATGTCAGATAGATGACTAGTATCTTATCAATTTCATGGGGAAAATCTATCTATGTGGTAGTGTGGTAGCTAGGAGTCAAAAATTACCTGATGGCACATTATCGATCAATAAATCTTATCAATTAACAAATGTAATGTATTAAAAACCCATTGTGTTTGTTGAAACCTTCTGAGATAGCCTGAAACCTTTTAATGTGAATTCAGCAATCTGTCATTGCCATTAAAGTCTCATATTTTTTCAAAATGGTCAGTTTGAGATCTGCAATAGTGCATTTGGGAGTTTGAAATGCTCTAATATTACTTTGTCCTTGTTTTGAGTCTGATGTGAAACTTGAGTCCATCAATGTAATCTGCATAATCAACTGGTCTTCCCCCCCACTTCCACCATCCCACTTTAAATCTCACATCAGTTTAGCCACTCTGTGCATCTGATGAAGTGAGCTGCAGCCTTTTAATAAAATTTATTAGCCAAGAAAGGTTTTTTAGCTACCATACATTAACACTTCTACAATTGCTCAAGGGGCTGAGTTCACATTAAGCAAAACAAAGCAAGACACGTTATGGTTCAGCCACTGAACACAGCCAGTCACCTTTGTTCCGCAAATCACAAGTGCCTAAAGGTGGCAAATCTGATTTAAATAGGAAAACCTCCTGTTCTTTGTCCCAATTTAGATAATCGCTAACTGACCAAGATATACTGCCTTACCCAAGTCCTGCAAACGTGGAAATTCCAGCATTTGCAGATCAAAACCTGCCTAGCTTTAGGGCCTATGCAAGAGGGTCACATCCAGTTTAAAGAGGAAAAGAAGTCTGAAGCACTTAAGGAAGTTAAAGCTTCATACCTCAGGAATCAGTCTGGGAAAAGAAGAGCAGTTACACCTGCCTGCAACCTTCATGGGAGGAAGCCAGACTCGGTTTTGCGAAAGGGCAGTAATTTACCAAGAAAAAAAAAAGCACACCACACTCACAGCCTGAAAACCTGTTCTGTTACTTAGATGAAGAGCAAATGTTGCATGTAGTGGGTGAGAGACTCCCGGCCGAGAAGAGCTTCAGAGAATCCGGAAAAAGAAGGTCGAGTCCAGAGCCCAAACAACCGGGTCGTGGGGAGCGAGGAAAGGGGTCTCCGAACCTGGGGAGGGCCGGAAAGGCTGAAGTTAAGCGGTAGGCGCGACACGGCAAGCTAAAATCTGGAGCCGTCAGAGACCTACAGGCAGCTAAACGCAAATCCCAGGGAAAGCCACTTGCATTTCCATGTACCCCATCGTTGGAAAGAGCAGCCTGAAGTGTGCCAGGGGGCGTTTAATTCCTTACACTGCGTGCAAACAAATATAGGAGGCTAAACCGGGGAGTGGGGGGAGAGAGAGAGAAGTTACATGTTGGCTGGGCAAGAGCACATTCTTTACTCTGTAAAACACAAAGGAAAACAAAGTTTTCTCCTATGGGCACGGAAGCCGACTGACATCCGCCCCGAAAGCGAAGGCCGGAGGCCGGGGCGGTGCGCGCGGTGGGGCGGAGCCAGGGATTTGTGCCCCAAAGGCTGAGGCGCGCTCACTCGCTGCCGGCTTGCCTGTGGCACGCAATACGGTCCTGGAGGGAAGAGACGGACGATGAAGAGAAGTGACGGACGGAGTTTATTGTCGGCGGGCTGTTCCAAGCAGTAGCTTCCTGGGTGAGTTTTCTGAACGGGGTTGCCGAAAGGGAATCAGGACTGGGTGAGCTTGCCGCCACAGTAAGGTAATAGCGCACATTCCTTTGTGCCTTGGAAGCAGAAGAGAAACCGGCGCAGCCGTCTTCGTCCAGCCTGATATTAGTAGGGAGTGCTGCATCTGGTTGACTCAAGAGATTAGGGCGCAATTCGGGGAAATGTGCCAGAAGAAAAGGTGTTGAGAGGCGTCTCCAACTAAGCAGGACACTGTTTTCTTGGCCGGGAGCGGGGGAGGGGACGTTGGTTTGGTTGCTTTGGAAGCGTTTGGAAAGCAAGTTCATTTTTGCTGATACCTCAACGCTTCTCTGAAATTAATTATTTTAGTGTTGTATCTCCGCCATTCATTCAATTTAGCTTTGTTTTGAGCTGTCAACGTGGACTGTTCGTATCACACTGAGCCGCACACTAGCCAACAACATTTTAGCTTACTGGGGTGGGGGAACCCAGCCTGTTTGGTAACGTTTCCAGAATTTGAGATTACTTTCTCCTAGTATGTGTCAGCCTTCGTGTTCCACTCTTCTTTGTACAAAACCCTTGACAAATATTTTAAAAGCAATGGAGTGTTAATACATTCCAGGTATGCTACAGTAAAACTAGCAACTACTTTATTTTCTTGTATTAACGTGTTCCATTGCTTTAAATGCTAGCCCTGCCATCTAGAAATGACTGACTGGGCTTGAATTTTACCAATAGGGCTGAAATGAGCTCTGGTTAACATCTTCATTTATTTTAATTGGGCAAGAGGCCTAAGGTTATAATCTCTTATAACTGCAAAGTAATCAATTAAAGCTTTTAATTACAGATTTCCCCCCAGTCTGTGTGATAAGAAATGCTAATGATTTTTTAACAGCATTTGCCATGTAGGCGTTATCCCCAAAACTCAGTTATTTTACATTTCAGAATGAGCTATTGTAGGGCAGCCAGATCTAGGCTACAAAAATCTGGACTTCAGCTAGATGGCAGCACAAAGTTAGGATTGTCTGTATGTCCTTGCTGCCATTAAATAGTCCTCCAGATTTTTCTACTCCTGACTTGGCAACCCTGCTCTTTGGTTGTAACCAATGTCCTTTTCAATCTTTCACTGTGCTCATAGGAGGAGAATTAAAAAAGATGAAGACTCATCAGTAATTAACTTTAAAAGGTGTCTTTCCCTTCTATATGTACACAATAAGGTAGACCATAACAGTTCTGTACAAGCCACAAAAAAGACATTCACAAAACACAAATAAGCAAACCATGTTGCTTAACATCATTTGAGTAAACATACATAGCCAGTGAATGGGTATGTAGTTTATCACATGTATAAAAACTTTCTTCAAGATCATCGAAGATATGTTTTCACAGAGGTTTTGCAAAGTATACACATTTCTGTGTTAGCATAAATCCAGATACATCAATAAATGAAATATTTAAATCAGTGGGCAGTCCTATTAAGGTGAATTTTTTTTCTGTATAGCTGAATTCTCCATATGTAATGGACTTAAAAGAAAGAGTCATGCAGACTGGGCAGATTCAGTGTTCATATCCTGTTCCAGTCAGTGAAGCCTAGTCAGATATTGAAAGGGTGGCGTGCTTCATAAACGCTCTCAAATTTTTTACACTTCATTTGTCTATTTGTGTAGTCTTTGGATCAAGGCACTCCACTTCTTATCCATGAAAAAATATTAGTTTCTATTGCTTTTATCCCACTGTGCTACTTGTATTTATTCAGCATTGGTAAACTGGATAGCCGGTGTCTCATAGCCCCATCTTGTTTTACAGTTACTTTATTACATTTATTCTAAATTTAGAGTTATCAAACTCTGGAAAGTATCTTTTATATGACAATAGGTATATATAGTAGGAACTATTGAATTAGATAGTTGAATTAGTTACTTACTTTCTCTTTCTTAATAGTTTCTGGATGTGTTTCATTGCAGTTAAAAGTCAAATGATATTTCTTCCCTGCTATCTCTACCACTATATATCTTTTCTATGCATTTAACTTTATAGGTAAGGCTCACCTTAAAATTTTCCTTATTCTTGGATAACTACACATAGGAGTGCAGTTTAATTAGTAAAAAATAAATAAAATCCCCCAAAGCCCACTTGCTTTAAGTTTTTGCTTACTTGTCTGTACCACTTTTTATCAAATTTTCATTGCTGAGGATTTGTACTATCAGGACATTGTGTTCTGATGCATAACTTTGATCACTGAACTAGCTGTGTGTGTTTAGAGTATCTAGCCATGTCAAATAGTTGTCTAAAAATAAACCTGTGTGATTCAATTAGTTGTTAAAACTTTCTTTCAAATGAGGTCTTGGCAAATCCTCATTTGGATGTACTTTTTCTAGTTAAATCCTAGCTATTTTGTGTCTAGGAGAAGACATCCTAGACTTGTCATTTATTTATATACATCAGTAATATGATTAGGAGATAGCCTGTTTACCTTTCAAGGTAGAGAGCAGAATCAACCACTAAGCCTTAGTTGCATTTGAAGGCACCACAATAATAACATTAATTTGATTATTACTGTTGCATAACTAGGCAGAAATGGGGCTTTTCTGCATATTAACATTTTGGTAAACTTTTTTTTTTTTTTTTGCATTATTACCCTCATGATGTGAGCTATTGGTTCAGAATTAAAAGCTGACTGATCTTTGCTTCTTGCATCCTGTGATTATTAATGCTGTATTCTGAAGCTGTTACTGTTTGTTTTTAAATGATCATGAAGGAATTTAATATTCATAAAGGAATTTGATTTTACTGTTTAGTAAACAAGGTTGAGTTTGTGTCTTATTTTTATGACTAATATAAAATCATTAAATTTTATTCCTCTTTTAAAACAGTTCATTTCCTGTCCCAGTTCAAGATAATAATAATTTATGAAAAAACAAACATTTCTTAAATTTGTATGCTGCCTGGCTCTCAATGACTCTGGATGGTTCACAACACTCAAACAAATTACAAAAAAATCAATAAAACATAAACATAAAAGATGGCGAATGAGATGAAGCGAGCGGTCTCATTCTCCCTCGCCAAAGGCCTGGGTGAAGAGTCAGGTCTTCATGGCTCTTCTAAACAGCAGCAGAGTGGAGGCCATCCAGGTTTCTGCGGGAACCTCATTCCAGAGGGCAGATGCTGCTGTGGAGAAGGCGCGCTTCCAGGGTCCAAATAGATGATGATGTTTAACTAAAAGACCTGGAGTGCACCAACCCTGCAGGTTCAAATTGGCTGGGCAGATGTTATGGGAGACAAGCGGTTCCTCAGGTAACCAGGCCCTGTGTTATGTAGGGCTTTATAGGTAACAACCAGCACCTTGAATCGCACTGGGAATGGGCAACCAGTGTAGCTCGTGAAGAAGGTGTTACATGGGATGCTAGGATTAATCTGTAGAGCTTGCCAGGTTCCCTCCTATATGTTCTTATCCATACCCTAAGATTATTTTAGAAACCCTCCTGTGCTGAGGTGTGGTAAGGGGTTTTCAGACAATGGCCTTTTCAGTGGTTCCCCAATTCTGGAATGCCCTGCACCGTCAAGTATGCCTAGCACTGACATTATCTGTTTGGAACTATGCAAAGATACTTTATTCACACAGAGCTTTTAATAAACGTGTATGTTAATTTTAATTGCTTTTGCAGGCATAGGAACTTTTAATCACCCGAGGCAGTGCTTTTATTTTATTAAATATTTTAATTACTGAATTTATTTTATTGGGTATTTGTGATTTTCATATATTAAAAACCATGCTGGGAACATTTGATTTTGAAAAGTGACATACAAAATGTATAAACAAAGACATATTTCTACCTTCCCATTCCAAAGCCATGTATTTTTAAAAAAAAAAAATCACTTGTTAAATGGTTAATTTGTAAATATTCTTACAAGGGTGGGTGAAGCTAAAGTGTTAGTTTAAACTACGGTTTGCTTTTTTGCAATTCCAGTTGGAAATCCAGACAGAGGTTAAGTCTGAATATTCTTTGAATTCTTTTCTTTATAATGAAACAAGATGCCAAAGCTCAAGCTACTTTTGTTTATCTCTGTTACTCTTAGTAATATGTATTTATTGGAAGGAACTAAACTCCAATGCATACAAATAATTTATGGTATAAAAAAAACATACCTTATGGGCTGAAAGTACAGTAGATGATCCCCTAGTGAATAATTAAAATGTACCCCACTGAGAGTGTTTAACTCTATTTAGACTCCGCAGTGCATTGGCTCATTTCTGCGACATTGCCTGCTGTTGGTTTTGTTCAAGTATGCTACTTGTATTTTCTCAGAATTGATTTATAGAGAGACTAGTTTGCTCACAAGCTACTAAGTAACATTCCTATTTACTCTGCTTATGGTTCTAAGCAGTGCGTTTGTTACTTTTTAAAATATCTACAAATGTAATCATAAATATGATTAATCGTTTTTCCCATTCTCCCAGAGTAAGAGTTTTTCTCCGCCTTCAAAGTGTTTGACGTATGTCCTATCCAAATGGTGATGTACCTATGTACTATTCAAGTGGTGATTCTTAGCATCTCTCTTATACTCCCCATCCTGTTTCAAGTGAGTCATCATTCAAACCTATTCCCTTAATCTTTAATCTGTTCTGTTTTAAACATTTCAAAGTTGCAAAACTGCTTCTGAGTTGATGGTGGGTTTGTAATGTTGGAGGTATTAGCCAGTCACTCCCATATACAGATGCTTCCTGCCATCAAGTGGCAGAACCAATTTCTCTAAGTCAGGAAAGCATGTGCAGTGCAATTAATTAATTTCACCAGCATCTATAACTTTGCATGTATGTGTATGTATGTATGAAGCACTGTCATCTCTTTAGACAGGTGGAGCAGAAATTATATAGCACCTCTTTTCAGTTACCACATTACCCATTTGTGTTAAATTTCCGCAGTAAATCGAGGCAAGTTTCCCTTGAGTCAGGCTTGACTCTGGTTCCTACGTGAACAGAGACAGGATGTTTTCTTGGCAACAAGATTTGCCTTTGTCTTCTTCCAGAGTATATTTTTTCTTTTGGGTCTAGCTCTGATATTTTGTAGTGGTTTTCCCAGCCAAGACTACCCCTTACTTAGGATAAGAAGAGACCAGTTGCTGCCACTGAATTCACACTTACCATTGCTCCAAATTGACATGAAATATATAAAGGTGATTACAAGCTCACAGTAGAGATATCTAAAATTGTTAATTTCACGCACCCTAAGGATATGCACAACATTTCAAATTCACATTGTTTGGAGTTTTAAATGCCCATTTTGAATGCAAAACTGTTGCATTTCTTGCTGTTGTGAGCATGAAATGAGTTGGCTCAGTCACCTTGGAAGTGTCCTAAGCTTGAAACAGCGCATCCCAAATGCAAGTTCTGAACTTGAAATACTTCTAAAATGAGCGATACAACTGTTTTGCAGTTAGAACAGGGCTTTTTAAATTTGAGATTCAAAATTCAGTTCAAGATTATGAATTGGAAACATTTTGTACTCCCTCTAATGATAGTTTAATTAACAGATGCTGTCTTAATTCTGTGTCTGCCTGTAGCCAATATAGTTTGCAAATGAATATTACGACATAGTTTGCAAATAACTACTAGACATGCTAGAACATCAAGTAATACAGCAAGAATGGAAAGTTTATTCTGAGATTCCACTACTCTATAGTATGGTGCATAGCTTACTTAACATTGTGTAGAATATTACAACAGCAGCAGTTCTAAACTTTGAGAAATGTTTATAAAATATATTCCACTGAAGAATTTTTGAAGAATTTTTCACTGTAGAAAGAAACCATCCGTTTACTAGAAGGGTAGAGGCTGTGTGTGTGTGTGTGTGTGTAGAAATTATTTGAATTGTTTGTTTGTTTGATTGATTCATAAGCTGCCTCACTGCAGAAGATCTATGTGTCATGTTCACCGTTTCAATGTGCTTGGTACATCGTAACGTTTCGCATGTCATTAGCCAGATGCGTGTTTCATCTCTGAAGGGAGGACGGTTCCTGCTTGGGGAATACTTATCTTTTGGCTGCGGGCTTGGAATGTGTTTGGGTTATCTCATGTGTTCAAGGTTGCTTTCCCAGGCTAGAGGAAAGACGGTTACAGGCACCTGGGATGGGTGGTGATGACTCTGCTGGTAGGGAGGCGGGGTTATGTTTGCAGCCGAGGGTTTTTAGTTTGTATTTGGCGCGCTTTCTGTCATTCTCAGCTTTCTCTGTATTTGCCTTAGTATCCTGAATAAATCAGATTTCATTTAGCAACTTCTTGTGAGTCTGAGTGTTTGGGCTAGGTAACCATTACACTATGGGGCTGCCACCAGAATCATTTTCTCCCCTCTATAGCATGAGGTAAAATGCTATCCTGATACAATGATAACAGCATTGTTTGCCTCACATATTGCACTAAAGTTGACTTAAACATAGTTTACTGAATAATTAAGTTGACAGTATTCATATAAGACATTAAACTATAAAACTATGTTACATAGCACAGCAGTGGAGTCCACATAGTATGATGAGCCACAGTTAGCAAGTAAGTGACAAGGTAATATGTAGGACAGATGCAATATATAAATGCATTTGTTACTTAAGTTTCATTGGGACCTTGCAACATCCATAGAAGAGAATAATAATATAGTAATAATATTTTGAAAAGTGCTTAGATTGTTTTCAGTATTGATTTGTGGTGAAGGTTCTTCTCAATCTTGAGACATTCAGCTGTGCCAGTATCTTCTGTACATACACAAATGAAATGGCCAAAAACTAATTTTTTAAATAAGAAAAATAATTTGAGTTATGTGAAATTCTTTATGTGATGTCTCGTTTTTAATTCAGGATCTGAATTACAGCCAGTATTCTGTCACCAGACATCCCTTATTCACTACTGATTAGAAATCCACAAATTCATTCATGAATCCCTGAAGAGCATGGTGTATTGAGCTCCATTTCTCCTCCCACATTTGGGCGATAAGAATCGTTTCTGTCCTGACTCCCAGGAAACACTCTGAGACAGGGAACTGTTCTCTAATGTTTATTTGCTAATACATAACAGTAATCCTAACAAACTGAACAAGCATGGGAAAAACCCAGCCATATAAACCCCGCAGGTTAAGGCGGTCCCAATCTGTGTCTCTTTGAATGGCTGACCAATTCCTCAGTGCTACGCATGCGCTTAACAGTCTGGAAGGGAGCCCCCTGCTCACCATCCTTACTCATGACAGTTTCTGACCTTTTGAAGTGTTCATAGCTGCCCTGAGTATTTGCAGAGGCTAGCATACTGGTCTAATAAATCCCTGGTCCTGAGCAAATTAATTCTATGATCTAGCGTTAATTCTTACAACCTTAAATTTTCTGAGTATTTTATTTATGAAAACTGTTGGCCAAGTGACTTTTTTTTTGGTTTTCTCCCTCATTTGGTGGTCTTAATTTGCATGAAACCATACTGCATCTGCATATATTTTAATCTGCAAAGAACAATACAGTGGTTTAGCTCACCCCCACCCCCCAAACCAAGTTTTAGAATTCCATTGAATTGAGTTTATCCAGCTTTTGGTGAGCTGTTTGTTAAATCTCAGGTCATTTAGATCTGCACTATGACATGGAGAAAATACAAAAAAATGATTAATAGTTTGTCAGCAAGTGGAAGTAAAAAATATTGTCAACTGTCTACAACTGAAGAAAAAAAATATTTACAGAAGTTGTGGTGTTAGTAGTAAATGAAGAGCTGTTTCTCTCTTTTTTGTTCTTAGCCAAGACCATTTTGAGAAATGTGGAAAAAAAGGTATATAGTACTATAACAGGATACAATAAGCAATCAAAAGAGGAAATTATCCAATTAAAAGCAGTTAGTGATTTCCTTGCATAACAAAGGGATAACATTGTGGATTTTAATCCAGGCCAATATTAGAACTGGGTATCTTCAAACTTGTTTATATTAATAAAAGATAATCATTGCCCAGGTGATATCCATGGTAATTTGAGTTATCAGTAGTTTATTAAGGGTTATACTTATTGTATATATTGTTGCTTAATTTTGTTGTATTCCATTTTAGTTCTTATGTTACGAAGCAGTTCCAGAAGGGCTGCAGCTTGCATTTGTGTTTCATTTTCTGATCGTTGGTGTTTGCTGAGGCCAAAAATAATGCAGGGTAATTTAGAGGTAAAAATGATGAGATCTCCTAACTAGCAATATGCACTGCAGTATTTTTCTTTTGGAGAAGAGACAAAGTCTGTAACTCAGTGTCAATTGCTCTGAGCATTTGTTAGCTTCTGCCTTGCTGTTTTGATTCAGCAGAAGCAAGGTACGATTGAATGAATTTTCTAGGGAAAGGAAACTCAAGAAGTTCCAATGGTTTTACTGACAATTCAAGAGAAGGTGAAATTAAATTGAGCAGCATGAGCAATGTTTTGTTTGTTCATACATGTTTTATCTTGCTTTATGCCAATTCAGAGGAACCCTAAATTGGATTGAAGTTGGACAAGACAGAGATAGTCGCAAGCTGAACCACTTAGTAAAGAGTGACTTTTAGTACTGAATTGTGGTAGATGTTAATCAATGTGTTTCTTATGGCTAAAAGAGGTGGAAGTGTAAACAAAGTCTGACATTTAAGAAGCATGGCCTTTGAAAATGAGACTGTAGAAACGCACTCATAGCTACAGGTAAGAATGCTATTGTAGTGAAATGTAATTCTAATCGGTGAATAGGAGAAAGTGTTGGAAGTCCTGGAAAATCCAGCATGCCTCATTAGCATATGGATGGTTGCTCTAGGATGCAAACTCTCCATGCTATTGAGGAAGCTGTTTGTTGCCACTCCCACTTCCTCTCTCTCTTCTTTCTTTTCCACTGGGAGCGAAGCACACTGCTGTGTGCTGCTCCATCTCCGGGTGCCATGTGGTGGGCCTGGAATTCCCACTTTCTTCCACGCAACTCTTAGCAGCTGTAGGGCTAAGGATGAATTGTGTTTAGGGACAAAAGAAGAACAAAGATTTCATCTTTTCCACCGAACATGGATGTGACCGAACCAAGAATAAAGTCAGTAAGATATTCTTTTTACTTCTTAACCTACTCTGTCTAAGCGTGTGATTCTTTATGCTTGGGGGGGTTAATGTGTAAGATCAATAACCTGTGTTTCTCTGATGTGTTCATTAAAGCTATTTTAAGATAATATTCTTTTTCTGTATACAGCTTCTCAGCTGTGTTAAGCTCTGCTCCATTTCAGTGGTTCTAGCAGGCCACTAAATGGCTTCAGAAGAAGAAGTCAATACCTTAAATGACAAAGATTTCAGAAAAAAAAGGAGGAGTTAACTCGGTTCTGAGGCTTTCAGCTAGGAAAAGTAGCCTGTAAACAGTTTATATGTGACTAGCTGTTCCTTTTATATGTTTAGTATAAACCAAAAATGATTTCTGCTTCTTTAGTTTGTTGTGTATATTCTGCTTTTTTTAAAAAATCCATTCAGTCATTTCCAATTCTTGGAGACTGCCTGGACAAGTCCCTGCAGTTTTCTTGGCAAGGTTTTTCAGAAGTGGTCTGCCATTGTCTTCTTCCTAGGGCTGAGAAAGTGCCCAAGGTCACCCAACTGGCTTTGTGCCTAAGGTGGGACTAGAACTCACAGTCTCCTGGTTTCTAGCCTGATGCCTTAACCACTGCACCAAACTGGCTCTCATATTCTGCCTTTAGCTAACACTAAAATTAACATAAATAACATCACAGATCATTCAGAAATAATGTTGATTTTTACAAGTCATACCTAACAGCGGTCAAAATTACAGTATTGGGCTTCTGAAGCAATTTTCTTACAAGATCAGCTATATTACAGTATTAGAGACTTTTTAAATTTAGAAAGGAAAAGGAATAAAAGGAGAAGAATATTGTTAGAGGTGTCTGAAATTATGCATAAACTAGGGGAAGCAGACATTACGAAGTTTTCTCCCATATCCACAATACTAGAACATAGATTCATCCAGTGGTACTGATTATGAGAAATTCAGAATTGACAAAAGGATGTATTAATTCAGATATGACACATGGAGTTTAAGGGACAGATATAAAGTTGGTCACCAGTGTGAGTGACCTATGATCAGTTAATCTATGTGTGATTATGATTGCTTGGAAAAAGATTAGACTTGGTACCCACATTCCCTACCATCACACTGCCATGCTGCCAAGGAGTTATTAAAGATGTTAAGACTGCTGTGGGCTAAAATTCAGGCATTTTGTATTGGTGTATTTTAGCTTATTGAAATAGTTTTTATTTTAATCATGATTATTAGTTATGATGGCTATATAGGGAAACGCCATGTATACACCAAAGACATTGCTGGGGCTTCTGATTACAGGCTGAGGATTTTTAGGCATACAGACTGCATTTATTTTTGTTTATTTTATTTTATTTATCAAATTTGTCACCGCCCATCTCCTCCAAATGGAGGGACTCTGAATGGAGGGCATTTAGCCTAATCATCGTTTTATGATTTGTTCAATGTAGGAAGTTCAGAAGTTGAGTCTGCAATGCTCATGAGCAGGGAAGTTGCATATTAAGGGTCTGCATCTCTTCAGCTCCTATATGCTTTTGCCCTCATGAATTCAGCTAAAGTATATCAGGTATTTTATTCAAATTATGAACTAAGAGCATAGTAAAGTTACTGCATAATAACTTTATCTACCACCATCTGCACAAATCTACTGAATCTGCATTTCCAATGCTCTAATTTTATTTGTGGCATTAGTTTGCACAGTTCACAGTATATCTGCTCTGGAATGCTAAACAGAAGGTTGTGGCCATTCCTGATGTTGGGCAGGTATGATTTCAATCAAATAATCTTTTGGGCTTCTTTCTTCTTTAAGCATTTATGATAATTCTGTAGTGATGTATTTCTGCAAAGTTGCTTTTTTGAATTAGGAATTTTAAGAGCTTGAGAAGGCTACATAGCAAATATAAGCTGGCAGCTACTATGACCATCTCAACCATCCTATTATGATAAATGGTGCATTGTCTGTAATCTGCAACTGAAACTGAACTGATGTCTGCTCAAAATGAATTGAAAAATGTAGTTTTTGTAAAGGGCTGGATTATGTTGCTGGTCTCATAATAATAAAGGACAGCAGGTTAGTTTGGAGACAGGAATGCCCAAAATTCAGGTACGATCTTGGAGGCTGATGGTTAATTAAAACTCATTTCTTTCCAATAGGTTTGCCACTTTTCATTTTTGTTGATTACTTTTCCTCAAATGGAAATTGGTGGTAGAGCAGAAGCTTGCATCGTACGGGCTTTCAGCACCATTTTTAATGTCATTACGATACAATCAGGCTAAGCAAATGCTCATCCAGAGAATGAATGATATGGAACATCAGGATGAGATAAACAGGTTGTTCCCAAAGTAATAGAATTTGGATTGCTAAGGTTGTATGGGAACCAGCACACTATTTACACAAGAGTGTGTAAATAGTTATTTGGTTCCCATATAACCTTAGCAACCCAAATCTCTCTTTCTCTCCGCCCCACCCCCCCAAGATGAGAAAAAGCATTCTTTAAAGCTAGACATAGCATCCTTCTTTCTGCATTGCTGCAAGGCAAGTACACTAAAATTCCGTTAATTGAGTGCATCTGCCCATGTTGTGCTAATGAGATAGAAACAATCAGCCATGTGCTGTAAATTTTACAGGGTTATTCAATCAATTTTATTTTACCTCTATTACACAAACCTGTTGAAGACAATCAGACTTGTAAAGTTTCTTTTAGAAGATTTGAAACCCCCCATCACTCACTTAGTAGCTAAGTTCTATGTTGTCACAATGAAAATAAGGCAAAAGTTGGTACAGGGATAATTTTATTGATTTTTTTCTTCAGTTTCACTGTGCTCTAATTTTATAGATTATAGTTATTTTGTTGAAATACCACCTTTAGGTCTTAGGAATTATTTTGCAGTGGTTTTAGTTCTATTGTGATCCAGATTGTAGCTTATAGCTTTAATACTAAAAATACTATGTTCTTGAGAATTACTCTGGTCTTAGAGTTACACTTTTAGAGTTGTATTATATTACTATGCCACTTTTTTCTCCTGCTTGAGATGTTTTTTGGGGGCTGGGGTTAGCTTTGGACTTTTTATTTGCCTTCCTTTTGTTTATTCTGTGCTGGTCATTGACCAATTAAAGACGACTTTACTTGACTGTAGCACTAAAATATTACCTCCATCTACTACCATAAGCAGGTAAATGGGATATGAAAGTAAGACTAAATAATAGATTAAATAAAATGTACCCAATGTTTGGGTTTGAATGGCTAATAAATTTATATTACATTGTACAGTATAAACAAACACATTCTGTGTTTAGTTTTGTGGTCTGCCGTTTTTTAACGCCTGACTATTTATAGAACATGATCTATTTCAGAACGGGTTTTTTCCTTATGAGTACCAAATTTATTTCCTTCTAGAAGCACAATTTAGTTAAAGGTATTTCCTTATAGGAGAGTAATTAGTTAAAGTAGTAACAAACCAGAGGTTTTCAATGTAACTCTTATACCAGGATAGCTGTACTGTACTCACTCAGGAGCAAAAACATTAAGTATGTTGAAGATGCCATGCATCCAGCTATTTCTGATACTTCATTTGGATAAATTAACTATTGTGATCTTCGTCCTTTGAATGAGATGTGGACTAACTGGTTAGACATATTAACATTCACAGAATGTTATCTTTCCAGATTCATATAAAGTTGGTCTCCATTGTCTGAAGTTTCACATTAGCGAAATAATTGCATAAGAAATCTAAATGGAAAATATATGGCAGAGTCCGAGATAAAGCAAATATACTATAGTAGACTCAGTTAACCGGTACCCATGGGGATTGGTAGGTGCTGGATAAATGTAGTTTCTGGTTGCTTGAGAGTTACTATTAAACCCTAATACCCACTAGATGACAGCACAAAGATACAGGGTTTTTTGCCAGTTGCTTGAGGGTGCCGGGTTTTTTTCTGGTTCGATTTTTGTGCTGGTTGCTTGAGAGTGCCAGTTGCTTGAGTTCCAGTTAACTGAGAGTCTACTGTATTAATGATACTACATTTTCAGGATCCCAAGGGTATTTTATAAATGGTAATCCATGTATGTCATATCCTCTGTGGTGCCACTAGAAGACAGTTTTAGAAACTGCAAATTCTTATAAAATTAGCCTGCAAATAAGTAATCTTCTAACGAGTAAGATAATTCTTTGCATGACTGGAGGCAGCAAATGGGCTGGCAGTGAAGAGATTGATCATTGGAAGTAGGTTATGAAATATATGGCTGCAGTAGTACTGACTCCTTTTCTGAAAGCAGGAAACATCTGGGGTGAGTGTGAGTGCAGGTTCTGAGGGAGCTTAGGAGCAAAAGTGGAGAAGACTTTCTCCTGTGTGACCAACAAATGAACCCCAGAAAGGCATTTTTAAGAAGATATGTCCTGGCATTAACGACTAGGGAGATCGCTCAGCTAGAAAGGCCCCAAGCCATTTGGAGTTTGAATGTCAAAAACAGCACCTTAAATTGTGCCTGAAAAAAATTACCAACCAGTAACAGACTAATATATAGACTTGTGTAAACCCTAATCCTTTGGTTGCTTTGTGAAGTGCCCTCTGAAACTGTTCTTCAAAGGGTTGAGCCATTTCCTCTCCAAGCATTGGTAAGGTTGCTTGGTATGATACCCTTTCTAAGACGTGATATGGTGGCTTTGTCTACATGCATGGAAAATCCTTCCACTGGAATTGTGTGCTTTTTGCAGCTTGGCTTCCACATTTTGCATCAGTTGAAGCTTCCAGATACAAATTACTTTCAGAAAGTCATTTAAGCTTTACATTTTGGGGGCTAGATACTTAATTAGATTGTTTGGGATATTTTACACTTTGTAGCTTTTTAAAAATAAATTTACTTTTTAAAATACTTTATTAATTCAAATATTAACATTACGTTATAAATTTTCTTGAGTATAGGATAATATAGTGTGATATACTTATCTAATAAAAGTGATAAGTGTTCCCATAGAAGCCTTTATTTCAGGATATTGGACTCCTAAGCATTGTACTGAACACTCATAAAACGAACAAAATGAGGAAGGGGAGGAGTTTTTCTGTATTTCTGATCTAATGTGATTATTAATTTTCAGATTTGCCTTCTTCATTGGTTCCTCAATTCCAGCTTGCTTCGACGCAGTAATGGCAACAGACTGCATTAAGAATTGTTGTAGAGGATGTTTATATATTGAAAAAGAAAAGCATGATGGTAAGTTTAGTTAAGTTAAATATCTAATTTTTTTAATGATGACATGAGAAAATTAGTAGCCATTAGTTGGAGGGGTAATTATTATTTTCAACAATGCCATTAATTGTGGGTGAACTTTGTGAATATCTAATTTTGACGTCAAAATATCTAATCCTAAAAGAACATAACCAGTCATAGGTGTATTTAGGGCTGCAGGGTGGTAATCTTCAAGTGGACTACAATTCTCAGCCACTATGGCAAAAAGGAAAATATTGTGGGAGACCTAATCCAAAATATCTGAAGAGCAGCAGGTTGCCTGAAGAAATTTCTAGTGGTTAAGGCAACGGACTAGAAACCAGGAGACTGTGAGTTCTAGTCCTGCCTTAGTCATGAAAGCCGGCTGGGTGACCTTGGGCCAGTCACGCGCTCTCAGCCCAACTCACCTCACAGGGCTGCTGTTGTGGGGAAAAGAAGAGGAGGAAGGAGTATTACCTATGTTCCCTGCCTTGAGTTATTTATAAAAATAATAAAGGCGGAATAGAAAATAAATAAATATAAATATAAGCAGAAGGGGCCTCTTAGACTATCCAGTCCAACTCCAGTCCAAAGTGAAGCTTCCCTAATAGATGCAAGCCTCACTTTCACTTGAACTCATCCAGAGAAAAGAAGCTCACTGCTTCTCTGAGCAATTCCTTTCATTGTCAATCTGCTTTCTCTCCCTCCCTCCCTTTCTCTCTCTCTCTCTGTTAACATCCAATAGGAATTTGCCTCCTAGTAACTTCATTATTTTGTGTCTTATGCACTGGAACGGTGGGGAATGGATCCTTACCTTCCTCTTTCAGGTATTTAAGGAGTTCTGTCTTCCCTGCCCCCGGCTAAGCATTCGCAGATCTTTTCATTTCTTCTCTTAGAGCTTGATTTCCACATTCCTGGTCAACCTTGTTGGATTTCTCTGAACTTGTTCTAGTTTGTTGGGAAAGTGCATGTAGAACTGGAGGCAATATTTTACTTTTATTGTGGGTGAACAGAATGAATAGAATTATTGATTTGGAAATACACTCCTGCTGTTAATGCCTAAAATTAGATTTGTCCTTTCTTTGCAGCTACTTCTGACTGCTGACTCATATTCAGTTACTTTTCTAAGATCTTTTTCATCAGTATTTCATAATAATAGTGTTACCGAGCCAGGTATACAGGTATTCTATGTCCTGAGGAACTTTGCATTTGTCTTTTTCGTTTTTGTTATTTTTAATCCATTTCTCTAACCTAACAGGATTTAGGTTAGAGAAATGGATTAAAATTTTAATTTTATTTCTGTTTTCTCAGGCATTAGCTACCCACCCAATTTTTGTGCCATCTGCAAAGCTGATAAGCATCCCTTACACCTCTTCATGCAAGTCATTAGTAAAAATGTTAAACAGTACAAGGCTCAGGACTGAATCTTGGGTACTAGCTACCTTTCTCAAGTTTGATGGGCAGTCTTTCAGCTCCACTTTTGAGTCAGCTACATATCTCCTAAGTTGCCATGCTATCTAGCCCGCACTTTGCTAGCTTGCTGATCAAAACATCGTGTTGCACTTTATGAAATGCTTTGCTAAAATCAAAATATTTTACAACTACAGTGGTCCCAAAATCTACTGAGGAATTTAGCCAACATCAACAACAACAAAATGAGATAAAAGTAATCTGGCATGACTGGTTTTTGTCAAAGCCATATTTTCAGATAATAGCTATGTTGCTTTCAAGATGCTTAAAGGGAGATAAAATTGGCCATTCTCCAGTCAACTGGCACTTTACCCATTTTCCAGCATTTTTCAAAATTCATAAAGTTTCAGCTAGACTATCAATATTCAGCTAAATAGGAGGTTCTTGACCATGTTTCTGTCTCTTTCAAACTTCAATCCATCTCTTTCACTGTGTTTTTCATAAGGGCCTGGTATACCATGCATCCTCTTGTTGGAGATCAAAACCAAATAGTTGAATAGCAGTGACTTATATTTGTCAATTCTTAGTGTTTTTCAATATACATTTAATAGCTGGTTTTTCTCCTTTTGTTGTGAATTTATATAAAGTCCTTTTAGTGTTGTGAACATCCTTGGTTAGTCTCTTTAGCTCTAGCTTTCCTGTCAAAGTCTGTACAATATCAGGGCGCCTATTTTTACTCTTCTTTGGTGACCTGTGTATCCTTTTTTGTTTTCAGATCTTTTTGTTTAGCTATATTGACAGTCCTTTTTTTCTCATTGAAATTGTTTCAGTTTGCCTTTAGAATTTTTATGTGGACTAATACTGGTCCTGAGCACCTTTGTGCATAATTTTTTCCTTATCACTTCTTTAAATTTATTAATATATTCTTTTGAGTGCAGTATATGAATTTGACTAAACTTAGCTTTAATTTTATTTAAAATCAGGAACTGATTAAGTAGTGATTCATTCATTTGGATTTCTGAACAAATATGGATACTTTTAAGTTGCAGTACAACAGTTCCTCTCTTTCATTTCTTTTGAATAAATTATTTTCTTGAACTGCTGTATTCCAAACATTGGTAGTCAGGAGAAATCCATATTCCATAATTAGTAAATTGTACTTGGTTGATTATGTACATTTACAATTATTTACAATTGCAGAATTTCCATTTGCCCCCAAACCATCTCCCTCTTCCATTCCATAGCACAAAGGAAGTAATCTGGTTTCTCTTTCAAGTGCCATCAGCTCCAACCAGCATGGCCAATGGCAAGGATTTGTTGTAGCAGAATATTTTAAATATATATATTTATATATGTGTGAATGAAGAAGGAGGCTTGACTCAAGTATTAATTTATGTTACTACTTTTTAAACTTGTGTTTAAATATTGTCTGTATACTGTGATGATTAGAATTAAGTTTTGTCTGTATTTATAATTTTAAGTAAATCAGTAGCTTACATATTCTAAGATCATCTCTGGATCAGCACTGACAAATAATTGAAATCATTGGCTACAATATTTTAGAACCATTGCAACCCTTCTCAAAATTGATATATTTGCCATTCATTGCTCCACATCCCATGTGTAATCAATATGTAGGAAAAATCTATTTGTGATCCTATTAAAATACAAAAGATCATTTCCGGTCATAAACTGAGTGCTGGATGTGTTTGCTTCTTTTTGTGTTATAACAGACTCTCTGGAGAAAGAATCTGCAGTTACAGACAAATATAGATCAAAAGTAGTGGAGAAACCTCCTTTGTCTTCAGTATCCATGAAAAAGCAAGTTGGCTGTTCAGAAGATTATCTTCTCTCCAAATTCCCACCAGGTGGCAAAGAAATACCCTTTGTAGTTCCTCAGTTCAAGCTTACTTACATCCAACCTAGGAACCTCGGTAATCCACATCTTGGGGGACTTCAAGGTAAAAAGTTGAAAGACTATAAAATTAGTGTTTCTTCTTGAGGGGCTGCCTTTAGATGCATTGGAAACTTGCTTATGCAGTTGATTACCAGCTCACTACTGGAAGCAGTTCAAACAGCTAATTATGACTTAGGATCAAACTGTATAGATGTATGCTGCAAAAAGTGGCTCATCCTGGAAGACGAGATAGAGTGGTTCTGTCACCAGTCCCTTCTATACATAGAGCATCGAAATAGGGGCAGGCCCATTGATGCTCTTTAAGCTTTCAGGAATGAAATAAAAATATGGCTTCTCCCCATAGCTTTTGTTAGTTTTATTTGATGTTTTTATTTGGTTCTGACCCTTTTGGATTGATGTTTTAAGTGTGCATATAAAGTATCTTTTTAATTTTAATTTTAAATGAAAAATTATAGTTTTAATCTTTTTCCTAATTATTTTTGTTATTTTTCAGTGTGACTTAGTAAAAAGCAAGATCAAAACTAGTAAATATTGTAATAGTTGATTTATTCTAAATTAGCAATCCCTGTCTGCATCTACAATGAATTGTAGATTATTAGACTATGTATTTTTTCTTACTGTTTTGGATTATTCTGTGACTTCACAGAAGTCTGTCCTACCTACTACTTGTTAACCTAAAGTGCATTTAATGTAACCATTTGTGCAAGAAGGAACGCTGGGATTGGTTTTAGTCTTTTTATTCTTTAAATGTATAAGTCAAACATTAAAAAAAACCTGTTGTGTTTTTCAGATGATAGCTTTTATTCCAATTGCATGGTTTAATCTGGATTGGACGATAGAGCAAAGGTCTTGTTTCAGGCAGATATAGTTCCCTTCTCATGACAATATGCTCTTTTGTCTGTACTTATGAACTAGCTATCCTTACTTGTCCCTGGAGTCTGTTGAATGAAAGAACAGTATCTTATTGTGGAAGGCATGCACCTCAAGGACTCTCAGAGCAGAGAGTTGTGCAAGCCAAGAGGTTTAGTGTTCAATATATTCCTGGCCTTGCAATCTAAAAAAAGCTCAGATGTTTTGTTACTGGAAATATTAGCTCTTAAATATTTAAAAGTCATAGTTTTAACCATGTAACAATTCCAGAATAAAAGGCTTACGCATCAAAAGATAATCTGCACCTGAGTTTTTATAATACAGAGTAGTGTTTCTCAGACTTGGGAATTTTAAGATGTGTGGACTTCAACTCCCAGCATTCCCCAGCCAGCCATGCTGCGTGGGGAAAAAGTCCACACATCTTAAAATTGCCAAGTTTGAGAAGCACTGATATAGAAGATACTTGCAATTTCTTCTTTTTCTGAAATGCTCAGTGGAAGCATTCTAAGCATTGTTACCATAATGATGAATTTGATCATGAAAGTGAACTGGGATGACCCCTGTAGCTACTTTGCTCCTCTAATGATGAGAAGAGAAATAGTCCAGAAAGCCACTGTTTCCTATTACACCTGAAATGAGAACAGTGTTGAATAGTTTCTAACCATCTAAAATAAGCCATGTTGCGAAGTTAGCTTCTTTATATTAGTTTTTTTTAAGTGATTAACTATAATTTCCACTTGGGGTGAAACAGGATACCAAGGGTGATTCTGACTGCCTGCAACCTGAAGAGCAAAGCAGCTTACAAGTGTGTTCATTTATTTGTGTAATTTAGAAGCTGCCCAACTCTTACAGGGGGAAAACTCATTCACGTTAGCTAACCTGTGGTTGGATTTTCCAAATACATCTTGGGAATTTAGAAGTAAAAACAGTGTTATAACTATATTAGAAAATACATCAGAGGAAAAATGCATGACAACAAGAACACCCACAGGTTTCTTCCCTCATTTACAGCAGGGTCCTGCTGTTAGTTTTTTCAGTGTGCCGGTCTTTTAAAAAGTAACCAGGTAAAGAGAAAATCATGGCAGTGTGAAGAGAAAAGTTGGAGATCCAAAGTGTGAAAGAAGACAAAAGCATCTGAAGGCAGAAGAAAGAAATACTGGAGAGGAGCGCAACAGCAGGGCAGCGGTGGACCAGCTAGAAGATGGCGTAGCATGGAACATTACTGGCAACAAAACTGGCCTACTTACTGACATCAGTCAATACTACTTGGGCTGCAAGTTGTTGAGCTGCTCCTACCTGAGGCAAGCCCCAGTTGCTGTGTTAGTTGTATCATGGCATTGTATAGGTTAAATACTCGTATATCCATTCGTCGTTGATGCCATAACAATGCCTTAGCAACTTGTTCTGAGAACATCAGGGTGCCCTTTGGATCTGTTGCCAACTTTAAATTCTAACAGGAAGGTTTGATGCCTTTCTGAAGAAGGAGTAGTGAGGCTTTCAGGATTGATGTCAGCCCTTTGAGGTAGGCCAGGTGAAGAAACAAACACCACAGGGATTCCAGGAATGCTACTTTATTGTAGTGGGGTAGAATAACAGAATCTTGAAAGCCTGTCAGAGTTTCTCTCTGCCCTGCCTTATAGCAGACAAAATCACGGTGGAGTTATTTCAGGTTTCTAATTTCTTCTTCACGCTTTCCGCTTTCTCAGGACTGAGTTGCCTTTCTCTTCCCTTAACAATGCATGCCTTCCTTACCTAAAGTTGCCCCTGCATTCCTTTACAGGGAGAGATGGCTACATTGACTTGGAAGATTTGCACAAGGGCTTCCTATGCAGTGAAGTAGAAATCTTTTGAAGACTTCACTTGGAAACGTTTAATCCCTGCGTTATCAAGTTCATCATTTTCTGCCACTTGATACATAATGCTTACTCCTCTGTTCAGTAATGGCATTCTTTCTCATTATCTCCTTGTTTGTTTTTTTCCCAGGGTCTTTTCTCCAACCCACAGAAGTATTTCATGGCAGGCCTAACCATATATCTATCTTAAAGCATCCCTGCCTGAGGCTTCTCTCCTGTTCTCTTCGTTACCACCCCAGATCTCTCATGGATGGTAGCCTTTTTGGTAGCCATGGCATTGGCCTGTCAACTTAGTAAACTCTGTGCCTTATAAAAAGACCTTGCCCTTCTTCACCCAGATACTTCCTTC
This sequence comes from Candoia aspera, assembly GCF_035149785.1. NCBI lineage: Eukaryota > Metazoa > Chordata > Lepidosauria > Squamata > Candoiidae > Candoia > Candoia aspera. Next base: position 305,668,532 of record NC_086153.1, on the reverse strand, counting down.
TTTCCAAAGTCAGTCTTGGCCTTCTGCTTGAATCAAGTTGTTACATTTTTTTTCCCCACCATCTCAGCCACCTTTGGAAACATTGCTTCTTTTTTGGGATGTGTGCTGCATTGACTTTTCACCTGGACTATTTGGTATAATTTCATTGGGACCAATGCTTATTCCTGGCCTTCCAAGGCCAATCTTAAAGGCATGATCTCCCCTTCAACGTTTCTCCAAGTGGATAATGGCAGTCATCAAGCTTTCCTGTGGACCAGCCAAACAGCCGTCTCCACTTACGGTCTGTGCTCACTCCACAAGAGCAATAGCACCATTGGCATCCTTCCTCTGGGGTGTCCCCCTACTTGGAGCTAGTCAGAGACCAACCCTTCCTCCCCTACATCTCCTGCTGGAACAACCATTTATGTAACTTGTAATGCTTTACCAATGTCAATAACTATGCAAAATAAGGAACCTACCCTCACTCTTCCCCAACCTTTAAAATGTCTAGTATCAGTAGTCAATGAAAATACTTGGATCTAGTCAAAGCTTTTATTTTTCTTTTCTGGTGCCCTATATTAAAATGCTGACTTTTATATAGCCATGCAATGTAGGAAAAATAAACATCGGGTTATTTTAGTCTGTCCTGGGCTGATCTCTTGCTCATATTTTACGGATAATTTCAGTTAAATGATGACTTGCCTAACAATATATATCATACTTTTCAGGTTCTGTTGTCTCATCTTTCAGTGACCGGAAAGCAGAACTTTCTAGTACATACCATCAAAGACCTCCTGTTGATGTGCTATATAACCCGTTCTATATGCAGTTGCCACCTCTTTCTCCTGATTTCAGTCAGTGCCATGCAGAAAAAGTGGCGAATAGGAGATTATATGGGTCAGGTAAAAGAATCTGTTGTAATACTATGCGTTTTCCCCACTTTAAAGCATGGAATTAAAAGGCAGCATGACACTGGATATCTTGAATTTTGCCCTTTTATATTGTGAATGAAATGAGCCTGAATTAAACCAGGAAAGCATAAATGAATTTTAAAAAAAATCAGCCCTAAAAATTATTTCCCATGATGAGGCTAATATTTTTCTATATGTGTGTATATCTATTTCTGATAGTCCCCAAATAGTCCTTCCATTCATGCTGCTCCTGCTAGTGCTGTGTTTTGTTCTTTCAGGTCATTCTCATGTTTGCATTCAGTCCCTGGGCAAAACATTCAAGCTCTTTGCCCTTTATAGCACTAAAGCTACATAGGGGCAAAACTCTGAAAGGAAGAGAAACAAGTAAATTGAAAGAGTAGCTTTGCTTGAGGGATTAAACCTGTGTGGTATTTATGTGTACTGCATTTTTTTAAAGCAAAAGCAGAAGCTGTGGATATTGTCTAGAGAAGAAGATAGTATAAGGATGGTCAGTATTTGACATAGACTGAGCAAGTGAAGTACGGAAAGCTCCAAGCACAATTAAATGATTCTGCTTGAAGGGTTAATCAGTGAATAGATTTTCACAAGCACACTGTAACTCGCCAGAGCCAGTTTGGTGTAGTAGTTAAGGCACCAGGCTGGAAACTGGGAGTTCTGCCTTAGGCACAAAGCCAGCTGGGTGACCTTGGGCCAGTCCCTCTCTCTCAGCCCTAGGAAGGAGGCAATGGCAAACCACTTCAAAAAAATCTTGCCAAGAAAACTGCAGGGACTTGTCCAGGCAATCACCAGGAATCAGCACTGGCAGGGGGCGGGGTGGGACTGTAAGATTCTGCTGTATTATAAGCTTTTCTCAGACCATGGTTGTTCACAGGGAGGAGGTCAAAAAAGTCAAGATGGCAGCCACAGCCATGTGACCCCACACCTTTTTACATGTGTTGCTTTTATCCCATGGGTGTGGACACCATCTTGACTTTTTTGACCCCATCCCAATGGTCACCCCTGCCTCAGATTCTCAGAATAATTCTTGTTGCTTGGGAAACAGGAAGAAGTGTAACATATGAGGTAGCCATAAATTGATCAGTCAGAATTAATTATCTGTGTGTGAATATAAATCAATAAAAAGGAATGGAAGTTGTACAAGAAGACCACAAGAGATATTTTAGCAAAATGTTTCTGTTCATTTTGATAGAAATGTTTCATTGGGTTATGCCAAATAAAATAGGAGTCATTCTAATTTGCATTTGGTTCATCATCAGAAGAAGGCAGAACTTGCTGAGCACAAAACAAATTAGGTGCATCTCAAGAATTTTGTATTGAAGCCAGGACAAAATGTGCTTGTTTCTGCTCTTGGAACCAAATTTAGATGCTTTGTGTGGCATCATCACTGATTTTTCTAGCCACTATAATAGAATTAATACTTTCTGGCCTGTATTTGGGTTGCTTTCTTTTCAAATGTTTTCCAGCCTAGCTAGTATAGCAGCAGTCACAGGCACCTGCTATTCTTAGTTTAGACTGGTTGGGGTGATGTGTGAGTGGAATATTGAGTGGGGAATAACAATTAAATGCAAAGACAGGCAGAAGAAGGCTGGTTGCAGCTGCATGCCTGCCAGTCTTCCTGCTAAGTTATTGCAGTTTTTAAAAAATGTTTGGCATGGGGAAGTGAGAACTCTTGTAGGTGGGTAGCTTACATGCATTGTCCTATGCAAATGGATATCATATGTCTGTCCATGTGTGTACTGTATGTATGTATGTGCTTTTACACATGCATGCATGTGCATATTAGACTGTGACTTACACTCAGATGTTGCTAATGCTATTGAGGCTGCATAAAGTTATTTGAACACCCATAGAATGTTAACTGGGTTGATTGGTTGAACTTTAAATGTACAGCCTGCATGCTGTTGCATCTTTCTGATGTTGAGTGTCAGAGTACATGTAAAAATGCAAAGCCTCCATGTTGGTTTGTTGTGATTTGGGGTATATGTCCACTCTTTATATGTTCTTGTGCCCTGTTAAATTTTAAAAGTGCATTTGAAAATCCTAAGGCTGAAAACTCTTTTGCTTTCATACCATGTTCTTTTGGTCACTTGATTCGGTCTTTTTGTCACTTGATTCTGTTGTTTAACTTTTGCTGACTCAGGTCTGGGGGTGTGTCAAGCTTCCTTTGTCCTTTCTCAGGATTCATTTTGCTTGCTGCTCATAGAGCCTATGACAGGACTTCTTGTTAGCTTGCTGACTTTTTCACTTCTTGCCATTGCAGTCTTGTGCCATAGAGTTATGTTCCTTCATGCAGGAGTTGCAAGCGTAGCGCGCTCTGTCCTGTGTTACTGTCTTGGCAGGGGAGATTTAAGGGAATGCAAGGGATGTGAAGGAAAACTCTCCCTGTTATAAAGCTGGGCAGAGTCCTTTTCCAATAAAAGATTCAACCTCTGCTTCAGTTCTACTCTTTGGGAGGTTTTCATGTTTTGTTTTGGTTTGTTTTGTTTTGGTTTGTTTTGGTTTGTTTTGGTTTGGTTTGGTTTTGTTAAAAAGAATAACCTAGTTGGCAATTATGCTTCCAATTGTGTGTCTGGTAGCAGTCAGCATAGACAGCCACCTGACCTACTCTTGCGGCACTAAAATAAAAAACAAGGGAGCAAGGCGGTATTCTTCAGTTTACATTGTTTGCTATGGCTAGAACATTAGTAACCAGGAGGAATCTGGTAGCACCTTTTCTGACTAGCAGATTGTATTAAAAGGCATAAGCTTTTGTGAGCAATAGCTCACTTTATCAAACACATGCAGCTCATGAAAGTTCCTGCCTTTTGATAATATGAGGAAAGTTGGAATGGTTGGAAAGATGCTACCAGGCTCCTCCTGAATTTTTGTCCCCATAGGATAACGCAGCTCTCATTGTGTAATGCCTGGAATATTAGAAATGTTTGGTTTTCTTCCAATGAAATGTAGGAACTTGTAACATTCCAAGTGGTGGTGTTTTGCTCTGACTTCTAAACAAAATATGTTCCCCATATTTCTATTTGTGATTGTCTGAATGAACCAGAGATAGACCTGCCTGTTCTTAGGAAGTGATAGCAGTTCCTCACTTGCTTATGAATTGAATTTCTTAAGTTTGTAACTTTTAAACCAGAATGGAATTGATATGAGATTGTTATAGAATAAAAAAACTAAATTGTTCTTGAAAGTTCAAGATGGGCTTGCCTTTCTGTTTCTTTTTTCAGTTTGCGACTTAAGAAGTAGCACATTGCCCTGCTCTTCCTCTCTAAGTCATTCTATGTTTGATCTTACAAGTCCACCCCACCGATTTCTTCAGGTAAATTCTTTAGTGTTAATATGGTACCAAGCTTTATTAATTGTGAATGATTGATTAACTCCTTGAGAAATTGTTTTCTGTCTCATGCCTAGTTCAGTGTTTCCAAGTGAAGTTCTTAGGTAAATGTTGGTGACTGGCCTAGCAAAATATTGCAAATGATTAATAAAGGCTTTTACATCCAATTCAGTATCTCACTTGGGTGAATATTTTTGCCACTTCAGTCACCGTGCTGTATAAGCACTGGGATAAGATTTGGGAGCTTTTTAAACTGGTCCAAAGATTTAGTTATGTGCCTGCCTCTGGTGCCCAGCTATGGATTGTGGAAATAAGTGGCTGGATACCCATTTGGGGAACCTGTTTTTCTTCTCTGTATTAAGAAATCAAGAGGCCTAATGCCAGTTGGAGCATTAATACAAGCAGGGTATATAGTTACTGAATGGAAAAAGGAGGTAAGTCTGATTAACAGTATATCATTTATTCAGATACAGAGATGTTACAAGTTAACTTTAGTTAGTTCAGTAGCAACAATTCAGTCAATTAATGCCAAGGCCTTATGTTCCCCCTTAAAGGAGATCACAATGTGGTCATTCTTGAAAAGGCCTCTCTGGATCCTGAACTCCATGAATCCATGCAGTTGCAAATACTCATTCCTTGGGCATGGGATATCAGTAGAGCAACTTAATAGATTGAGACCTGGAAACAGAACTGTAAGACTTCACCAAAGGTGGCAGAAATCTGTTTGGCCTCCTGGTGCTCAATTTTTGGAGTCCCATTCTTTCTCCCTGCTGGTAAATATCTATATCAAGGCCCTGGGGTATCATCAGAGATTTGGCATTCATGCTCATGATGCCTTGTAGGCTGGAGGGTTTCTGATATTTAAAAAATCCCCATGAAGTGAGATTTCAGCATTTTTTTTCTGATTGCTAGATTTTTCAGTAAAACAAACTTTTTAAAAAATTCTAAACTATTGACCAACTTCGATAGTTGGTAGTATAAAAAGATGAATAGAATTGTTTTTAAAGGCCTACTGTTTTCATAAAAATTCCTTTCTTGCTATTTAGGGAACAATTTGACAGACTTCATGAGCTTGCTTAAGTGACATCCTTGTTTTTGTTTTTGTTAACTAATCAGGCTTTTTTTTTCTTTTTTGCTGGTAGAGGTATGATTCTGCCTCCAGTGTACCAAGCAGCATCTCCTCCAGAAAGGATTCGCAAGGTAGTAACAGGAGTTTAGGTAATAAACACTGTTTGCTCATCTTGCTTCAAATCTGGTAAACTGGATCTTTAGACACGACATCAACAGTATATATAGATTTTACTACAGTCAGTAATGTAGATACAGGGTTGCTTTCAGCAATTTTGGAAGCACACTTGCCCCTAAAAACCATAGAAGGTCAGAGTAATCATATGAACAGAGAAGTCTATGAATCCAGAACTACCTTGTACAAGCATGCTAAAGATGTAGGCCAATATAGGTCCTACATTATGTTTTTATAAAATCAAAATATATTTTGAGTCAGGTGTTCCAGAATTTCTGTTATACTTCTCCTCTCTAGCTTTATTAGAAATGGAGGTTACATTTGGTATCTTAATAAAAGCTAAAGAGTGGACTTCATTGGAAGAAAGATACAGGTCGGAATTAGTTATGACCTTATGCCTAAGTTGATTGAACCTGACAAGCATAAGACCCAGTTAAAATGTGTTGCATCATTTCCTAGACTAAAGTACTTGATATAATAAATAGAAGCATGAAGTTACATTTTTTAATCCTCTGTATTAAAAAAAGAAAGAAGCCCCTTTCCCTTTAATGGAAAGCTAACATATCCAGAATAGAGGATTTTCATAAAGGCTTTTTTCTGACTTCCTTATTTCCCACATGGAAAGCTCTTTACCTATTCAGATTTTTCTTTTAAATCCATTCAGTTGTGTCTGATTCTCAGAGACTGCCTGGACAAGTCCCTGCAGTTTTCTGGACAAGGTGTTTCAGAAGTGGTTTGCCATTGCCTCCTTCCTAGGGCTGAGAGAGAGTGACTGGCCCTAGGTCACCCAGCTGGCTCTGTGCCTAAGGGAGGACTAGAACTCACAGTCTCCTGGTTTCTAGCCTAGTGCCTTAACCACTACACCAAACTGGCTCTCTCATTCAGATATATATTCAAATATATAACTACAATATGAATTGGTACAAATGTGGAATGGCTGAACCATATTCTGAAGAACCACTCTCTTCAGAAGTCAATGCTTTTTTCAGGTAGAAAGAAATGATTGGAAATTCTGAGTGGTTAGGGAAAAAGAAGGTCAAGGATGGGAAACACTGAAGCAAAAACCTCTATCTATCTGAAATAGGCAGGGAAATATTGAACAGTAAGTGAGGGTGCTGGTTAGAAAATAATGGGGTTAAGAAAGTGAAATGACTTTTCAAATTGAAGTTCATGAAATCATTGCTCCGGAGCTGACAGCAAGGACACAAGCATTTTATTGGTGTAAAGAAATATTCCTTAACACTGGAGTGAACTTCGTTGAATGTGTTTGTGACACAGTGCATCCTGTGTAAATCATCCTGGCTGAGAATTCTGGGAATTGCAGCCCTATCACATCTGAAAAGTGGCAGATTAGAGAAGGCTGCTGAAGGCTAAAGAAAGTACCGGCAGAAGCTAAACACAATATATTGTTTGGATTCATATGCCACTTATTTTCTGGCATTGGTCCTGTGTCTTTTAGCCTGAACCGTGCTTGGCAGAGTGATGCAACGCTGGTGAAAAGGTTCATCTCTCTTGTCCTACTAGGCAGATGCATGCCAGAGAAGAATGTTGGCAATCCAGTATCTTGTTAATGTAATTTTGAGACACCATTTATGATGCATTTAGGTAGGATTAATCATAAATGGCTGAGACACTGACAAATTTGATTTGTATCAAATACATATATTTCCTTGTATGTAATAGCTGACATGTATCTTGGCAATATGGAGGAATAGTTAAGTAATGAGAACAGGCTTTTAAAAATTAGTCTGAGTTCACTGGATAAAATGTTTTTTCAGCCTCTGAGAACAAGTTCCAAAAGTGTTTTTGGATTTATCCCCAGATACGATTACATTATCAGGTGACGAAAGAGAATTTGGCAGGCTGAATGTGAAGGTGTGCTATGTTTTTTCTGTTGAACAGATATGGATCACCATCTTGAAAGTAAGTAATACTAAAAAGCATTCAGTTCCCTGGTCCTGAATAGTTACATTAGGGGCCCTGGGGCAAAACTGAGCTTATACCCCAAACTCAGCAGTTAGGCAAAAACTGTTAGCTTGACAGAGAAGCTTCCTTCTAAAAGCCACAGTGTCTCAATTTACTACTGGATGAAAACTATGGTGTAACCTGCTCAGGGAATCCCTTACTGGGCAGATTCAAATTAAGCTGACAAATAATATGTCCGGCTTTTCTTTTAACACCCTACTTTAATTGCACGTTTGCCAGGTTTGGCTGAAGACTGGTGCATCTGGCTCCTGTGCGAAAACTAGAAAAAGCCACTAGAAAGGTTAATAAAGTGTTTTAAATGATAACCATTTTTAATAAAACAGTGAAAATATATTTATGACTTGCATTTATACAGTACTTCCCAATATCTCCTTCAGTTCCTCTTTTTATGCCTTTTTATATTGAGCAATACATACTGATTATAGAAACACACATACACATACACGCTTTCTCTCTGTGTAATCCCATACATGTCCTGTGCACATCTGGGAATAATAGACATTGGACTTAATGGCACTTTTTATTACATATGCATAGAATGTCATTATTGATCTAGCTAGATTTTAGTAGCAGTAGAGAGCATAACATACAAAACTGCTTTATGCTCAGTTAGAACTTTGCCCATTACATCTGTTTGGGACGTAGATGTAAAACTGGAGTTTTGCTAGTACTGCTGGGCGAAATCCTTTTAACTGAAAACGAGAGGAACTGAACTGGGACCACGTGTGCACAGAGCATTTACTGTTTCATAAACCAGTGCTTCTTCAGACATAACATTATTTGGAAAAATAATGGTTTGTGCCTTAATCTACTTCATTTCATTTTTATTGTGTCATGAATTTTATTAGTCATGGATTGACTAATATTTATTATCTCAGTTCTGTATTCATGGAGGTATAAGAATGAGGCATTAGTGTGACTTACATCTGGGACAGCCAGTGTTAAATCACTTTTTTCAGCAATAATTATATAACACAATAATTTGAATTGCTGAGAGTCGATTCTTCCGTTGCCTTGAGATTTTATGAGGTTGAAGAACCATATTTTATAGTTAAAAGATGGATAATATTAATCATTCTAAAGCAAACTGACATGAAAATAAAGCACATATTTGGGTTCTCTGAGGATGCGTTGTTTAATTTTCAATTTTGCAGTGCAAAGATTTGAACTGGTCATCTACTTGTGAAGAACAGCCTCAAATCTCCATCAAAGGAATCATCACCCTACACAAACCAGTGCAGTTCAGATGTTTAGCAAAAGAAGCTTCCAGTGTAAGTGGCACTTAAAAAACAAAACCCACCTCAAAATTCTTCCATATGTGAATATGTGAACTGGTAAAAGCAAGGACACGAGTGATTATGGATAGATTTTTTTTCCAGATCTCACATTTGACTGTCACTTCCTTCTAGGATATTGAGTTCATGGAAACATTCGTCTTTGCTATTAAATTGCAACTCCTCCAGACTGCAAGACTTGTGTTCAAAGTACAATCCCTGATTCCCAGGAGAAAAACTATAGGAGAATGTATTTTGCCACTGCGAGACCTCAGTTCACAGGAAGTGGATTACTGGCTGATGATAACACCTCCTTCCAAAGCTTTAGTAAGTTAAAGTATTCCAAGGAATCTAGTAGGAGATACATGGGGAATTATGCAGCAATAGAATTCTAGGATTGGTTCTGATCAGGTCCTTTTGTTAATATTCATTGATTCTTCCCCACTTCTCTCATGAGCCCCCAATGCTGGTGGGGGGGGGCAGGGAGAAGAGGGCCCCTGATGTGTAGAATAACTAACTAACTCTTCCACACTCACTCCTCCCATTGCCAAACTGCAACCTGTTCCTTTTAATCTACAGAGGTGATGTCTGAAAAACTATACATTGGGTGCAAAAACTGTGATTCTTTAGATGTTGCTGACCTGCAACTCCCTGCTTCCCTGTCATGTGTTCTCCACCCCACCTATAAATTCACAATGGCTATATCTCTAATATAATAGTACAGCTTTTATTTTGAGGCTAGATCACGTAACAGGATTTGACATGTTTTGGAAAGGATAGGCTTAATAAGACAGTTGATTTTCTGGTCTGGCCTACCTTGAAGGGCTGACATCTCCACAAGAAGACTAGAACTATACTTTATTGACAGAATAAAGTATATTCTATATTATAAATAAAGTATATTATATATTCTATATATAATAACAGAATCTTGCAAGCCTGATTGTGCTGTACCTCCCCTCCTCCTTTTACTCCAGTGAATCAGGGCGGGTTTGCCTGAGATGCTTCTGAACTTTATCTTGCTTCTTGACTTAAAGAATTTTTAAGCCCTCTTTGCGTAGCAGTTGGTTCTTGTAAATTTCTGTCAAGTCATCTCCCTTACTGTCTGCATGCAGGACAGATTGGCATTCCTCTGGAATGGATTTGTACCGATCATGAAAGTATTTTCATTACGGAACTTCATCACTATAGAATTTCACACAAGGAAGTTATATTGTAGCTTCACTTACTAACATCTGCCAGAACCAGTTCTAAAGAACCAGGAAATGAATTCCATGAGCCAAAGGTCATCCAAACCTCACAAAAAGTGTTTAGAAATGTAAGGCAGTTTTTAAAAAACAGTTTATAATCTGGCAAAAAGAGGTCCTGCCATTTTAAAAAATGGAGAGATTCCACAGAAATCCTGTAAACTCTTTCCCCAAAACATATACAGTATAGGTCTTTGGATCCCAATCTTGATTCTCGAAAATTTGGAAGGGTTAGAACTTATGCTATTTTTGTATACTATAGAATTATATCAGCTCATTAAAAAAAATAGAGCTATTGTTTGATTAAGCTGATGTTTCTCTGTCAAAATGGAAAGTCTGATCACTTCACCCTGTGTAACAAAATATCTTAGCTTTGATTTGTGAAAGTTGGCTCAGATGAAAATGGAACATTTCTTTGCTCTTTGCTTCTCTGTGCAGGTGTGTTCTGCAGAACTGAAAATAGGCACCTGTTTTCAAGCAGTAAACAGCCGGATCCAGTTGCAAATTCTGGAAGCTCAGAACCTTCCAAGTTCATCCACACCATTGTCTTCAAGTAAATACTATAATCTTATTGTATATCTTTATAGCTGAGTGATTCTTAACATTGGGCAAACTCCATAAAGGAGAGCAGGTTTAAATATGAAGCAACGTGTCTGGGTGTGGTTGCTGCTGTTATTTAATGGCTGCATAATGACTTTTATATGAGGGTATGTCACGTCTTGGTCTACTTCGAGTGTCAGTCTGCTGTTGGCTTCTCAGATATATGAAAAGGAAACTAAGGAGAGAAAAAGAAGCCATTTCTCCTGCATCCTATCTGTTGATCCATCTTATTTTTAAAAATACATTCTTAAAGCCTGTTATTTAATGTAAATTTTTATTGTAAACTGCCCAGAGTCCCTCTTTTGGGGGAGATGGGCGGTGGCTAAATTTGAGTAATAAATAAATAAAATAAATGTGCAAATATGTTTAAAGGTTTGAGTAGAGCTATACAGGTGTGAGGATGTTGCAGTCAAGATAGGAGCAGACTACATTTTCTGTTACACTCATTTACTTCTATGGACAATGTTAACTGGCAAAATTGCATCATCCAGAAAGCTTTGACTAGGAATGGACCTACTTCAGAAAGCTGCTCTTTGAGTGGCTGTCATTTATATCGATGGGTCAAAAATCAAAACCCTGCACTTGAAATAAAATAGTGAATTTGCTTAGTCTTTCTAACAGCCTAATATTGGGGATGGAATCTGTTTCCAATGAGTGGAGTCTTATTTCTAAGGGGTGAGCAATATGTGACTATGCATTAAAATGCATCCACCCTGAGGTCCCTCTCTCCACATTTGCCCATCATATTCAAAGATATTGCATCAATTATAATTAACATTAACATATTCTGACACTTTGGGGTTTCAAACTTCATGCAATGAAAACATTCAAAAAAAAATTTTTGTCATTACTTCTACAATAGATTTTTTTGTAAAGATTGTCATGCTCAGCACTGAAGGATTGGTTGATAAGAAAAAGACACGTCTACTGAAATCTACTAACAGTCAAGTAAAATGGGGAGAAACTCTGATATTCCCAGTGAGCCAGAATGAACATGGAATAAACTTTCTCATCAAACTCTACAGTAGGAGCTCAGTGAGAAGAAAACACTTTCTGGGACAGGTTGGTCTTTCTTCACCTATTACACACAGAAGTTACTGAATTCCAAAACTTAAAGTTTATGTGGATCATAGGCTTTGCTTTTTAACAAAAAATGTTTCTATTAGTATAATCCTTACTGAAATAAAGCAGGGATAGGAAGCCTGTAGCCCTCCAGATTTTGCTGAATACTGTGTGGCCAGTAGGGAACAATGGTAGGAGTTAATGTTCAGCAATTTCTTTAGAAACCCTTGAAATATGGATTTAATTTCAAGGCTAGATTCTTTAAAATGTTTATCTCATTCTAAATAAATAAATTTATACTTTACTTATGGCATAAAATTATTTATTTATATAATTTCCTCTTATACAACATATCAGAGATCTCAAATTTATAATTCAAAGAATTGTCAGAAGGTAAATTTTCATTCCATTCCATAAATTTTCAGGAGGTATAAATTTGTGAATAGTTCAACAGCCACATCCATCTATCACAAAACTATAGATATCAACAATTTAATTCAATAAAGCTAAATTTTGAAGCTAAATTATTTATAGATTATACAGACAACACAAAATTAAATGGGATACCTAATACCTTGGAAGATAGAAATGAAATTCAAAACAAACTTGATAGGCTAGAAAATCACTACAAGTAAGAGAATGTAATTTTACAAGACACAGGTAAAGTACTATTAGGAAACAAATATCAAATGCTCAGAGGGTATTGGGCTTGGAATCATAGCTGATTGCAATTTTAAGTTGCATCAGCAGAAATTTCTAGTTCACGGGAAGTAAAAATTAGTCTGCTTCCAAATCCTAAAAACAAAATAAAATAAAATACAACATATTCTTATTAGAATCCATTTTTAATAAAACGCATGTTTTTTATCAGCCCATGATGTTATTCATCTTAGCATTGTCTCTATTCTTAATTCATCCTCTGTATTATATAAACTTGTTTGTTTATACCCTGATCAAGGTAAATGTCAAAAACAGCTTCTGGTATCTTCTTTGTAATGACTCCTTATGTTTTTCTTATCATGCAGGTTTGGCTAAGCAATGACAGCAACAGTGCAGAAGCTGCTGATCAATGGAGGGACACAATTGCTAATCCAGAGAAGGTTGTGGTTAAATGGCATAACATCAGTCCAGCGTGATCAGGCCTGCTTTGAGCAGTCCTTTTGGTACTGATTTGGACATGAGCCCAGAGACTTTTGCACTTATTTAAAATAAACAGCCATCAGATAACAAAAAAAGAAAAGAAAAATACCTACATGGACCACATCCAATAGCATCTCTGAACAAGAAAATCACAGAGGAAACAGTGTTGATAAAGGAAGCATAGGCTGGAAATCCTAGCAAAGAACATGGAATTCAAAAGCCATGTTGAAAAATTAGGGGCTTGATTGCTAATTGACTGTTTTAAAAAAATCTTTAAGGCTTACACATAGAACTTTTTAATATTTATACTCAAGAAGAAAAATTAATTTAAAACTTTGTATAGATTTTAGTCAAAAATACCAGGGAGGGCTTTCCTTCAGGAAAATTTAGTTCCATGTATTAGTTGACAACCACGCTTCAGTTATTGTGCTGCATCTAAAAGTATTCCATGGACGCTTTATCACTTCTACCAACATGTGGAACAAGGTATGAGGTAAGATAGGCAGGGAGGTAGAACTAATATGTTATCATTCAAGTTCTTGAAATAAACATTTTAAAGTAATTTTTAAGAATGATTATTGTGTTGGATAATAAATTTGAAGGGGTGGGCTGATAAATAACAATTTCTGTTTTATATAAAATATTTACATTTGTTATTGTCCCATTTTACTGTTCTTCAGCATAAAATTTGCTTTACTGTTTTGAGCAGAAAGATAGATTCATAAGAAGTACTCCAATGGCGAAGTTCAGGAGAATCTGATCTAGTACTTAGAGCTAGTAGGGACCCAGTATTCCGTGTTTTAGGAAAACTGAAGTCATCAGTCCTTATAAAATGAAAGAAACAAAGCTAAGTATGCAAGCATGATTCTAGACCAGGGTTTCTCAACCAGGGTTCCGTGGCACCCTAGTGTTCCGTGAGAGGTCACTAGGGGTTCCCTGGGAGATCACAATTTATTTAAAAAATTATTTCAAATTCAAACAACTTCACATTAAAGAGGTAAATCTCATTCTTTATTTTTAGTTTAAGAACACTGTTCATGCATATATACAGGCTTACACATGAAACGAATACAATAATTTTGTAACTTCTGGCCTATATTTGAGCCTGAATGTGCAGGGGTTCCCCAAGGCCTGAACAATATTTCAAGGGTCCCTCCAGGGTCAAAAGGTTGAGAAAGGCTGTTCTAGCCAATCACTTTGAGAAATGAGGATGTTTCCACCTTTCAGTGTTTTAAGATAACATATAAAGAGATTATAAAGGCAAATGAAGCTTAAATGGGTAACTAATCCATGGAGAGCTAAACTGGCATCATACAGAAGATTTGTAGAATCCCCAGATTTGGAGCATGTGGGATTACTGGCCTGGCTATGACATAATCAAGCAGGTGCTCTGACTACCTTCTAGAGATAAAGCATTTTTAAGGCACAAGAGTCTGCATATGTTCATTAGAGTGACACTATGATACAGTGTCTTGACAACTGAGATGTTTGACAAAGAGGTTGGTGATAGTTGAAATAGGCACTACACAGCAGGATAATCTATACCAAAAAAAAAAGGATTGGTAACATCGAAAATTAACTTCCATGGGGATTTGAAATGCAGCGTGATTGAACTTGCATGGCTTCGTTGCCTTTTTCAGTAGATTAACAGTTCACACTGAGCTTTCAATAAAAAGGATTCAGTTTGCTACAAAGCTGTTGCCATGTGAACCTGGAAGGGCACATTTAACATGTGAATCCTCATGCTGATGGTTCCCTCACGGATATTATTCCTGTTTCTCATAACAGCTGAGGGTACACAGGAAGCTTATATGCTTGGACCATTTGAAGCCATATGTAATTCTAACTGTTGTAGTAGAATTTCAGCATATGGATATTTTTTATAGATCATTAAACTTCAGAAACTCTATAACTCTCTCTGATGCCTCTGCTGAAAACATTAGGAATTGGTGCAGGCAGTGTTACACTATTTTAAAATATGCTAGTTTCAAAAAGGACAAAATTTGTATCTGGATCCCCTGTTTCAGTGAGACTTGGCTGGGGTTGCTGCATGAAACAGAGAGTGCCCTAAGTGCATAAATAACTATGAATCAGAAACTATAGTTGTAGAGCTATTAGCTGGAAAAATCCAGATTTTTATGAGGTAGGAGGGGGGAAAAGCATACATAGAAAATCAACTGCAGAATGACAGTATGGAAGAGCAGAGGCCAGAAGAGGAGAAGAACGAATTCAGTGAAAAAATGATCAAATTAAAAGCAATACTACTAGGAAAAGCAAAGAATAAAGGGAACATAAAACTGGAGAAGACATAGAACCACCCTTAGCCCAAAGTAATGACTAATAACTAATTCAGAAAAAAGTGCTGTCTCTGTATCATCAAAGATTATAATTAGATAGCAAAGATTTTACTATATGCATTAAATGCTAACATACTTTGATTTAAATCTGGGGGAGCAAATGAGCAGAAGATATAGCAGCTGGTCCTTCTGAAGAGCATTGGTCCTCAATCCAAGTCAGTAGAAACTAACGAGTATAGAAACTTGCAGCTTCCAGTGCATTCAATATAGTCACTGTACAGCTGAAAAAGTGGATGTTTTAGAGGTTGCAGTAGAAATGTGAATCAAAATTCATTTTAAATATCCTGCAGTTCTTTCGTTAAGCCTTTTTTTAACAGCGTGCTTTATGAGCATCCGGTTCATGGTAAAGGTGGTGTTACTCTGTCATTGTAAAATTCATTTCTCTATTGCAAAGTAATTGGTAAAAAGAACAAGAGGGGTTTTTTTAAAGCAAAATAAACAAGACATTTGGAAAATAAAACTATAAGCAAAGCTGCTTTAACAGTCTTGATACAGTACATATATTCCCTTTCTTTCTCTTTTTAATAAGCATTGTGCATGCTAAGTAGTAGGATAAATGCAGATCATATTGAGGGCTTCATGCAATAATAACGTTCTTAGGGAGCTGAGATTCAAATGTCAGGATACATAGAAGTTCTACAGCATTTATAGTACTGTAATACACAAATGACCAGATATTTCATTATATAATGACTGTGAAGCAATTGTATAAATAGACTGTAGCCTGACTTTGCCTTCCACCTTTGGACTTGATATTCTTAGCAAAAGTCTCCAGCCAAAGATACTTATCTTGCTTTTGCAAATTACAGAAATAAGCCTAAGGAATTGCAAAGGCGCGCACACAGATTATTTTATTAAATAAAAGCCAAAGGAAAAAAATCTTTCTCAGAGCTTCCTGATGACAGTTTGAAGCCAAGTATCCCAGAATTTCACATTATGCAACATGCTGGGCCTCATGCCAAGACTTTGTTTAAGAAGGGTGTGAAACAAATTGACCAACGAGCTGGCAATGCCAAATGTTAACAGTGACGTCACTGTTAATCTACCTCATGAATAATCCCGGATCCAGGCACAGATGTACAGTATACTTGAAGTCTTATTATTAACCTACATGCTGATTTTATTGACAATTATCTCCATTGCCTGGGCTTATTACTGGTTAATTATTGGAAAACTAGCACAGTATACCTTCTTGTATTAATAGTTACAGCAATTCTGTAGGCACCTACAATCTTCTGAGGATAATCTGCTTTCTACAGCCTAGTTTGTAGACTGCTACACATGGCAAGATAGAACTCTTCAAAGCAGCACCCAGCCTTAGAAATGATCTTTCTTCTGCGGTATGCTGGACCACTCCCACTGATACATTTTAGACCTCTTTTAGAACTCATTATGTTGGCCTTTCCATATTATTTATTTTTATTTCAGTTTTTAAAAGATGTTTTAAAATGAAAAGTAATAGATTAATACTTAGTTTTGCTAAAATTGGGACTTCTGAAAATTAACGAGTTGAGAATTATTTCATAAATTTTTACATTCTAACTTCTCATTTGCTGATAGTCACTCATCACTACATTATGATGATGATTTGTGTCTGTGAAGCTATAAAACTTCCCAGTTAGTCTTGCAAGATGTTACCTGAGTCATTTCCTCCGATCCCAATTTAGCTATTGGGGAATATGAGCAATTTTATCTGCGAACAATCTCACAAATATGTGGTAGCACTCAGTAGACAGATCATCTTCCCTATTTTTACCCAAAAAGTAAGAATTGTCTTAAGGATGCTGGATAGGAATGTGCAGGTGCAGTAACAGCACAGAATAACATTACTCTTACCAGCATGGTATATTCATTTCTTTGATGCCATTCACTCTTGTTTTATACCACCCCTGCTCTGGTGTTTCTTAAGCTATTTCATTCCCTGGAACAACTTGGAAAACCAAGGAGCCCTTGAGATGTGCAAATGTGAGGAAAGGCCACTTGAGGGGGCCATTTCACCCAATGCTCTCCAGAGCAAGAATTCCAGAGCATGATCAGGGGTGTAGTAAGTCTGCCTCACCCCTGGTCTCTGGGGAAATCCCCAAGGACCCACAAAAACCCAAGCTCCATCAGGCACTTGGGATGGATCACAGTAATCAGTCCAGCTCTACTCCTGTAGAGGTTGAGCACAGAGACAATATGCACAAATAGGGTCTGTCTCATGTGATCTTAAACCTAACCAAAACCTACATTCAAGGCATGGAGATTGAAGTGGTCAACATTAGAAGTGTGGAAGATTCCAACATCAGACCAGATATGAGCTCCAGAAGCTCATGCACGGCTGCTGCCAGACAGCCGCAGTTCAGACTTGCCCTTCAACCCAAATTGCACATGCAAATAACTCACGCTTGGTCACCTGTGGAGCAGTGCTTCTAGTTACAGCCAAGGTCTCACTAAAAAAAAAAAACATTGCCATGCAGCTGTGGTTGTTCCAGGACAGGGAAATACAGGAAAGCATATTTTGGACAGGGCAATGTACACATCCCTGCTCAACCATGTATTTGTCATGCAGGCCAAATCCTCACATTCCTCTTCTTTGATGTTGTGGATGAATGTGTTCTAGATTGGTATTTTAGTGTTATTATTTGGTATGTGCCTTTATCTATTGTAAATGCAGTACAAGATCTGCTTTTTTCGCCCACACAAACCACCCAGTGATGTAGATTGGGCTGAGAAAGAATCACTGGCCTAAAGTCACCCAGTGAGCTTCCAGGCTGAAGGTAGACTACAGTAGAACCTGAGTCCTCCCATTCACAGTCTGACTCCTTAACCCTATACCACATTAGCTCTGGTATTACTAGTAACAGGTGGAGACCAATACAGCCAGTAACTCAGTGATCCAGAAGGGCCAAAATTGGCCTTCTCCTATAACAGCCCAATACCATCCTTCTCATAAATCATATCTCTCATTGTGCACAAATGTAGAAATTTGCTCCCCTAAAAATGAATGGGTGATTTCGGGATTTATTGATTAAAAAGGTTTGTTTATGGGAAGACAGGAACCACAATAAGGTATTTGGGAGGGTGGAGATGGTAACTGCTATGTTTGTAACTGCTGCAAAGAAAATTGGAAATTGCTTCCTTAGATATTTTTTCTCTTTCTCTTTTGTTATCCTTCACATTTTCTTTTATTCTTTCATGTCTCCTTTTTTCTACTTTTCCTTTTATATTTCTGTAGTTTTCCTTTTATATTTCTGTAGTTTTCCTTTTATATTTCTGTGGTTTTTATGTAAAGTCTTCTTTTAATAAAAATAAAAATGTATATATGAAATTTGCTCCTCCACATAAAAAGCCCTGAAACTCTATATTCGTCCTCAGGGTGGAGCAACCATTCACACTCACGCAGATCCATTGGGTGGCAGCAGCAACGTCTCAAGCCAGATGGGTAGGTGAGGCCATGGCTGCTTTGGCAGTAGCAACCCTACCTAGAGCGCAAGGAACTTGCCACAGGAACTCATGACCTATCACCATGTGCCTCACTCACCACATGCTCTTTATAAGGTTGTCTTTGAAGACCTCTGTATTTTGTACCTATAACTGGTACGAAATACAACCGTTGACAGATGCTAATTGCCATGAGGATATTATACCTGTGCTCAAGTCTTGCCCTAGTTGCTGATAGGCTTCTGAGGACAACTCAAAGGGCTGGTTTTGACTTATAAAGCTGTATATGATTTGGCATAGTGGTGTCTTCAGGACCATCTTCTATGACCAGAATTGACCTATCTGACATGGTCACATTGGGAAAAGATCTGGGAAGTCCTACATTTTCATGAGATAAGGGGAGTCTGAAGCTAGGAAGCAATGTTTTTATGGCACTGATATTATGGAACAGCTCCCTTTGGATATTTTCCATGGTGCTGAACTTCAGAAGGCGGTGCTGAACAGCTCCATGGTGATGAACTTCAGAAGGCAATGAAAGTCAAACTTCTGTGGAGGGTCTTAGTGGAGTATTATCCACTCATATAATCATGAGATTGTTCTCTGTGGATTTAATTTGGATTGTTTAATTATTATTTTAAATGTTGCATGAGAATATTTATGTGAATGTTTATTGATTGTGATGTTTCAATGTTATTTTTTATATTTTATTTTATAAAAATATAAAATATTTATATTTATATATTTATATTTTATTATAATCTTTTAATATTTGTATTTTCATGTTATACTGTAGGTAGTTTAATTGTTCTGTAAACTACCATGAATCCAATTGAATTTGGCGGCATGCAAATTCAATAAAGCAATAAATAAATGTATTAAATGTGATTTGTGGAGGAATATTTGCAAGCCTAAGTTGAATCTAAATCTTATATATTAATAATTACTTCTTTTATATGCAGAAGTATAAAAGTATACCTCGAGTACTCAAATCACAGCAGGAAATACATGTGTATTTGTCCAAAATATAGCCAGGGGAAGAATGGAGAGGTGAAAGAAATGTCTAAAAAAGATTGACACAGTAATTGAGTTGGTGGGAAGATCTTGGGCACAATTGTATGGTTGGCTTTTGGTGATTTCTGCAAGCACTGATGATGTTATCTACCCTGGAAATGAAAGGTCTGCAAGCAAACAACCAAGTTCAAAGAGCACCAAGAACCCAACAGTTCAACCCTGAGCTACAGATACTCTCTTGCATTGGAACAACTGTGCTGATAACAGTTTCCCAAGATGTCTGGTGCATCACAGCATCCAGACTGGTCTTCCATGCTTTGACCAGTCTTCCGAGAGCCCATGTGCTGGATAATTTCCAGGAACAGCTGGGATTTAGGTTTGATGGCATGAACCAGGCAGCCATAAGACCAAGTAGACCAGTGTTTTTTCAACCTTGGCAACTTTAAGATGTGTGGACTTCAGCTCCCAGAATTCCCCAGCCAGCATGAAAAACACTGAATTAGACTGCACAAGTGAAAAAATCATTTGCTCTCTTCCTCAGTTGCCACCATATCAAGCCCACAGAAAACACTTTACAAAACTTCAGTTTTATGGATCTTCGCCCCAATGACAAAATATCAAGATAAACAGTTAAGCATGCTGGTGAATTAAGCATTTGTGTGTAAGGAAAAGCTAACTGCAGCTTCTTTATTTAATTTACTAATCATCAGCTAAAGCTGATACAAAGGCATTGCATGCCAAAAGTTAAATCCAGGGGGTTGGGGGGTAGGGGGAATAATTATGAAGATATGTTGCTGTTTTAGCTGTGTTCTGGCTGAAGGAGCCCTCAAATAATAAGACCAAACCCAGTTTTGGTAATAGTACAAAAATGAATATATATTTCTACATTGGCAGAGCCCCAGCTAATTGAAAAGTGAACTTATAAACAAATATAAACTTGGCTTTTAAGTTGGAGTTGATTACATAGGAAATCAGGAATTTTTTTAAAAAAAAGTTCTATTTGCACTGAGCTGCATTTGCTGGTTGAATTTCTCTAGTTAGGTGAGATTCTTTTATCATTCTTCACTGAATGACAAAGTAAAGGGATAGTGAAGAATAATTACATGACTAACTGGGTGGAGTCACTTTAGCCCCAAGCAAACACAAGTGTTAGTCCAAACAAACCTTTGTTAGGGACTAAAGTAACTTCACCTGGTAACCCCATCAGGGTCACTTGACAGGGTCAATTGGCCAAGTTAAAATATTTGCATAACATATTACTCTCTTTCCTATGATCCAGTTAACTGTAGAGTGTGAAGACAGCCAATGACTACTTGCATCATCTTTATCTGCATGCTTTTTTACACTGACTGGGTTCACACATTTCAGTAAACCATGGTTTAACCATGATTTGCTGAAGAAACACATGGTTGTTTATATATTCCACTAAGCATTAACCATAGTTTGCAAATAAGAATGGCCAGGTTTACCACTATAGTCAATCAAAACCAAACAAGCCTCATTATGATTTAGCATGATTTGTGAACCCAGCCACTGTCAAAGGACTTACATTGGAAAACAATAAAACTTAAAATTCAATTACTTTAAACAGTAATAAAAGCTAAGAGCAACAGGAGAAATACAATTTATATAGTACATATCAGCAATTTCCCTATTTAAAAGCGGAGTGGAATATCCAGGTATATAAAGCTTAGTTAAAAATATTCAGCAAGAATCCTTAAAACTTTTTTTTAAACATAAAAAAAAAACTTTAGAAAGAATACACTGTGCTCTGCTGCCACAAAGTGTTTGTAGTTGAGAACAACAATACTGATATTGGAAATATAGTATTGATATTGGATATGTGTGCTTCCTCTTAGAATATTTAGCAAAAGTAACACCATTTTAGAAGGGAAGGAGTAGAAACACCATCTGAGCGAGGTGAGAGGATCACGTAGACCTGAGTGGATGTAAGATACCGTAAAGAAGCAAATAGCTAAAAAGTAGACAAAGACATTCCTAAGCAAGTTCATGCCTACTGTTATATGCATGCTAAAAAGATACAACATAAAATATAAAGGGGGGTATCTGGCAATGGTCCTGCATGGCCACTGCCCAAGCCTGCTTATTTGCTGTGCTTGGGCTTTTTCCAGCATCTTCTTTCCTGGCTTGGAACCAAACACATCATGCCCAACGCACTGTAGCATTTTGTCGCTTTTTCGCCTCTCCTAAGCATGAATCACGAGTACTTCAGGCAAAGTGAAAAGCATTTATTAAAGGAGTCAAGTCTATTCCTAGGGTACAGAAACAAATGATACATACATTCAGTATATGTGATACATCAGAAAGCAACTAATCAAACAATAAGACATTGATTACATGTGAGAATTAAACAATAGAATACATTGATGACAGATAACATTCCAAAAGTGGCAAATTTATGGGTTACATTGTAACATCATTCATTCAAACTTGTAACAAGCAGGCAAGAGGCAGACTGAAGGGGGCGGGGGCTTGGGTGAGACTAAGGCAAATAGGAAAATACACGCACCTCAAACAATGAAAAATAAATGACAAAGAATTAACAGAAACCTCTCAACTTTCTTGCGATATGCATTCAAGTTACAGAAATCACAATGCACAAAATACACACAAAACACACCAGAAGGAATGGTGGATGCAGGCATGGCCAGAACCTGTATCCATTCCCTAAACATTCCTTTACAACCATAGAGAGATTCAGTTTTTAAAGGGACAAACTCACATAATTGTTAAACTTTCTGTTCACAACTCAGAACAGTTTCTCAACCTTACATACACACACAAATCCAGACAGACAAATGCTCACAAACAGAAAACAGACACCGGTGCCTTAACATTGACAAAACACCTCCCTGTCTGTTCCTACATGCAATCCATCACAGCCCTGCAGGAACACAGGAATTCTTCCTCCCTACCTCTCAGCTGGGAGAAGGAAATGCCTGGTCCTGGTGTACAGGTGGGGAGATTCATGTGGAATTCAAGCAAATCATTCAACAGGGAGACAGGTAAACAGAAACAAAGATATTGTTCTATTACTACATATTCTTAAATAAAACAAAGGCTGATTATTCTGATTGTAATGGCATGGTAGTAGTATTTGCTGGGTAGCAAATCTTCTATTAGCTTTGATGGTTTCAAATTACAGCCTTGCAATAATCACTTGATTATTTCTAATTCACTTATTACTCTACTTTGAGCATATAGACTACTGCAATGCGCTCTACATGGGGCTACCCTTGAAGAGTATCCGGAAGCTTCACCTGGTCCAGAATGTGGCCACGCGGGCTATTTTCGGCACCCCTAGAAGGGCACACATAACACCTTTGCTACTCGAGCTGCATTGGATACCAGTTTGCTTCTGGGTCCAATTCAAGGTGTTGGTTATCACCTTTAAAGCCCTACATGGCATGGGACTGGGTTACCTGAGGGACCGCTTCTTCCCCGTATCATGAGCCCATCCCACCCGCTCATGCAGAGAGGGCATGCTACGGACCCCATCAATAAGAGAATTCCATCTGGCAGGGTCCAGGAGGCAGGCCTTCTTGGCAGTAGCGCCTGCCCTTTGGAACATCTTGCCCCCAGAGGTGAGATTAGCCCCATCACTCCTAGCCTTCTGGAGGAAGTTGAAGACCTGGCTCTGCCACCGGGCTTGGGGCAGGGAGGAGAATCGATATACTTGGGGTTGGCTAGTGCCTTGAAGTGCCCCTCCTACACAATGACTGAAGGAGATCACAGCCATCTGGATTTTATGAGCTGGGGTAGTTAAGAAACTGTTTTAGTGGGATTTTATTAGAATTTTATTGTATATTTATTGTTCTGTATTGTAAACCGCCCAGAGTCCCTCCGATCGGAGGAGATGGGCAGTGACAAATTTGATAAATAAATAAATAAATATTTATAAGGGGGGAAAAAAGTCAGTGGCAAATTATTCACAAACACTCACACACACACACAAACTGCTATAGCTTGAAGATATTCTTCATTTTTTTAACATTAAGCTGCGCATGTTTAAAGGTTCTTTCAATGTTTGGTGTAAAAAGCATGAGTTTCATCAGATCTCTGAACAATTGGTTTCCTCTGAGTACTCTTAAAAGGGTTAATTTTGCTTTGTAGCCGAATTACAAAGAGAAGGTCTCGAAATAGTGTTACAATCGGCTTCTGGATTGCAGGGACTACAACATCACTCCCCTTCCCAGCCAGGTTTGTATCATCTTAAAACTTGCAAGTGTATTCAAGGACTTTCAGAATACACTTCCTATTGTTTAGTTGCTGAAAAGGCTAGTTCTTGCACATAAACAAAAGAAAGGGATTTGGGTAAAAGGAAAACATTTATTTATTTATTTATTTATTTATTTATTTATTTATTTATTTATTTATTTATTTATAAGGTTATTCACCGCCCATCTCTCCCCAACAGGGGGACTCTGGGTGGCTTACAATAAAACAAAATTAAAATATAAAACCATTACAATTAAAAATACAATAAAAATATAAATATAATAAAATCTGCATGGCGAAGAGATCTGTCATGAGTAAGGATGGCGAGCAGGGGGCTCCCATCCAGACTGTTAAGCGCATGCATAGCACTGAGGAATTGGTCAGCCATTCAAAGAGACACAGATCAGGACCGCCTTAACCTTTGGGGTTTATATGTCTGGGTTTTTCCCACGCTTCTTCAGTTTGTTAGGATTCCTGTTATGTACTAGCAATAAACATTAGAGACCAGTTCCTTGTCTCAGCATGTTTCCTGGCTGTTAGGACATCAATCCTAACAAACTCCTACTCCCATCGAAAGAGGGAGGAACAAGAAATTAGGGAGAGACGTTTGGAAATGTCTTCAGAAAACCAAGAAATGTGGCTCGCCATCCAACAATTGGCAGCAGCCCTGCAACAACACCACCAACAAGTAGATCTCCAAATCAACACATTACAAGCTGCCATGCTACAGCAGTTACAACAACCAGTTCCGATTAACCCACAACCGGCGCCAGCAGCAGCAGCAGCAGCAGCAGCTCTGCCAGTAGTCTTAAGATCCCAGGGCAGTCTACCAGAGAAATTTGGAGGAGAAGCAGGACAGCTGAGAACCTTTCTCACACAGTGCACTATGTTCTTCGACAGCAGACCGGCAGAGTTCCCCACAGACAGAACCAGAGTCACCTTCATCCTAGGCCTGCTAAAGGGACCAGCAGCCAAATGGGCTATTCCCATGGTGGAGAACAACGACCCAATTCTCAACGACTACCAGAATTTTTTGGCAGGGTTCCGAGCACACTTTGATGACCCGATCAGAGAGGCCACGGCCAGCCGAGAGATTCGGAAGCTCAAGCAAGGTAACAAGAGGGTGGGAATCTACATTGCTGATTTCAAGTTGTTAGCAGAAGATCTGGACTGGAATGAGAGTGCATTAAAAGACCAATTCAAACAAGGGCTGGATGAGGAAATTAAGAATGAATTAGTGCGCCAGGGAACACCAGCTAATCTAGAAGCCTTATATCAGTTGTCTGTGGTCATAGATGCCAGGCTAGAAGAGCTCAGGCAGATGCAACCGGGGAGAAACAGGACCCTCAGAGCGTTTTCAGGATTTCCAGCTCTCTCCGTAGCATCCTCTCACTCAGCACAAGAGGAGCCAATGCAGATTGGGGCAAGCAGGAGACTGATTTCCGAGGCTGAGAGGCAGAGAAGGAGAGAGAGAGCCCTGTGTTTCTACTGCGGAGCCCAGGGGCACATGGTGAGAGCTTGCCCAGCGAGAGGCCAAGCAACTCCAGTAAGAGCCCCAAGGCAAGCAGCTGAAACAGGAACCATCTCCGCCTCTGCTTCCAACCAGGGAAACTCCATCGGTCTCCCTCCACAGAGCTCAGCAGGGAGACCATCAATCAATTAAGGAGGGCTCATTCCGAGGATTCCAGGCAATCCTTTTACTACTTACCCGTAATCATGCACGTCACCCCAGAGCACCAGGTCAAGCTAGAGGCCATCATGGATTCCAGAGCTTCAACCAATTTTATTGATGTGCAGACCGTACAGGACTTCAACATCCCAACCAGAGAATTGCCATGCCCCATAGAAGTGGAGACCATTGACGGCCAGCCCCTCAAGGCAGGGCCGATTAGAAGGCTCACAGAACCAGTGCAACTGACAACGGGAGACCACACTGAGTGGATCCAGCTTTATATTACTGCATCGCTAAATGTGCCAGTAATCCTAGGCATGCCTTGGCTGAGGATCCACAACCTGTTGCTGAACTGGACTACAGGAGCAATCTCCTTCCCAGCTAAGGAATGCCAGCACCACAAGATTCAAGCTGCTCCACGCTCTCCAGCAACCAACGCAGTCACGGTAGCAGGGGGAGTCCACTTGCCAACCAAGTATGCAGATTTTGCAGACGTTTTCAGCGAACAAGAGCCATAGCACTACCCCCCCATAGGGACTGTGACTGCACCATTGAGTTGATACCAGGAGCCAAGATTCCAGCAAGGAAACAATATCCCATGTCCCCCAAGGAACTAGCCACCTTAAAGGATTACTTGGACTCTAATCTCCAAAAGGGGTTCATCCGACCATCTACTTCCCCAGCGTCTGCTCCTACCTTCTTCGTACCAAAGAAGCCTGACCCGTTGGCACCTGCAACCCAGGAGACACCCATGAGAGTGGTCCACGACTTCAGTTTTTTAAATAAACAAACAAAAAGAGAATCCTATCCTCTGCCCTTAATCTCGGATCTGCTAGATTGCTTACAGGAGGCACGCATTTTTACCAGGTTGGATCTCAGGGGTGTGTACAATCTGATCCGGGTGAAAGAGGGGCACGAATACCTGACTGCTTTCGACACCAGGTTTGGAAAATTTGAGTACCTTGTTATGCCCTTTGGCTTGTCTAATGCAGGAGCCATATTTTCCAGATTTATGAATCAAGTTTTCTCTGATTTACTAGATAAGTATCTGGTCATTTATCTAGATGACATATTAATTTTCTCTGAGGATGCTACAACTCATGTAACCCATGTACGTAATGTCTTGCAAAGACTGAGAGAGAACAGGCTGTTCGCCAAGCTAGAGAAGTGTGCCTTTGATTTAACTGAATTACATTTCCTGGGCTATAAAGTCTCAACAGAAGGCATATCCATGGATCCTTTTAAGGTCCAGGCAATTCTCTCTTGGCCACCTCCCCGAAATGTCAAAGATGTACAAAGGCTGTTAGGATTTTGTAATTTCTATAGGCGTTTTATAAAACGCTATAGTGATCTCGCTAGACCCCTCACACAGCTTTTGAAGAAAGGAGCAAAATTCATTTGGGGGGAGAGACAGCAAGCAGCCTTCCAAGATTTTAAGCAGCTCTTTGCATCCCAGCCGCTGTTAAGACACCCTGATCCCACGAAACAATTCATCATGCATTCAGATGCTTCCGATATTGCCATTGGGGCAGTGTTATTGCAATATACAAACAAAACCGAGAATACATTGCTTCCGTGTGCCTTTTTTTCACGCATGCTCTCACCAGCAGAGAGAAACTATGATGTTTTTAACAAGGAGTTGCTGGCAATTAAAGCAGCATTCCAAGAGTGGAGGCACTGGCTAGAAGGTGCAACCTTTCCTGTGAAAGTTTGCACCGATCACAAGAATTTACAGCTTCTACAAAACACCAGATCCCTCACCCCACGCCAAATCAGATGGAGCCAGTTTTTCTCCCGTTTCAATTTTGTTATTTCTTATGTGCCCGGGGCGCAAAACTGCTTGGCAGACGCCCTGTCTCGATCCTTTCAGGCAAACCCTGCCACTCACCAGGAGGTACAGGCTACTATATTACAACCTCACAACTTTGATCAGTCTATGAGGGGGAGCCAGACAGAGATTTTAGCAGCAGGCAGACAAGCAGAGGACCTATTTACAAGAGTCAGAGCTCAGCAGCAACAGGACCCATATGCCAGGGCCAGGATGGATGACCTCCAGAGGGGCCCGCAAGACACTGCCTCCCCATTCAATGTGGAGGCAGGAATCCTCTGGCATAGTGGGCGATTGTATATTCCCCCTTCATTGAGGGAAGAAGTACTGAGACTGTGTCATGACCACCAAACGGCAGGCCACGGAGGTGTTTTCAAAACTCTCCATAGAGCTCTGAGAGACTACTGGTGGCCTAAGATGGTTGCAGACATAAAGGGTTACATTGCTTCTTGTCACACCTGCAGATGAGCCAAGCCTCTCCCAGGGAAGCCCACAGGACTCTTGTAACCCCTACCCACCCCTAGTCAGCCTTGGGATACTATCTCCATGGATTTCATCACTGATTTACCCCCGGTCCAGGGGCTGACTTCCATACTAGTGGTGGTGGACCTTTTCACAAAGATGGCACATTTTATTCCTTGCAAGGGCCTCCCATCTGCACAAGCCACAGCGCAGTTGTTCATGGACCATGTTTTTAGGTATAGAGGCATGGTGAATCACTTGGTGAGTGACAGAGGCCCACAGTTCACTTCCAGGTTCTGGAGGGCCCTTTTCCAGTCATTAGGGGTCCAGATCCACCTGTCATCAGCGCATCATCCTGCCAGTAACGGACAAGCCGAGAAAATTAACCAGTGGTTACAGCAGTATCTCAGGTGTTACACCACTTATCGGCAAGACAATTGGCCAGCCCTGCTACCCATGGCAGAATTTACATATAATAATTCTGTACAGTCCTCTACCAAGATGTCCCCTTTCCAGGCACTCTACGGGGTTAACCCTCGGGTGTTGCCCACCTCCTCCCAGCAGGGAACTGTTCCAGCCGCGGCTGATTTTCTTAAAGAGCAACAAGCCGCACAGGAGTTGTTAAAGGAGCAGCTGAATAGGGCAAAGGGTGCTTACAAGAGGGCGGCAGATGCTCACAGACAGGAAGGGCCAGCGATTGCAGTAGGAGACAAAATGTGGCTCTCTACCAAGTTTTTGAACTCTACCAGACCCTCCAAGAAGTTGGACTCTAAGTTTGTGGGCCCTTTCACTGTGGCGCAGCAGATAAATCCAGTGGCTTATCGTTTACAGCTCCCACCATCCATGAAAGTCCATCCAGTGTTTCACAGAGCCTTGCTAGCCAAAGACCCTCCCCCAAGTGCCTTGCGATCGCAACTGCCCCCCCCCACCTCCAGTAATTGTGGAGGGAGAGGAGGAGTACGAAGTTGAGGAAATTCTGGACTCTAGGAGGAGGGAAAGGGCATCCAATATTTCATACACTGGAAAAGGTACCCTGAGGAAGAGCGCACGTGGGAGAATGCCAGAGATGTGCATGCACCAGCACTGGTTCATCGTTTTCATCAGCTTTTTCCTCACAAACCCAAGCCTCGCACTCTACCCGAGATTCCTCCTTCGGCTGAGCAGGCTGAAGAAGCCCAAGCAGAAGAGTTCGTGAGTGTGCACCTTCCCCCCCCGCCTGAAGCCTTCACTCCAGTTACAGAGGAGGTGGGGGAGCCGCAGCCCTCCACCTCAGGCTTGCATTTCCCAGGGGGGAGGGGGGATGACTTTTCTAATTATCTAGATGTTTTCCAGCAGCAGCCACCTGGCCCAGAAGCGTTATCAGTCCTGTAGAGCAGCACTGATTCGTCCATGGAGGAGTTTTCCTTGAAGACCTTCCATCGTTGCCCAGTTCCCATGGGACCTTAGAAGCAGACGCCAAATCTTATCAAGACTCTGGAGGGGAGGGGGCTGAAATGGAATGTGAATCTGGAGGGGAGGGTGATGTTATGAGTAAGGATGGCGAGCAGGGGGCTCCCATCCAGACTGTTAAGCGCATGCGTAGCACTGAGGAATTGGTCAGCCATTCAAAGAGACACAGATCGGGACCGCCTTAACCTTTGGGGTTTATATGTCTGGGTTTTTCCCACGCTTCTTCAGTTTGTTAGGATTCCTGTTATGTACTAGCAATAAACATTAGAGACCAGTTCCTTGTCTCAGCATGTTTCCTGGCTGTTAGGACAAGATCTTAATCAGACCTTCAGTGTGGTAGGTCCCTCCGGATCACTTCATGGCGCTAGCCATCCCGAGGTATAATTATTTGCCCTCCCATTCCCAGCCTGCCTACAAAACCAGGTCTTTAATCTTTTGTGGAAGTCCAGGAGCGAGGGGGCTTGTCTCACCTCTGGGGGAAGGATGTTCCAAAGGGCAGGAGCTACAGCAGAGAAGGCATGCTTCTGAGACCCCACTAGATGGAATTCTTTTATAGATGGGGCCCGTAACATGCCCTCCCTGCATGACCGGATGGGGCGGGTTGATGTAATAGGGATGAGACGGTCCCTCAGATATCCTGGTCCCATGCCATGTAGGGCTTTAAAGGTGATAACCAACACCTTGAATTGGACCCAGAAGCAAACTGGGACCCAGTGCAGCTCACGCAACAAAGGTGTTATGTGTGCAAATCTTGGAGCACCCAAGATTGTCTGCGCGGCTGCATTCTGGACCAGCTGTAGCTTCTGGATATTTTTCAAGGGTAGCCCCATGTGGAGCGCATTACAGTAATCTATATGGAAGATAACCAGGGCATGAGTGACTGTTCGGAGGGCCTCTCGGTCCAGGAAAGGGCATAACTGGTGCACAACATGAAGTTGCACAAAGGCCCTCCTGGCCACGACTGCCACCTGCTCTTTGAGCAGGAGTCATGAGTCCAAGAGGCGCCCCAAGTTATGGACCGAATCTGTCTGGGGCAGTGCAACCCCATCCAGCACTAAAGATGACAAATTCCTGGGACACGAGGTGCCATTAATCCACAGCCACTCTGTCTTACTAGGGTTCAGTCGAAGCCTGTTGTTCCCCATCCAGCCCCCACAGTCCCCAGACACTCGGAAAGGGTGGTCACGGTGTCACTTCACCTGGGATGGAGATGTACAATTGAGTATCATCAGCATACTGATGATACCTCATCCCATGGTGACAAATGATCTCACCCAGTGGTTTCATGTAGATGTTAAAAAGGAGAGGGGAGAGTACTGATCCCTGTGGCACCCCACAAAGAAGGGGCCGTGGGGCCAATCCCTCCTCCACTATCAACACTGACTGGGACTGGACCTGGAGGAAGGAGGCGAACCAGCGCAAGACTACGCCACCCACCCCCAACTCCCTGAGCCGACCCAAAAGGATACCATGGTTGATGGTATCGAAAGCTGCTGAGAGGTCAAGAAGAGCCAGGATGGATGCACTGCCTCCATCCCGCTCCCGCCAGAGATCATCCATAAGTGTGACCAATGCTGTTTCCGTCCCTTAACCAGGCCTGAAACCTGATTGAAAGAGGTCTAGATAATCTGTTTCATCCAGGATCCTCTGGAGCTGCAACGCCACCACTTTCTCAACCACTTTCCCCAAAAAGGGGAGGTGGGAGACTGGGCGAAAATTATCCAGTATGCTGGGGTCCAGCGATAGTTCCTTGAGGAGGCGGTGCACCAGCACCTCCTTGAAGGCTACCGGAAATACCCCCTCTCTCAAGGATGCATTTATCATTGCCTGGACCCAACCACATGTCCCCTCCGGAGCTGCCTTCACCAGCCAGGAGGTGCAGGGATCTAATTGGCAAGTGATGGTGTTTACAGTCCGGAGGATCCTGTCCACTTCCTCAGGCCCAACAGGATCAAACTGTTCCCAGATAACAAGGCAAGAATATTCCCTGGGTATTTCCCCAGATACTGCATCATGCTCAGAGTCCAACTTGGAGTGGATCTGAGTGATTTTATCCTGCAGATGCCTGGAAAACTCCTCAGCTCAGCCCTGAAGATGGATCTCTAGGTCCCCTTTCCCCAGAAGGGATTGGGTAATCTTGAACAGGGCCGCCGGGCAGCATTCTGCGGATGCAATAAAAGCAGAGAAATATTGGCGTTTTGCCTCTCTTACCACCACAAGGTAGGCCTTAATAGCCGCACTAGCTTATGTTCGGTCAGATTCAGTCTTTGTCTTCCTCCAGCAGCGCTCTAGGCATCTCTTAGTCCTCTTCAGAACCCTCAGCTCCTCCGTGAACCACGGGGAGTGTCGGGTTCAATGGGATAAGAGAGGCCGCACAGGTGTGATCCTGTCCAAGGCCCTGGCTGCCTCCCTATTCCAGGCAGCAGCCAGGGCATTCACTGGACCATGCAGCAGATCCCCGGGTATAACCCCCAGCTCCCTCTGGAACTCTGCTGGGTCCATTAGTCGCCGGGGGTAGACGAATCGAATAGGTCCTGCCTCCCTGCAGAGGGGGGCGGCATAGGAGAATCTCAGGCTCACCAGGGCGTGATCTGACCATGACAGTGGGGATAGCTGTAACTCTCCCCTCAGATCATGTTGCCACTGCTCCGACAAGAAAACTAAATCCGGGGTGAGGCCACTGTCCTGAGTTGGGTCTCGAATGATCTGAATCAGGTCCACGGCCTCCATGGTGGTCATGAACTCCTAAGCGGCCTCCGAGGTCTGTCCCAGGGATGGCAGGTTGAAGTCCCCCAAAACCATAAGCTTGGGGAACTCCACCACCAACCCCGAGACGGCCTCCAGCAGCTCAGGCAGGGAGGTTGCTATGCAGCAGGGAGGCTGGTACACTAGCAACACCCACAACTGTTTCCGAGAACCCAACTTGAAAAACAGGGTCTCACACCCAGTCACTTGTGGAGCATGGCCCCTGAAGGCCACAAGAGATTCCCGGATGATGACAGCCACCTCACCTCCTCTGCCCCGAGATCTCAGCTGGTGCCATACTCGAAACCCGGCTGGGCACATCTCTGAAAGAGGGACGCTCCCTCCAGGCCCAGCCAGGTTTCAGTAATGCATGCCAGATTCGCCCCCCTGTCTGCAATCAAGTCACAAATGAGGGGGGCCTTGCTGTTAACAGACCTGGCATTACAAAGCAGCAGCCGTAGATCAGGGCCTCCATGGGTCTGCTGACCAGGGTCTGGGTTTGAGTATGGAGGGCCGGAACACGCCACCGGTAGTAAACATCGGGGACGTCTTCCCCGTAGATGGCCTGCCCTCCGGCTCCCGTCACAACGTCCCTGGTCCATCACCACCTCGATCCTCTGTCCCGCCCAACAATCCCCCGAGGCTTGTAATCCATTTGCCCCCAATCCTGGACTCCAAAGACCCCTGGTTAAAAACATGGTCGCTTGAACTTGAAAAGAAGGCATGGATGCCATCTTAAATGCTAATATCTTTTTTAAGAAGCTAATAAGGAAGCCTAAAAATTCCAGGGAACAATGCTACATTTCAAATAATAAAAAAAAAGATACACCAGGGAAAAGGGCTGTTTTATTCATATAGTGCCTATATTCTGGTGTGGACATTTCACTTATTAATTTATTCATTTCCTTTAATTTGCTTTAATTTATATCCCTCCTTTTCTCTGAGAGTTCAAGGAGGCTTATTTCCATATTGTTGCCAAGATAAATTACCAGGAGTTGACCTTAACCCCAAAGATTTACTTTACTTCCCTATTGGCTCTGCCAATTTATATATGTGGATTGTATTTTGCCATGGGCCTGTCTGATGCAATCTTCTCCTTCCAAATGAAACCATTCTGAAAATCAACTGTATGGACGTGCATCCCTGTAGTATGATCGGTTTGTGTAACAGCCATATTAGCTGGTCGGAAGAGAAACTGAATCCTTCTAACTGCCTTTCTGTGGATTCAAATGTAAGAATCAGTTGACCGGCTCTTTCAAAGTGGGGAAATGGCCCTGCAAGCGGGGGGGGGGGGGGGGGAGGGGGGGGAGGGAGGGAAAACTAGGCAAAAGGGCAGGGGACAAGACCCCAGGAGGCAGAGAAAGATGACTCTCTCCATGTTTCTCACATATATTTGACTACAATTTCCATCATTGGTATCATCAGCCAGTTGTTAAAACGCTTCTATCTTTCATAAGATATACAGATACAAGGTTGAGGAAAGATCCAGTAGGTAATCTTTCTATTAACAAAGCTGCATCTCATTTAAAGTCAGTCAGGGCCAAGTTAGGTAAGATTTATTTATTTTGTTGCTTATTTACGTATTTGACCCCCCCAGTCACCTTGGTAATTCTAGGTGGCTTACATATTAAGGTTAAGGTTAAGACAGCAAATAAAACAACACAGATAAACTAAGAACACAAATTGATACTGCTCACTGGGGAAGAAAAAAAGGACTGAAAAAAGCAAAGAAGGTCTGAAGGAGAGAATTTTAGACACAGAATGGCACCAAGGCAGCCTAAGTCTTGGAGGCTTTCCTTCAGTGGCAGGCCAGCTGACCATTGTCAATCCCTAACCAATTACAGATATCACAGAGAATTTCCCCAGCTCGGTTCGATGTCCTGCCTTCAACAGTTACTGATAATGGGTGTTGAAAGATTCCCTGCCATGAATGCCTTTGTGACTGCCATACTACAGAGGATGTGCAATAATCTTATATTGTATTTTTTATAGGGATGTAGGTGCTGTATTAATTAGATCTCTCTGAAAAGAACTGCCAAGTAAAGATGGTAAATTGTATATCTCTTTTCTTCTGGCAGACCACAGGACCACTGTTACCTATATACAGTCAACTTTTACCTAGCAGCTATGAGAACATGGCAGCAAATATTAACCAACGTGGCTGAACTCTTTTGAAAGATTTAAACATTTTTAATCTTGCCAATTTTTTTGATACCTCTTGGATCTTTTGCTACTGCTGAATCTGTGAATTACGATATGTTTTATATGTTGCTGCTAGTATATGCCCATAATCAAGTTTTACTTATATTGCCAACAATCAAACACCATCAGGGAGCAAATCAGTACACCCAATCACAGGAAAGAGCCACCAGGGATGTTGTTCCACAGGCCCATCTACAGAGAAGGCACATCTCCCCATCTCTTTGGTCCCCAGAACAATGACATCTGTCTTGGTCCTTGAAAGAATATTCCAAAATGTGTACTGGGTAGTACCTTTATTAGTTCATAGGCTTCCAGTAAGTAGCAAGTGGGATTTTGTTTCCTCCACAACTTTGTTCTATAAATCAAGTACTTTGCTTTTCCCTATGGAAGAAGTACAGCCATTCACTAATAGTAGGAAAAGTTGAAAGCCTGTGGGGTGTGGTAGGGAAGGCGCAATACTATAACTAAGGTATAATGATAAAGATAATGATAATAATATAACATCTAGGTTTAAGACTATCTTTAGTCAAGAAAGAGTGACTTTAAGCCATGCTTTGGGCAATTCTAAATGACACCCTAAACTGCTTGTCTCCCATAGTGCTCCCAGCTGTTCCTAAAGCCAACTTCACAAAGTCCAGTCCAGGTTGCAGCAGTCTGGCAATGGGGCTGGATTGGTGCTCACTCCAGAGTTAGGGTTAGATATTTAAACACCATGGACACCCTCTCCTACACTTTCTTGTTTGACACTAGCAGATCCTTCCTTCTTTCCTTCCTTCCATATTGTACCATTGTTGCCTTGAAGCTGCAATGATTAAAGTGAAAAGAGCATCGTTCCTTTGTTAGGTCCGTAGGAATTCTGTGGCAATGAAAAACGGATAATTCAGGCTCATAGAAGCAAAGAAATAGCATTCATTGAAACTTTATGGCTTCATTCCAATATCCCTAAGTTGCAGTTTAAAGATTTAAAAAGAGTGGAAGGGAACTATTGCAATACAGAGGGCACCAGGTGAGAAAGAAAAGAGAATATGCTTTTACCAGCCTAGGCAGAAATCAGTGGGTACTCGCAGGTGATAGTTAAAATGGAGGAGGGCTAGAAGAACTGGTGGGGCAAACAGAGTGGCCAGGAAACTTTACTAGATTTTTTTTTTAAAAAAAGGAAGCTGCTGACCCCCTGAGGACACAGCAGCCTAGCAGCCCCAGCTGAAACAGCTGTATAAAGTATCAACCAGCCACTGGAGGGGTGGGGTAAATTCAGTGCTGTAGATGATTGGAGCTGGGAACGTCACCAGATTGGGAAACAGCACAATAAACAGAGGCATCTGTATGGTCAAAAAGGCAGACATTACAGTGTGAATGAAGTGCCATCTGTTCTTTATGCATGGCGCCCATGCAATGCACATAAAAAACAGAGCTGTGATCACACAGTTGTGGCCACCATCTTGACTTTTTTTGACCACACTGGGAGGACACCCCTGACAGTAGACCTCCTGCTTAAGATGGCTCAGAATGGAAAACTTTTGTTTTTTAATGGAGTTTAAAACGCAGAGGAAGATTTATTTGTGGTGGGATGGTAGTGGGTGGAAGTTGATGTTTATTCCTGCACTTAAAAATGGTGAGTGTCCCATACTGGTGATGAGGGAGCAGAGAGCATAGATCTGGCCATTATTTCTTCACCCAACCTATTCTACATTGTTATTGTGAATATAAATTTGAAATGCTCATAGAACATAGAATGAATGAGTGAGTGAGTGAGTGAGTGAATGAAGAGTGCATTTCAAGTGAGGAGAGGGCTATGTTTCTTTCTATCCTAGATGATTCCAAGTGCTGAAGGGGAAGGCAGATTTCTGTCTTAGCTTTTCTTTGCAGAGCATGAAGTGATGCAAATCAAATAGGAAGAGAAACAGCTTTAAGTATAGTGTTATATTCACATTATTATTTTCCTTCCCTGTTGCTTCCTTTCCTTTCCTTTCCTTATTTCACAGATGGAGCTGTTGCAGCTTTATATTTTGTTTGGAGCTGTTTTGAAACTTTCTTCAGGCATTGCCTACAATACTGAAGGCAAGTTGCAACTTCAATTGCATTCATTGCTAATGTCCTGCACTGATTGTAAGAATGTTCAGAAGGGGAATATGGACACTCGGTCTGTGTGATTTGCTTATTTGTCTCTTCCTTCGCCTGGTTTGCAACCCTATTTATGCCACAGGAAGACTTATGCTGGCTGTTTTGTGCATACAATGCAGTCCCATTGCACCTGTAATGACGAACAATAATGTTCCCGACACAATGACATTTTGCTTTCAATGACAGCTGAAGTCATGCTTGTTATGTTTTATAATGAACTCTGTTTTAGTTGTTGTAATGTCCTTGTTTTATTATTTTATGAAATTTTGTTCTCTTACTGGTTTTATCAAATTGTTCTTCTTGAATGTTTTTGTTTCATTTACTACTATGAGCACCTTAGGGAGGAAGAGTGGCATTATTTTAATATTAATATTATACTTTTCTACCCTCAGAATATTACACACACAACTATTATGCACAAAGTTAAGGTACATTTCAAATTACCCTCCTGATGCAGGCTAAAGTAATCAATCTTGCATTGCAAGATCATTGGGAAGGATACTGAAAAACCCAACAAAAAATTAACACCTAAGTTTAGTATGACTTAATTTGATTTGACTAGTATTATTTCCTATTGATCCTCATACATATTCACTCATTCAGCAAAACAGGCCTTTAGAGCCCACAGCAATTGAGGTGCATTTGCAGCTTCAAAACTCCCCTGGTATTGGTCATCTTAGCTGGGACTTGTCCAGCTGCTGTTTATATCCCAAACTTTTGGTAATTTTCAGCAGCTTTTTAAAGCCATTCTCTTAGAGGTTTCAGTCTTGCAGTCTACAGCCTTTTGCTCTGTTATGTTTTCCACCTGGCCCCATTTTCCATAGTTACTTTCTTTGCAATTTTATGACCTTTGACTTTTGACTATCCTCCTTTAAATGTTCTCACTCTTCCATCATTCATCCTCTAAAAAACTTACAGTGAATTTTAGCTGTACTAGAAACAATAGATGAATATCGATGTTACAGTAAGAATTATCTATGTATATCTGTAATTCCAGGAATTAGAATAAATCAATTAACTGTACAAATACTAATTGGCATGGTATGCATCATTCACGACAAAGGCATGCTAGGCTTCCTGACCAGAAGTCTATAGAATTGAATTATATCCTAGTCATGACAGATCTGGGCTGCAAGAATCCAGATGACCATTAGATGCTAACAAAGAACTCATAGCTGCCATCTAGTGGTCTTCCAGGTTTCTGCAGCCCAGATCCAACAGACCTACTGTATGCATCCTGGAAAACTTTTCACTATCTTGCAGATATATCGACTGAAAATTTCAAAATAAGACATACAGTATTAGATGTTATGATAGCAATCTATCTCTTCTGTTAATGCATTATGTTGAATCTGTAGCTGCTGGAGTTGAAACAAATGAATATTAACTGACCTTAGTCTCATATATAGACCAGAATTTAGAGAAGGATATGAACAATCCAGTTTTGGTCCAATGCAAAATATATTATTCATTAAGATAGTTGTTGTTCTTTGAATTTAAAGAACAACTTCTCCACATGCAAATCTATCGAGATGCTTCTGCAAGCAATTAAACATTTGATTTGGCCAAAAAAAAGAAGCAAAGAGGCAATTTATATAAATTAATTTTTGCTATAAGCTGAGAGATAATGTTAATAGTAGGTAACTTTCAGAATTGTTCTTTCTTTCTTTCTTTCTTTCTTTCTTTCTTTCTTTCTTTCTTTCTTTCTTTCTTTCTTTCTTTTTTCTTTTCCTACAGCCCCCCTCCATTTCTCTATACTTTAAATCTGTTTCTCCTTCAATCTTTTTTCCACCCAACTGTCCAAACAAACTTATACTAAACATCACAGTTATACAACCTCAGGTTCACAGGCTGCATACTGCCTTTTTAAACCTTGAGTATTGTTCCTAGAACCTGTGCAAAATCAAATTAGAATGTGTAATACGACAGAAGAGGGAAAATATTATAGTACCTGAATTACATTAATTACATTTAATTTCATTTTAGTTAGACTGAAATCAATCTAAATCTGGTTTTTATTCCATCCCACCCACATTTTTATCCTGCTACCCCTCTACTTATAGGAATACATTAGCCACCATGTCACTCAAAGTTCAACTGCAGCCTTTGCTCCATAAAGTTTGTACATCCTTGGTATATACAGACATGTTCAGAGATGATATTACAGTAATATCTGTATTTTCCCTCAGAGGTGTCCACTTCACGTTTTGCCTGCTACACAGACATTTTCACGAATAATATTGCAAAGATTAAAGAAATCAAACTGTATCTTCCAGAAAAAAGCTTAGTAAGTTTCCCATTCAGTTTCTAAGCACAATTTATGTATCATATACTGTATAGAAACTTAAATTATAGAAATTCATAGGGACAATTTTGTTTTTAAAAAGTCACTATATAGTAAATCAGTTTACCAGATCTCTGTTTTGCAGACATCCATTTGCCATTTTATGTTTGTGTAAAATCTCATTTGTCATTTTACTCAAGCATAACACCATTCTAGAGAGCCAATCTGGGGTAGTGGTTAAGGCATCGCACTAGAAACCGGGAAACTGTGAGTTCTAGTTCTGCCTGAGACACAAAGCCATCTGGGTGACCTTGGAACAGTCACTTTCTCTCAGCCCTAGGAAGGAGGCAATGGCAAACCACTTCTGAAAAACCTTGCCAAGGAAACTGCAGGGACTTGTCCAGGCAGTCTCTGAGAATCAGACACAATTGAACAACAACAACAAAAAAACCCCCATCATTCTACACATGCACTATTTTATATTTGGTTGTAACAAATCCACCCCTTCTCTCCCATTAGTCCAATAAATCAAGGGTTTCTGGTTTGTATGAAGGGAAATTTGTTATTTCTACAAAATTATTATTTCAACAAAATTCAGCTTGAGTGGTTATATACAAGTAGTTTGGAAAAGAAAGATCCCCAAAAATAAAAAATAGTTTCTACTTACTTAGGGAATTCTCTAAGTATATGGAAGTATAGAGAAGTATACATTAAAATGTAAATAAAACAAATGGCTCTCAAGCACCAATTGTATTATAAAACGATTGACTGCACAAAGATAAAAAGAAGTAATCATATTGTCCAGTCTTTCCCCATGTAAAAATACAGGAACCATTTCCCCAGTACTGAGGAAGTTGAATTCTGCCATTTCACACCTGTGTTTTCTAAGGGCAGCACTCACTTCCAGCCTAGGGCAACAAGGGGAAAACAGGGACCTTAAACAGGATGCAGGAGACAGAGTTATGGAGATGTGCACTGTCATTCCTGATTTATTGACGTACAAGAAAAACATTCAGGAGAAACATCTGCAGCACTTGCAGCAGTAAGTTTTCATTCAGTGTTGACAGCCAATCCTGAACATATAACAATATGTAATAATAGGCCTGGGAAGAACCATTTCCTTTTATGTTTCCCCCTCAACAAGGCAAGGATTTAGAGCAGCTGAGATTCTACTTTCTTAAAAAGGAATTGCAGATATCAGCAACTTCACTCATTGTGAATGTCAAAGTGTTGTTATTATTAATATTATTATTATTATTATTATTATTATTTTATCCCACATTTTTATATTTGCTCAACTCAGGTCTAGAGAAGTAGCCAGCAAAAACAGGGAAAAGACTTATGACAGTTTTAATTTACCTACTTGCAATTGTGTGAGATAAAACACCTCCAAAGATTGGAAAGAGGTATCCTTTTTGTAAGAAAAAAATATATAACCTTATTATAGCCACTGGTAGCAACTACAAGGCTTTCCAATCTGCCCTTTTCCAGTAGCCAGAACACTATGGAAACA
The DNA here is from genome assembly GCF_035149785.1 of Candoia aspera. Classification (NCBI taxonomy): domain Eukaryota; kingdom Metazoa; phylum Chordata; class Lepidosauria; order Squamata; family Candoiidae; genus Candoia; species Candoia aspera. The sequence continues at coordinate 305,628,438 of NC_086153.1, read as the reverse complement.
CAGCTATTTATCTGCTGCCATTGGCCAAGAGAGAGCCATTTCCATGGCTGAAGGAGATAAGGAAAAAGGCTCCCTGTTACCTCATATACACAGTCAGTTAAGCACCACCCTTAAACACTGGAGAGTGGTCCTACAAAAATGTGTATGTGGGAGGGGGGAAGTTTGATCTACCTTCATTTAAAGGAAGCTTTCTGAATCTGGTCCCTTCTGATGTGTTTGGGTTCCAAGATCCCATAGCTGTAGTTCCATACAGGTCAGGAAAATCTGCTTTTATAATAAAGATATAAAGACTAAATCTATTTAGCTATATCACAGAAGCACTGAGTTGGAAGAGGCTGCTCATTGTAAGAATCTACATCAAATCACTTTAACAGATGGCTGTCTACCATCTGCTTGAAAAATCCAATGATCTACCACCTCACTAGGTAATTGGTTTCACTGTCAATGGACTGGCAAATGATTTAACATTAAAAATGTGCTCTGTGCTATGATTGGACAATATGGCTTTGTGTGTACGTAATTTTTCTGTTTTGTTTTTTCTCATCTCCTCAAAGAAAGTCATCTGCCATTTGTATGATAAAAATGAAGAAGATACCAAGGAGAACAGAAGAAAGAATCTACTGCACTATGCCTCAGCAGGTCTTGCGCCCAGCATACAGATCTTCAACAGTACCTACTCAGAAGTCTTCTACTTCGAAATGGCTCTGGTAGAGCATTTGGGGAGGGCCAATTGCTCAATGGGAGAGAAAAGTATTTGCAGGGTGGAAAGCCTAGATTCCTTTCCTGACATCTCCAGTTAGATTCAAGTGGCAAATGATTGAAAGGTCTGGGTATGAACCCCAAGAGAGACTGCCAGTAGGATGAGACAAGAGTAGACTAAATGTTAAAATTGTACAGCAGCATCTTGTCTTTCTATTATTCCATAGCAGAAGTCAGCAATCTTTTCTGATGATGGGCATTATTGTTTGGTTTTACATATTACTACAGGTGCTACAAAAATGTAGAACATTTCCAAAATAACAACCGTTTCAAAAGATGCCTGAATTTTGTCAGTTGCCCTGCAAAAAATAGTGGTCTTTTTCCTTTATGATTTGGACCCTTTTAGACCACCAAAATGGCATAATATTAATCTCATGGAATTTCAACCGTTTATGTTAAACAAGTTATTTTATTTTTAAATTTAATTTTGGTTTTCTGTAGAAAGTATGACCCATTTGAGAGGGTCATGTTTGCCATGGTTCCTGCAAGAACTGGACTGCCAGCTCCTGGGTTATGTGGCAGTCCTTAGAAGCTTTCAATGAAAAATAGTGGTCTTCATAAAGGAAAAAGTTGAGAACTACATCACTGCTCAGGCTGAAAGTGCAGTGCAGTTGAATAGAGAAGGCATATTCTGACCTCTGTGCTTGATAATATAAAACTTCAAGCAAATACATCTACAACATATATGTGTGTGTTTCCAATAGAAGAAAATATTTGTAGCTCAGGGTTGAACTGTGGAGTCCTTGGTGCTCTCTGAGCTTGGTTGTTTGCTTGTAGACGTTTCTTTACCTGACTAGGTAACCTCATCAGTGCTAGTGAGTGTGGAGTTTGCTCCCTGTTTATATATAGTAGTTTGCCTTGCCAGTGTTGGTGGGGGTGTGGTTTTCTCCTGGTAGTTCCTTGATCAGGGTATTGTTTGCCTGCTTGATTGTTTGTCTCTTGGTGGCTCCCTGATCGGGGTATTGTTTTCTGCTTGATTGTTTGCTTGGTGTTAATCTCTGTTTATCTGGATGTAGGCTGCTGGAGAGGATGGGTTCTGGTCTTTTTGTTTCCTTCTTGGCTTTTTTATTGTCTCTTTTGAATGGTGTGTAAATGTGGTTTATCCTCTATGTGTCTAGTGATGGCTGGTTAGTCTGAATGCCAAGCTTCCAGGAATTCCCTAGTATTTTTGGATTTTGCTTGGTCTAGAATGACCATGAAACTATGGTTGAGCCTGTTCATGTGTTGTGAGATTAAGGAGTTTTCATCATGTCTTCTGACTGCTGGTTGGTGTTCATGCATGCGCTCTGCTAGTCTTCTGATTGTCTGTCCTACATTGTGGCTGTTACAGTCCTTACACTGTATGTTGTAGATGACTCCTGTTTTTATTTCTTGCACTACTGGGTCTTTTGGTTTACTTAAGATGTTTTGGAGGGCTCTAGTTGGTTTGTGTGCTACAGTGATGCCATATAGTTGTAACAGTCTGTTGGTAGTTTCTGAGATGTTTTTGATGTATGTCAGTGTTATCCTTTTCATAGCTTGTGTTGGTTGTGCTGTAGTGGTTGAGTGGTCAGGCACTTTTCGATAAAGTTACATGGTTATCCAATTTGTTGGAAGATGTTGTACAGGTGGTCTGTTTCCTTTTTCTGGTGTTCTGGATTGCTGCAGTTCATTTGTACTGGTCTGAATTGTGCGTGTTTGTCTACATGCTGCAGTCATGATGGCTGATGCTAGTTCCAGGATCAGATCTCAATCATCAGTTGCTGTGAATGGACTATTTACAGGCCACCATAAGGGACTAACCAGCTCCTGGGAGGAAAAGGCTGCTGCATTGGACAGACTTGTGGTCTGCTTTGGTACAACTTGTATTCATTTGAATTAAACCTTTCATTTTTGAAATGACAGGATGTTGTTTGAGGCTGAAATTTCTGTAGTATATACAGATTTATTTTCTTGGCCAGAAGTGGTTTGTCATTGTCTTCTTCCAGTATATATATCTACACCTACTTTAGTCTACATCTAGTCTACAACCTTGGGGTTTCCTTGCTGTCTTCCATCCAAATACTAACTGAGCTTGACCATGCATAGCTTCCTCAAGATGTCCCAATATAAATAAGAAGCCTCCATTACTTCTGTTTTTCATCTTTCCCAAGGAGCTCACTAGGACCTATTCAAGAGTAGTTTATCCCCACACAAGCATCAAGCAATAGATTTAGTTTAAAAAACTGTATGGTACAGTAAGCTTAGATTTAATTCTCTTCTCAGCCAAACTTACCAGCTCATCCTGCATGAGTCAGTCTTTTAACTAAGACAATTTAAGCTTATGAGTTATTTATAAAAATAATAAAAGCAGGATAAAAAGTAATTAAATAAATAATATTAATATTAAAATCATGCTGTATAATCAAGAACATAAAAATGACTATGGCTGTTTAGGTCTTTTCTGACATAATTTCTTAAAGGGAGAAGAAGTGGATTCATGGTCGATTGATATTCCTAGAGAACAGATTACATATAATACAGGTGAGAGATTGTTATAATAGCCTGTTATTTCTTCTAATGGGATTATTGCTACTTCCTTAGTTTAATTTGCACCAATGCTCCAGTAATACCATCCTTTGCATTTCTAAATTTTATGTTTTTACAGTCTCTTATTTAACTTTTCATACTCATCTTCCTTAAAAATGACTTTCTGCCTTGTTTAAAAGATTAGTTGCAATACACTCCAAGTTAAATTACATCAGTACATTTTATTTTTTCAGTCAAATTAAACATAAACAATATAAAATGATAAATATAAATGTAAACTGATAATGTAGAGTAAGAAAATGGCATGAACCAGAAAAATACAGAAGAATACTCATTGCTGAAAAGTCCACTGAATAAGTCCACTGAATATGCCAGGGTGTACCATATATTAAAGAAATATGTTAATGTTACACTTGGATGTTCATAGGAATAATCACTGTTTCAATTTCCTGTTTGACTAGATATTGCTCCAGTAGAGGAATGGTTTGTAGAATTCAATATGCATCATGGGTTAGGTATGTTCACTACCGAAGGAACATTATTGGATGTAAAGCGAGGTAAGTTATAGTGAAGTTCCAGTGAAATTACTTGTAGTAGCTACATTCAATTCAAAGCTTTCTGGAGGTGTTCAGATGTTAAAGGGTGGCCATCTGAATGGCCATCTAAGACACTCATCCCCATGCTTGCCATTACGTTAAAAGGAATGTAAACAATTCAGGCAAGACTGTTTGTTGGAAGCTGAGATATACCGTATTTTCAAGTGACTTTTATCTCTGGAGTTTAGGGTAAGTGGATCAAAATCAAATAAGAGGAACAAATAGCCTTGCTTTAGATTTTCTTAAAAATTGTATTTTTTCTCCTGGAAGTGTTTGAATGTAGGTACTGGATACATAACATTTAGGGTTGGGCTCATAATATTGAGGCTGTAAATATATTTTCATCCTTTTTAAAAATACATTTTACTGTATTTTAAAGCAAGGCTACAAAAATGTGCAGAATATAAAAATACAAAAGATGAACAATAAAAGAAGTAATGAAATATTAAAGACAATTAATAAACTATCAAAAAGCCTAAACAGAACAAAAAAGAAAAAACAGGAAAAAAAAGAAAATTTTAAAAAAACAGAAAAAATTAAAAACTACCAATACTAAACAGCTAAAAATATAAATATGTAGAAATCACTGGTTTACCAAAAATGCCTTATAATACCATATTATTATCAAATAGAAAAGTATTTTTTAAATTACCTGAAAATACTACTTTACTGTTGTAAAATACCATGAAATATATACCAAAAAAGAACTTATTGCTTCATTTTCTGATTAGTGGAAAATTTTGCCTTTTCATATATTTTCATCTTTAAGGTACTGCTGGCTACATTTTGCTACATATATATGTGCTAAAAGAAATGGAACAGAAAATACTTTAGGAATCAGAAAGTAGAATATAATTTAAACATAGCCTTCCGTGAAAAACACCAAGGGATGTCCAGAAATGTTTTCCTATATGATACTTTGTATACCAAAGTATATAGTATTTTTATTATTTGACTTTTTGAAAATAATTAAGGAGAGGTTCCTATGAAAAGACTAATTATGTTGTCACTGATACTTAGAAAAATCACTTTTCTAATCTAGCGCCACAGAATCCAAATTTTATTTATTTGTTTTTGTTTATTTTATTTAATTTCTATAGCCTCCCATCTCAACAACTGACTCTACTAGAATTAGCAAGCCATGTTTTCATATTCTTAAGTATGAAAATATTGTTCTAGGAACAATACTCAAGGTTTAAAAAGGCAGTATGCAGCCTGTGAGCCTTAGGTTGTATAATTGTGATATTGAGTATAAGTTTGTTTGGACAGTTGGGTGGAAAAAAGATTGAAGGAGAAACAGATTTAAAGTATAGAGAAATGGAGGGGGGCTGTAGGAAAAGAAAGAGGAAGAGAGAAAGAGCGAGCAGGGCCGCAACCAGGGTCTGTGTCACCCGGGGCAAACATGGATTCCACACCCATTTTGGTGCCCCCCCCCAGTGCTCATTTTGGCGCCCCCCCCAGCACAGCACCCGGGGCACATGCCCCGCTTGCCCCCCCTAGTTGCGGCCCTGAGAGAGAGAGAGAGAGAGAACAATTCTCAACGTTACCTACTGTTAACATTATCTCACAGCTTATAGCAAAAATTAATTCATACAAATTGCTTTCTTACACATTAACTTCACTGTTTTCTATTCTACAGAGCCAATTCTTCAGTGGATTTATAAACTTGGTCCTTCTGTAGATATTAATAATACAATAAGTGAGGTAATAGATTTGCAAATAACGAAGAGTCCTTGTGCAAGTGATGTAGCAGTAGTTGGTCTGATTTATAGTAAGAAAGATACAGGTAAGTGCAGCATCTTGTAATTGCATATTATTTGAACAGTGCAGATAGTTGTACCCACCAAAGGCAATAGATTTGCTTTCTAACAAGGTAACCAGATGTACAGTATGTGTATTCAGAACCAAATGCCACTATGTTCCTATTCATGCTTACTTCAGAATAAGTCACAGTGAGCTCAGCAAGTTTAATTTCTGAATAAACATGTGAAGTCATCAAGAGCTGAGCTCAACTCCTAAAAGACTTTGTCTTTTAAACCTGTAAGGTTTGTACAATATGTTTTGTTTAAGACTGCAAGCTATATGAACGTTGGTTGTTACAGGACAGTATCTATACAGACATATTTTTACAGATAATCAGGAATCGTTGCATGAGTTAATATATAGTGGTGAGCCAGGATGTGGTCTAATGTGTCCATAATGCTAAGCCAGGATAGATCTTACCTTTCCTCCAGAAGCTCAGGATAGTAAACATAGCATTCATTCTGCCTCCAATTTTATCCCCAGACAACCCTGTTGGAGAGGTTGGGCTGAGTAAGAGTGATCAGCTGAAAGCTACCGAAGGAGCTTCAGTGTCTGAGCATGAACTTCAACATGAACCACCCCAGGCTTTATCCAATACTTTAACCACTACGCTGCTTTTAACCATTTTATTGAGGATCTATAAACACAAGAATTAAGCAGATTTATTTCAAGTACACACATACCCAAAGACAAACAAAAGTATAAGAAAATTGGCAGCTTCCAGAGTTTCCTCCTTATTGCTACTTCATTGCCATGTTTTCATGTTTCTAACCCAAACTGGGTAAGAAAAGAGTCCTGCTGGGCAGGATTCTGTGGAGGTAGTTGCATGCGTTCTTTCTTTTCTATGAGGACATCCTTTCTCCAAAAGTGACAGCCAGGGAAAGTAAAGAAGAGCCCAGCTCAGCAGGCTTCTGAGTTGATTGTCGCTTGCCTTCCTACCTTTCTAGTTAGGTATGATCTCCAAAAGATGATAGGTAATAATAGTCATTTCAAGGAATGCTAAAAAGTGGTGAATCTTGTGACTAGTTCTAAATCAATTTCTATAACTTTCTTCTGTTAGGGAAACTTGCCTGAAGGCACTTCCACATGGTCTCTGAGTTGATCTATTTCTCACCTGAAATGAATTCAAAATCACACGCGCACACAAAACTCCACAGTACTCTGTTTTCCTACTTGTGGGAATTCTGACCTCACCTCCATCTACCACATTTTGTTCAGTTTTCAATCAGAACAAGAGAATAGAATTCAACTGAGCTTTTATGACCACTAAGTATCTGAAGATGCAGGAGTGCTTCCTTCTAGAGATCGGCTGTGGAAGCAATAAATGTTGCTCCTTTTGCAGTGTTACATCTCCACCTGTCCTCATTTATGTGGTTATAAGTGAACCCAGATATGAAAGAAATACCTTATTTCTCTTCATCCCCAGGAACCCAAATCTGTTTTGCACCTCTGAAATTTCTAGATCACTTGTGGAAATGGGAAGCATATAATATCCCTCTTCTGGGGGAGATGGGCAGTGGCTAAATTTGAGTAATAATAATAATAAATATTGTAATATATATTAATATCCAGATTTATATATGATTCTATTTTCATGTCTGTGTACTTTTTCTGGGGGATTTATAGGAATAATTATAGGAATCACTGAAGATGGATTTATGAATCGAGATACAATTTGGCGTAACATAACAGATAACATTTGTGTTCTCATGGATTACGGTAATTCCTTCTTTTCAGTCAGAGTATTTGTCTTTTTTTAATTCGTAGATTTCTCCATATAGCTCCTAAACTTTATGACAGAGGCATAAGACTCCTGTAGCCCTGAAAACTTCGGTTGCAGTCTTCAGAGCCCCCTCCCCAATTTGTACCAATTATCATTTTTAATATGACCAAAGGGAGAGAATATTTAATAATATGATTGGAAAGTGATTATACTAATTTAATTGTAACTAAATGAAAATGAAACTACATTAAACTTAGTTTTTCTTTCCTGCTCTGGTCAGATACTTTTTGGAGGAAGGGCCTGAAAAAAGTTGTGCACTCCATTCTTTAAGGCATGTTAGAATCCTGTACGGTAATGTTCAGTTTTGGAGAGAAGATCAGAATGATGTCATGTCACCTCTACAGCCCTCCTAATCACTGACCCAGGAGAGTCTCTGACCTTCTCATCCTAAAAGATAATTGCTAGTGCCCTTTCTTTCTGAAGTCGAAGAAGCAGTTGGAGTTCAGGGGTTTCAAGCTGATGCTTCATAACCAGCTGGTTTCTCCCATGAATTGTCCTGTTGATGTTTCAGCCATGGTTATTTAATTGCCAGGGCCAAGCTGGAGTGAGTTGATACTCTGTACATACCCAAATGCAGGGGTAGGGGAGATGTCCTTCCTTGCCTTTTTTTTCTGGCCTTTCCTCTACTTTGTACCATCCTCCTATTAATGCTATTTTCTTTTTATCTTCTTTTTACATGAATGCACCCAATTTGCACTTTCCAGATTAAATATGGATCTAAACACATTCTGCATTTCTCCCAAAGGTGCAAACCAGGTGATGAGTGGATAATGCTGTACAAATATCAGTGTCTTGGTGTAACATTTAATTATGAATGCTAGTGCATTTCTTTAAAAAAATATACAAATTTAGGACAAAACAAACAGATTAGACACATAAACAATGGAAATAGGGTTCCTTGCTCATTTTATTTATTTATTTTTTAAAAATAAACTGCCCAATAGCTGAAGCTCTCTAGTTTACAATAAAAACACCAAAAAAAGAAAAAAAAGAAAAAATACAATTCAAGTTAAACATATCCAATAAAATAACATAACATAACATAACATAAAATATAAGGATATCATACAAACTAGGCAGCAGCAAGGTAGTCTTCAAAATCTAAAACAATGTGAACTAAAATATGATTTAAATACAATTTAAGTATAATTTAAAAGCTTGGGAAAAAAGAAAAGGTCTTCACCTTGTACCAAAATGACGCTAATGTGTGCATCAGTCAAGCCACCCTAGGAAGGGCATTCTATAAGGTCTCCCACATTTAGGTCACCTTTATTCCAACCAGCTGAGAAAAGTACTTCAAGAGTATGATCTGCAATATGCATTGGACCAATGACATGTTGTTACAGCCCCATGGTTTTCATGGTAGCTATGGAGTCCTGCTCTGCTCAAGAACAAGTATCCTTGACATGTACTGTATATTCAGGTCCCCCAAGACAATCAGTCTGGACATTCTCAACCCCAGGTCCAAGACCATCTGTCAGCCCAGCAGGGAGACTGATGGGCAGCAGGTGGGCAATATACCAGAAGAATGCCCTGTTATCTGGGATTACCCTGTTTTCTGGGAAGAGTTTGAACCTGTTGGGCCTGAGGAAGTAGACAAGATCCTTGTGACTGTGAGCTCAGTCACATGCTTATTAGATACATGTCCCTCCTGGCTAGCTAAGACTGCCTGGGGGTGATATGTGGTTGGGTTCTAGCGGTGGTGAATTCCTCCTTGTGAGAGGGGGTTGTTTTCAGCAGGCTTCCCTAACCCATGGAAACAGGGAACCTTCAAAATTACATAACCTCTACATCCATATTATGGATTAAATGACCTTCAGTTTTTGACACATTCTCCCACAGTCTAATTTATATTTCTGTTTAATTGTTTTTAATAGTTATTGTAATGGGATTCTCCCTAACTTATCAGGCTGTAAAAAGAGACAGCAGGAGATTTGTACTTTCAGACTTGCAAGATTCTGTTAATGTAGCCTTACAATAAAGTAGAATTAGTTCTTCTGGTCGTGTTTCCTGACTGGTCTACCTGGGAAGGCTGACAGTTATTTAAGACTTGTTTTAATTATTTTGCTTTATTGTACACCACCCACAGTCACATTTGTGAGATGGGTGGCTATATAAAATTGATAAATTTAAAAATAGATAAATACATATATCTGTCCCGATTGTCCGACACAAGGTACAAACATTCAAGATTGGTACTCAATCAGACTGGAAGCTTGAAAAGCTTGAAAATGGAATGCACTTCCTCACTCAGGGTACGCCTCCTTTGAAGGGCCAGATTAGTGCTAATGTGCATCTTGGAGGTCATGTAATCCAACTCCCAGGATTTGTAATGCAAAAGTCAGCTATTATAGCAGTAGCTCTGCTGAGAGATTTTAATTACCCTGGCATCTTTTGAGTGACAAACTCTGCCAAGCATAGTCCTCCTAGGAAATTACTGACTTTTCTTGATGACAATTTCCTTCAAATGATCAAAGAAGGCGTAAAGGGATCACTATCCTTGGCATAATAGGCAAGACTTAGTCAAGGAAGTGGAAGCAGCAGGAGAACATTAGGGTAAATTATTTTTATTTATTTTATTTATCATATTTTTATCACTGCCCATCTCCCCCACATGGGAGACCCTGGGCGGTTCACAATGAAATGTTTAAAATTCAATAAAAACATCAATAATATCAATAATAAATCCAGATATAAAATATAATAAAATCCAAGTAACAGCAGATTTAATTCAACCCAAAGGGGACGAGACCAGCCCCAGCAGGCCTAGGGAACCAACCAACCCTAAGAGTGGTTCCTCCTCTCCCTACTCCAAGCATGATGACAAAACCAGGTCTTCAGCTGTTTTCTGAAATCCAGCAGAGAGGGGGCTAACCTCACTTCTGGGGGAAGGGTGTTCCAAAGGGCAGGAGCTGCTGCAGAGACGGCCCGCCTCCTGGACCCCATCAGATGGAATTCTCTTATAAATTATAAGAGGTTATAAAGTAATCCTGGAGACTGGAAAAAATTTAGAGAGACTGATGGAAGTATTCAGTCTGATAAAAACTGAGGGGAAATATGATAAGACTGCAAATACCTCAAAGGAACCAACAGAGAAGAAGGTCAAGTCCTGTTCACCATCATTCCAGAAACAATGGATTTCTATTATAGGAGGACTGATTCTGATTTAATGTTAGGAAAAGTTCCTTATAATAAGAGAAGTTCAGCAGGGGACCCATTACCCAAAGATCTGGAAGATTCTTTTTCATTGGATATGCTCAGGCGATTGAATGTTTTAAGTTGGATTCATGCATTGAACTGGGAGGTGGACATTGAATTGGGAGCTATATTATTATTGAGCTTTCAAATAAAGTATTATATATTGAATAAAATAATAAAAGTAAGATGATATCCTGGTTGAAATAGTCTTGAAATAGTCTAAATTGCACAGCCAAGGAAAAAAAACAATAAGCTGAGATACTATTTAGTCAGGATATTCATTTAAAGGCATAACATATTTAAAGGATATGAAATTAGTGCTAGTACTAAAACAAAGCACCTAGTAATTATAATCAACCTCCAAGGGAATGTAGAAAACTCATGTCAACATTATGTATTTTGGTTAAAAGTGACTTATTTGCGTAGTCTAATACATAACTTTAACTAAAAATATGAAGAGGATAAACAATATTATGTAAAGTACAGAAAATAAACATTAATAAGCAGAAGTAATTAAAAACAGGACATAAAAGGAAATGTTTATCTAGTTCCTTTGTTTGTTTTCAAACAAACAATTCAATCATTCATTTTCTCTATATGACTAAAACATGTACTTCTTCCACACTGGTCATTCAGTTTTGTATTCAGTTGTCCACCCATTCATTCTTCACCCTATGTCAGCTTGTTTTACCATACGTAAATCTTAAGTTCCCCATTCTTAAAACATTCTACTTCCTTTTATGATATACCCAGCTCCCACTTCTATATAACAAATGGGCAGAAGTATGCCCTTATACACAAACATTTTGGGGTTTTTTTGACATTAATTCCTCACAACAGACCACAAAGAACCTACAAACTTTCTGTTAGCAGTTGGGCATCTCAAAATTTCTCCATCTAGTTTTCCATCTTCAATAAAAATTCTGTCAAGATGCACATCTATTTGCTTTAGTTTTTTTGTTATTTATGTATAACTTGCTATTGTTCACTCCCTTTATCTGTCAGACCCAACTTTCTTGGTCTTTAATAATTAACATAAAGGTCTATACTCCTTTATCCATCTAAAATTCACTGCAAATATTTAAGTTCTCAGATAGCAACACAACGTCTGCATACAAGAATATACATACCTTCATGTCCCCAACCAAAATACCTCTAACACCATCACAAGCTTTCCTTATACATATTTATTTATCTATCTACTACCTCAATCCTCAAATCTGGATGTTTGAAAAATGTACATTATTTGCCATGTCAGTAGAAAATAAGGTTGTAAGGTATACACAAAAGTAACTCCTCTCCCATGAATCTTTTTCTTTTCCACAGATTGTTCTGGTCTTGCACTTGTGGATATCATTCTAATAAATACTCGTTTAATAATGCTTACTACACTGGGTCTGTTTGTCAGTGAGGATCTGCGGTATCCTTCTGGACAAAATTTGAAAGTATGTTTTGAATATACCCTTCTCCTATGATATGGTGTAGTAAAGTTAATAAGGAACATACAGAAAAAGTGTTCAGAGAAAACCTGGACAGTGACATTCTAGGCACTTAGAAATCCATTTAGGGAAAGTGAGGGGCTGAAAGTAAGCTAGATCGAACTGAAGAAGCAGAACCCGGAGTCAGGGAAGAAAGTTAGAAAACATTCTGTGTGATCAGGAACAGAAGGAATTAAGGATTAATACATTGTTTGTTTTTATAGCAATGGGTTCACGAATTGTTTCATAGCTACTGTCTCTGCCCCTTCTATAAAAATGAAAACTGCTAGCAAATCTGATGGTGGCTGTACATTTAATCATCCTGAATTAGTATTAAAATTCAAGATTTGGTCTCGATGTATAGAGCCAAGATTCTAAATAAATACCTTATTTTCATGCATTTATTTTAAAGATACATAGCCTATATTTCTATCTAAGTTATTGTCTGATCTGATGTAAAACTATTAATTTGTCCTCATGGCAAGGCAGCTATAATACTGGGTATGATGTTAAATCCTTTCTCCAATTATTTGGTGTCCTTGTTACTGTTCTAAAAAGCCATCAGTGAATTCAAGGGAATTAAAGGCCAGTGTAAATGAAGAACTGATAAAAACAGTTGAATTAGATATCAACTTTTCTGGTAAGAATGTCATAATTCCAGTACAGCCTCCGCTTGAACTGTTTCAATAGAAGCCTTTGTGGTCTAGGAAGAATTTCTAGCTTGTCCTATGGAGCTGAGGAGAAGGCAGAAATATAGAAGAGGTCATATGGAGCAAAAATGTTCATGAATCCAACAATTCCTGTGTTGGGATGCTATTTGTGGCACTCATTCTAAGCAAGTAGGAAAGATTTGCAAAAAATTAAACTTGGACAAGGTTAATTGGATAGAACAAGCAGATAGTGTTGTGAGAAAAGAGCCCACAAAGACTCCACAACAGCAGGTTCAGTATAAACATTTGAGATTAGAAACCTAAGAATAATGATGTAGCTGCTCCTGCTTTGCAATTCCAGCAGCCAAACTCCTTAACTAAACTGAGTCCCCATGCCTGAAATACTTGAAGATTAAGAGCTAGTACAAATGCAGGAGAAATGTATAATATTAGGACATAGCACTATAGCAAGGTTTAAAGCAGGGTTTCTCAACCAGGGTTGCATGGAATTCTGGGGTTCCACAAGAGGTCACTAGGACTTCCCTGGGAGATCACAATTTATTTAAAAAATTATTTCAAATTCAAACAACTTCACATTAAAGAGGTAAGTTTCATTCTTTATTTTTAGTTTAAGACCACTGTTAACGCATATATACAGGCCTATTCATGAAACGAATATAATAATTTTGTAACTTCTGGCCTATATTTGAGCCTGAATGTGTGGGGGTTCCCCGAGGCCTGAACAATATTTCAAGAGTTCCTCCAGGGTCAAAAGATTGAGAAAGGCTGGTTTAGCCTAAGTATTAGATGAGTATATAAAATAATATATAATATATTTCTGAAATTGCTTTGTGAGATTTAGAAGTTCTAATTTATACATACATTTCTGCTTTTTCATTTTACCTTTACTTTCTTCCAGTTCAACAAACCAGCTTTATGTGGCTTTGAAATGGTGAGAAATTGCTAATATTATTTTTGCTACTGTTAGTCATAAGGTAAAGGTAAAGGTTTCCCTCGACGTAAAGTCCAGTCGTGTCCGACCCTAGGGGGCGGTGCTCATCTCCGTTTCTAAGCCTTAGAGCCGGCGTTGTCCGTAGACACTTCCGGGTCATGTGGCCAGCATGACGACACGGAACACCGTTACCTTCCCGCCGAAGCGGTACTTATTGATCTACTCACATTTGCATGTTTTCGAACTGCTAGGTGAGCAGGAGCTGGGACTAGCAACGGGAGCTCACCCCGCCACGCGGTTTCGAACCACCGACCTTCCGATCGGCAGCTCAGCGGTTTAACCCGCAGCGCCACCACGTCCCACTGTTAGTCATAGTATTCAATTATTTGACATAACTGTAGCTATTTCATAACATAATCATAACCCTTAGAAGCTTTTCTGAGAACTTTTTTGTCCATCCAAGAAAGAAAGAAAAAGAAAGGAAGAGAGGGACTTCAGAATCATACGTTATAATATATAACTAAATTATCAAATGCAGTGGCCAGGCAACACAGTGTAATCAAGCTTCTGTGTATATTTCTGGCACCAAAGCTGAAAGAAACATGAAATACTCTAAATGAGACAAAGCACAGCACTATTCTATTGTTTCTGCCCGTCCAGCAAGGGCAGACAGAATGGGCATGCTCCAGGTTCCAACTTTAAAACAGTGCCATCTGATGGGACCTAAGCGGTGCCTGCCCTCTAGAAGAACACCCCCACCAGCCCAGCATGGTCCAGATGAAGAGGCCACTGTATTCCACCACTGCTGACCCGTGCCACTGCTGCTGCCCCCAGCTGACCTTTATTGTCTTCTTTGTCTTTTCTCCCCTCCACTGGAAACAGGTTCTGTCAGTGCTGAGCTCACCTCCACCTCCCTGGCCACCGGGCTTATGGTGGGCCTATCCCACGTCAACAGTCTCAGCCCGCTGCTGCCTGCTGCTGCCCCCAGCTGACCTTTGTTGTCTTCTTCACCTTGCTGCCTCTCCTCCGGGCTCCCCAGAGGACAGGGGAGGCAAAGAAGTCAACGAAGGTGAGCTGGGGGTGGTGGCAGCAGTGGAATACAGCAGCCTCTTCATCTTGGCCATGCTGTGCAGTGCAGCCAAAAAAGCAGAGATGGGGGAGGAGATAGGCAGGTGGGGGGAATTGAGCAAAGACAGTTCGTGCAGTGCAGGAGAAGCGTGAGGTCCTCACCTAATGACCAGAACCAGGAATCCTGGAAGTGCTGTTCCTAAGCGGTGTCGCCAGATGGGAGCGGGTGTTGGGATGGAGTGTGAATTGCATTATTATGGCTAGAGATTTATGGTGGTACACATCAAGGCCTGTCAGTAGAGATACACCAGCAACACCACCTCGGTGAGAAGGGGGGTGTCATACTGCCGTGGGAAGAAGGAAAAGAAAGCAATTAAGGGAATGTAGTTTTAAATGTATGTTTTAGCGGGAATTCTCCATTCACAGTTTTACTCTTGTCCTGATCATTTCGGTTCATTAAAACAGTTAAAGGACCTAGATCTCCTGACTGTCATTGTGTGAATGCTTGAATGAGCCAGGGCTGACAACAGGGTTCATCACAATCTTATACTCTACCAGGGCTCAATGACAGGGACAAGAAATGGACAGGCAATGTTCTAAGGAAATTTAAGATGCCAGCTAATGTCTCCCCTATTCCTGACGTATCTCCAGTCTTGCCTGCTTACTTCCTTTACTAAGGAATATTTACTGAGTTGTACTGCAGTAAATATTATTGCTGGGGTCCAAATCCAGCATCCTCAGCATCTCAAAACCTACTGGCCACAAGGGGACAGTAGGGTGTCAGTAGACAGTTAAGGATTTCTTTTCTGTCTATCTGGGGTCATCCAGTGGGGTGTTTTGTAATGCATTTGAGATTTGTCAGACTGAGTGCAATCTCCCTTGCTGTGTTGCCATTGTATCTCATATAGTTACTCTTCTACTGAGAGGTATGATGGTTGGGTGATTGATAAGAAAAAGCATTGGGAGGGGTATGGGTAGCACTCTGTAGGCATTTGGTGACAGGATTAGTGTTGGCTAGCAAGAAGTGCTTTAGCCAAGCTGCCATCCACAGAGCTGTCCATGGTTGGACACAAAACAAGGTGATAGTGGTAACCACTGGACAGGAACAAAAAGAGATTTCTAAAAGTTGGGTTGATTTTTAATGCCTGGATCTGATAGCCCTATCTTATCTTGTGATTTATGGCACATGTACAAGTAGTATTCCCAACTGCCATTATTAAGAATAAACTTTATTTTTCTTTTAATCCCTAGTAAGAGTCAAATATCTGATTTGCATCAAGAAGGTCCTGTGAATTATGTATTTATATAATGTGGCCTACATGCTCCTTTTTATTGACCATGACTGGTTAATTCCATTTTTATTCTTGAATTCCTGGACTTACTCTTCCATAAGAATATTATGGTGATGGTCACTGCTGTTAATTGCCATGTCACTAGGACTAGAACTAGAGATTCTGGGTTCTCATCTATCCTTGCTGGCATTTGGTAATTCTAACTTCTCTCTTCCTCAGCTTCATTGTGTAGCAGAAGGAAAATGAAGTTGAGATCTAGTGGATCCAGTCATGTATATTAACCATACACATCATGTCCCAATTTACTTATTAAATATTTATTTCACATTTTGATTTCCACAGGATGATTATTACAGAGCAAAAATCTGGTATAGTCTTCAGTGTTTAGCTAATAGAGAACACTTTGAAGGTAAGAAAACCAGATTTGCCAGCAATAAAATTATGATGCATAATGAGAATATCCAAAATAGTAAATAAGAATTACATTATCATTGCTTTTTATGTGATTTTCATGACATATGACTGCAACTTTGTGAGGATTTACTCATAAAGACATCATGGCTGAACCCACTAATATGGTGCTTACCAAGGCCATATTTTATTTATTTATTTATTTATCTAATTTATCCCCGCCCATCTCCTCCCATCGGAGGCCTCTGGGCGGTTTACAACAAGTGATTAAAACATCAGAATAATACAAAAAATAAAATACAGTAAAAATACTATAAATAGAAATAAAGAATAAAAGAATAAAAAATCCAAGCGATGAAACATCTAAAACAGTCCAAGTGTGGGAGGAGTGGTCTATAACAACCATCCCCATGTAACTCTATTCCCCTCTCCACCCCAAGCGAGGCGGCAGAACCAGGTCTTCAGACTCCGCAGAAAGGCCAGGAGTGATGGGGCCAATCTCACCTCCAGGGGCAGCACGTTCCACAGGGCAGGAGCCACTGCAGAGAAGGCCTGCTTCCTGGACCCTGCCAGATGAAATTCTTTTACAGACGGGGTCTGTAGCATGCCCTCTCTGCATGATCAGGTGGGACGGGTTGATGTAATGGGGAAGAAGCGGTCCCTCAGGTAACCCGATCCCATGCCATGTAGGGCTTTAAAGATGATAACCAACACCTTGAATTGGACCCGGAAGCAAACTGGTACCCAGTGCAGCTATCATAGATCTTTTGCATAAAAGCTATCAGATGTGACTCCTTTAAAGGTTAGTTTCAAGGGTTCCATTCAATAACTCTTTAAAAAACAAGCTTTGAATATTCCATTCATATTATCTCAAGATAAAATGTTAAAACAACAAATAATGCAGTTAACTAAGATAGCAGTATAAAAAAATAAAAATCACAGTAAGAGTTTGAACAATCTTATTTAAGATCACTATGTTTCACTTGAAACCATATTGGAACATTCAGGCCCACAACAGTCAGTCAAAAACAAGCACCCTATCTCTTGTTAAGTCCACTAAAGAGTGGACAGTAAACTCACTCACAGCTTAGTTTAAGGGCAGAACTTCAGATAATCTCAGCCCAAGTTTTTGGTTTTTCAAAGGTAATCACTGGCATTTAAAATTAGCCCTGGAAATTCTGTCAGTCAGTGACATCGTGTCAGGATCAATATGGTGGCCATAATTACAAGATCAAAGGTATCATTTTGACTTTTTGACACAACCATCCCTAGCATATATGTGGGACTGATATAAATGGCTTTTCTATGCCTGTTCATTTAGTAAGTGGGTCACTCTATCCCTTGTCCAGGGCCGCAACTGGGGGGGGGGGCGCAACCGGGGCATGTGCCCCAGGCGCCGTGCTAGTGGGGCACCAAAATAAGTGCTGGAGGGGGCACCAAAATGAGTGCTGGGGGGAGTGCCAAAATGGGCATGGAATCCATGTTTGCCCCGGGTGACACAGACCCTAGTTGCGGCCCTGCCCTTGTCTGCTGAATGTTTTGACCCATCTTTAAAGAAAACCCCCCAAATGTGCTGGGTTTGGTTTGTGTGACCCCCACATCTATAAATTGTAACCATGTAAACTTAGCATTTTGTATCTACTAGGTCAATGTGACTTTTGAACAATTCATCATTAGGAAAAAAACAGGAATTAGAGTAATGCAGGAGTGCATGACCTCTGTCAGATTGAGGCTACACCAGATTTTGCATAGTATATTGAGGGCAGCTCCCTCCAAAAGTGGATGGAGCTGTTTTGCAGGAGGGCAATGTTGGGGTGTTAAGCCTCTGCAGGGTTAAAACAAACATCGTGCTTCTTAATTGCCCCCAATATTGAAAAAAAATGAAAGAGGCCCTAAGTGCTGCCAAAGAGATGCTGACGGGCTGCACACAATCCTCTGGCCCCGTTCTTATATACTCCAGTGTAACATCCCAGCCCAGAAGTGTTGCAATAGTCGGAATATAGTGCCACAATGTAATTTATATTGACCCAGCTTAGAAAAAAGAAAATTTCTTATTCACAAGTTTGGTTTCCTAAATCAAAAGAGCATCAATTGTTTAAAAATGCTTTACCTCTTTTAATAATCATACCTAAAATGTATATAAACCTTTCTGAGTATAGAGTATTTCATATATAATATCTAGTTGTAATAGTAAAGTGTTGGACTGATCCAAATTCAAGGTCACCCTCAGTTGTGGAAGCTTACTGGGTGATTTTGGGCCAACCATTCTATTTCATCCCAATGTATGTGACAGAATTATTGTTTGGGGGGAAAAGTGTTATGTACAGTGTTATGTACTGCTTTGAGCTCCTATATGAAAGACTGGATATTTATTTATTTATTAATCAAACGTATATAGCCACCCATCTTACCAAAAGTGACTCTGGATGGCGTACAACTATCAAGTAAAATCACAATACAAAAACAATAATATAAAACACTCATAAAAAATATAAACAATCATTATTTAAAAAATTTAAAAACATTAAAAAAGTTAAAATATACAAACCACAAAACAGAGAGAATAACAACCATATATCACCCACAATAGGGGAGCCACCTTAAAATGTCACTGGTTCCCTGGGACCACCAAGCCTGGTGACATAATCAGGTCTTGAGGGCATTCCTGAACATTAATAGGGAGGAGCCAACCTAACTTCAGGGGGAAGAATGTTCCATAAGGTGGGCACCACAGCGGAGAAGGCCCACCTCCTGGGACCCATCAAATGTAGATCCCTCACAGAGGGATCATAGCATACCCCCTCTGCCAGATCTAATGGGATGGGCTGATGTAATCACTGAGAGGTAGTCCCTCAGATAACAGATATAAATCTAGTATATAAAACTTCAAACTTTTTCAGAAGTTTTCATGCCGCAGGGTGTCTGATAGCAGCACGTATAATCCTGTTAACCAAATCTAAATGTTTATCACAGTCTAGGAAAGTTATTCTGCCAAACACTTCTGATTATTATACATTGCGAATTAATTATTTACTTCAGCAAAGGATCGTTACCTTGTCGTGGTGCTGGAGCTTGAGCACCTCAGTGATGCCATGAGCTAAACCGTGAAGGGCCACCCAAGACGGGAAGGTCATGTCAGAGAGGTCAGACTAAATGCGATCCCTGGGGAAGGTAATGGCAACCCACCTCAGCATTCTTGCCCTGAAAACTAAATGGATCAGTACAACCAGAGATACGTCGGTGAAGATGAGACCCCCAGGTCGGAAGATGGTCAAAATGCTACTGGGGAGGAACAGAGGATGAGTTCAACTAGCCCCAGACGTGATGACGCAGCTAGCTCAAAGCCGAAAGGACGGCTAGCGGCCGACGGTGCTGGTGGTGAACGGCGAATCCGATGTTCTAAGGATCAACACACCACTGGAACCTGGAATGTAAGATCTATGAGCCAGGGCAAATTGGATGTGGTTATTGGTGAGATGTCAAGGTTAAAGATAGACATTTTGGGCGTCAGTGAACTGAAATGGACTGGAATGGGCCACTTCATTTCAAATGACCACCAGATCTACTACTGTGGACAAGAGGACCACAGAAGAAATGGAGTAGCCTTCATAATTAATAGTCAAGTGGCTAAAGCAGTGCTTGGATACAATCCAAAAAACGATAGAATGATCTCAATTCGAATTCAGGGCAAGCCATCTAACATCACAGTGATCCAAATATACGCCCCAACCACAGATGCTGAAGAAGCTGAAGTAGAGCAGTTCTATGAGGATCTGCAGCACCTACTGGACAACACGCCTAAAAGAGATGTTATTTTCATCACGGGAGACTGGAATGCTAAGGTGGGCAGTCAAATGACACCTGGAATTACAGGTAAGCATGGCCTGGGAGAACAAAACGAAGCAGGATATAGATAGCTGATAGAATTTTGCCAAGACAACTCACTCTGCATAACAAACACTCTCTTCCAACAACCTAAGAGACGGCTTTATACATGGACTTCCCCAGATGGACAACACTGAAACCAGATTGACCACATCCTTTGCAGCCAAAGGTGGCGGACATCTATACAGTCGGTAAAAACAAGACCTGGAGCTGACTGTAGTTCAGATCACGAACTTCTTCTTGCACAATTTAGGATCAGACTAAAGAGATTAGGGAAGACTCACAGATCAGCTAGATATGAGCTCACTAATATTCCTAAGGAATATGCAGTGGAGGTGAAGAATAGATTTAAGGGACTGGACTTAGTAGATAGGGTCCCAGAAGAACTATGGACAGAAGTCCGCAACATTGTTCAAGAGGTGGCAACAAAATACTTCCCAAAGAAAGAGAAAACCAAGAAGGCAAAATGGCTGTCTGCTGAGACACTAGAAGTAGCCCAAGAAAGAAGGAAAGCAAAAGGCAACAGTGATAGGGGGAGATATGCCCAATTACATGCAAAATTCCAGAGCTTAGCCAGAAGAGGTAAGGAATTATTTTTAAACAAGCAATGCGCGGAAGTGGAAGAAGACAATAGAATAGGAAGGACAAGAGACCTCTTCCAGAAAATTAGAAACATTGGAGGTAAATTCCAGGCAAAAATCAGCATGATCAAAAACAAAGATGGCAAGGTCCTAACAGAAGAAGAAGAGATCAAGAAAAGGTGGCAAGAATATATGGAAGACCTGTATAGGAAGGATAACAATATCGGGGATAGCTTTGACGGTGTGGTCAGTGAGCTAGAGCCAGATATCCTGAAGAGTGAGGTTGAATGGGCCTTAAGAAGCATTGCTAATAACAAGGCAGCAGGAGACGATGGCATCCCAGCTGAACTGTTCAAAATCTTGCGAGATGATGCTGTCAAGGTAATGCATGCTATATGCCAGCAAATTTGGAAAACAGAAGAATGGCCATCAGATTGGAAAAAATCAACTTATATCCCCATACCAAAAAAGGGAAACACTAAAGAATGCTCAAACTATCAAACAGTGGCACTCATTTCACATGCCAGTAAGGTAATGCTCAAGATCCTGCAAGGTAGACTTCAGCAACTCATGGAGCAAGAATTGCCAGATGTACAAGCTGGGTTTAGAAAAGGCAGAGGAACTAGGGACCAAATTGCCAATATCCGCCGGATAATGGAAAAAGCCAGGGAGTTTCAGAAAAACATCTATTTCTGTTTTATTGACTATTCTAAAGCCTTTGACTGTGTGGACCGTAACAAATTGTGGCAAGTTCTTAGTGGTATGGGGATACCAAGTCATCTTGTCTGCCTCCTGAAGAATCTGTATAACGACCAAGTAGCAACAGTAAGAACAGACCACAGAACAATGGACTGGTTTAAGATTGGGAAAGGAGTACGGCAGGGCTGTATACTCTCACCCTACCTATTCAACTTGTATGCAGAACACAACATGCAACATGCTGGGCTTGAGGAATCCAAGGCTGGAGTTAAAATCGCTGGAAGAAACATTAACAATCTCAGATACGCAGATGATACCACTTTGATGGCTGAAAGCGAAGAGGAACTGAGGAGCCTTATGATGAAGGTGAAAGAAGAAAGTGCAAAAGCTGGCTTGCAGCTAAACCTCAAAAAAACCAAGATTATGGCAACCAGCTTGATTGATAACTGGCAAATAGAGGGAGAAAATGTAGAAGCAGTGAAAGACTTTGTATTTCTACGTGCAAAGATTACTGCAGATGCTGACTGCAGTCAGGAAATCAGAAGACACTTAATCCTTGGGAGAAGAGCAATGACAAATCTCGATAAAATAGTTAAGAGCAGAGACATCACACTGACAACAAAGGTCCACATAGTTAAAGCAATGGTGTTCCCTGTAGTAACATATGGCTGCGAGAGCTGGACCATAAGGAAGGCTGAGAGAAGGAAGATCGATGCTTTTGAACTGTGGTGTTGGAGGAAAATTCTGAGAGTGCCTTGGACTGCAAGAAGATCAAACCAGTCCATCCTCCAGGAAATAAAGCCAGACTGCTCACTTGAGGGAATGATATTAAAGGCCAAACTGAAATACTTTGGCTACATAATGAGAAGACAGGACACCCTGGAGAAGATGCTGATGCTAGGGAGAGTGGAGGGCAAAAGGAAGAGGGGCCGACCAAGGGCAAGGTGGATGGATGATATTCTAGAGGTGACGGACTCGTCCCTGGGGGAGCTGGGGGTGTTGACGACCGACAGGAAGCTCTGGCGTGGGCTGGTCCATGAAGTCACAAAGAGTCGGAAACGACTAAATGAATAAACAACAAAATTATTTATAATATTTGATGCTAAAAAGTTCTGAATCCCTCTGTTAATTAATAGAACTAGTCTCTACAAGTTATAAGACAACCAATGGTTTTTTAGTCTTTCAGAAAATACCAAAAGAACATAGCTGACTTTTTATTTAATCTTTAAATAAACTCCAATATTATGGTTGGTTTCACATATCATACTAAGACAAAACCAGAGAAATCACATTATGATTTATTGTAAAGTGTGAACCTAGTCTGTATGTGAATGTGATAGCTAATTCTCTCTTAGTCGTGTCTTGACATATTTTTAATAAAACCCTTTAATAAACTAGGCATAAATAAACTTAGATGAGGCATCATTGCAATAAAAGATAGAATATTACAGATAATTGGCTTCGTGTTAATGCCTCCCAGAAACATACGTCTGTTCAGAAGTGAA
This sequence comes from Candoia aspera, assembly GCF_035149785.1. Classification (NCBI taxonomy): domain Eukaryota; kingdom Metazoa; phylum Chordata; class Lepidosauria; order Squamata; family Candoiidae; genus Candoia; species Candoia aspera. The sequence continues at coordinate 305,605,270 of NC_086153.1, read as the reverse complement.
GAAATAGAGTTATGTTGCTTGGCTTCTTTACTTTGAATTAAACCACAAGAGCTTCAGGATAGCCCAACTGGATCAAACCAAGGACCCATGCATTTCAGTGTCTTGTTTTTTATATCACCAGCCAGACACTTTGACTGTTGTCCTATCTTATTCATCCCCAGTACTTAGCATTTGAAAGTTTGAAAGACTTGTTTTTAAATTTGTGCTAAAATTTAAAAAAAAATTAAAAAATGACCCTATGATTTTTGCAGTTGGATGTATACATCTTTGTACTTTAGAAATGCAAGCAATTACATGCAATTCCTTTTTCTTCTAGCTGATTATGTTAGCCTCTCATTCAACAAAGATAAGACATTGAGCCAGGTAAGACAAATAATGACCATTTTTAATCATGGCTTGGTCTATTTTGTTGACCCAGAAATCTCAGTACAGAGGATTGAGCAAAATGTCCATCAAATCCAATTTTTCTAATTGATAACCATGCAGGGTCAGTATGGTCTGCAGCATTTCTTCCATTGTTACAGAAAGCTTGAATTTCCACTGTTCATTTCATGTACAGGCTGCTGGAGATAAAGTCTGATGCTATGTGGAGATAAGAAAGAAATGACTAGACAGTGGGAAAAAATTAAGGATATTGCCATGCAGGTGAACAGCAACATATTTCAGGATTGAACAGCCTAAGCTATTAGCTAAGCTATAAAGTATGATATCTCAGCAAAGAATGCTCAAAAAAGAAAAGATGGGAAAATGAAAGTTCCATCGAATCTCAAACTAGCTCAGTGCATTGGGCAGTGGAGCAGATAGGGGTGAAGTGAGGAAAGCAGACATGCTCAAAAGCTTATACTTGCATTAAAATATCAACTGTATTTCCAACTATGGTTAAAAATAAGAATAATGGTAAATTATTTGGGGGGTTCATTGAATTAGCCATCATTGGCTGTCTTCACACACAATTCTACCCTATAGACATTGTTTGCAAATCACAAGGGCTGTGTTCACATGACTAGAAAATCCCCAATATAGCTGAATATAATACGTGTATTATATGAGCAGGATACTTGGTCTTTTGTAAATTCAGTAATTTTGCTGCTGGTTTCTTCACCTGCTTTCTAGAGCTAACTGCTTTATATGTACAGATAGCTTCCAACTGGAAATCCCATCAGTCTTGCTGTTTTTTGTACCCAAGGTTTTATGGGAAGAAATAGCAGTTGGGGGGTAGGGAGGAATACGTTTAATCAGAAAATTGATACAGGATCCCAGTCCACTTCAGAAGCGCATTCTGACTGGAACCCTGCACTCTTGGCCTTGGTCACTTTCTTTATGGTTTGTTTTAATATGCTGAAATGATTCTTGGCAACACTTTTAAGTCAAGAATAAGATATATTCCTAGATATACTAACAGTTTAATATCTTGCACTTTACATTTTCCTTTCTCATGCTTTTACAGGAATCCACCTGCTTCTATAGTAATGATTCTTTTACAAAATGGCACAGTTGCTTACCACAAAGATTACCATCTGAAAAGCATATTTCTAGACGGGTAGTTTCTTTTGTTGTTGATTATGAGCAGAATACTGGCGTAGCTCTATTATCTCAACAGGTATAGTATTAGAAATGGTACTTTTTCAATTATTAACCCTGTTTATGTAATACTTTGTTGTTATGGAGACCAGTTCCTTTGTTGTTATGGAGACCAGTTCCATTTGTATGGCCACCCATCTTAAAACACAACACTGGGCAGCTCACAACAAAACAGTAAAACCCAAACTATAAAAACCATATAGCATAAAACCATAAAGTGCCACCAAAACCCAAACCTCAGTCACTCCCTTGGGATGCCTCAACAGCCATCCCAAAACATCTCACTCTACCCCAGTGCCTGGATAAAAAGCCAGTTCTTGATGGCCTTCTGGAAAGCTAAAAGGGTGGGGCCTGCTAGATCACCGGAAGGAAGGTGTTCCATAAGGTAGGGGCAGCCACAGAAAAGGCACACTTCTGAGGTCCCACTAGAGGGCAACATTTCAGGGAAGGGACTTGGGGTGTGCCTACCCTATCCAATCTGGTAGGATAGGCCGATACCACAGGGAAAGGTGGTCCTACAGATAAACTCTTCTCTTCACCATGGAGTTTTAAAAATTGTGTTTGATATCAGAATTATTTGATCAAGATACTTTAATTGTGCTATGGTACAGAGAACAACAACGGGATAACAGATCCGAAGTAATCTGGGACTTTACAATTCCCATGTCCCTCATTGCCTTAATAAAACTGCCTCAATTTTCTCATTGTCCCAGTGCTTAATTTTCATAGTTCAGTTATGTGAATTTACTTGCTCTTTAAATATCTTTCTTCACAACATCCTTAGGCAGCTTTATGTTCTTTGCCAATTACAAAGATACTCGTACACAATGAATTTTTCTTCCAAACTACTCATATTCTGATTTTTTTAAAATAGTTTTTTAATAAGATGTCTAAAGCTTTCCAGATTTTTCTGGAAGGAGAGAGAAAGAGAAGCACTGAGCGCTGCTGTTTGGGCTCTTAGATTGTTAGAGAGAGTTGATGAACATTGGCTTCTCCTGAATAAACAAGGAGATAAACAAGGAGATCTTACTTCATGTGTTTCTTCACTGTCTCTTCTACAAGAACTTACATGCTGGTGAACCTATACCACCTTTTAGTAGAGATCAAGCTTTCAATGAGGCAGAGATATGTTTTCTACTCTCAGACCTCAACTTCTCTATGGCTCCCAAAGCTGCTCCCTTGCAAAGCTTAATATTATTAAAACCATTCAAAATAATTTCATTAGAGCCATACCGATGATACCAAAAAGGTACCAGGTAAAGGTAAAGGTTTCCCTTGACGTAAAGTCCAGTCGAATCCGACTCTAGGGGGCGGTGCTCATCTCCGTTTCTAAGCCTTGGAGCCGGCGTTGTCATAGACACTTCCGGGTCATGTGGCCAGCATGACGACTCGGAACGCCGTTACCTTCCCGCCGAAGCGGTACCTATTGATCTACTCACATTTGCATGTTTTCGAACTGCTAGGTGAGCAGTTCGAAAAGGTACCAAGAAGTATCAAAAATGTCATCCTACAGTTAGAAACAGGTGTAGTTTCACTGGATGCCAGAGCATGCTTTCTTCTTCTTACCTTCTGGTTAAAGTTAATTCTACTTCCTATAAGTTTAGCCCCATTAGTATTTAGATATCGTTTTAAATCATCATGGCTAAAAAAAAGCCTTAGATAAAATACAATTGCTGGGCTTCTCTATGGAAAGTCTGTGCTCATTAGGTTTTGATAATGCTAGAACTGCCCTTAAACAACGAATCTGGGATATAGATCTCCAGACAAATTTAAGTAAGCTGCTACACCCCAATATTTATTATTTTCTTCCAAAAGTGTTCGTTCCAGCCTATTTATCCTCCATTACAATTTTGAAATTTTGTAAGGCTTTTACCCTAGCCAGGCTGGACGCTCTGCCCTCAGCAGTCCTTTTTGGATGTTTCTGCCCTATGTAGAAACATGTCTATGTCTATGTGCTGATGGGTCAATGGAAACGCTAAGTCATATGTTATTATACTGTTCCCTATATAAGGACTCTAGGCAGATCCTTATATATTCGATTTTGAAGAAATTTCCAGGTAGGGAGTATGATTTCTATTTAATACTACTTCTCTTGGACAAGGACCCGAAAATATCCTCCCAAATTGTCCAGTATTGTGCTAACATCTGAATGATATGCCGCACCTTTGGAGCGGGCGACTGGGGTTCAAATCCCTGCTGTACCTACCTTACCAGTAGGGGTCCTTGGGCAAAGACCCCCTAACGCTTCACCTGCCTACCTCAAATATGAGAGTGACACAAACTAAGAGAGTCATGCCAGCTCAGACGTTGCCCAGATGAACAAGGTCCGTGTCAAATGTTGGGGAACCAGGACAATCTGACAATAAGTGAGCTACTGGAACAAACCATACATGGACAAGACAAGAGAACCTGGAACTGATGGAGTGCTACTACAACAGCAGACCTAATGAGAGGGGATATATGAAACGCATGAGGGAACTATGGATGGACAGAAGACCTGCATCCACACTAACTGAAAAACAGCTAGTTACCCAACGCTTCAACATTGTGAAGAGGAAGCTGCTCTCACAACGTGAGGTAGACCAACTACACATTACATCCCAGATTCCAGAAGACCCAGAAGAACAACTGGAGGTGCAGCCAACACCTGAAGCTGGAACATCACAAGCTGGAACATCACTGCCACCCCCTCCATTACAGAGCACAGCAGCTGATATGAGGCAAAAGATCATGGAAAAACTAGCTACAGTCAACTCTTGAGACTGATTACCAAGGCTCAGTGGAGAAGTACCATCAGATAGTATGCTAGAAGATGCCAACAGAGCCCTCACAACAATCCCTACTACCACCATAGCTCAAACCAATGAACTAGTATACACTACAGCCGCTGTAATCCTGGAGATGCTTGGCTACATGATCAAGAAGAACAGCAGTACATACCCCCCCCAGAAAATGAGGTTGGAGGCTAAGATCAAGGCAACTCGGTGGGTCAAGAACATGAAGAGCTGGACAGCACCTGGCCCAGACATGATCCACACCTACTGGCTAAAGAAACTAACAGCAGTGCATGAATGCCTAGCAACACAGATGAACCATCTGCTAGCAGCAGGCTCCCACCCAGACTGGCTAACACAAGGTAGGACAGTGCTGATCATGAAAGACCCCAACAAGGAAACAACACCATCCAACTACTGGCCAATAACCTGCCTCCCCACAACATGGAAAGTCCTATCAGGCATCATAGCTGCCAAGCTGCAGGATCATATAGGCCAGTACATGAGCACAGCTCAGAAGGGCATTGGGAACAACACCAGAGGCTCCAAACACCAGTTGCTCATAGATAGAGCAGTTGCCCGAGACTCAAGGTCTAGACAGACCAATCTGAGCACAGCCTGGATTGACTACAGGAAAGCCTATGACTCAGTGCCACATACATGGATCTGTGAATGCCTGGCACTATACAAATTCAACAGGACACTCAGGACCTTCCTCAAGAACTCAGTGGGACTGTGGAAGACAACACTGGAAGTCAACTCAAGGCAGCTCGCACAAGTGGCCATCAAGTGTAGCATATATCAAGGTGATGCACTATCCCCACTGCTGTTCTGCATGGGCTTGAACCCCTTCAGCCAGATTATCACAAGAACTGGATATGGATACAAGTTCAAGATGGAACTACCATCAGCCATCTCCTCTACATGGATGACATCAAGCTGTATGCTAAGAGTGAACAAGACATTGTGACTCACTGATCCACATGACACGGATCTACAATGAGGACATTGGGATATCATTCAGACTGGAGAAGTGTGGCTGGATAGTAGTAAAGAGAGGGAAGGAAGTTAAGACTGATGGGGTGGAACTACCACCAGTTCACATAGGAGACATACAGACCAGCTACAAGTACCTTGGTATCCCACAGACTCATGGGAACCACGATGAGGAGGCAAGGAAGACAGCAACATCCAAGTACCACCAAAGGATAAGACAGGTCCTGAAGAGCAGCTCAATGGGAAGAACAAGATCCACGCCATCAACATGTATGCCCTGCCAGTCATTGGATACCCTGCTGGTATAGTGAGCTGGCCAAAGGAGGACATGAAGGCTGCTGATGTGAAGACCCGGAAGCTCCTCACAATGTACGGAGGCTTCCATCCCAAGTCCAACACCCAGAGACTGTATACCAGGTGGAAAGAGGGAGGGCAGGGTCTGGTGAGTGTCAAAGCCACTGTCCTGGATGAGACCCAGAGCATCCAGGACTACATCAATAAGATGGCACCTAAAGATGAGCTGTTGAGAGAATGCTGAGGCAGCAGCAGACATGGAAGGAAGATCAAGCAGAGGAAGTGCCATGGCAAGACAAGACCCTGCATGGGATGTACCATCGACAGATACCTGAGGTGGCTGACATTGGGAAATCCTACCAGTGGCTGGAAAAGGCTGGACTAAAACACAGCGCTGAGGCACTGATCATAGCAGCCCAAGAACAGGCACTAAGCACCAGATCCATAGAAGCAGGGGTCTACCACACTAGACAGGACCCAAGGTGCAGACTGTGCAGACAGGCCTCAGAGATAGTCCAACATGTAGTGGCAAGGTGTAAGATGCAGGTAGGAACAGCATACACTGAACGACACAACCAAGTAGCTGGCATTGTGTACAGGAACATCTGCATGGTGTATGGGCTAGACCCTCCCAAGTCCAGATGGGAGATTCCACAGAAGGTTGTGGAGAATGACAGGGCTAAGATCCTGTGGGACTTCCAGATCCAAACAGACAGGCAGGTACTGGCCAATCAACCAGACATCGTGGTAGTACACAAGAACCAGAAGACAGCGGTGGTGATAGATGTAGTGGTGCAAAGTGACAGCAACATCAGGACGAAGGAGTATGAGAAGCTGGAGAAGTACCAGAGCCTGAAGGAGGAACTAAAGAGGATGTGGAAAGTGAAGGCCAAAGTGGTTTCAGTGGTGGTAGAGGCACTTGTGTCTGTGACTCCCAAGCTGGGAGACTGGCTCCAACAGATCCCAGGAACAACATCAGAGCTCTCTATCCAGAAGAGTGCAGTGCTAGGAACAGCTAAGATGCTGCACAGAACCCTCAAACTCTAGGCCTCTGGTAGAGGACCTGAGGTTGAGGAAGACACATACCACCCATATGGGTGAGAAGGGATTTATTACATAATACTGTTATTACTAGATATTTTGATTGTGTGCTGCCTTAGGGCTATAATAAACTTGGTTTGATACTCTCAGACCAGAACCCTGCTGTTACAAATAGAGCTGCCAAGTTCTTATTGGCAGCTATTGCCAATAAGAACTTTATTTTGTTTTGCTTTGTTTTATTTCATCCTCTTTTGTTTACTTTATATATGTATAAATTTTAATTGGCAGGTCTATATGGTAGTTTTCTTGCTTTTATTGTATTTGAGCCTGCTTTGATAAGTTGTTTTAGTGTTGTAGCTACTTTGCTGGCCATTGATTGTAAATAAACAAGTAAATATATAAATAAATTAAAAAGAAACATAGCAAGAAACAAACCATCAGCAAGGTTTTCTCCAGCATCCTGAACTGAAGTTATTTCATTTCACTGAGCCTTCCAAATTAGAGCTGCCATTGTAGCCTGTTATACCAGGGTAGTTTTCGTGGTTTGGAGCAAATTGTAGTACAACTTCTGAGTTTATAGGTTTCAAAGTTGTCACATGTTTAATTAGTCTGGAATAATCATCATCATATGGTTGAGTTCTTGTTGTTCTGAGCTTGCTTTTATTCCTACAGAAAAGCAAGCTCAGATAACACCAAGAATGCAACCATTCAACCCTGAGTAACATTTATTCTCCACTATGGGAATCACTACATCTTTAGATATCCTATGGCTACTTGGGCATGCTCATATCCACTATGAAGACTAGTATCATTTCACTCTTCATCAGTTCCTGAAGAATGAATCTTTAACTGTCCAGTTGTATTGCTTTCATTCTCTAGTAGTTTCTGATTATAATCTTGTGCATTAACAGGTCTTTATAGTAAGTTTCCTAAGAACAGCATCTTTAAAGATTACAATGTGGATCATATGGATCAAAGATTTGCCTTAGGTGTCCTCTCAGCAAAGAAAAATGATTGCATTGTCCATAACAATAGGATAGTTTTACATCCAGATCATTGTGTATGGTAATGAAATGGGAATAAATTTATTTATTTATTTAATTTATAAATTTATTCACCGCCCATCCCCCCCTCATGGGGGACTCTGGGCGGTTTACAATAAAATGCAGTTAAAACTTAAAACCATTTCAATATACAATTTCCCCATTGTACAAAGAGAGAATGAAAAATATTAGGTAGTTGCCCTTTCTTGCCCTTTTTTACTCAAAATCCCTGGAAAATGGGATCACTCTTTAGTTCCAAAGGAAATTGAATTCTACTATGTAAGCCCAGAGGTACAGCTGTTTCTATAGTATTCTGGAAAAGACTGTGAAGGAGATCCACAAGGAATCATTTGGACATTGGCATGTTTCTTCACAAGGAACAACAAAACAGATTTGCCCAGGACAACATCAGCCTTGAGCAACTAAATGCTATGGCACAGGTCCTTAGGCAGAGTTTTAAAAAAATAGAGATATAATTATCTGCATTAGAGTATGCCATGTTTTCACATTCATTGGCTCACTGAATTCCTGCAAGAACTAGAAGAAATTATTCTGATAAATTCTGATGTTTTTGGAGGTGGGAGGATGTTTTGCCCATCAAAAGACAGTGAAATACTTATGTTGCAATTTGGGCTTCATACCACAGCTGAACCGGAACAGAAATTTCCTGTTTAATAAAACTAGTTTTGCTTATTCTCCCTCTCCATCCCAGCCCCTACCCCAATTCTTCTAGCTTAAATGCTTTCTGAGTATCTAGGGAAAATCCCAGGTTCTCAGTATGGTCTCGCATGTTCAGATGAATGCTGCTCCACTGACAAATTCACTTGCCAATGTATATGCAGTTATTGCAAGTTCATTCTGTGCCCTTGATAATGTACAAAATTCTGTAGTTAATTTTTTTTCTTTTCTCTCCAGAACAGAAAACTCGTATCTGTGCATAAATTAATAAATGGTGCAATGAATAGGCGAAGCAAATTTCCTGCCTTCTGGTTTCCAGATCCACGCTTTGTGCCATCTGGATTATTTTTTCATCCGAGCAGTCATTTTTTGTATGTTTATGGAAACCAGGTGTGTAAAATGGAAGAGATGTTAAAACTGACAATTAGAACTTCATAGTGATATTATTTATAGCATTTTATTTTGGTATGGGCTATAAGTCCTTCAATCTTTCTTAAGCTATTCTTTTGTTGGTTTTTTTGGCAGTGGATATACTTGAAGAGTTATAAGACAGAAAACAAAGAGTGATTATATCCATGTTACCATTTGGGGGCATTTATAAACCCAGTTATTCTTCTGTTACTGTGAGGCAAATATGATATTTTAAAATATGTATCTGTTGTTGCAAAATTGATATTCAAGATGGTCCAGCAGGATACTTTTCAATTAATCAGTTATTTTCTGTGGATTTCTGTGTGTAGAGCTACTGGTATAGGCTACATGTTGAAGTGCTTCAAGACCAGTAAAGAAACACTGTGTTGGTATTCTTATGGTTTTAAGTAATGCAGATGCCTGGTTTAGTTATTTTTAGTGGGCATGTGATACTGTAGATGCTGTATAATCATTCCCTAGGCAGCATCTCTTCCCCACCACCACCACCCCAAGGTCATTCTCACAGTCCATTACAGCTCAGGAGTTTGAATCAATTATCAGATGATTAACTACAACTCTGCATTGTGTTACTTTCCAAGCAAATGTTGAGTTAACAATTTTGTTTTCTTTATAGGAACTTCACAGAATAATGCAGACCTTCTAAATAGGAAACTTTTATAAATCTTATTTCGCTAGCTTCAATCTCTAAATGCATGTTGTATAATAGTATAAATAAATATACAGGGAAAACTAGTGAGCAGAAGGCCCTAATAATATTCACATGGACTACAACATACAGCTTCATGTCTGGGCAGGCCAATCAGCAGTGCTTATCTGTCTTTAGCAGGCTTATCTTCTAGATCATAAAGCCAGTCCAAGTTCATACAGATCAAGGTTTTCTTACCAGACAGACTGTGTTCAAGGGCAAACAATGAAAGCACAGTGTAAAATACAAACCAGCTCAGAATTTCGGATAACAGCCCAACCCCAAGGGAATTTCTCCACAGAAATTGCTGCAAGACCTCAACATGTTCCAGTGGCTCCTACTGAGCCAAGCTATTTCCTAAACAGCAACAGCCTCTGACTCTATCAGGGCATAGCTGGTCCAGACTGATGGAGTTTTTAAATGTTAATAAAAGAACTCCAAGCAGCTAACATCAATCTTGCAGAGTGGAAGCGTGAACCAAAAAATGAGAACTTGCACATCAAGCTTAATTATGTTCAGAAATAAATTCAGTCTTCACACAGCAGTTAGATGAAGAAAAGTAGAGACAGTTTACTTTATTCAGCAGATCTGGATACAGGTAGGTTCATGGTAGAAAGGCACTTCATCACTGATCCTTTGCAGACACTTTCTACGTGGAATAGAAGGTCTGTGTGCAAGTGAGATGTCAGAGGACGAGGCCTGAATCATGCAGTCCTCCTGCCTGCATGTCTGCCCATGAGGTAAAGATGGAGACTGTTAAATCTCCCAGACCAAGAAGGAGGAGGAAGAGGAAATCAGGTGACCCATCTGACTTCCCACAAGCACAATAGAGACACCCCTATCAGACAAACCCTCTTATGCTCTTGAGACAATGCTGAGTTGACCCCTGATAATTCCAACACAGACTGGCTCTGTTTTTCTCACAGATTAATCTTGCTGGGTCTGGGATTAGTGTACCTCAGTGTATCTGAGCATTCCTCAGCAGTTCTGCTTTCTGTTGCTCCCTCCTCAGGTACAGAGCACTGAGTTTGCAGGTGGAGGAGACTTAGTTGAGAGTTTGCTTGGCCTTGTGTGAGCATAGTGGAGCTGACTGCTTTCTCTGACTCCTTGCTGAGGCCTGGAAAACTTTCTCCTGATCTTCTTCCACATTAAGTAGGTCTAATGAGACTGATCACGGTAATATAGCCAATGCAACTTTTAAAAGAAGATGTTGCTTAAGCTTCAAGAAATACTTTAAACTACTGCCTGCCTGATGCCTTACAAAGAACAAAGAGTAGTCTGTCATTTCTCCCTTCTGTCTCCTATAGGAGATAAAAGCAAGGCTGACTCCAAGTGTAGCTGAGAGTCTACTTTATAGTTTTTCTAGTGAGCTGTGGCTGCAACAGTGCTGTTTTAATACATTTGCTTGATTATTTCCCTCAGGCAAGCAGGACCCTTTATAACCACACATTTGACTTTAGATAACATTCTAAATTACATTCAATAATCCTACTTTGAACTTGTTTGTCTGCATCCATAATCCTAGAGCTTTATTGTGAAACAAATCTTCTTGAAGGGATTTGTAACCTTAAATTCAGGATCATCTTCCTTTTGGATAAAATATGGTAAAAATAAATCTAAAAGTGCTTTTGAATCAGGAAAACTCCTGGTGACTAATTGAACACAACCTTGCTATTTTCTTCACAACACTATGGAAATAGCTTGGCACTGCTGTCTTCTAGGACATTTTTTTATTTCTTAGCTTAGCTAAAAGGTCCTAATTTCTAAGCACCTCCAACCATACTTTCCTTCTGAGCCCAGGAAGGTAATAAAGTAAACTCTGGGTTGGTTAAGAGGCCAGTCAAAGTTGGATAGTTGATTAGAAGCTGGAAAAGGAGCATGATTGAAGGTTCTGGCCAGTATTTTAACACAAACAAAAAAGACCATGTGACACAACTGGATAAATGACTGTTCAGATGATAACTGAGGGATCAGCTGGGTGAATTAGCTTGTAGCTGAGAAAACAATGTTCAGAGCTGGAAGAAGAGAAAATTTACCAATCTGGTATTGAGAAAAGAACTAAGGGCCAAAACCAGAGGCAACAGAATGATACAGAGAAGTGATACTTCAAGCAAGCACCAGAAACTTCCAAGCAGCCTGGAGGGAGCTTTAGCAAAGAGACTTGGAAATTGAATCTCTCTGGGAGCTGAAAGCAGAAGAAGAATGGTGTGTGGATTTTCAAGAGAAATCAATTTGAGGAAAAGGACCATTAAGGGCTTACAATCTAAGGTGTTCCTTCCCTAAGTAATAGGAATGGTGGTCAAACATACTATATCATCTAACTACATTTGAACTACTGCAGCTTATTATTTGAAAAGCAATGCTTGATCCCCTTTGAAAAATAAATTTACTAAAAACTCCAATATTATTCATTTAGAAGAATTCTATCCAATAATAATACCAACTCCATGATTATGCCAAGAATTGTGGGCATTATATGGTGTATTTTTTTGTTTTTTAGGTGTGGGGTTCTTTTGATGGAGGCAACTCATTTGTCCCCATGTTTCTTCTAAGTAATGAGACTATTATAAGCTCAGACTCATGTGTTCACACTCAGGGAATCGTATTTGTTTCAGACAAGGCAAATATTTATTACACTAAAGCAGGTAAGAAATTCTTTTAAAATTAAAATTACTCTTAAATTGTGAAGCTCCTAAAATATGACATGATACAAATTGTTGTTTTCCCCGTTAGCATGCAGAACAATAAAACACCAAATATTGAAATATCAAGAACAGCAAAAAAGGGTTAGAATGTATTTGTTGTAAAGAGGGATAACTGTATTAGTCTGTTGCGATAAAGCATTTGATGGCAGTTTAAAGACTAAGTTTATTATGAGCTTAAGCTCTCTAAAGACCAATTGAACAGATACATCAAATATTCTTTGATAGATATAAAATAATGTAAAGAGTGCAGCTGCAATAATGTGGGTAAGTGCTAGGGCCAAAAGACCATAAATCACAAGATGTGACATTTCTAAGGAAAGTTTATGCACATACGTATATCAACATATATACAACATATATGAGGCCTGAGTACCTCCAGGACCCACATACTTGATCTCTCTGTGCACCAGACACATAAAATACTGTATTAACATTTTCTTTTCTTTGTTTCTCTTTCAAACAATAATTAGAGTAAAGTAAGTAAGGTCTCCTTCTAGTTGAGCTTGACCTCTGGTGATTTCATGGACACAACCATGCACTTTTCTTGTCAACACTGTAGAAGTGGTTTGACAATGCTTTCTTCCAGGATGTTTTTCTTTACTTACCACCTAGCTTATAGCCATGGTATTACTTGGTGATCTCCTACTCAACCTGCTTAACTTTTGAAGATCAGTCTAGGTTAGCTAGATGCCATCACCAAACTGGGTGTCTAGCCAATACAAAATCTCTCTGCTTCACCCTATTTGAATACATCATTCTGAGGCCAGAAACAAAAATTCTGTTGGTACCCAGTATTTTTTTCCCTTCCCTAAATTTTATAGCAACTTGCAAGGAAGGGGATCAGTCAGAATTACTGATTTTCATTAGGATCAGAGTTGGAAAAGGGTTAAATTTCCTTTGCTCTGTTCCTCATGCATAGTTCTTGCTTTTAATTAGGACCTATTTTATTTTATTTTACTTTATCTATTTTATTTTATTTTATTTTTTGTTAAATTTATAAGGCTGCCTGTTTATCCAGTGAAACTCTGGACACCATACAAAATAAAAGACATCATCAATCATTAAACACCAAAGAAAAACCCAAGTCCAGGCCCCTTCAGTGAAAATCTCAAAAGTCACCCATATCAGATATCTACACCAGAGCTTCAGAACTAACAGTCTGGCTGCAATGCCAGGGTGTTTTATTAAATAAATTATATTAAATTAAATACTTTACTATTTTACTACAATAAAAAATGGACATGATCACTTAATATTTTTCACTGCTTTTTGTTAAACAAAACATTAGGACCATAGCTTAAAGTACTGTTTAAAAAGGGAAATAAAAGTGTTAAAACAAACAAAAAAGAAAAGGGTTATGCTTCATTTCTTCCCATGATGACATTTCTACAGATGAGGGTAATCATATAGGAACGCTTTATTAATATCACTAAGAAATCTTGACCCAAACTGAATGAATTTACCTGTGAAATCCTTCAAAGCTCTTTGCTGTCATTATACATTTTTTCCCCAAAGAAGTTCAGTAATATGATCCAAAAGCAACAATAAAAAAAGTGTTTTATGGTAGTTTTCCAGTGTTTGTGACTTTGAATCCATTCCTTAGGCAGCACCATATCTATATTTAAAAAACACACACACAGACACACAGTAGTAAACCCAGAGCAGGATTCCCTGTCAAAGACTGTTACGTGATTTTACTGATTCCTTCAATACCTGTTGATGAAAATTCATGACTATGAAAAGGTATCATTCTGACATGCATTCCTCCTCTAGGATGTATTGCTCCTATAATAAGGATTCTTATATTTTCTTCTGCCTCCAAAGAGAAAAAACCCAAGTTATTATCTAGGGGACTTCTCAAATGTGGTGGTGGTGGTGGTGGGTTTTTTTTTTTTTTTTTGCAATTGTGTGGCAGCTGCTGCTCAGTCCTGGGAAAAGGTGTAGCTGTTTATGGTGCTACGTATGCATCCGCATGCACTCCAAATCACATTTTGTCCTTCTGGACCTCTGCACACTCTCTGCTAGTGTTCCTTAATGTCAAAACATGCAAGAATTCAGAAATTTGCACATTGCTTTGGGGGAGTTAGAAATCCTATTGTAAATCATAGCATATAAGCCCCTGTCAAAAAGGAAGAGTTCTTCCATAATAGAGAATGAGACTCTTTTAATCTGGATAAAGTGACTTATAATTTTGTTGATGAAAAAACTCAATTTGAAGTGGATTTATGTACTAATTATGAGCATATTATTACTAAGATGTATAAAATGTTATTGCAAATGGATCTGGAAGATGAATATGTTAAAGACTGTATGATCAAATGGGCAAAGAATTTTGGATATAACTTTATGCTTGTTCAATGGGAGAACGTGTGGAACAAAGGTTTGAAATTTACGTTGAACTATAATTTGAAAAAGAATTTTTATAAAATGATGTATCATTGGTATCTAACATCTGACAAGTTGTTAAAGTTGTACAAAGGGGTATCTAATGTGTGCTGGAAATGCTGTCAAGGTGAAAGTACCTTTTAACACCTTTAGTGGACCTGTGGGAAGGCTAAGAAATATTGGGAGCAAATATGTATTACAATCCAAAAGATTCTTAAAGTGAATATACAAATCAAACCAGAACTTTTTCTTTGAGGCTGGATGGACCAACAGTTTGAAAGAAAATTTGGGTCTTTGTTTCTGTATATGCAAACAGCGACAAGTATGCGCAAAGATGGAAAGATGCACAAATTTCTAGAATGGAAGAATAGATGGTGAAATTATTGGAATTGGCCAAGATGGTAAAACTGACAGCATTGATAAGAGAAAATACTGTGACTGGATTTGTTTCTATGTGGAAACCACTTCAGGACTTTTTGCTTGTAACTGAAAAAAATGAAGTTTTGATTTTGGGCTTTGATGATTAAATTGCTACTTTTTATGAAAATAATGTTTGTTGAGGTTTAGTTAAGTGAGAGATTAAGGTACTATAATTTGTATTCATATCTGTATTGAAGAAGGTTGGAAGTCACTTTCTTTGTATTTCTTTGTATTTCTGCACTTTTTAGTTTTTCTTTTTTCTTTTAGCTCTTTCCTCAAGCTTTTCTATACTTTGTATTTAAACTGTATTTTGAAACTTTAACGAAATATTTATTTAAAAAAAGAATGAGACTCTGATGATCAAACAGGTGTACCACACGCAACTAATTTTTCAGATGCAGACAAAGTTGGGCTGAAAGAGATGCAGTACTTATGCTAATGTACAAAAATCCCAGTGTATGTCTTACAGTATATAAACAATGCAGAAACACATAAA
Organism: Candoia aspera; assembly: GCF_035149785.1. Classification (NCBI taxonomy): domain Eukaryota; kingdom Metazoa; phylum Chordata; class Lepidosauria; order Squamata; family Candoiidae; genus Candoia; species Candoia aspera. The sequence continues at coordinate 305,589,740 of NC_086153.1, read as the reverse complement.
ATTATTTACTGCATCCAGGGAATCTGCCATCTGCTAAGTTGGACCAGAGATTCCTAGCCTTCTCTGAAGACTCCAGTTAGAACTATTAAAACTGGAGACATGATGATGAGTCAAGAATATTGTAAGGCTGCATTGGTTGCTGGTTTGTTTCTGGATGCAATTCAAGGTGCCAGTGGTCATATTTGAAGTCATACATGACTTGGGATCTGGCTATCTTTGAGACTATCTACTCCAAATAGACTGTCCACCCAAGGTGTATCTCTGGACAGTGCCTGCTTAGAGTCCTCACCCCATAAGAGATGTGAAGAGAGGGGCCTTGAAGGCCAACACCTTCTTTGTATTTTGGAAGCTTTTAAAAATGTAATCTTTTAAATGTGCATTCAGGAATTGAGGCAAGGATAGATCTACCTGAACTGAGAAGAATCTGGCTAGTTCGTGCTATCACATGGCCTGATTATGTTGTTTTTGTTGAATTTTTGTTGTTGAGATTATGGTTATATAATTTGGATAAAATTTAAGTTACTATAATATACTGTATGTATTCTGCTATGCTGTAAGTTGCTCAGAGTTGTATGATTGAAGTGACATAGAAGCATGTCATAGAAGCTTGATCACTGAGGAGGGGGCAGACCTGGCATGTATTACTGAAACCTGGCTGGGCAGTGGGGGTGCCCCTTTCGGAAATGTGCCCGGCCGGGTTTATGGTATGGCACCAGCCGAGACACCATGGCAGGGGGGGAGGGGTGGCAGTTGTCATCCAGGAGTCTCTGGTGGCCTTCAGGGGCCCTGCCCCACAAGTGGCCGGTTGTGAGACCCTGTTTTTCAAGTTGGGTGCATGAGAGCAGTTGGGAATGTTGCTGCTGTACCAGCCTCCCTGCTGCGTGGCAACCTCCCTTCCTGAGCTGCTGGAGGCCGTCTCAGGGTTGGTGATGGAGTTCCCCAGGCTTATGGTTCTGGGGAACTTCAACCTGCCTTCCCCGGGGCGGGCCTCTGAGGCAGCTCAGGAATTCATGGCTACCATGGCAGCCGTGGGCCTGACTCAGATTATTCATGACCCAACTCGAGAAACTGGCCTCACCCCGGATTTAGTTTTCTTGTCAGAGCAGTGGCAATGTGACCTGAGGGGAGAGTTACAGCTATCCCCATTGTCATGGTCAGATCACGCCCTGGTGGCCTTGAGATTCTCTTATGCCACCCCCCTCTGCAGGGAGGCAGGACCCATTCGACTGGTCCGCCCCAGTGACTGATGGACCCAGCAGGGTTTCAGAGGGAGCTGGGGGTTATACCCGGGGATCTGCTACATGGTCCAGTGGAGGCCCTGGCCGCCACCTGGAATAGGGAGGCAGCTGGGGCCTTGGACAGGATTGCGCCTGTGCGACCTCTCTTGCCTCATCATACTCGACACTCCCTGTGGTTTATGGAGGAGCTGAGGGTTTTGAAGAGGATTAAGAGACGTCTAGAGCGCTGCTGGAGGAAGACAAAGACCGAATCTGACCAAACACTGGTTAGAGCCGCTATTAAGGCCTACCTGGTGGTGATAAAAGCAGCGAAGCATCAATACTTCTCTGCTCTTATTGCATCTGCAGAATGCCGCCCAACGGCCCTATTTAAAATCACTCAATCCCTTTTGGGGAAGGTGGGTGCAGTGACCCACCTACAGGGCCATGCAGAGGAGTTTTCGGAGCATCTGCAAGACAAAATTGCTCGGATCCGCTCCACGCTAGACTCCAAGCATGAGGCAGGGTCTGTGGAGATACCAAGGGATCATACTTATCATGTTATCTGGGAATGGTTTGATCCTGTTGGACCCGAGGAAGTGGACAGGATCCTCTGGACAGTAAATGCCACCACTTGCCAATTAGATCCATGTCCCTCCTGGCTGGTGAAAGCAGCTCGGGAGGTGAGATGTGGTTGGGCCCAGATGATGGTTAATACATCCTTGAGGGAGGGGGTGTTTCCAGCTGCCTTTAAGGAGGCGCTGGTACAACCCCTCCTCAAGAAACCATCGTTGGACCCTACTGTACTGGATAATTTTCATGCAGTCTCCCACCTCCCCTTTTTGGGGAAAGTGTTTGAGAAAGTGGTGGCATTACAACTCCAGAGGATTCTGGAGGAAACGGGTTATCTAGACCCCTTTCTGTCAGGTTTCAGGCCTGGATATGGGACAGAAACAGCATTGGTTGCACTTATGGATGATCTCTGGCGGGAGCGGGATGGGGGTAGTGCATCCATCCTTGCTCTTCTTGACCTCTCAGAGGCTTTCAATACCATCAACCATGGTATCCTTTTGGGTCAGCTCAGGGAGTTGGGGGTGGGTGGCGTAGTTTTGTGGTGGTTCACCACCTTCCTCCAGGGCCAGTCCCAGTCAGTGGTGATATGGGGGGAGAGATCTGACCCTCGACTTCTTCTTTGTGGGGTGCCACAGGGTTCGGTTCTCTCTCCTCTCCTATTTAACATCTACATGAAACCGCTGGGTGAGATCATCCATCACCACGGGATGAGGTATCATCAATATGCTGATGATACTCAATTGTATATCTCCATCCCGGGTGAGGTAAGTGATGCTGTGACTGCCCTTTCTTGGTGCCTGGGGGCTGTAGGTGTCTGGATGGGGAACAACAGGCTTCAACTGAACCCTGGTATGACGGAGTGGCTGTGGGTTAAGGGTTCCTCTGTATCTGGGACTTTGTCATCTTTAGTTCTGGATGGGGTTGCACTGCCCCAGACAGACCTGGTGCGTAATCTGGGGGTCCTCATGGACTCGCGGCTCCTGCTCAAAGAGCAGGTGGCAGCCGTGGCCAGAAGGGCCTTTGCACAGCTTCATGGTGTGCACCAGTTGTGCCCTTTCCTGGATTGGGAAGCCCTTCAGTCACTCATGCCCTTGTTATCTCCCATTTAGACTACTGCAATGCGCTCTACATGGGGCTACCCTTGAAGAGTATCCGGAAGCTTCAGCTGATCCAGAATGCGGCCGTGCGGGCTATTTTTGGCGCCCCTAGAAGGGCACACATGACACCTTTGCTACGCGAGCTGCATTGGATACCAGTTTGCTTCCAGGTCCAATTCAAGGTGTTGGTTATCACCTTTAAAGCCCTACATGGCATGGGACTGGGTTACTTAAGGGACTGCCTCTTCCCCGCATCATCACCCCGTCCCACCCGATCACGCAGAGAGGGCATGCTGCGGACCCCGTTGATAAGAGAATTTCATCTGGCAGGGTCCAGGAGGCGGGCCTTCTTGGCAGTAGCACCCGCCCTTTGGAACATCTTGCCCCCGGAGGTGAGATTAGCCTCATTGCTCCTAGCCTTCCGGAGGAAGTTGAAGACCTGGGTCTGCCACCGGATTTGGGGCAGGGAAGAGAATTGACATACTTGGGGTTGGCTAGTGCCTTGAAGTGCTCCTCCTACATAATGACTGAAGGAGACCACAGCCATCGGGATTTTAGGAGCTGGGGTAGTGAAGAAATTGTTTTAGTTTTAGTTTTAATGGGATTTTATTAGAATTTTATTGTATATTTATTCAAATTTTATTGTATATTTATTTTGTATCGTAAACTGCCCAGAGTCCCTCCAGTTGGAGATGGGCAGTGACAAATTTGATAAATAAACGAATAAATGTGTAATAAATAAATAAATAAACCAACAAAGCATTGGGACAACAAATGTTAAAAACTATGATTTAACTATGATTTAGTGTGAGGTTTGAGTGTGATCCTGACTCTGAAAATGAAACTTATCTTGAGCCAGAAGGGGAAAATTAAACTTATCAGGAGGGAATTGGGGAAATAGAAACCAGGAGTGACTCAGCAGAGCAGGAGAAATCAGAGGCGCTGATTGGACAAACTTCGGAGGGAAGTTTGAACCCTCCAATCAGTGCTTGAGAGAGAAAAGCATAGAAGCACGTGAAGCAAAAGGCAGCCCGATTGGCTGCAGAGGAAAAACAGCATGGAAGGGATCACTTAAAAAGGCATGTGTGCCAAGAGCAAGCTGTTGGAGACAACCGATCCTTCGAGCTCATAGCATCTGCGGAAGAGTCCTTACTGGAGTCGGGAGCCTCTCCTGTAGCTGATGTGGAATCAGAGCCAGCCCCTCCTGCCATCGTGGACCTGCTTCCTTCACATGCCGCTCAAGTTGAGCCTAGTCATACTGTTCCAGCTGAGCACAGTCCTGCTTCCAATTCCAAGCCTTGTCTTGCAGATCCAGCCAAGTCTAGCCTTGTGTCCAGTTCCAAGCCTTGCCTTGCCATTCCAGCTGAGTCCTGCCTTGTCTGCAGACCTGAGCCTTGCCTTGACACTCTAGCCAAGTCCTGCCTTTTCTCCAGATCTGAGCCTTGCCTTGATGCTCCAGTCAAGCCTTGCCTAGCCTCCGCTGTCAAGCCTAGTCTAGCCTCTGTGCCCAGTCTGAGACTCGTGCCTCAAGCCTCCTCCTTGCCATGTGCTCTAGCTACACCAGGTCTTGCCACCTCATTGAGAGGATTAGCCAAGTTCTACCTTGCTGTTTTTATTTATTTATTTAATTAATTTTTATCCTGCCTTTATTATTTTTATAAATAACTCAAGGCAGTGAACTTACCTAATACGCCTTCCTCCTCCTCTTTTCCCCACAACAACCCTGCGAGGTGAGCTGGGCTGAGAGAGAGGGACTGGCCCAAGGTCACCCAGCTGGCTTTCATGCCTAAGATGGGACTAGAACTCACAGTCTCCTGGTTTCTAGCCCAGCAACTTAACCACTAGACCAAACTGGTTTTGCCACCATCTCCTTCTACTTCTGAATCTGCAGCCTTGTCTTGTTATCTTCCACTGCCTAGATGGACTTGATTGAACTGCACTGCCTAATTTATTCTAAGGACTTTCATTGTTGTAAATAGTTATTTGTAAATAAAGAATTTAATAGTAATTCTGCCTGGCTGTCTCATAGTCTGAACAGGACATTTAGTAACATTTTCTCTGTTAACCATGTTTTCACCTGGACATTACAGTATCTTTGCATTTCTCTCACTTGTTGATTTCCCAAATTGTAGTTATTGGCTGGAACAGAAAAAGCTCAGTGCAGTCTTCCATGGGCTCTTGAAAGTTTTTCAGTCACCAATTTCTTAGGCAGTTTCTATCAAAAGTCAAAGGACCATTCAAAACTGCAGTCTATAAAATACAACCACTCCAGAAACGAAGCCATTGACACTGCCAATCTCCATTTGTACATGGAAGCACCCTGTAGATTTGTTCACTGATGTGTTTTAGAAACTATTGTCTCTAGAAACTATTCTAGAAACTAGAAACATAAACATGGATCTATGGGGTAAAACATTTACATTCACTTCTTTCTAATTCAAATAGCTTGTTTCCTGATTAGAGCAAACTCAGTGCGATTAGAAGAATTCTTCTCTCTCAATGTCTACTGAAAACACTTCTATGTGAAGTCATACGGTTTATGATAGCAAAACGAGGTACGCATACATTATTTTTTTTTTCTCTCTGTAGGATCAACAAAATATACCTGGCTTACAAAATTGCCACTTGGTGTTTTCAGCATGTACTTTGATCACCTGGGAATGTTGAGTTCTATAAGTCTAAATAGCACATCTGAAGATAGTATATCAGCTTTTATGATGGATGTGAACACTTTATTGGAGGTTTGACATTTTTCATTTATTTGATGTACTAATGAGGATTATTTATAAAATGTTAATTATTATGTAAAGCTTATTCAATTTGATTTTATGAAATGTATATTTACTTTCTAAACATAATGGACCTGTGATTCCTTGAAAACAAACAGCCTAGATGTATACCCCACTGAAATTTATTTCCAACTAGATACTAAATGTAATTAAAACATGATTTAACTAATTTATTGTAGGAACAGCAGGTGAGGCATAGCTATGACAAATGCTTATTTAAAGAATTGGAGATTTCTTAGAAATTAGCAAGACTTTTAGAAATTGTTAACTTTTATTGAATCATGTCCATTTCTTAAGTAACTTCACCAACTATTAGTTTTTTATAGCTGAGTCCTGTACACACTGTAATTTTAAGATTCTAGAACTTCCCTTAGAATTCTTCTTACATCTGGATATGAAATATCAAACATGGCTTTAGAAGGGATAGTGGAATGGTTGTGACCTGTAAGGAATCCATCTCTGCTCAGATATCGAATTGAGCAGCATGCCAGCCAGTATGTAATGTTAAAAAAACAAGACTGAATTGGAATTCCGATGTTGTATTGCCAACAATGACTTAGAGGCAATGTCCTAGATGAAGCTTATCTTTATTTTCTTTCATGCAAGTCCCAATCTCAAGAATACTTTCTTATAAAAGTTATGTTCTTAATCTTAGTATTCCTTTCTATTTGCATTCTTTCCACTGTGCAAAGCTGCCTGCTAACCAAGGCATAAATGTGGCGTTGCGGGTCCTCTGCGGGATGTGTTGCCAACAGGTGATGGCGCAACCGGCCTGGTCCGACCGGGCGGGCTCCTCACGGGAAGAATGACACTGGCACAACGGTTCGCTTAGGCGGGAGAGAGCCCAGAACAATTGCGCACCTCCCTTTTATTGAACAGGCAAGGAAGTGACATCATAGGGAGGGATAATGATACAAGGAAGTTATATCTTAGCCAATACTTTGCTTGCTATCTATGTGCATTACTGTTTGCTGCTAACACCCTGGGATTTTCTGCAACACCCTGGGATTTTCTGCAACACCCTGGGATTCTTTGCAACACCCTGGGATTTTCTGCAACTGCCTCAGCCGATACTACAACATCTCCTCTGTTTTTATTTGTTTACAGACCTTCGATTCCTGTGTCTCCGGGGGCATAACCTCCTCCGAGTCCAGGGCTCGGTGACACATGGGATCTTGAGGTCCTTCGTCTTTGAGCGGGAACTCTTCCCCTGAATCATCCGAATCAGAGGAGAGCGCCAGTAGGGATTGTTTTTCCGAGGAGAGCCTCGCATCAGCCTCGATTTTGAGCAGCAAATTGATCTTTGTAATGTCGGTGTCTATGGCCAGCAGGCGACGTTTCAAAAATGCTATAAGTTTCCCAAATATACAAGGACCAATAGCACAGATAATAAGAATCAAAATCAAAGGGCCAACAATAGCCGAAATAAGTGTGGTGAGCCAAGGAGAGATATTAAACCATCCCTCAAACCAAGATTGCTGTACCTCGCGTTCCCTTTTTCTATCAGTGAGCCTTTTTTTGAGCTCCTTCATAGAATCTAGGACTACCCCAGAATGGTCAGCATAAAAACAACATTCTTCCTGAAGGGCCACACATAACCCTCCATTCTTTAAAAATAACAAGTCCAAGCCACGACGGTTCTGGAGCACCACTTCCGAGAGGGAGGTGAGGGATGTCTGCAAATGCAGGATGGAGGACTCGATCTTCTCCAGGTCTTCATCTATGCTGAGACGAAGAGATTGGTAGCTTTGTTGACCAGCCACAATACCGGCGATGCCTGTGGCTGCCCCAGCCGCCCCCAAACCCAACAGGACAGACAGTGTTAGTGTGGTGACTACCTCACGCTTAACAATAGGATTAGGTGAGGCAAAAAAGGAAAGCATGTTAGAGTCAGTATGATATGAAATCTTAGGTAAGAGATAAACCTGTACACAATAATGATTGTCAGTCACGAGTTTTGGTGCAAATACACACGCCGACAAGCCGAATGAACATGCCCACATAGAGTCATTGCCTGGTATAATAAATTGGTTAGCAAACGCAGAGGAAAAATCGGCAGTTGTATTTGCGGATTGCCAGGGCAAGGCCCAACCACAGATGGTTTTGGAGGTTTTGGAGCGGGGTGTGGGGCATGTATACATATCGCAGCGTGAGGATTTGGAGCAATATTGAGTGAGGTTGGCAGGTATGAGGCCGAGACAGCACCCGCGGCCCGACAGGCCAGCAATCGTTTGGGAGGTGTTGCCCCAGCGACAGTCAGTGTCCTGAGTACTAGTGGTGATCTTTTCTGAAGATCCGGAGGCCTCATAAAAAGGAGGGGTAGCAGTGAGACAAAGCCAGCATGAATTAGTGAGACTGGGTCGGGAGGTGTTAAGCATGTGGTAAGAGGCATCGAGAAGTTTATAAAGGGTGTTTCGTCGGGGATCAGTCGGAACAATAAGGGGGTTGGAAGGAGAGGCTTTGTTTGAGCCAATGGGTCGCGAAAACCCAGGAGTGATAGAAAGTTGAATTGAAAAGATCTGTCCGATATCACCCTCACCGTCCCATCTTCTGCCGCCCCATCGCACGCCAGCAAGCCATGTTGCTTGAGGAACCGCTTGACCAATGGAAGTGAAGGTAATGTTCATTGGATTTTTTCGTTGGCCACAACAGTGCCAATCCCTGCAAGACATGGTGGGTCTACCATGGCTTCGCGTTATTGCTATATAGTCCCGTTTTGTTGGGGGGTCCCAATATATGTCACCGGTGGAAACGCAGGACCACTGTCGACAAAAATAATGGCCTGCGCCTCCGCACTGGTTGGACCGGGCTGGCGTTGCAGGCTGCTCAGGGCAAAAATAAAGATGGAAGAGAGACACGTCTTTTGGCGAAGGGGTACAGGAGCTTTTATCTATAAAAGCAGTGGAACCAGAGCCCATTTCCGCAAAATCAAAATGAAGAACAGGGAACCACGGCCAAAGAGTTCGATTTGAAATGCTGAATAGGGACACACCCTGGAAGTCTCGCACAGTCCATGTATAGTTGACAGGTCGGTGGGCCTCATGAGCGGGGGGTCGCGCCAAAGCGGACAAAGGAAGGGAAAGAAACACAAGGCCAAACACAAGGCCATCATTCCTCTTGAGCATCTTGAAAGGCGAGGTTACCGGTGTCAACCTCAGAGGCAAGGTCGGGGGTTGGAAGTGGTTGAGGGGCGGACTTCACCAAGTACGGTCGAATATGACGTCCAGGGACCCAGAGAACACGGTCTGGAAGTTGAACAGCAGCGTAACCTCTGCCCCAAGTGATGAGTTGCACAGGACCTCTCCACGTCAGGTCAGGAAGCTGTCGATAATAGACAGGTGGTCGTTGGCGGTCAGCAGTGGGTTGCGATGCGAAGTGACGAGAAGCGGCAGAGGCCGCTGGCTGTCCGGTCAGGTTGAGAAAATTGATAGTATAGAGACAAAGATTGAGAATATCTTGCACCGCTGGGAGGCTGGGGGGCCCTTTCCCCTTGTTGTCAATATATCTATCAAGAGCATGTTGCAAGGTCTGATTTGCTCTTTCCACTATGGCTTGGCCTTGACTGTTGTATGGAATGCCAAGTTTATGAGTGATTCCCCATTTTTGACAAAAGGCAGCAAAAGCACCGCCTGTGTAGGCGGGCCCATTGTCTGTTTTTAATTGCTTTGGGCATCCCAGCGTCGCAAAAGTCCGAATAGAGTGATTGATCACATGTTTAGCGGCCTCACCTCTCTGGGGGGTGGCCATGATGAACCCTGAAAATGTGTCGATGGAAACATGCAAATACTTCCAAGGGGAAAAGGAAGCATATTGGGTTATATCCATCTGCCAGAGTTGGCAACATTCAGTTCCACGAGGGTTGACCCCCATGGGAATTGAATGTGCTTGTTTGCTACAGGCTGGACATTGTTGGACAATGGCCGTCGCTTCTCCTGGAGAAATCTGAAATTGTTTAATAAGGGCTTTCTTGTTCTGATGGAAATACGAGTGACTTTCCCATGGTGTAACCGTGGTCAGGGAAAGGCAAAAAAGGGAGGATGCAGCCGCAGCTGCAGCATCAGCAACATCATTGCCCTCCTGGATAGGCCCAGGAAAGGGCTGGTGGCTTCTAATGTGGGAAGCATGAAAAGGGTGGATGCGGGCGGAGATAAAGTGTTGCAATGACAAAAATAAGGACATGAGGGTGGGTTCAATAGAGGGGGACAAATAAGCCTCATAAAGGTGAGAAAGAATTTGAGAGACATAAAGACTGTCCAATATGAGGTTAAAGGGCTGGTCAGAAAATTCTTGGAAAACAAGTAGAGAGGCATAAAGCTCTGCACGTTGGGCAGAGGGTTGAGGGGGTGTGAGTTGGGTGTGCCAACGGCCGTCCTGCCGCCAGGCGCACGCGCCATAGGTCTTGCCGCCATCGGCAAAAACCGTAACAGCATCCAAAAGGGGTAATGAAGAAAAAGGAGAGCGCCACACAAAAGGCGTGGTCTTCAATAGTTGGAGACGTGGGTCAGGGGGGGGATGGCAAGAGACAATGCCAGGCCAGTCAACAAGAGCAAATTGAAGTTGCTCACTGGAGGCGAATAAAAGCTCCCACGTTGCAAGCGAACATGGCACATAAAGCGCGGAGGGTTCCACGCCCGCCAAGGCTTTTGACCTCTGACGGCCTTTATGAATAAGAAAGGCAAACTGAGAGGACTTGGGTGTCAAGGTCGCCCGTGGCGTGTGCGAAAGGTGGATCCATTCAAGGATCAATAGAGATGAGGTCACTTGAACCAAAGCTGCAGTTGGTAATGTGAGGGTGTTAATTAATAATAAAGAAAACGGGACGTTGTCCTCGATGCGGTCTACCCATTTGGTAAGCAGGGCCTGATTGATCAATTTAACAACTTCCAATTGGGTAGATTGCAATGGAACGACATCTGCTGGGTGTTTGCCTCCTGTTAACGCTGCAAAAAGTGGGGAGAGTTGGCTGGTAGAGAGGCCTAAATAGGGTCGTATCCAATTAATGGATCCCAAATATTGCTGCAATTGTAATAAGGTTGGGGTGGCAGGTAATTGAATGTCCGGCAGCCACGGAGTGGCATGTGATGCAAGGACCTTATGCCCCAAATAATTAAAAGGGGGGGCAATTTGAATCTTATCTGGGGCAATGAATAGGCCCCCTTGGCGTAGTATGTGTTGTAGGTGAGGCAAGGTCTTAAAAACAGTGCCCTTTGGTCCCGGTGCGGCGACCAGGATATCATCCATATAATGATAGACTAAAAAAGCGGGATAAGCATCCCTGTAAGGCTGTAATACCTGAGACACAAAGTGTTGACACATGGTGGGGCTGTTTAACATCCCTTGCGGCAAGACTTTCCATTGAAAGCGAGAAGTGGGGCGGGAATAGTTAAGGGCCGGTACAGTAAAGGCAAATATGTGGGTATCCTTAGGGTGCAATGGAATAGAGAAGAAACAGTCTTTCAAATCGATGATCATCATATCATAAGAGTGGGGGATTAAATTCGGGTTAGGGAGGCCGCATTGAAGCGCTCCCATAGGTTTGATGATGGCGTTAATGGCTCGCAAATCGTGCAGCAATCTCCAGCTCCCCGACTTCTTTTTTAATAGAAAGACGGGGGTGTTATAGGGGCTTGTAGAAGGCTCTATGTGGCCTTTATCCAGTTGTTCTTGGACCATTTGTTTAAGGGCCTGCAGTTTGTCGGTAGTCAGGGGCCATTGGTCTACCCAAACGGGTGCCTGAGATAACAGGTCCAAGCGGAGCACAAAGGGGGCAGGCATGACGGGGAGACTATTTTAGAATGAGTCTAGCCTGAAATTGGGACATCAAGTCCCTTCCCCATAAGTTGGTGTGTAGTGGCAACACAACGGGTTTGATGAAGGCAGTGGCAGCGGTAGAAGGAGAAGTGACCGCAATCCAGTTAGTGCTAATAAGGGCAGTCTGGGTGCCGCCTACCCCTCGAACTGCCGGGGCGGGGTCGGTAGGCCAGTCAGCAGGCCATTCAGCCGAGCAAACAACCGAAACATCCGCTCCAGTATCTAAAAGACCAGAAAAAGAGCGGCCGTTGAGCTGAAAGGTCGCTGTAGGTCGGGTGGGTCTCAGATTTTGCTCTAAAGCCAGACAATCTGTGGGGCGATCAAGTACTAGCATAGTGGCTACTGCTTCGCCTTGAGTTATAGTTATCGGGGAATTTATCATAATTGCTAAAGCCAAATCAGAAAAGGAGTCAGAGCTGCGCAAAAACGGCGCGGCAAGTACTCCTTGAGATACAAGGTCCAAGTTGGGGAATATGAGGACTGGTAGGCCCGGAGGCAAGGTGAGAGGCGAGCGGGGCGAAATAAAAAGGTGATAGACATGAGCAGGCAACGAATAAGTGACGGTATCGTTAGCAACCATCTCTACGGAGGATGGGACCACAGCGCCCTCTAGTGGGTCAACCTTGGAGGCGGGGCTGGTTGAACGCCCCTTTAATAGTTTTCCGGCTGACTCGGCGAGGGGGGGGCTGCGCGGCATTGGCTCGCCCAATGAAAGCCCTTCCTGCACCGCGGGCAAACTGTTTTCGGCTTGAGAGGCTGTCTAGGGGCTGGTGTGTTGGCTCCCCCTCCTGGCGCTCTGCATTGCGCCTTAAAGTGGCCAGGTTTGCCACAGTTGAAGCAATTTCCTGAGGGGCGGGCCACTGGATACGTTTCCGCCGCGTTAGCGGCCGGAAATGAAGGCGGGTGCAGGGTGGTGGTAATGGCGGAGGCGAGGGCGGCCATTTTGTGGTCGGTAGTTCCAACAATTCTGCAAGCCTGTAAAAATTCGGCCAGGGTCACGCCCGGTTTGGTAGCGATAGGCTGCAAGACCTTTTGGCAATCGGAGTTGGCATTTTCGTAAGCTAACTTTAAAAGCAACTCATGGCGGGCCTCCACGTTGTCAATTTGCCTCTCGAGAGCTGTTTGCAGACGAGAGACAAAGGAGGAGTAATCTTCTGTCGGGGCCTGGATGATTTTGGAAAAGGTCTGAACGGGCCGTGACTGCACGTCATCCACTTTCCGCAGTGCCGCCATGACACACTCCTTTATGAGCGGGAAAGAGGCCCTGGCAGACATAAGCTGTTGGGCTATCGTGGACCGGTTACCAGTCCCTTTGAGGTCGTCAACGGTAACATAGGGGGGCAGGCCAGCGTTGACGTGAATAATGACCTGTTTGCCATATTCCGACTCCCATAGAACGTACTGGGCAGGGGTCAAAATCATGTGAAAAAGCATCTGCCAATCCCCCAAACAAAGCTCTCGGTTGTGGGAAGACATTGACATGAGGAGGCCGGAAGAATATCTGGACTGAAGACCATAATTCCGGACCGCTTCCTTAAGATCCTTAATCTGCTTCCAATTCAAGGGGGAATGGGCCGGCTGCCCAGCGGGCCCCCAAGTGACAGGAAAAGCGGCACACGTCTCGAACTCATCGGGGTCGAGTTCGCCCGCCAAGTGAGCGGCCTGCAAGGCTTGTAAGATGTGCCCTCCTGGGGGGTGTTCTACACCAGGGGGGGGCTGGCGATCTAGAGGCGGACACGGGGTTGGGGTAGGAGCAGTGGGTGTTGTCGCCGGCTCTGGCGGTAGCGACGGATAAAGAGTGGAGGGGCTTGAGGCCGAAGGGCCATAAGGGGGTGGAGGGTTAGGGGTGACTGCCTTTGAGGCTTCAGCCGAAGACAAGGAGTCGGGTGGTGGCAATGAGGTCCCGTGGTCTAATAGGGGCAGGGTGGAAGGGTCGGGGTATATAGTCGTGAGGGCTGCCATAAGGGCACACCACACACAAAGGAAGTCGGGTGGAGCTCTAGGCGATTTATGAAGCCAAACTCCCATACGTTCCCATGTGGAACGCTTAAAGGTCCCCTCTGCCGGATAAGCTGGACAATGCTTATCAAGATATTGTAAAAAGAGGGTCAGATTTTTCTTTGACACGGGGTATACAGTTGTGCCGTTAACCTTTTGTAAACAATTCGCCTTCTTCACTAATGAGAGAAGTTCATCCCTATGTTTGCGTTGAACTTGAGAGAGTGCGGAGCCCATACTTACGATGCGCGAGCCTATGCCAGGTGCGTAGTATGAGAGTGAAGGCAGCGCACCCCTAGACAGGGGTCACGCCGTGTATTTGGAATTGATCACGTCGGGGTCACCAGTTGTGGCGTTGCGGGTCCTCTGCGGGATGTGTTGCCAACAGGTGATGGCGCAACCGGCCTGGTCCGACCGGGCGGGCTCCTCACGGGAAGAATGACACTGGCACAACGGTTCGCTTAGGCGGGAGAGAGCCCAGAACAATTGCGCACCTCCCTTTTATTGAACAGGCAAGGAAGTGACATCATAGGGAGGGATAATGATACAAGGAAGTTATATCTTAGCCAATACTTTGCTTGCTATCTATGTGCATTACTGTTTGCTGCTAACACCCTGGGATTTTCTGCAACACCCTGGGATTTTCTGCAACACCCTGGGATTCTTTGCAACACCCTGGGATTTTCTGCAACTGCCTCAGCCGATACTACAACACATAAACCATTGACAATCTGCTGGGATCAATTTTATTTGCAATTTGTGTACAAATTGCTCCCTCCATTACAGATTTGGATGCCACAATTTGACAGCATCAGAATGCATGCACTGGGGTACCATTTATTCACATTGTTCTGGATATGTTTAAGTTTTGTGCATCCTTACAGCTGGACTTACATGTGGATCTTGGAGTTAATTTTTGTTTCTCTGATGAAGAGTACAGTAGGCACCACTCTTAAGGAATCCCCCATTAAATAAACTAAGTTTTAATGTTATGGATTCTGGGAATCTTGGATATTTGTGATGACATTTCATTTGTATTAGGGATCCAACTATCTTTATGATGTTGATTAAATCCATTCCAGACTGATTAATGATTTGTATCACAGGATGTAAAAATACAAGCATGTGAGTGTCCCTAATTTTTCCCCATTTTGGTGATATGTGGAGGGGGGGGGGAGTATTACAGAATGAAGTGGGCATCTTAAGTGTTGCCCTTTTCTCCTAAGAAGAGCCTTCCTGGATCCAATCAAAAGCCCATCTAAGCTAGCATTCCCAGTCAGATGCATTTGGGGAGCTCAGAAGAATTGATGGGAGGACAATAGATCTCTTCTACTGTCACTCCCCTGTAGTATTTAAAGGAGGTTGTACGCAACACTAGTAGCCAGTGTTAACCCAATCCTCCATGAATACTTTTTCCCCTAAATTGATGGTCAGTGGCATATCTGATGGCAGTACATTCCATTATTAACCATGCATTGTGTAAAGAAGTTTTATCAATCTTGAATTTTTCCACCTTTATTTTCAAAGGATGATTCTGTTCTAGAGTTGAAAGGGACCTTTGAGATCATCTAATCCACCCACTTATTCAGTACTACATCTGAATAGATGTAGTACTGCAAGATGACCTGTGTTTGAAGACTTCTGTTGTTTATTCGTTTAGTCGCTTCCGACTCTTTGTGACTTCATGGACCAGCCCACGCCAGAGCTTCCTGTCGGTCATCAACACCCCCAGCTCCCCCAGGAACAAGTCCGTCACCTCTAGAATATCCTCCATCCATCTTGCCCTTGGTCGGCCCCTCTTCCTTTTGCCTTCCACTCTCCCTAGCATCAACATCTTCTCCAGGCTGTCCTGTCTTCTCATTATGTGGCCAAAGTATTTCAGTTTGGCCTTTAATATCATTCCCTCAAGTGAGCAGTCTGGCTTTATTTCCTGGAGTATGGGCTGGTTTGATCTTCTTGCAGTCCAAGGCACTCTCAGAATTTTCCTCCAACACCACAGTTCCAAAGCATCAATCTTCCTTCTCTCAGCCTTCCTTATGGTCCAGCTCTCGCAGCCATATGTTACTACAGGGAACACATTGCTTTAACTATGTGGACCTTTGTTGTCAGTGTGATGTCTCTGCTCTTAACTATTTTATCGAGATTTGTCATTGCTCTTCTCCCAAGGATTAAGTGTCTTCTGATTTTCTGACTGCAGTCAGCATCTGCAGTAATCTTTGCACCTAGAAATACAAAGTCTTTCACTGCTTCTACATTTTCTCCCTCTATTTGCCAGTTATCAATCAAGCTGGTTGCCATAATCTTGGTTTTTTTGAGGTTTAGCTGCAAGCCAGCTTTTGCACTTTCTTCTTTCACCTTCATCATAAGCTCCTCAGTTCCTCTTTGCTTTCAGCCATCAAAGTGGTATCATCTGCATATCTGAGATTGTTAATGTTTCTTCCAGCGATTTTAACTCCAGCCTTGGATTCCTCAAGCCCAGCATGTCGCATGATGTGTTCTGCGTACAAGTTGAATAGGTAGGGTGAGAGTATACAGCCCTGCCGTACTCCTTTCCCAATCTTAAACCAGTCCGTTGTTCCGTGGTCTGTTCTTATTGTTGCTACTTGGTCGTTATCCAGGTTCGTCAGGAGGCATACAAGATGACTTGGTATCCCCATACCACTAAGAACTTGCCACAATTTGTTATGGTCCACACAGTCAAAGGCTTTAGAATAGTCAATAAAACAGAAATAGATGTTTTTCTGAAACTCCCTGGCTTTTTCCATTATCCAGTGGATATTGGCAATTTGGTCCCTAGTTCCTCTGCCTGTTCTAAACCCAGCTTGTACATCTGGCAATTCTCGCTCCATGAATTGCTGAAGTCTACCTTGCAGGATCTTGAGCATTACCTTACTGGCATGTGAAATGAGTGCCACTGTTTGATAGTTTGAGCATTCTTTAGTGTTTCCCTTTTTTGGTATGGGGATATAAGTTGATTTTTTCCAATCTGATGGCCATTCTTGTGTTTTCCAAATTTGCTGGCATATAGCATGCATTACCTTGACAGCATCATCTTGCAAGATTTTGAACAGTTCAGCTGGGATGCTGTCATCTTCTGCTGCCTTGTTATTAGCAATGCTTCTTAAGGCCCATTCAACCTCACTCTTCAGGATGTCTGGCTCTAGCTCACTGACCACACCGTCAAAGCTATCCCCAATATTGTTATCCTTCCTATACAGGTCTTCCGTATATTCTTGCCACCTTTTCTTGATCTCTTCTTCTTCTGTTAGGTCCTTGCCATCTTTGTTTTTGATCATGCCGATTTTTGCCTGGAATTTACCTCCAATGTTTCTAATTTTCTGGAAGAGGTCTCTTGTCCTTCCTATTCTATTGTCTTCTTCCACTTCCATGCATTGCTTGTTTAAAAATAATTCCTTATCTCTTCTAGCTAACCCCTGGAATTTTGCATTTAATTGGGCATATCTCCCCCTATCACTGTTGTCTTTTGCTTTCCTTCTTTCTTGGGCTACTTCTAGTGTCTCAGCAGACAGCCATTTTGCCTTCTTGGTTTTCTCTTTCTTTGGGAAGTATTTTGTTACCGCCTCCTGAACAATGTTGCGAACTTCTGTCCATGGTTCTTCCGGGACCCTATCTATTAAGTCCGGTCCCTTAAATCTATTCTTCACCTCCACTGCATATTCCTTAGGAATATTAGTGAGCTCATATCTAGCTGATCTGTGGGTCTTCCCTAATCTCTTTAGTCTGATCCTAAATTGTGCAATAAGAAGTTCATGATCTGAACTACAGTCAGCTCCAGGTCTTGTTTTTACCGACTGTATAGATGTCCGCCACCTTTGGCTGCAAAGGATGTAGTCAATCTGATTTCGGTGTTGTCCATCTGGGGAAGTCCATGTATAAAGTCGACTCTTAGGTTGTTGGAAGAGAGTGTTTGTTATGCAGAGTGAGTTGTCTTGGCAAAATTCTATCAGCCTGTGTCCTGCTTCGTTTTGTTCTCCCAGGCCATGCTTACCTGTAATTCCAGGTGTCATTTGACCGCCAACCTTAGCATTCCAGTCTCCCGTGATGAAAATAACATCTCTTTTAGGCGTGTCATCCAGTAGGTGCTGCAGATCCTCATAGAACTGCTCTACTTCAGCTTCTTCAGCATCTGTGGTTGGGGCGTATATTTGGATCACTGTGATGTTAGATGGCTTGCCCTGAATTCGAATTGAGATCATTCTATCGTTTTTTGGATTGTATCCAAGCACTGCTTTAGCCACTTGACTATTAATTATGAAGGCTACTCCATTTCTTCTGTGGTCCTCTTGTCCACAGTAGTAGATCTGGTGGTCATTTGATATGAAGTGGCCCATTCCAGTCCATTTCAGTTCACTGATGCCCAAAATGTCTATCTTTAACCTTGACATCTCACCAATAACCACATCCAATTTGCCCTGGCTCATAGAACTTACATTCCAGGTTCCAGTGGTGTGTTGATCCTTAGAACATCGGATTCGCCGTTCACCACCAGCACCGTCGGCCGCTAGCCGTCCTTTCGGCTTTGAGCTAGCTGCGTCATCACGTCTGGGGCTAGTTGAACTCATCCTCTGTTCCTCCCCAGTAGCATTTTGACCATCTTCCGACCTGGGGGTCTCATCTTCCAATGGTATACCGTCATATCTCTGGTTGTACTGATCCATTTAGTTTTCAGGGCAAGAATGCTGGGGTGGGTTGCCATTACCTTCCCCAGGGATTGCATTTAGTCTGACCTCTCTGTCATGATCTTCCCGTCTTGGGTGGCCCTTCACGGTTTAGCTCATGGCATCACTGAGGTGCTCAAGCTCCAGCACCACGACAAGGTAACGATCCTTTGCCGAAGATGTGCACATATACAAGCCAAATAAATTACAGATGACAAAAAGAACTTCATACGAAGCTTAAGTATATCACACTCCTTTGCTCCCAACCACCTCTGGCCTCTCATTCCATTTCCTCCCCAGGACCCAGGAACTGGTCTTTTGGGATTCCAGGCAGCAGAAGCTATTTATGGAGTCCTGAAGCTGTGATTCTGTGACCTACAATCAGTGGGATCACCTGGGCTTTTCTAGACTCCTGGGGTTTGGAGGAGCATGGGAAATTAGAGGTGCACGGTTGCTTCTGATGGATCCAAAAGCCAGAAACAAAACAAGCCAGGGCTAGACCTGAGTTGTTGTCCTCCAAGAAGGGGATGAATAGTATGGCTGTGCATGGTAGTACTTCCCATTCATTCTTCAAAAGATGCTTCAAAATGTGCAGGAGCAAAACTGTAACACTGGGAATAGGCACACCTACTTTAAGGTTTGACAAATAGGTGCTACATTCATGCTGCTATGCGCTGGGGACTAAATCCAAACACTGCACAGTCCTAATGTTTTGTAACTAAGAACTCTGCAGAAACTGGACCTCTTCTTTCATTATATATTGTGATTGTATGGTTTTACGGTTGGGGCAACAGAGGCATTGGCAGAGATCAGAGCATCCAAAAATGGTTTGCAAGAAAACACAAAATGGGAGATGTTCAGAATTTCTTTCAATAGTATTTCTGAACAAAGTTTATCATTATCAGATGGCCACTGTATTTGTTCTTTTTTTTAACGTGTCTCCTGTGCTCTGCAATTTTTTTTGCTGTCTATGCTTCTTGCATTGGTAACATGTCATAGAAGTACTTATTAGTCAATGGTGTCCTCAAAGTATGGTTAAAAAAGTCAAGATGGCAGCTATTACAGTGTGATTGAAGCTTTGTCTTTTTTATGTGCATTGCACATGCGGCACACATAAAAATATTAGCAGAGCTTCAATAACACTGCTGTGGCCACCATCTCAATGTTTTTGATCACACCTTGTGAACATCAGTGTATCAGTTGATAGTTTTCCCTGACTTCTAGTTTCCTTATGGAGAGTCAGGAAGACCAGATGGCAAATTTTCTCACCTTGTTTACCTCATAATTACACTTGGTAGATAGGTTGCTATGCATTGCTGTCTCACAAACAAGCAAAGCACAATAAACTATACCTTACCCATGACAATTTTGCTATAGTTTTCTTGTCCTTTGAAAGTTTTTTTTTAATAATTCATTTTCTATTTAAAAAAATGGTTAAAATGAAATTCAGTGCCACACTACCATCCCAGGTGCCTGATTCTAATATCTTGTGGGTAGATCCATCTTTGAAACAGTGTAATCTGTGGCCAGAGAGCACATTGCTACATCTTTGTTTTCCTGTCCAGAGCATATAGGAAATTCTTTAGGATCCTTACCGGCAGAACCTTCAAATATTTACTCATCTGTGAACTGTTGTGCCTGAAGCTATCCTCCGCAGATAGCCAGTCTGATTTGGACAGTTTGTAAGGCAGAACATAGTGCATTGCTTTAAGGTAGGAGCAGGAATTCTTCAAGGTTAATATAATACATACAACATCACATGAGAGACTGGCATATGGCATTGTCACAGCTAAGGTAGTTTTACCCTAAGGATGATAATTAAAAAAAGCATACTATTAATTTACTTCCAACATAAAATAAATAATTATTACCCCATTATAAGGCCTTCTCTATGAAAGCCCAATTATTAAAATAATGCTTTAATGTTTGTGCTGTCTTTAATTAGAATAGTTCAAGAATTCTAATTTGAAAATTATGTCTTCAGTGCTGACATCCTTAATTAGACCAGTACATTATATCTGTTTCAAGTGAATGGTCCCAGTCAGCTAAAATGAGAGAGAAACAATAAAGCACAAATTATGCATAAAAGTATTATATTCTGTTGCCTTCAAGAATCTTGCAGTGCAGTCCTAAAAATACTTGGAATTCTGATTGGGCACAAGATAGTAGATGTCACAATTTAATATGCAGTAGTTGGACAGGGACAGTTGCTTTCCCATCTTCATACAGCTGAAGACTTCTAGTAAAGGAGAACTCATCACTTCATGTGACAGCCTGACTGACAGCTCATACATGCCTGAATGTCTTTCCCTGTGGTTTTCATCCACTGGTTCTGATCCTTCCCATTGGGGCAATGGAGAGCAAGACCATTCCCCCTTCTCTATGACAATCTTCAGATATTTGAAAACTACCATCATGTCTCCCTTCAGTTTTCTTTTCTATAGGCTAAACATATCCAGATCCTCATAGAGCTTAATTTCCACACTCTTTACTATCTTAGAAGCCCCGATCTGAATTTGTTGTTACTGTTATGTTTCAGGTATGATCCCCAGAACTGGACACAGTTATTTGAAGGTAGAGTTGAGCAATGATCTGGAGTCTGTGCTTCTGTTAATGCACTCCAAGATAGCACTTGCCTTTTTATCAGCTGTAGCCTATTGCTGCCTCATGTTTAACTTGTCCTCAGCAATGATACCTACAGTAGATCTCTTTCACATGTATTACTACCAAGTCAGGGCTTTCTCACTGTATACTTGTTTCTTGCATTTTTCCTACACAAATGCAGAACTTCACATTTCTCCCTATTAAATTCCATTTAATTCATTTCTGCCCATTGCTCAGCCTGTCTTTTGAAATCTCTTTCTTTTAAAGTATTAGCCACCCCTCCCAGCTGTTATTTGCAAAGTTTGTTAGTATCTCCTCAACACCATCATCTAAACCATTAATAAAAATGTTGAGTAGCATAGGATCCAGGACAGAGTCCTATGGTACTCCATTCAATATTTCCCTCTGAAGTAGAATAATGAATGAGCACTCTTTGAGTATGGTCATTCAGCCAACTGTGAGTCCATCTAACATTAGTGTCCTCTTGCCCATATTTTACCATTTTATGAAGGAGAATTTCATGAGGCACTGTTGAAGTCCTTCTTGAGATCCAGATCCAGATACATTACACTACAGCATGCCCCCGATTTACTGAGCTATAACTTTATCTAAGAAGCTATTAACTTTATCTAAGAAGAACTTAAGGTAAGTCTGACATGATTTATTTCTGACAAACCCATGCTAGCTCCTGTTAATTCTAGAATGCCTACCCAAATGTTTACACACATGCTGTTTGATAATCTGTTCAAAGACCTTACCCAATATAGATGTTAAGCTGGCAGACCTGTTGTTTCCTGGGTCCTCTTTTATCCCCTTTCTGATGATGGAATGACATTTGTTCTCCAGTCTTTTGGGACCTCACCAATTCCCCATGAGTTCTCAAAGATGACCAAGAGTGGTTCTGCAATCATCTCCCATGGTTTCTGGCTGGCTGGTATGAGCTGGCAGAGCTGGTATTGTCACACACGCTCCCAGGTTCGGCTTATGGTCACTCACTCACTCACAGCCTGTTGAGGCATGCAGATCTTGTCAGCCCCCCCTTGCTTTCTACCTGGGTTTTCCAGATAGGTGTGGCTTGAGCAGACAAGACACGCAGCCCTGGTCAGCAGCCAGGAAATAATTAGGGACACACACAAATCACTCCCAACCGAACACTGAGGCACAACAGCTTCTTTGTAATACACGGAGACCCAGTGAACTTTATTGGTTGCAATGTACATTTGCTCTTTCTCTCTCACACACACGCACACACACGCTCATCCACACTTACCCACGTCCTTCTCAACTAGGCTGCCAGGCACTAGCTAGAGACAGAAGCTGCTAAGTCTGGATCCAAAGATGACTCAAGGAGTGGGTGGGCTTTGGGACCCATTTTATTTTATTTATTTATTAAATTTCTTTGCTGCCCATCTCATGTACGGCGACTCTGGGCAGCTTACAAATAATAAAAATAGCAAATCACTAAAGCAGTACCATATAAATACCTAAAAATATAAATACATATACAAAATATACAATATAAAATATAAAATTCCAGATGGGAAGATCTTAATCTTGGTATCCTCATGGGGCCAGCCACCCCCATGAATAACTGTCCCCCCTCCCATCCCATGCCAGGTGGCATAACCAAGTTTTTACTCCCGAAAGGCCGGGAGTGTGGGGGACCTGTCCTACCCCCAGGAGTAGCTTGTTCCAAAGGGAGGGTGCTATGGCAGAGAAGGCCCTTTTCCTGGACCCTGCCAATCAGCAATCCCTCATGGACAGGGTCTATAACATGCCTGGGGGTGAGGCAGTCCCTCAGGTAACCTGGACCCCTGCCATGTAGGACTTTAAAGGTGATAACCAACAACTTGGACCCAGAAGCAAACTGGCACCCAATGCAGCTCACACAGCAATGGTGTTATATGTGCCCTTCTAGGGGCTCCTAAGACTGCTTGCGCTACCACATTTTGCACCAGCTGTAGCTTCAGGATACTCTTCAAGGGTAGCCCCATGTAGAGCGCATTGCAGTAGTCTATGCAGGAGATGACCAGGGCATGAGTGACCATTTGGAGGGACTCCTGATCCAGAAAAGGGCATAGCTGGTGAACAAAAGGAAGTTGTGCAAAGGCTCTCCTAGCCACGACTGCCACCTGCTCTTTGAGCAGGAGTAGTGAGTCCAGGAGAACCCCCAGGTTCTACATTGGGTCTGTCTGGGGCAGAGCAACCCCATCCAGAACCAAAGATGGTAAATTCCAGGATACAGAGGAGCCCCAACCCACAGCCACTCCGTGTTGCCAGGGTTCAGCTGAAGCCTGTTGTTCCCTATCCAAACCCTTACAGCCTCCAGGCACCACGAAAGGGAGGCAACAGCATCACTTATGTCACCTGGGGTGGAGATGTATAACAGGGTATCATCAGCATATTGATGATACCTCACCCCGTGGTGGCGGATGATCTCATCCAGTGGTTTCATATAGATGTTAAAAAGGAGCAGAGAGAGCACTGAACCCTGCGGCACCCCACACAGGAGGGGTCAAGGGTCGGATCTCTCATCTCCTATCACCACCAATTGGGATTGGCCCTGGAGGAAGGAGGTGAACCAGAGCAGAACCACGCCACCCACCCCCAACTCCCTGAGCTGTCCCAAAAGGATACCATGGTCGATGGTATCGAAAGCTGCTGAGAGGTCAAGAAGAGCCAGGATGGATGCACTGCCACCATCCCGCTCCCACCAGAGATCATCCATAAGTGCAACCAAGGCTGTTTCGGTCCCATATCTGGGCCCGAAACCCGACTGAAAGGGGTCCAGGTAATCCATTTCATCCAGGACCCTCTGGAGCTGCAGCACCACCACTTTCTCAACCACCTTCCCTAAAAAGGGGAGGTGGGTGACTGGACAAATGTTGTCCAGAATGGTAGGGTCCAGTGATGGTTTCTTGAGGAGGGGACGCACCAGCGCTTCTTTGAAGGCCACTGGCCTTATCCCCAAAAGTCCTTGCTTATTTGATTTACAAGACTGGCAGCTACTCTTGCCTGTTGATGGGATTGGTGGTGGTGGTGGGGTTCCATGTGCTCAGGCCCAACTTCCTTTGTCTGGTTCAGGTGACATTTTTCCTTTGTTTCCTTAACAACTTGCTTCCTTCTTATCTACCTCCCTGAAGGGATCTTATAGACAAGATTCCTGGCTTTTTGTCCTCTCTGCTGATGTTCCTACTTCATCTTTAGGTTATGGTAGCTTCAGCCTAGTCCCACAGTGTACTTCAATGCCATCTATTGGGACCCAGGCAACATGCTTTCTCTGCCACAGTGCTTGCCCCCTGAGATTTATGTGGCTCTCACACTGACAGCATTTGAAAGGCCTTGAAAACAGGCCTTGGGTTAGGGTGGATAGAGTCCCCTTATTGGATGAGTTTTTATACATGTTCTGTATTGAGTGATCAGATGCCATCTTGGTTATTTATGTCATCGTGTTTTGTTTTGTTTTTGACATTGTGACCCACCCAGAGTCATTTTGGAGTCAGGTGGCATCTAAATCTAATGAAATCAATCTTTCAATCAATAAATCTCTGCTAGTTCCTTCAGTATTCAAGGTTCTTATTCATCTGGTTCTTGAAGCTTGTATTCTTTTAAACTAATGACAAGTGTTCCTCATTTAACAACCACTCATTCAGCAACCATTCAAACTTACAACATTGCTAAACAAGTGGTACCTATGACTGGTCCTCAAAGTTCCACCCACTGCAGTGCCCCTGTGGTCACATGATCGAGTTTTGGGTGCTCAGCAACTGGCCTGCACTTCTGACTGTCACAGCATCCCATGGTCATGTGATTGCGATTTGAGACCTTCCCTGCCAGCTTCCCACAAGCAAAGTCAATGGGGAAGCTGGCAGGATGTCAGAAGTCATGGTCACGTGAGGTCTTTGCTTAACGACCAATGTGGTCCTTGCTTAATGATGGCAACCAGGACTGCCAGACCTGCCATTGCTAAGTGGCGTAGTCACATAGCTTTTGGTCTTACAACCACGTTATTTAACAATGGAGTTTCTGGTTCCAAAAAATGTTGTTAAATGAGGACTACCTGTAACTTCTCTCTTATTCTCTTTCTTCCTAAGCTGTAGTTCCTTCAATGACCAGCCAAGTCTCTGTTTCCCTTCTGAGAGAAGACAGATGCAAAATAGGAATTAAGAAGTTCTGTTTTCATCATCACCTATTACTGATTCATCACTTTCCCTTTGCAATAGACCTATACTTTTAATACTTTTATTTTTCCTTTTATTTTTAATGTATTCTATTAAATTGTAGACAATCTTTTCGTTATTTTTGGAATCTCTCACTAATCTCAGCTCACGCTGAACTTTCTGACAATATTCCTACAATTTCAGGAGTCTATCTGGTCTACTTTGGTTCAATTCCCTTCCTTCCATTTTCCCATACATGACCCTTTTGTTTTCTTCTTAATTTTAGAGAACTGTGTATGTATCCATGCTGGCTTCTTTAGATTCCTCCCTTTTTTTTTTCTTCTTGTGATAGTTTGCAATTGCACCTTCAAGTTTATAGAATTCCCCATTCTTACCAGATCTTTTTTTTCCTAAGGATGTGAAGCCATTGAATCCATCCACCTTCCCTCAGAGTTCCACTCTTCTGAAATCCAGTATGAAGGTCTACCTCTTCTTAGTTCCTCCTCCTCTGGATATCACAAATGCAAGGACAACATGGTTGGCTTCTCTAAGGTTCCAATCACCTTCCCTTCTTAAATCAATTGCTCCCTGTTGGTGTCAGAAGAAGCAGGCAAGGAACCACACTGAGCCGATATCTTCAACTCTAGTTCTCTATTGCTCTTGCCATACAGACAGAACCTTGCCAGACTGAAGGTGCTCCAACTAACCTAAGTGGAAATATTCCGCGATGGCTCTAGGGCGGAACTACTTTGAACCTCTTAGCTTTCCCATGAATAGACTCTGGACTACGAAATCTCTTATCTCCCTGGAATACGCCTCCTCTCCCCTGGGAATGAGGGTCAGCTTCAAAATCAACCACAGTTGGTAGGTTCAGGATAGCAGATCCTTAGGTTCTTTTTGCTACCTTTTGACAAATGGAATTGTAATCAAGAGTAGACAAGAATTTGAACCTCTGACTCTTGGCAGAGTTAGATTCCCAAAATCTCTCTTTTACATGCCTCTTTGAAAGACTGGCCAGCCAACACAGAAAGAACTAACCTGTATTTTCTGCTACCCAAGTAGTCTCACAGTGGTATCATTTTGATTTCTCTCTTTTTCTCATCAAGTACTTTCAACAGTATTTCCATGCTCTGATTCCTAAATTTCTATGCAAGTATATTTTTTTTCTTTACAAACCATGCAGCACCCTGCCATTTCTATTGGTCTGTTCTTTTTTAATAAATTGTAGCTATTTTATAGCTATGTGTCAATCATCCCAACAAATGTCAGTGATGCTTACCACAACATATTTGATTTCCATGTTAGGATCTCTCTTTTTCTCTGTTTATTTCCTATAGTCTGTGCATTGGTGTACAGATATCTCAGGTTTTGATTATCACCTAGTGGTGTCTCTGTTGTAGCATCCTACAAAATTCTGAGTGCCCATCCTGGTTTCCTGCTTCTCCCTGTGTGTTCTGTTCTTGGCTCTAGCCTTGGCTGCATATTTGGTTCTGAGCTTTTGCTCCAATTAGAAAGACAGAAATGTCTTTCCGTCTATATTTTCTACACCATGTATGATTTTATACTGTGATTTATCCCTGCTTTACTCTAAATTAGAAAGCCTCCAATACTGTAATCTTTTGTCATAGAAAATTGCTCTACCCTGAAATAATTTTGATATTTTATGCAGCTTTTCCAGTCCTACAATATCCTTTTTGAGATGCAATGCTAAAAATGTATACAGTATCTCAAGAGCCATCACACTCTAGATTTGTATATTACTGTACTGGCAGTTTTATTTAAATTTTCTTTTCCAATAATTCCAAGTGTGGAATTCGGCTTTTCTGTTGCCATTGCAGAGGAGCTTGACATTTTCACTGAACTATTAACCAAGGATCTAATATCCATTTCCTGATTTTATTATCAGCTCTGGATTACTGTATTTGTAAAATCAGAGGTTTTTGCACCAACATGCATCACTTTACATTTGCCTACATTGAACTGCCATCCAGTTCAGAGAAATCCTCATTGAACTTTTTGCAATTCATCTTTTATTTTATTGCCCTGAACAGTTTGATACCATTGGAAAACTTGGCCATCTTCCTCCTAAGTCCTAAGTCTAAGTCATGTATTAACAAGGTAGTAAGCAACCCCAGTCCCTCGTATATCTCTCCAGTGTAGAAACTGTCAATTTGTTCAGGAACCTTTGGGGAGAGATTTTTGTCAAAAACTGTTGGAAAGTTCAAGTGTTAATGTCTGTTGGACTACCCCCACCATCAGGCTTGTTGACTCTCTCAAGAAAGTCTAGAAAACAAGTGAGACAAGGTTTAGCTTTACGGAAGCTATGCTGCTTCTTTTTCAGCAGCCTAATTCTTTTATCCAGTTTATCATTTACTCTTTAATAATATTTCCACTATGTTCCATGGACTTCTAGTATCTCTGTACCCCACCCCACCCCACCCCACCCATGTCATTACTTTGGCCATTTGAAAGTCATCAGGAACATCAGTATCATATATAAATACTTGGATTTGAGATGTTACAACTTAATCCATAACTGTACTGGGAAATGGAAAATAAGACAAATGACTATAATTAGCACAGAGGGACCTAACTACCATTTTCCCTTCACCAGATGCAGGCATGACACTGGTACTCTTTTGGACACTTATTCAAAAGAGAAATGGAATTTCTCTGAACCAAGGATACTTTTGTCCTTTGATTATATATAGAAGTACTGTGGATGATGCAAGTAAAGATGCATGACTAGTGTCAGATCAGGATACTCTTCCAGTAAAGAACCAGGTGAACATCTGGGGTTATGCTGGTTCTGGAGCTACCTATGATGACAAGTATTGCCACTTACCAGGAGTGCTTTCTATCAGCTTTGGCTGTTTCATGAGCCATAATCCCTATGTAAAAAAAGCTGATTTTGTCACAGTCATTCATGTTCATATGAGATTGTCAGGCCCCTGATATCAGCTGCATACAGTAGATTATCCTACGATTAAATCTATTGAACAGATGGGTACAAAAAAATAGCTCTTACAGAGTTGGCTCTATCCCTGTGGAACTCTCTCTTGCAGAATGTATATTTTGCCTCTTCCTTGTATTCAAATCTCATCAATTTTTTTAAAATAATGGGTATTGGTCTACAATCTTAACTGTTGCTGTTTTTATTCATGTTCTGATGATGGATATTTTTATACTATCAAAAATGTGTCAGGAGATACATAAAAGTAAATTGAATGAAGTGGAAATGAATTACTTAAGTGGTATGTGCATGTCAGAACAAGAAGAGACAGGGTCAAGGATCAGTGGGTTATGAATACATATGGGTTAAATATAGATTGAATACAAGACTGAGTGGTCGGTATGCTGGCTGTGGACATGACTGTACATGTATTTTTGTGTGTACACTGTGCCACATTGTTGGCTGAGAACTCTTCAGATTTTTTTTCCTAAGATGGTTAAGCAAGTTGTACATCTATGAAATAAAACAAATGAAGAAATTGAATAATTACTTTCTTACTTTATTTCAGAACGCTGACTTAGGTTTTGAGAGTCCTTTATCTGCACAATATATTACTGAGGAACAAATGCTGTTTTTTCACCAAGGGGCAAAAGGTACTAAACCAACGTTCTCTTCCTTACAAAATGGAAAACGCATAGAATATCGGTAAATAACATTAGTAAACATTTTAAGAACCATCTGTTAAAATAAATTATTCATGTATTATGTTTTATTTTTTTAATTATTCAGGTATTATTAATTTTAAAAGATTGTCTGTTTCCTAGGAAAAATAAGTAGCACTCATTCTCAAAATACAGATTTAAGGGAGAGAACCTGTAATATGCCTGTCAAGTGTTAACAGACCTGGAACAAATAATTTCAAAATGAAATCACATTTGTTCATCTGAAATGAAACTATTCCAGTAATGTAGAACTGAGAATATACAAAGACCCTTTAGAATTCTTATTTCTCTTCCATTATAGCATAGAGGCCTGCTTTGTACACTATGCTAAACTATAATGTGGTTTATCTGGTTTTGGTTCAGCATGTTATATGAAGCCAGCTACTGTGGTTTGAAAACCATAGTCGGGGGGTTAGCACAACAGTGGCAACTTTTTAATAGGCTACTGAAGGCCCCAAATGCACAAGGCTGAAAAATTTTCAGCTATTCTTGAGGCGGGGAGGGTAGTTTTTTAAAAGGCCTCTCTGTACTAATCCTTATTTTAAAAGAAAGACTATGAAATGTTGTGCCACTGAAAATGTTGACGTGTCATATTTCAGAGGCATGATCTTGTGGGGCTTCTGAGACTGAAAAAGTGGAACAAAGGGCTTGTGTGTAATGCAAAAGTCATAAATTTCTCACCCCTGGCTTAATGTTAGGTGTGAACCTAGCAGTCTGTGGCTTTTTAAAAAAAACATTAATAAAATCTGATTCAGAACCCATTTTGCAGATTTTATGTTAATATTTTATATTGCCACTACTGTTGTTTTTTGCCAAACTTGCAGGTATTGAAATACCTGGAAAATAGTTGTATAAACCACAGTGAGGCTCAATTAGAAACAGCTTTTATCTTCGGGTTGCCCTTTGGCTGCCTCATCCCTGGAAGATTCAACCAAATCTTAGACACAGAAACTGATTGGGGGTAGGGCTTAATAAAGATATCAACATATATCTCTTGGTTTTTAGCCTTGCTGGATTTGTGGTTTTAGATTTTTATTCGAGTGAGCTTTTTTCCACTTCTCTTGTTAATAGTTTGAGGCACCAACAGTATTTGTATTTTTTAATTTCTCTGACAAATTTTTCTGGCGTGGGAGGTTGAGAAAAAGAATAAAACTAAACTCTGGATAGATAAGTTGTTGGAAAACTTCAAAACCATTGAGGACTGGATATCTGCTATCAGCTAAAGGAAGTATTCTAGTAAGAGAAGATGAATTATCACTATTGCCATTAAGTAACAATATAAGCCATTGGCATTGATTGAAGGCAGAGAGAAGGATAATAATTTCTGTACATTCTTGAAAACAGAAGCCAAAACTAGTCAGAAAAATGATTATTTACTTAAGACCTTTATGTCTGAGTCCTCTTTAGTGGCTTTTGTGGTAAGTTAAAGTCTGTTGACTTGCAGATACAATGTCCATAATCTTCCAGAAATGATCAAATATTGTTGGGAAGTTTGATAAATTTCAACAATCCTTGAATGGTTCTCCTGTTAGTATGAATAATGAGGAGACCCAAATATCAGATAAGAAGGTCTATACAGAGCACATGATTGAAGAAACCGTAATTCAGTCACAAATCAATGTAAAGAAAGACACGCATACGCTGATGGGCTATTTGATGGGTCTGTTCCTTGTGCGTGTTTGGCAACCATCCCAAATAATGCTTAATGGGTTTTTTCAAATCTATCCAAGATGTGGGGATTTTGTTTTTGTTTGACCACTGCTGCTTAATAGAAAGTCCCGGAATAATGTCACAGACAATTACCCATGAAGTGAAACAGAACTCTGATGGCCACAAGGTGCCTGATAAGGTGACCTTGGAAAGGAAAAGTATTACTACCCCTAGTGAGTCCTTAACAAGGTCAACATCTGAAGCACTTCTAGAGGAAACTTTAATTCAAAACTCAGACAATTTCCAGAGGAAATTGCCCCAAGCTTTATCTCGTGTCTTATGCTGAGTAGAATCCAGGAGGAAAAACAAGGCCAAACAAATCCTATCAGTGTATAGCAGCAGTGAAATGTATGGAGGTGCCCTCAAAGTTGACATCATGCTGAACTCCAATAAACCCCAATTACCAGAGGATGAGTTTATTTGTCATGGAGTTTGTCCCAAAGTTTTTAATGTGAATGTTAGGGATCAAGAGGAAATGCCAGTTTCAAACTGGCTAGGGAAAATTTCTCATTTAATTTGGCCTGTTGCCTAGCAAGTTTAGGCTTCAGCTAAGGACTGCAGAATAAATAATAAGAAGTTGGAGACCTCAAGCAATCAAGCAGAGTGAGTTTTCACAGGGTATCAATCCAAAGGACATTGTAATGGGTGCAAGATATTATATCCCAATGATACTGAAAGAAGATTGAACACAGTTAATAGAACTTTGAGCTGAAAAGGGAACATGCTATCTGAAATATTGAATGCAGATACGTATCATGGGCTGAAAGAGGGGAAAGCAACTGGAAAGTACACAAATATATTATCATTCCTGCATATTGAACATTAAATCTTATTTAATATTACATCATTATTTTAGTTCAATGGACAAGCTAAATTAGATCCTTACATTTTAAAATAAAGCCTATCTTTTGTTTCTTAAAAAATACAAACCAAAACTAAAAAACAACAGTAGGTTTCTTAACAAATAATTTGACCAATATTATGCCATTAAACAATGGTAAATCTAGAGAGGTGATATAATGGCATGTGGAAATGACCTTGGGAAACGGGGAAGAGCTGCAGCCAGGGCACTGGTCAGATAAGTGGCAGTTTAGCTCACAGAAGAAATGTGGGTGTGGCAAACATCTCAGAAGGGACCCTCCCTAGTTTCTTGGGCTGCAAAGGTGATGGGGGAGAAATGTACTTGCAGACTTGCAAGATTTTGTTAACGTAACCTTATAATAAAGTAGAGTTAGTATTTCTGGGTGTGCTTCTTGTCTGGACTACCTTGCAAGGCTGACAGGTGCTGATACTAATAAATAAAAATGACTTATTTTCGAGACTGTCACCTGTAGGCTCCAAGGATTTGAGCCTTTTCAGTTGCAGCCCCTCTTTTTTGGAATAGAGAATCCCCCAAGGTAGCCCCACACTAGCTCCCACACTACTGAATTTTAGGAAAACCATGCAAACTTTGCATTTTAAGAGGCCCCTGGAAAGAAATCTGTATAAGTCAGGAGCCCCCACTCTAGGATGTGCACAGATGTTTTCAGAGATTCTATCAACAGCTGCATATTAGTAGTCAGCATAAAGAAATAGACATGGACAATTATTTGAAAGAAATCTCAGTCCAACCTATTACAAAGCAACTAAGACTCAATTGACTTAGGCAATGTATTCAATGGGATCTAAGGATATAATTAAGCCTTTTAAGTAACTAAAGTAACTAAAGTTAAATTTATTGACTTTCATCAAAATAAATTTATTTTATTTACTTTAAGTAATTAAGCTTATTTATTTTATTTATTAAGTAAATAAAGCTCCAGTCTGGATGGGTTTACCAGTTCTTTATAAGGAATTTAAGGAACAGTGCCATATTTATGCCATCTTTATAATTCTATCCCACAAGAGGGTTTAATTCCAGACTTGATTTAAATCTACAATAGTGTCATCTCAAAAGATGGGAAGGCTCACATGGAGATTTCAAACTATAGACCTATATATTATTGAAGTTAGAATGTTCACATCAATACTGGCCAATTACCAGCTTTTCAAGGCAGGCCAGGAAATGACCCCTCAGGAACTCTATTATTGGAAGGTACAATGACAGAAATTTGAAAGCCTGCCAAAGTTTCCCTCTGCCCCCTCTTATGCCATACAGAATCAAGGAGGGATTATTTTGAGTCCAGTGGGCACCCCCTAGAAGATAGGTGTTAGCAGCAGAAACTACCAAGTTGGTACCCCGAAGTAGGACCAGACCTAGAGGGCTTCTGAGAGAGAAGAATGACCTATGACAAGCTGTAATTATGCTACATATAAAATGCAATTTGACAAACCTAGCAAGGTAATAATAAATATTTACTTTTCTTTTTAAGGCCAGGAGGATCAGGAATAATTACCAAAGTGTTCAGTAGTATGAATCCTCCAGGAATTGTATCCTCCGTCATGATAGATGTTCTGGATAAGTTTCCTGTTGAATCTGAAACTGACAGTCCTTGTACAGCAAATACCTTAACCATTCTGGAACCTACACGTGGCAAAACCTCATATCGCCTTCTACTTTCTAATGCAGGTATGTCAGTCATTTGATAATGAAGAACTTTTGGAAATTTGCTTATGTGAGCCATGCTTCTGTACCCCTGAGTATTTCTCAGCATCAGCACTTTCTAAATTCTGAAGGGCTATTTTTAATGCATTAAGTGTATTACTGTGATATCTAAAATCCATACGAAATCCTGTAAGAATAAGAACAATTTGTCATGCAGAAGAACTAATTTCCTTTGCTGGACTGGATGTTTTCTTCTGTCTGCAAAGAGACAAGGCCAGATCAGGGATCTGTTTAGAGACACAACCTCTACTTCTGTCCTATATCTATATAAGGAGTTACTGATTTATGCAGTCATAACTGCATAAGGAGGAAATAACTGATGATCCAAGTGGGAAAAAAATGCAGAGGTCTGCTAGTGGCAATTAATATTTCTAAACTCACACAAACCAGTAATTCTTTAATGATTGCCACAAACAATTCTCTCATGGAACAAAGCTTGGGAGTTCCTTGTTTATAATGTCAAAAGCCATATTTTCTTGTTATACAAAATGAGTGGTAGCTCTTATTAGATTGTAGGACAGTTTGATAGCTGACAGCTAGATCCCTTGAAACAGGGTTTCTTACCCAGGGTTCCATGGAACCCTAGGGTTCCCCAAGAGGTCACCAGGAGTTCCCTGGGAGATCATGATTTATTTAAAAATTAATTTCAAATTCAGGCAATTTCACATTAAAGAGGTAAGTTTCATTCTTTATTATTTGTTTAAGAACACTGTTCTTGATGAAACAAATATAATAATTTTATAACTTCTGGCCTATATTTGAGCCTGAATATGCAGGGGTTCCCCGAGGCCTGAAAAATATTTCAAGGGTTCCTCCAGGGTCAAAAAGTTGAGAAAGGCTGTCTTGAATGGACCTGAGAAATCTTTGGGAAACATGTTTTTCAAATATAAACTCTATCAATTAAATGAGGATTAACTTTAAAAAAAGAGAGAGAGAACTAATTGTCCCTCAGTATTTATGTATTACATGTATAAGATCGTTATTACGGATATTATGTTACATGGTGTCAATTATTTCAAACAAGGAGCCAACAATTTCTAGGTTGTTCTCCCTGTTCCCAGTAAGACTGCTTAATGCACCTCAACAAATATTCCTTTTCAGTTGGATACTGTTTGCCGAGTTCCAACTTAACAAATCTCCTAAAGACATTCTAAAATTCCAAATTATGGTTTCTCACATACACATTCAGCGTTTCCTCAACCTGAATAGTGGTCCTAATCCTGCAAGTTCTCTCAGGTGTTTATTATGATGAGTCTTCTGCACTGACATTTCCCAGGATCCAGGGCAGAATGGCAGGCAGCAACTAGCAGATCTTCCTGATCAATTCCCTATTCTCCATTTAGCCCAGCCCCTGCTTTAGGTAGGAGTTGTGCCTTGGCTGGTTCTTTTGGGCCTTGCTTTAGGCAGGAATGCCACCTAACAATTGAAACAATTTGTTAGTCTGCATATCTGGAGAAAATAACATGCAGATAGCTATACAGATTATTTTGCTTCTTCTTTGCTTTCCAAAACAGCCACTTAGTCCCAGTGGAATATGATGACCAGCAGTTTCTGCATTTTGAGTTAAAATGTTTATATTAAATTTGAACTTTACTCATGAAATGGTGATCTCATGAGATATAATCTAATTCACTTTATATCTTACTAGGATCAAAACCTTTTCATAAAATCATAAATTTGAAACAATTCCAACTCATTACTCAGTGTAGGAATCCAAACTACCACACTGCCTAGTTGTCCTGTTACCAGAATGAGCAGGCAACAGTTTCTGGAGGGCAGAAACAGGGATTATTGCTCACTGTTAATTCCCCACTCACCTTCAAAGTGACCTCAGGGAATATTTCTTTACTTCTGGAGCATACTTTTTCTCGTTATATCATCTGGAGTGCTTCTGTCCATTTGGGCTAGAATGTTTCATTTTTTGTATGCTATCCTCAATAGTTTATTTTATTTATTAAACAAATTTATAAGGCGCCCAACTCACACACGGTGACTCCGGGCAGCTTACAGAATTAAAAACCATAAAAACACAATAGACACTCCCCTGGCAGCAGCAAACACATTTATATCAGCCACTTGATTGGCACAGAAGCAGCCTGGGGTTGCCAGGCCTGTTGACAGAACCATGTCTTCAGGGCCTTCCAGAACAGGAGCAAGGAAGGGGCTAATCTTACATCTGGGGGAATGATGTTCCAAAGGGAGGGGGCCACTATGAAGAAGGCCCTTTTCCTTGGCCCAACTAGATGTACGTCCCTAACTGAAGGGACCTGCAACATGCCTTGCCTCCCCACTCTGGTGGGCCAGATAGATGTGACTGGGGAAATGCGGTCCTGCAAATAACCTGGCCCCAAGCCATGTAGGGCTTTAAAGGTGATAACCAGCACCTTGAATTGGACCCGTAAGCAAATCAGCAACCAACGCAGCTCCCGCAAAAGAGGTGACACATAGGCAAAACGATGTGTCTTGTGCAAAACTATGCAGGCCGCTGCATTCTGAACCAATCGAAGCTTCCAGATACTTTTCAAGGGCGGCCCCATATACAGCACATTACAACAGTCCAAATGGGAGGTGACTAGGGCAGGAGTGACAGTGAGAAGGGCCTGTTGGTCCAGGAATGGAAGTAGCTGGAGCACGACACACAGTTGTGCAAAGGCTCTTCTGGCCACGACTGCCACATGCTCTTCGAGCGGGAGTTGTGAGTCCAGGAGAACCCCCAGGTTATGCACAGGGTCTGTCTGGGGCAGTGCAACTCCATCCAAGAGCAAAGATGGTAATTCTCTGGAAACCAAAGAGCCCTGAACCCACAGCCATTCTGTCTCGCTAGGGTTCAGCTTCAACCTGTTGCTTCCCATCCAGACCTCAACAGCCTCCAGGTACTGGGAGAGGGCAGTCGCGGTATCACTTACCTCACCATGGGGAGAGATGCACAACTGAGTATCATCAGCTTACTGATGATATCTCACCCCATGGTGATGGATGAGCCCAGCAGCTTCACATAGATGTTAAACAGAAGTGGAGAGAGCACCAACCCCTCTGGCACCCCACAAAGCAGGGGCCAAGGGCAGGACCTCTCACCCCTGATCAACACCAACTGGAAACAGCCCTGAAGGAAGGAGGTATACCAGGACAACACAGTGCCCCCTCACCCCCAACCCCTGAAGCCGCTCCAGAAGGATACCATGGTTGATGGTATTGAAAGCTGCTGAGAGGTCAAGTAGAGCCAGGATGGTCGCACACCCTTTATCCCGCTCCCACCACAGATCATCGAAAAGCACCATCAATGCTGTTTCCATCCCATATCCAGGCCTGATTTCTGATTGAAAAGGGTCTAGATAATCCATTTCATCCAGGATCCTCTAGAGCTGCAGCACAACCACCTTCTCAACAACCTTCCCCAAAAAGGGGAGGTTGGAGACAGGACAAAAACTGTACATCAGGGTGGGATCCAGCAATGGCTTCTTAAGGAGGGAGAGAACCACAGCCTCTTTAAAAGGCTGGGGCACAACCCCCTCCTCCAGAGATGCATTAGTCACCGCTAGTACCCACCCACATGTCACCTCCTGGGAGGCTTTTACTAGCCAGGAGGGACATGAATCCAACACACAGGTGGCCGAACTCACAGTCCCTAGGATCCCGTCCACTTCCTCAGGAGCAACAGGGTCAAAATGTTCCCAGATAACTGGGTAAGAACCTACCCCAGGCATCTCCACCAGACCACTATCCACGCTGGCATCCAACTGGGAAGGAATCTGAGTGATTTTATCTGTCAGAAAATCCACAAATTCCTCAGCGTGCCCCTGCAGGTGCACTCCCAAATCCTCTTTACCCAGAAGGAGATGGGTCACCTTAAAAAGAGCCACTAGGTGATTATCTGCAGATGCAATTAATGTGGAGAAGTATTGCCTCTTCACCACACAAATCACCACAAGGTAGGCTTTAATAGCAGCTTTTACCCGTGTTTGGTCAGATTAGTTGTTTGTCTTCCGCCAGCGATGCTGTAGACATCTCTTGATCCATTTCATTCCTCTCAGTTCCTCCGTATACCACAGGGCCCAAAAAGATCCACGGGTCAAGAGAGGTCACATGGGCGCAATCCTGTCTAAAGCCTCAGTCACCCTCCTATTCCAGGCGGCGACCAAGGTCTCAGCAGGACTACACAGCAGATCCTCAATTATAACCCCTAGCTCCCTCTATCAGTTGCAGGGAGCAGACCAATCTAATAGGTCCTGCCTCCCTGAGGAGGGGTATGGCCCTAGAGAAGCTCATAGCCACCAGGGCATGATCTGACCATGACAGGGGGACCAAAGATAGGTCCACCAGTCCCGATCACATATACAACGCTCCGACAAGAACACCAGATTAGGAATGTGACCACTATTCCTAGTTGGGCCCTGGATGACTTGGGACAGGCCCATGGAAGTCATGGTTTCCATGAACTCCTGAGCTACCTCCAATCCCACTCCCAGGGAAGTCAGGTCTCCCAGAACCATAAGCCTGGGAAACTCCACTGCCAATCCTGTGGTAAGGTCAAGGAGCTCGGGCAGGGAGGCTGCTATGCAGCATGGAGGCTGGTACAGCAGCAGCAATCCCAATTGATCCCTAGAGCCCAACCTAAGAAAAAGTGTCTCACAACTGGGCACTTGTGGAACGATGCTCCTGGTAGCCACCAGAGATTCTCAGATGACAGCAGCAACACTTCCTCCCCTGCCCTTCAGTCTAGGCTGATGCCACACTTGAAAACTGGCCAGGAACATTTCAGAGAGAGGAACCCGCCCCCAGCCCCAGCCATGTTTCGGTGACACTTGCCAGATCAGCCTTCTCCGCGATGATAAGATCAGCAATAAGAGGAGCCTTATTGCAGACTGATCTGGCATTCAGGAGCAGCAGCCTAAAACCCAGGCAATTGTAGATCTGCTGACCAGGCCATTGGGTTGAGCTCAGGGGAGAGGAACACAAGATCGGTACGAGGCATTGAGGTCACGTTCCCTGAAAATGACCCCCCCCCCGTCTTCACCATATTTCCCCATACCCGACACCACTGAGATCTGCTCCCCCATCCTATGCACCCCACAAGTCTTTCCATCCCCCATCCTCGAACCTCACCTTTCAATCTAAAGAGAACCCCCCTCCAAACAGCATACATACAGAATACACACAACCAAGGGGCAAAGTAAAAAATCCAACAGGTGCTATAGCAGTAGCTCTCAGCACCTGTAGGTCATCACCCACCCCCACTCATATCCCCAACAACCACAAGCGCCCCCCTGCCTGGTCGCTCTCACCCACCCAGCAGGGAGCCACTTCACCAACCCTGCCCAGCTCTCACCCACAGGAGAGGATCAAATCATTGGCTATTTTGCAGAGAATCACCTCTTCAATTGAACTAATGTTTATCATCCACTCTGAAGTTTCTGTATCTTTCTTTACCAGCACTGCTGAAACAGCATACAGGTAGTCTTAATGACCACAACTGTCATGAGTAAGGATGGCGAGCAGGGGGCTCCCATCCAGACTGTTAAGCGCATGCGTAGCACTGAGGAATTGGTCAGTGC
The DNA here is from genome assembly GCF_035149785.1 of Candoia aspera. Classification (NCBI taxonomy): domain Eukaryota; kingdom Metazoa; phylum Chordata; class Lepidosauria; order Squamata; family Candoiidae; genus Candoia; species Candoia aspera. Next base: position 305,551,291 of record NC_086153.1, on the reverse strand, counting down.
TACGCATGCGCTTAACAGTCTGGATGGGAGCCCCCTGCTCGCCATCCTTACTCATGGCAACAACTGAGCCCAGATTTTTGGTTGTAAGTCGTAACAGTTGTTAAGTGAGTCCAGACTTGTTTTTATAACCTTTTTACCGCAGTTGTTAAGCAAGTCAAAGAGGTCATTAAGTGATTCAAGATCAGGGCCTGTGGTTTCCTTCGGTTGTTAAGTGAACAGCACTATTGTTAAGCTAACCAAGAGTTACTCTGCAGGGGTGGAGTGTGATAATCATATGTTTTCCACCAAAACATGACTATGGAAATGCTTCTGTGGCTACAGTAGTATTATTTTCAGTTAATATTACTGTTATTTTCAACTAATATTACTGGTTGATTATTAAAACTTTTACTGTAAGGTCTTTACTGGAATCTTTGTTCTACAGTAAGTACAGTACTAATCAGGTTTAAAGGTACTGTAAAGTACTGTAACTTTTTTTCCTGCTGTAGTAAACTCTGTAGCTTTTGTTACAGTACAGTTCTGTATGTAACTCTGATTTTTATAAGACAACTGTTTTAAAAACAGTAAATCAGCATTCAGTATTGTTAAATATAATTAAAAATTAGACAGGCAGAGGATGGAACATGCATGCCCCCATACAAATCCTTACTTAAGTTAAACAAAACCTGGGAAAAAAATTAAAGGTAAGCATAAGTCAATACAGTACTTACTTTTCCTGTACAGTAAGGCACACACAAGCCTCCTTCTGCCGACTGCTAAATCACAGAAGTAGTGTGACCACAAAACTGGGCCTGCTGCCTCAGAAATCCAGCGTTGGAAGCCTGGAGGACTTCCTGGAACCAAAGGGCGGTCATGTGACCCAAATGGCCTCCACTTCTGGGATGGCTGAATCTGGATCATATGGTTGCAGAGGGCTTGTGACGGTCATAATTTTGGGCCCCAGTTGGAAATCTACTTTTGGGGTACCATCGCAACTTTGAATGGCCTTTAAGCAGCCAGTTGGTAAGTAAAGACTACCTGTAGTGGTTAAGAACTTCACTTAGCATAGAGAATGTTGTCAATTTGAAACCTGGCAGAAACTATTCATTCCTCTCCTTCTAAAAATGAACTAGGTAGTTTTCTCCCAGGCTTTCTTTTATAAGTCCACATATTACCATTTTCTGAGTCACCTGAGGCAGAAGGCTTTCATCCTCAGCTCCCAGAAAGCCCATAGGTTTGTTTCTTCATTCTAAAGCAGAATGGTAGCCTTACTGAATCTGAGTGGGCTACCACACACGGCTATGATGGTGAAAACTTGCCCTATGTTGTTATCTAAGGTATGAAATCTAATATTCCTTATACTAAGTGAAACAGGCATCAGGTCAGGAAGTTACTTTTGAGTAAATCAGCCTTATTCATAATAATGTCAACACATTTTCAATGTCCTGACAGGTGTGTGCATGTGTGTGATTTTTTTAGGTACTTCTGTATTTAGGGCATCTGATGCACAGAAGACAGTGGTGATTCCAGGCTCTAGCAGTTTATTCATCACTAAGGTGTTGGACGATCAGAACGCGTTAGGAGATGCCACTATGCCTGAGAGAGTGCTTCTAAACAAATCTCTTCCTCCTAACCATTGGTTTATGTATGACTTTGGCACAAAAAATGGTAGAAAATGGAAAATTGTAGTTGACACATGTAGGTATGTAATACAACAGTTTGATGATCTACCACTCCATGCCATTAAATACCTGGATCTTGGATCAAAACTGCATTTTTCATTCCGAGCAACTCCAGTTAATACTGGTAAGACCTTTGGAATCATCCATTTATGTCTTGATTTTTTTAACTCTCAAATGTACATACAATAGGTTTTTAAAGTATGAAATGAAACTATTAATTTCAGTTAAATGTATGCTTTTAGTAACTTCAGTGCAAATATTCACTATTCATGAGTAGGCAACCTGAGCCCATGAGCATATACCACTCTGACCATTTTTATCTTTAAAAAGTTCAAAATAGGAATATCAGGCCTCTGAAATGCTTAACTCATTTATCTGAACCTTTCAATTTGTGCCCCAGATGTTTAAAAAAGGCTGAAAAATTTCAGCCCTGGCCACCACTGCAATCTTTTAAAGCAAAATTTCTTAGATGATGATTGACTCCACACTGGAAAAAAAAATGCCTATCCTTGCCTAATTAATAATTAATTGCCTTTCAAGCTCTTATCATTTTTAATGTAAGATTATTGTGAATAAAATTAAAGATTACCATGAATAGAGCTATTAGCATAGGTAACCAGAAGCAATTGCACTTTTTTTTTAAATTGTATGGCATAGCAGTTCGGTGTTCATGCTGCTTTTTCTTGCTGGGAAATCCTTGTGAGGTCCAGCAGCCAGACGTGTAGACTATTTAGCCATAACAAGTCACGTTGCCTGGGGTGCACCACGAGGAGGCTAGTCTACATTGCACCGAGTTGGGCTGAGAGAGAGTGACTGGCCCAAGGTCACCCAGCTGGCTCTCATGCCTAAGGCGGGACTAGAACTCACAGACTCCTGGTTTCTAGCCCAGAACCTTAACCACTAGACCAGACTGGCTCTCAGCAATAGCACTTAAATAAGGCAATACAGGTAGTCCTCATTTAGCGACCACAACTGGGATTAGCAACTCAGTCAATAAGCAAAGCTGTCACTAAGTGAAACCACAACTGTACTTATGATCTTACTTTATGGATCTCCTATCCATGTTCTTGGATGGGACAAACCAGCATGATCCCAATCTCTACTGTTCATGCAAACTGAATGTCTGTATAGGGCCAGAAAGTGGTACTAGGATTTATCAAACACCTGCTTCTTTCTTTACAATAAGATGCAAAACTCTAAATCTGGTTTTATGTGGAACAATGTGTAATGACTGGGTCCAGCTAATATCTTATTTAACTTTATCCGTTTTTTAGAAATTATAATCTGCCTAACTGATCTGTAATATCCTAAGTGCTCCTCTTCCTCTTATGTGGGATTATACTGCAGAAAGCAAATAGTAAACATGAATATAATTTTCATGGTTGTTTCAACCCACAGCTTACCTAGTACTTTATAGGCATCTGATGAGGGTAACAATCGGAAGGCCTTCCCTACTGGATGTGACTACAGAAGATTACTGGGATGACAACTATAGTTACATGATCAATATCACTGCTCAAAGTAAATTTTTTCAACAGGTAATACACAGACAGCTTTGCTCAAGTTGTTTAATAAGGTTTACTATGTATCTAGATATCAAATGTTTATGCCAGTGCTTTCTATCAAATACATATTGTACAATAAATTTGTTCTGTTTTTGATGTGTATATACTATAGATCTCTTCTAGGAACTCCAAGTCTAGGGAATGAATATTAAAGGAGCATTAACTATATGCAACAGAGATACGTTCAGTATGGACTAATTTGCAGGACTAAAGAAATGTGCAGTAGTTCAAATGGTTGTATACAAATTATCTTCTTCAGGTTTTCTCAACCAGTGGTTGTCAGCCCTTCAATTCCCAAGCCCCATCCCTGCCACCACATAGATAGACAGTGAACTCCAGGATGCAGGAGACTCTGTGTTTCCTGCCACAACAGACTGTCCAGTACCAGTTGTCATGCAACATGAAGGAAGGAGGGACTTCCAGGTCTGTCTGGCTCTGCGCAGCAAGACTTGTCTGTGACCTTGGGGAACCACCAAGTGATGGGGGGGAAGTAAGTCTGTAGTTATTTTCCATGGCAACATGCATAGGACATCTTTGCCCATAAGAGGGGAGACTGGTTCTGAAGTAGAGGTAGAGTAGAGAAAAACAAAAATAAGTTCTGTGGAGTCCTTGATGCTCTCTAAGCCTTGTTGTTTTTTTTGCAGATGTTTCATTGCCAATCTGGCACTGAAACATCTGCAAGAAAACAACAAGGCTCGGAGAACACCAAGGACTCCACTGTTCAACGCTGAGCTACAAACAGTCTCTTCAATTGGTAAAAATAAGTTCTGCAAGAACCCCTAGCAGATAAAAGAGACAGTAAGTTACATCTCAGCCCTGGGAAAGGACGGAGTGTGAGAAAGAGACTCAAAATAACCCTGCCCTGATTCTGCATCATATAAGCAGAGGAAAAATCTGATAGGCTTTCAAGATTCTGTTATTATACCCTACAACAGTTTCAATAGTCCCCTCTTCTTCCCCACTACAGCAGGCTGAAACCATTCACAAAGATAGGAGCAGAACCACTGCAGAACAATGCCCCAAATCCCCAAGCTCTGCAAGTGGTCCAGAAGATGCTATGGTCGATAGTATCAAAAGTGGCTGAGAGGCTATGATGACCCAAAGAGGTACACAATCCCTATCCAGGTCCTGACAAAGTTGCAATTTGAGGCAACTTTGAAAAACAAGAAAACGTATGAAGGCTGAAATGTATAAAATAGCACCATGCAAACTGGCCTTTCCCTTTCTTCAGTCCCTTCAGATTTTCTTAGGTGGAAACAAGGCAGCCTAAATGGAAATTGTATCATATGTACTTAAACATGATACAATCTACCATGAGATTACCTATGTTGTTAAAGCAGGATCCTGAAGCCAATTAGTGGCCTACTAGGACCACTGAATTGGAGCAGAGTTTAACACAGTGGAGGAGCTGTGCACAGAAAAAGAATATTATCTTAGATCACTTTAATGAGCACATCAGAGAAACATGGGTTATTGATCTTACACACTTAGCCCTCCCAAGCATAAAGAATTACATGATTAGACAGAGTAAGTTCAAAGTAAAGTAAAAAGAGTCTTACTGACTTTTATTCTTGGTTCAGTTACATCCATCTTCACTGGAAAAATGATGTTCCTTGTTCTTCTGTTCTTTCCCTATATTTAGTGATCTTTCAGCCCTATAGCTGCCAAGATCTGCATGGAAGGAAGGGGCAGCCACATGGCTTTAGGCTCAAGATGGAGAGAGAAGCAAAACATGTTTCTTCTCTGATGGTGAAGGAGGAAGGGAGAGAGAGGAAGTGGGAGTGGCAACAAACAGCTTCCTTAGAAGCATGAAGAGTTGCATTGTGGGATGAACTCAATTTACATGCTAATGCACATGCTAATGAGGCATCCTGGATTTGCCAGGACCTCCAACACCCCTTCTCAAATCATGCATGCATCATGCCTACACAAGATTTAATTCATACCATAAGCCACTGCCCTCCAGGAGAATGTCTGAAGAAAATTGTATGAAGATGGGAAAGCAACTGTCCCTGTCCAACTACTGCATATTAAATTGTGACATCTACTATCTTGTGCCCAATCAGAATTCCAAGTATTTTTAGGACTGCACTGCAAGATTCTTGAAGGCAACAGAATATAATACTTTTATGCATAATTTGTGCTTTATTGTTTCTCTCTCATTTTAGCTGACTGGGACCATTCACTTGAAACAGATATAATGTACTGGTCTAATTAAGGATGTCAGCACTGAAGACATAATTTTCAAATTAGAATTCTTGAACTATTCTAATTAAAGACAGCACAAACATTAAAGCATTATTTTAATAATTGGGCTTTCATAGAGAAGGCCTTATAATGGGGTAATAATTATTTATTTTATGTTGGAAGTAAATTAATAGTATGCTTTTTTTAATTATCATCCTTAGGGTAAAACTACCTTAGCTGTGACAATGCCATATGCCAGTCTCTCATGTGATGTTGTATGTATTATATTAACCTTGAAGAATTCCTGCTCCTACCTTAAAGCAATGCACTATGTTCTGCCTTACAAACTGTCCAAATCAGACTGGCTATCTGCGGAGGATAGCTTCAGGCACAACAGTTCACAGATGAGTAAATATTTGAAGGTTCTGCCGGTAAGGATCCTAAAGAATTTCCTATATGCTCTGGACAGGAAAACAAAGATGTAGCAATGTGCTCTCTGGCCACAGATTACACTGTTTCAAAGATGGATCTACCCACAAGATATTAGAATCAGGCACCTGGGATGGTAGTGTGGCACTGAATTTCATTTTAACCATTCTTTTAAATAGAAAATGAATTATTAAAAAAAAACTTTCAAAGGACAAGAAAACTATAGCAAAATTGTCATGGGTAAGGTATAGTTTATTGTGCTTTGCTTGTCTGTGAGACAGCATTGCAAAGCAACCTATCTATCAAGTGTAATTATGAGGTAAACAAGGTGAGAAAATTTGCCATCTGGTCTTCCTGACTCTCCATAAGGAAACTAGAAGTCAGGGAAAACTATCAACTGATACACTGATGTTCACAAGGTGTGATCAAAAACATTGAGATGGTGGCCACAGCAGTGTTATTGAAGCTCTGCTAATATTTTTATGTGTGCCGCATGTGCAATGCACATAAAAAAGACAAAGCTTCAATCACACTGTAATAGCTGCCATCTTGACTTTTTTAACCATACTTTGAGGACACCATTGACTAATAAGTACTTCTATGACTTGTTACCAATGCAAGAAGCATAGACAGCAAAAAAAATTGCAGAGCACAGGAGACATGTTAAAAAAAAGAACAAATACAGTGGCCATCTGATAATGATAAACTTTGTTCAGAAATACTATTGAAAGAAATTCTGAACATCTCCCATTTTGTGTTTTCTTGCAAACCACTTTTGGATGCTCTGATCTCTGCCAATGCCTCTGTTGCCCCAACCGTAAAACCATACAATCACAATATATAATGAAAGAAGAGGTCCAGTTTCTGCAGAGTTCTTAGTTACAAAACATTAGGACTGTGCAGTGTTTGGATTTAGTCCCCAGCGCATAGCAGCATGAATGTAGCACCTATTTGTCAAACCTTAAAGTAGGTGTGCCTATTCCCAGGGTTACAGTTTTGCTCCTGCACATTTTGAAGCATCTTTTGAAGAATGAATGGGAAGTACTACCATGCACAGCCATACTGTTCATCCCCTTCTTGGAGGACAACAACTCAGGTCTAGCCCTGGCTTGTTTTGTTTCTGGCTTTTGGATCCATCAGAAGCAACCGTGCACCTCTAATTTCCCATGCTCCTCCAAACCCCAGGAGTCTAGAAAAGCCCAGGTGATCCCACTGATTGTAGGTCACAGAATCACAGCTTCAGGACTCCATAAATAGCTTCTGCTGCCTGGAATCCCAGAAGACCAGTTCCTGGGTCCTGGGGAGGAAATGGAATGAGAGGCCAGAGGTGGTTGGGAGCAAAGGAGTGTGATATACTTAAGCTTCGTATGAAGTTCTTTCTGTCATCTGTAATTTATTTGGCTTGTATATGTGCACATCTTCGGCAAAGGATCGTTACCTTGTCGTGGTGCTGGAGCTTGAGCACCTCAGTGATGCCATGAGCTAAACCGTGAAGGGCCACCCAAGACGGGAAGGTCATGACAGAGAGGTCAGACTAAATGCGATCCCTGGGGAAGGTAATGGCAACCCACCCCAGCATTCTTGCCCTGAAAACTAAATGGATCAGTACAACCAGAGATATGACGGTATACCATTGGAAGATGAGACCCCCAGGTCGGAAGATGGTCAAAATGCTACTGGGGAGGAACAGAGGATGAGTTCAACTAGCCCCAGACGTGATGACGCAGCTAGCTCAAAGCCGAAAGGACGGCTAGCGGCCGACGGTGCTGGTGGTGAACGGCGAATCCGATGTTCTAAGGATCAACACACCACTGGAACCTGGAATGTAAGATCTATGAGCCAGGGCAAATTGGATGTGGTTATTGGTGAGATGTCAAGGTTAAAGATAGACATTTTGGGCGTCAGTGAACTGAAATGGACTGGAATGGGCCACTTCACATCAGATGACCACCAGATCTACTACTGTGGACAAGAGGACCACAGAAGAAATGGAGTAGCCTTCATAATTAATAGTCAAGTGGCTAAAGCAGTGCTTGGATACAATCCAAAAAACGATAGAATGATCTCAATTCGAATTCAGGGCAAGCCATCTAACATCACAGTGATCCAAATATACGCCCCAACCACAGATGCTGAAGAAGCTGAACTAGAGCAGTTCTATGAGGATCTGCAGCACCTACTGGACAACACGCCTAAAAGAGATGTTATTTTCATCACGGGAGACTGGAATGCTAAGGTTGGCGGTCAAATGACACCTGGAATTACAGGTAAGCATGGCCTGGGAGAACAAAACGAAGCAGGACACAGGCTGATAGAATTTTGCCAAGACAACTCACTCTGCATAACAAACACTCTCTTCCAACAACCTAAGAGTCGACTTTATACATGGACTTCCCCAGATGGACAACACCGAAATCAGATTGACTACATCCTTTGCAGCCAAAGGTGGTGGACATCTATACAGTCGGTAAAAACAAGACCTGGAGCTGACTGTAGTTCAGATCATGAACTTCTTATTGCACAATTTAGGATCAGACTAAAGAGATTAGGGAAGACCCACAGATCAGCTAGATATGAGCTCACTAATATTCCTAAGGAATATGCAGTGGAGGTGAAGAATAGATTTAAGGGACCGGACTTAATAGATAGGGTCCCGGAAGAACCATGGACAGAAGTTCGCAACATTGTTCAGGAGGCGGTAACAAAATACTTCCCAAAGAAAGAGAAAACCAAGAAGGCAAAATGGCTGTCTGCTGAGACACTAGAAGTAGCCCAAGAAAGAAGGAAAGCAAAAGACAACAGTGATAGGGGGAGATATGCCCAATTAAATGCAAAATTCCAGAGGTTAGCTAGAAGAGATAAGGAATTATTTTTAAACAATCAATGCGTGGAAGTGGAAGAAGACAATAGAATAGGAAGGACAAGAGACCTCTTCCAGAAAATTAGAAACATTGGAGGTAAATTCCAGGCAAAAATCGGCATGATCAAAAACAAAGATGGCAAGGACCTAACAGAAGAAGAAGAGATCAAGAAAAGGTGGCAAGAATATACGGAAGACCTGTATAGGAAGGATAACAATATTGGGGATAGCTTTGACGGTGTGGTCAGTGAGCTAGAGCCAGACATCCTGAAGAGTGAGGTTGAATGGGCCTTAAGAAGCATTGCTAATAACAAGGCAGCAGGAGATGACAGCATCCCAGCTGAACTGTTCAAAATCTTGCAAGATGATGCTGTCAAGGTAATGCATGCTATATGCCAGCAAATTTGGAAAACACAGGAATGGCCATCAGATTGGAAAAAATCAACTTATATCCCCATACCAAAAAAGGGAAACACTAAAGAATGCTCAAACTATCAAACAGTGGCACTCATTTCACATGCCAGTAAGGTAATGCTCAAGATCCTGCAAGGCAGACTTCAGCAATTCATGGAGCGAGAATTGCCAGATGTACAAGCTGGGTTTAGAACAGGCAGAGGAACTAGGGACCAAATTGCCAATATCCGATGGATAATGGAAAAAGCCAGGGAGTTTCAGAAAAACATCTATTTCTGTTTTATTGACTATTCTAAAGCCTTTGACTGTGTGGACCATAACAAATTGTGGCACGTTCTTAGTGGTATGGGGATACCAAGTCATCTTGTATGCCTCCTGACAAACCTGGATAACGACCAAGTAGCAACAATAAGAACAGACCACGGAACAACGGACTGGTTTAAGATTGGGAAAGGAGTACGGCAGGGCTGTATACTCTCACCCTACCTATTCAACTTGTACGCAGAACACATCATGCGACATGCTGGGCTTGAGGAATCCAAGGCTGGAGTTAAAATCGCTGGAAGAAACATTAACAATCTCAGATATGCAGATGATACCACTTTGATGGCTGAAAGCAAAGAGGAACTGAGGAGCCTTATGATGAAGGTGAAAGAAGAAAGTGCAAAAGCTGGCTTGCAGCTAAACCTCAAAAAAACCAAGATTGTGGCAACCAGCTTGATTGATAACTGGCAAATGGAGAAAACGTAGAGGCAGTGAAAGACTTTGTATTTCTAGGTGCAAAGATTACTGCAGATGCTGACTGCAGTCAGGAAATCAGAAGACACTTAATCCTTGGGAGAAGAGCAATGACAAATCTCAATAAAATAGTTAAGAGCAGAGACATCACACTGACAACAAAGGTCCACATAGTTAAAGCAATGGTGTTCCCCGTAGTAACATATGGCTGCGAGAGCTGGACCATAAGGAAGGCTGAGAGAAGGAAGATCGATGCTTTTGAACTGTGGCGTTGGAGGAAAATTCTGAGAGTGCCTTGGACTGCCAGAAGATCAAACCAGTCCATCCTCCAGGAAATAAAGCCAGACTGCTCACTTGAGGGAATGATATTAAAGGCCAAACTGAAATACTTTGGCTACATAATGAGAAGACAGGACACCCTGGAGAAGATGCTGATGCTAGGGAGAGTGGAGGGCAAAAGGAAGAGGGGCCGACCAAGGGCAAGGTGGATGGATGATATTCTAGAGGTGACGGACTCGTCCCTGGGGGAGCTGGGGGTGTTGACGACCGACAGGAAGCTCTGGCGTGGGCTGGTCCATGAAGTCACGAAGAGTCGGAAGCAACTAAATGAATAAACATATGTGCACATGTACCTATTCTCTCTTTATTTTGTGGGTGGGTGGGTTGGGTGGATATTTTATGTATGTATATCCTGAGGGTAACCTAGTTGCCTTCTGTGAAATAGATTGCCCTCAATAGTCTGGTAAGTAGAAAACAATGGGTTTTGCAGCAGCACCAAGACTGTCTCTTTCTTATACACAGCTAGAGGTTTTGTTGGCTATTGTTTATTTGGGGTTTGTTTGTTTGTTTGTTGATCTCACCAGTTTGCTTTTTAAGACCTTCCTAAACTCTTGTGTTTTTCTCTCCAGGGCTTACAACACTCCCTCATAATTACAGATGAGCCCCTCAACTAGGTTGCTAATTTGTGCTTTTTTTTAATCTCCTGGATATACATATTTGATTAGGTAAATTATATTCAAGACCTGGAATTTCCAGCACAATTTTTAAAATCCAGTTTCAGTGGAATCAGGGTGATTTCATGGGATATTATAATAATTAGGAAGTTAGGTTTGGGATTAGGAAAAGGATGCTGAAATACTTACCAAATTCCCCAACAGGTATTTTTTGTTTGTTGTTAATACAGGTAAACTATAGACCACCATCTAATTTGGGAATTGCTGTTCCACTCACAAAAAATTTTTATAATGCAGACCCCAGCAAACCTAGACTGAGAAATTATTTTCAAGGATCAAAGGTAAGCTTTGGTTACTGGTCTTTTCAGTCCTTTGAATGCCATGATTTTTAAAAATTATACAAATGTTATATGCCTTGCTCTTGTGCATTTATCATTACGTTAATATACAAGTGCATTCATAAATCACAAGCCACTTGTAATAATGAAAAACAGTTGCAAACCCCTTTCCATCTCTACTCCACCATTTAGGAGCTTATATGTGAACAAATGATAATCATTTAGTCTCACTGACTCAGAAACTGGATTACTGTTTATTCATTCTTTGATCTCGCAATCTCAGATCAATGGATATCTTTTCCACAGGCCTCTGGAAAGTACAAACAATGTGCTAACAAGTCAAACCGAGCTGAGTGTCAATGTGATATTAATATGAAGCTGTCGTTTTCTGTTGCCTTTTCAGACTGTAAAGAGAAGGTAAGAATTAAGTACCCCCTAACTGAACTAATGTGTTTGAAAAGATATTCTAGAGGTAATGTTTTGGGAGATGGGGGCTGGGTTTACAAAGACACAGTAACATTCAGAACCAAATATAATAAACTACATCATATTTAATTAGCAATACATTTTTTTAAAAAGTGTGAGAGGCACACTTCCCTAAGAAAAGGATTCCAAAAATGGACTGTCACAGCCAAACCCATTTTTTACCACCTACTTTATTTCAGATGGTAGGAACAGATATATCAGGAAGTTTCTGAAGTTCACAGGAGGGTTAGTATGTAAACATACCTTCCTTGAAATGTCTTTAAATACCCACATCTTGGGATTTAAAGAAAAACATTGATACTTCAAATTTCAGTTGAAAACATTATACTTGAAAACAGAGTCACTTGTTGAGATGGGCAGCTATAGAAATCAGATAGATGATAGATAGATAGATAGATAGATAGATAGATAGATAGATAGATAGATAGATAGATAGATAGAGATACGGTAGTAATCTTTGTACAGCAGTAACATGCATGCCATGGGTGCTGCTTGGGCTTCTTGTAGCAAGGGGACATCTAGAATGGGTCTGAACTGAAGCGTTATCCAAAACAGGATTGTGTCCTAGTAGGTTTCAGTATATTTCCATTCATCATGCCCATTATAGATTTCATGTACTGCTGTGGCACTTCTACCTCCTCGTCCACTGAGAAAATAATAGAATTAGATGTCATTAATATCACCCCAAATCCTTGTGTCAGGCTTCTGTCAACAAGTTAGACTACATACAATCATTAAAAGGCAAAGAAGTCTGATAAGAAGATCTTGTAGAAAAGCTGATGAAGCTCTTAAGAAAGAATCCCAGTGAGTGCTCTCTGTCAAATGCAAACCTAAGTACAATCAATGTGTTTTTTTTTCTGGCCCTTGAGAGTTGGGGACATCTGTTTCATATTTACATAATGATTTTGTCTGGGCTGAGAATAAAAAAAAAGAGCAACTGGTTTAAATTAAATAAATAAATACAACGGTGGTCCTTCAGGACCAACAATTTGTCATCTACTTTCTAGCCAAACATAAAGAAATATCACACTGCTCAAGACTTTGTCCATTTTCCATCACCTTTTCACAGACAATCTAGAAAGACTGTAAGAGAGAAACCCCAACCTACCATTTTCATGAAAGCTTTGGCAGTTCCAGTAAGACAAGTCTCAGTAGACCAGAGAACATTTTCCTGCTTTTCCCAGCTGAACCTATAGCTGCGGACCATTGTTCCAAAAGGCCAAGGCTCTGTCTTTCTCACCTGAAAGGAACAAGCTGGTCAATTTCAGACTTGTTGCTGTTTCAAATTTTTGCAGAGTGGAAGACTAGTTCAAATGGTTCATGAGACTAAAATTAATAAAATGTGGGGGGTCATCTCTTACAGGATGCAGTGCAAAGTTACATCATAGTGGAAAGATCCCACCCAAGGAAGGATAGATAGGAAAAAAGATCCTACAGCTTTGCAGGACTTTCATCATTTTTCAGCCTGCTTGATGACTCCCAGCAGACTGGGTTCTGCTTTGTGGCAGAAGAACACCAAAATAATGTTTTTTTATTGCAGAATTTCTTCCTGGAGTTAACTGGAAATATACATCTGCAGGTAGTGGAGTGCAGAGATTCCTTTCTGAGGATCTGTTCGTGGAGTGACTATTGGCCTCTAGAGTTCCCTGTAAGACATTGGTGGGTGGGAGAGAGAGATGGAAAATAGTACGCAGAGTTTCTCTTCTGAAGCCCAGTTTCTCTAACTTCCTATTTCTCAAAGGGAAGAATGGTCTGATACAGATTGCCCCACTGACCCCTGACTTGTAATAGAATTAGGTGACTTTAAAATAGGTTTTTGTGGGACCCTTTGTTGTCTGCGTGCTATCCCATTTAAAGCCATGCACAGTTGCTGTTACATTGGTAAAAAAAACAATGATTTTAACATCTGCTGTCTCTATGGCTCATTTGTCTTTAGGCTCTGCGAATGAAATTTCCAGTACTAAATCTTCCACTCTATTTTGTTGTTGAGGATGAGGGTTATTCTGTAAACCTGACATCTCCTTATTTTGTCACCATAAAAGAAATAAACAACAGAGTAAACTGGAAAATTCCAGGTAAGAAGCAGAAGAACGGGGTTCAGAAGGATTTTTTCTGAGAAATTCTATTCAAAGTATGTGTGTTGCTGTGTTCTTTAATGCTGTCTTCCTTGCCATACTATATAATAACTTAAAGTGCAAAATACCATTTTCCAGATCTGTTTACTTTCATTTTCATTTTCATTTTCACTTTCACTTTCACTTTCACTATTCTTGAAAAGTTTCTCCCAACCTCTTTCCACTCAAACAGTAACCACAATGAAGAGTTATGATGATACTCTGCTTTACCAAGTTTTAAGTTTGCCATTTCATTACAAATTATCATCATAACAAAAAAAACTGTTGCAGATAGCTCTCTATTGTATTTCTAAAAGCTTCTACATTTTTAGCTTTAGTTTTTACAAAAGGATATCTTTTTGCAAATGATTAGCTAATTCATCCTTTTTTACTGTATATAGGATTAATTTTCCACTGAAATTTATTATCGGACAATACATGGAACTATCACTCAGAGACTATTTTAACTATTTTTTTCAGGTACCAAAAAAACATCAAGTATGTTAAAACTAAGAAAACAGTTGAAGTCTACTGTCAAAATCAAGGTGTATAATCCAGAAGGGCTAACTATATCATTAATTGTAAGCTTCTGATAAAATACATATTTTTAATAAAAAAGCCAAAATCTACAATTACAACAATCTGACATATCTGCCAGTAAAACTCAAAATATTTTAAAAGGGGCAAAGCTTTAATCACCTTGTCAGGGCCACTAGCTTGATGCCTCCTGCAGATTCCACTGAGTAGAATGTCTGGCACAAAAACGTAACATTAGGATCTCCATATTTCTACCTGCTACTTGAGTTCAAGGGTATCTACATGTAGCCATTCCCCTAGGCAAATCTGTTCTTCATGGGGCAGGCAATTAAACTGCCATTACGTTTTCTTGAAGGGAGAGGTGCCCCAGTTTACCTAGAGTCTGGGTGGGGCAGAGCAGGATGTCCCCCTTCCTCAAGACTAGGCCTTTAAACAAATGGCACCAATTTTCTCCTTTAATCAAGGGTGATAAGATCCAAGCTGTTTACTGTTTTGGAACACATTATGCTAATACAAACCAGTGCAGACATAAAGAATAAAGCATTTTTATTTTGAATCCCACCCCACCCTGCTATAGGGCTACCGTATCTAAGCTGCAAAAATCTGGATGACCATTAGAGGGCAGCAAGGAGATATGTGCCAACTAGCCATCATCCAGGTTTTTGCATCTCAAATAGGAGTGACATTTGCCACCCCCATGAAACTACAGGTAGTCCTCAACTTATGACCATTTGTTTAGTGACCATTCAAAGTTACAAGAGAGCTGAAAAAAGTTACTTACGACCTGTCCTCGCACTTACAACCGTTACAGCATCCCTGCAGTCACATGATCAAAATCCTGGCACTTGGCAACTGGCATGTATTTATGATGTTTGCAGGGTCCTGGAGTCATGTGATCACCATTTGTGACCTTTCCAACTGGCTTCCGACAAGCAAAATCAACGGGGGATGCTGGATTCACTTAATGACCACATAATTCGCTTAACAGCCGCAGCAAAAAAGATCATAAAATTGGGTGTGGTCATGTGATGCCTCATTTAACAACTGCATCACTTAGTGACTAAAGTTCTGGTCCCAGTTGTCGTTGTAATTTGAGGACTACCTATAAAAGAACTTTTCTTACACAAAAGAAGTCCAGCAAGGCAAGCAGATTCTTCACCACTGACATATCTGGGGAAAATGTAAATGAGATTGGCATCACAAGGCACAGACCTGTTAAACCTTTCCTCCTTGGTCATGATCTTGGTCAAAATGACCAAACAAAGAAGTGGCAATTTTAACTATAGGGAAAATTTTTGTTTTGGCACCAATGGGAAAGTTTTCCCTTCCTAATGCTGATTACCACCCTACTGATGCATCTTAAATTTGGGTACTTGTATCTCAACTTTAGTCAAAAATCCTAAATCTTAAATCGTATTTGCTTAAATCATGTGATTTTGCTATCTATGATTTGCCAAATAAACTACAGTTAGCTGGTGGTTCACACATTGTATTAAACAATTCAGGATAAATATTCGCACAATATTCTCCATTTTTAATAATTTCTCAATACAAAGAAAAAGCAAACTGCACCATGATATTCATGTTCATGAATATTCTAAATTAGGGGGAGGCAGAATTGGCCTAGACAGACAGATAGACAGACGACAGATGATAGATGTAGCACACACTTAAATCTCTATCCATCCCCACCCAAATCAAGACACATATCTAAAACCAATCAAGTTATTTAGGGCAGCAAATCCCAATTTGGAAATAAAGTAAAACAGTAATAGAGAAAATAATTAATTTCCATTCATGTCATTCAAAACATACGTTTTAATAAATAACATTAATTTTAAAAGATTAAGCAATGTTAGAAAATGTATTTGTAGCATAAGAAATATTATTATGCACTAATAAAAATAATGTTTCTTTTTAACAGGGATCCGAGCTTTTTCATTTTAGAGTATCCACTATTCCTGGAGTCTCCTTTTGTAATTTATTTGATGAATTTCAGGTATATATTTTTTATTAGTGCCAAAATATAGTATTACATATCATCCATAAAAAAGAACACAGAAATCTGAAACAAATCCCAAATATATAGTTAGTTACTTCGGCAAGAATTATTTATATTAGCTGTACAGATGATACAGATATGACAAGCAAAAACCCTGTGTTCCACAAATTTGAGCGACATTGTCAGTAGGGTTCCCCCCAAGAAAGTCAGTGTGATACAATTGCTAGAAACAGAGCATTGACAGAAGGGCAAATACTGCATCCAGTCTTGATAGCCCCCAACGTAATAAAAGAGCCCCCAGGCACAGGTAGACTCTCTGTTCCTTTCTTCTTAGCACATGGAACCTATCCTGCTTCTTTCCACAGAAAGTAAAGACTGATACTTTTGTTCTCCCACAAATCTGAGCCCCTGCTTGTCCCTTTCTAGAAATTAAGCAAATATACCATAGATTATTAGGGAACTCAGATATAACATCATAAGAATATGGCAGGGATTGATTGATTGATTGATTCATTGATTAATAATCAATCAATTTTTATACTGTATTTGAATCTTTGAACACCCTTGAAATTAAAACTCAACTGAAAGAACTCTTTCTACTTCTTTACTATTATATCGTTTCAAATGTGTGTTTAATCTTGCAATACTAGCCTTGCCTTCAGCGGTATGCTTACTAATGTAAACATGAATTATCTATCCCACCTACAAACTTTTAAAGGAGTTACTTTTCAAATTACCAGAATATTTTTTATTGCAGATTTATGTTGATGATTCACCACTGGCTTTTCCAGGACAGTACCTCATCGGTACCATTGTAGCCATGTCAGTCGGAGGCATTCTCTTTGTGGCCTTTCTTCTGCACACCTATGAAATCCAGATAGGGAAATTTTTAAAGAGGAAACTAAACAGAAGCAAAGTAGAATCAAAAACTTCAGTTGCCACAGCTTCAGAAACATCTAGTGCTAACACTGAATTGTAATTGCTGGAACAGTATTCTCACTTCCATGCCAATATGTGGCTGTTCTTTTTTCTTATCTGGCCCACAAGAATTGTAGGCTTTTGTTACAGTTCTTTTTTCTTGTTAGATAACATAAAGAATGTTCTTTTATATCTTAGCATGACATTAGTCTAGTCACTCTTGTCATAAACTTTCTTAGTTTTTGAGTGGAGAAGTTGGTTATATATGCATTTATTTTTACAAAAGTATGGACTGATGTTCAGAAGATGTCATCCAACAATATAGAATAAAATAATTAAAATATAAAATAAAATACATTATTAAATATACACCTATGTCTGTATTTATTAAGTACCCATTATTTCTTGATTAAAAGTTATGTAGAGCAAATGCAGCAGTAATTGCAAGCATTTCTTATTTATGTTAATGCATTGCAAAAACAATGAAAGTCCTCTAAACAAAGTTACAAACAAACATTATGAATGCATTATGTATTTTATTATAGGGAGAAATTCCCTAATTATGAGCCTGATAAAATACAGGTTAAAATATACATTATGCTGAGATCTCTCCCTCTTCCCCAAAAAACTAAATAAAGAGGAACATTTTGGGATTTTTAAAAAGTTATTCAGAGATAATTTCAAGGGATCATAAAAGTGCAAATAGCAAAAAGAAAGAAAGAAAGAAACTATAGTTACACATGTGCTTTATACATCCAAGAATTTGAAACAGGAGGCAAAGATATTGTATTTTTTTAAAATAATGTCTCTATAGATGAATAGTGCTAGTTCATTAACATACAGCATGAGAATGCCTAAGAGAAAAAAATGCATGATATAAAGTGGGATCTGAAATAAAATTTTATGGTATACAGTATAACAGAAACATAGAATCCAAACACAATACTCTATTCTCCTCTCTTTCCCTTTCTCTCTCCCCCCACCCCAAAGTGATTCCCAAACTATTTATGGATCATGAGCATAGTCATTTGGCTGGCTTGGGAAAAGGAAGCATTATAGTTTGTTTAAACTATGTATATAAAGCCGGCCAGGTGACCTTGGGCCAGTCACTCAGCCCAACTCACCTCACAGGTTTGTTGTTGTGGGGAAAATAGGAGGAAGGAGTATTAGGTAGGTGCACCGCCTTGAGTTATTTATAAAAATAATAAAGGTGGGATAAAAATTAAATAAATAAAATATACTGCAAAACTTAGGATTTTCCCAAACAAGTTTATTCTTTATTGGGCTCCTTTTGGTTCCATTTAGCTTGATATTTGGATGGGGCGCGGTGGCGCTGCGGGTTAAACTGCTGAGCTGCCGATCGGAAGGTCGGCGGTTCGAAACCGCGCGGCGGAGTGAGCTCCCGTTGCTAGTCCCAGCTCCTGCTCACCTAGCAGTTCGAAAACATGCAAATGTGAGTAGATCAATAGGTACCGCTTCGGCGGGAAGGTAACGGCGTTCCGAGTCGTCATGCTGGCCACATGACCTGGAAGTGTCTATGACAACGCCGGCTCCAAGGCTTAGAAACGGAGATGAGCACCGCCCCCTAGAGTCGGACACGACTGGACTTTACGTCAAGGGAAACCTTTACCTTTACCTAGCTTGATATTTATCACTTGAGTTTCCCACTGGAATGATTATTTTTTTTATTATTGTTACACTAAACTAATCAGCAAAGCATCATCATCATCATTAAAGGATGTATCCCACCTCAAAACTTACAAGTATAACCATAGAAAAGGCATTGAAAAAGGCCAGGAAAGAAACAAGAAGAACTCCAAAAAACATGGACCATGGAATGCTCAAAGGCTGTCTTCCTTTCCCCTTTGATAGACCAATTCAAATGTTTACAACACATATAAAAAATCCAGCACTGCAAAATCAGGTGCAGGTTTCTCATCCCAGTATTGTATAATAATTGTTTTAACTGCCTCCCATGATTGAAAAATCCACTGTTTTGATAGATGGTAGATTTCAAATCTGAGGATATAGTCAAAAGCATTTTCGATATACTGAAATGGACCCAGAATCATGTTAACAATGCTGTTGATGTCAGCCCTAAATGTAATACCATAGGATAAGATCTAACCATATTAGTTACTGTTCCAATTTCTGTCTTCCATGTCCAGTAATAAGGTGATTACACCCAACCCTTATTCAACATTTTCTAAGTTACAGTAAGATGTTTTTGTTGTTACCTCATTTTAAGATCATAAGAAACTAATTTCACATTGTTTAATGTAGCCTGCCATTGGTTTATCTAGAAAGGTCATTCAATCTTGTTATTCTAAAGGTCACATGAATAATATCAATTTATTCAGATCCCTATAAGAAAAGATTGCTGGATTAGGAACCCCACATAATTCTCTGAAACCTCTAACTTTTGTGAGGTGTCAGAAGCTGCAATCACATCTGGACAAAATAAACCAAATAACAAGTATGTAAGGTGAATATGTTGAATATGTTGCCAAGAATGGAGTAGATTTCTAATTTTCCATCCTATAGAACCAGAAGTTTAGAATAAAGATAAACATTACCATCTAGTGGTATATATACAAACTGCAGTTTGCAGAAACTGCTTTAGATCTTAGCTTTGGGGGGGGGGAAGAACTTGAAATTAAACTTGCAGGCACAGAATATTACTTTTCAGACAGAAAAATGAAATGATAAGACACAAAAACTGCATGCTAAAGAAAGCAAGCACTGAGAACTATTAAAGATACACATCCCTATTTGTCTTTGAATGACACTATTGGCTTTGAATTTTATATCCTAAAGTCTGTTAGTAGCTCCTGCAGACATACAGTCTTTGGCACACATGTGCTGCAGATAAGACTTTTCTTTGGTAGATAGTAGGGTAACAACTGGTTGCTTTTTGCTTGCCCAGCTGATTGGTGCACTCCCATACAGGATTTACAATCTGTCTTGTATTTTGCTCTGTTGGCATACATGTAGCTTACCACTTACAGAGTATTGACTGGTAGTTGGAGAGTTAGGAGTGTAGTTCCCGTAGGTTTCTTGACTGGAATCCAATCTTATTTGGTTGATGCCTTCCTACACAGGAATCTGACTGCTTTGGCAATGTCTGGCCTTTTCACTTCCCTACTGCCGTCCTGTAATTTCCTTGTTTGAAGTCTGCTTTATGTATTGAGTTTCCATTGGTGCACTGACCTCATTTCCTTCATTCAGCCTCAAACACTGAAGAAGATCCTGTCTTCTGTTTCTGGCTGAAGAGGTAGCTTCCATCCTACACGTCTTCTATCTGGAGGCCAAGGTAGTAGGAGCCGCTTCCCAGCTCTTTCACATCAGTTTCATTGAGGTTCTTTCAGTCTCTCGGCTATCATTTTTTTCTTGGTAGCAAATGACTAAATAATCCACAAATGTAAGGATAGATGTCCATCTGTTGTTTTGAATCTGGAATAAATACGGGGGTCAGTTTTACCATCCATGGACTCCTCCTTGACAAATACATGGTTCAGCTTTTCATTCCAGGCTCTAGCTGCTTGCTTCAGGCTGTAGATGCTCTTCTGAACTTGCACACCAGATCTTCTTTCTCAGGTTCCTCAAAACTGATTGGTTGCTGCATGTAGATGGCTTTGTTGATTTCTTCATGCAGGAATACAATCTTTGCCTAAAGGCAATATTATATTTACATCTGGTAATTGTATTTATATTTTAGATGTTGTTATGGTTACTGTTTTAATGTGCTAGCTTTATTGTAAACTGCCCAGAGTCCCCCTTTTGGGGGGGAGATGGGTGGTGGCAAAATTTGAAAAATAAATAAATAAAATAAATGAATCTCATTAGAGAGATATTGGACTTTGATTTCTAGACCTGAATATGGTGATAGATCCTTGAGGTACTCCATTCTCTGCAAAACAAATGGTTGAGGCATTGTGGCAGCACCAACAGCAAGTAGATACACAAATAATCAACCTGCATAATGCAATGAAACAGCTAGCACAGAATTTGGGATACAGCTTACCTCAGCTGGGAACAGCCTCCAAAGATGCTGCACAACCAGTGTTACTCCACTCTCCTGAAAGTCTACCCAAGAGGTTCAGGGGGGCTCAAGGTCAATTCCTGACTTTCAAAACACAGTGTAAATTGTTCATGATGGGCACACCAGTGGAATTTCCTACAGATTGGACCAAGGTTCCCCTTGTTCTTAGCCTGCTGAAAGAGGGAGCAGCCATATGGGCAGTTCTACCCATTGACAGCAATGAAGCCATGTTAGTAACCCTTTTCCCTGTTGCTTGCTCAGACTCCAATGATGTGGAGTCCATGCAAATAGGAGTGATGATGAGGTCACTCACTACGAAAGAGAAACAATGAAAGGGAAACTTTGGATTGTGTTTTTACACCAGTGCACTTAGTCCAATATCTGACATTATGCCATTGCATTTTATAACCCCTGTTAGCCTTTGCACCTCCAGGGGTTAGAAATCCAGCTCAGAGCTCTTTTGCCTCTAGGGCAACTGCCAATTTCATGGATGAGGCTATTGTGTCACAGTTTAGCTTACTACTGGAAAAGCCTATAGGCTGACTTCAAACACTTAATCCTGATATTCACAACGTCAACACCACCAAATGCAGGTGGTGGACTCTTTTTCATCCCCCCTCCTCACTTCTGCCTGCACCTCCTTCATTGCCAGAAAAGTATGCAGATTTTTCCATTGTTTTGTGGGAAGAAGAAACCGCGACTTTGCCTCCACATTGGACTATCAACTTCATACCTGGGGCCCAGATCCCAGCTAATTGGCAATACTCCATGTCTACTCAAGACTTAACTGATTTAAAAAAAATTTCTGGACAACAATCTGAAAAAAGGATTTATCCACCCTTCCTGCTCACATCTGTGCCTCTGTTTTTTTTAAAAAAGGAAGATAATTCTTAAAGACCTGCTCATGATTAGAAGCTTCTAAATTATGTGGCCACTACAGATCACTACTCACTGCCTCCAATAAACTTGATCAATTTGAGGCATTTACAATTTGATTTGGATGAAAGAGGGATGTAAATACTTAACCTTTGACACTTGCTATGGCAAATATGAATTCACAGGAATGCCCTATAATTTAATTAACTGTCCAGCTGTATTTTTCAGATTCATGAATGAGATATTTTCAGATATTTTGTGCAAGTATATAATAGTTTATCTGGATTACATTTTGATTTTTTTCAGAAAAAGCCATTTATTCTACTTACATCGGGAATGCGTTTCAGCTCCTTTCCAAAAACAAACTCCGCTACATTGGGAAAATGTCTGTTTGATCTTCCTCAAGTAGACTATTTGGAGTATCAGAACTCTAGAGAAGGCATGCAGATGGATTCTGCAAAAGTTCAGTCCATACTTTTATGGCAGGCACCTAGAAATGCAAGGGATCTCCAGGATTTTCTAGACTTTGCCAACTTTTATTGAAGTTTTTTCACTGATTTTGCAGAGTGCTCAAGGCCATTAACTTCTGAAAAAAGAATGTGAATTTAAATGGTCTACTCAAGAATAAGCCACTTTTTAGGATTTGAAAAGTGTCTTTTTATGCCAGTTGCTACAGCCTCCCCTTTGCTGTGCAAACTGACTTGCACTTTTTACCTGAGACTCCTTCTCCTGCCTGAACAGAACTATGATGTCTTCAACAGAGTTCCTGGCAAGAATATCAGCATTCCAACCATGGAAACATTTCTTAGAGGGGTTGACACATCCAGTACAGGTGTGGACAGATCCCAAGAATATGGAGCCCCCGGAGAAAGCCCAAACCCTCACAACATTAGATCAGGTATGCACAATTTTCTCTTGCTTCAGTTTATATATCACCTATGTTTGTAGCTCACAAATTAAACTTTCATGTGCCCTATCATGCAAGCTTGAGTTTAACATTCCCTGTCTGTTTCCTCCTTACACACAATCTTGAAACCTGACAATTTTGCCTTACCCCCAAGAAGAACTCTCAGGCAGAAGATCAGTTGGATCAGATTTGCTTATAACAACAGGATCATATATTCAGATGGATGGTATCCAGGAAGACCCACAGACATTATTTTTCTCTTTCTATGACTAAAGGGCAGTTGTTTTGCAATGACTGTTTATATGTTCCTTGCTCTCAGAAACGAATTGCAACTTCGCCATGACAATAAAACTGCAGGGAGTTCTGGTGGCCAAAAGTGAAAGCAGATGCTAAAAACTATGCATCATCTTGTCATGTCTAGTGCCAGGCCAAGGCCATCACTTCTCAACTGGCTGGTTTGCTCCAGTCAATCCCCTCTCACAGGGGATGATGGGACACAATTTCTCTGGATGATATTATTCACTTTCCAGGTATGCAAGGTTATGCAACCATTTTGGTGATAGTGGACCTATTTACCAAGATGGCTCATTTTATTTCATACAAGAGACTATCAACTGCTTTGGAGATTGCAAAATTCTTCCTAGATGATGTTTTTCAGTACTGGAGTTTAGTCAATCATGTAATCACAGATTGGGGCTCTCAATTTATACCCAGCTTCTAGAAAGCCCTCTTCCATTTGCTGAATATTCATATACATTTGTTATCATCTCATCAAATGGACAGAGAAAACTAACACTATGCTGGTACAATTTTTGTGTTGTTACATTTCCTATGAACAGGAGAATTGGCCTAATTTGTTATTTGCAGAATTTGTATATAGCAACTCTCTGCTTTACCTGATCAGCAGGTCTCCCTTTCAAGCAGCTTTTGATTATAATTTCTGCCATTTGCCCTCTACAACTCCTGTCTCTTTGGTTCCATACAGCAGATGTACATAAGCAAGAAGGCACCCAGATTGCTGTGGGGGATTGGGTACCGTTTTTTACTGAGTTTTTTTAGCTTCTTCCTATCCATCTAAGTAGCTAAACTTAGAAGGAGACTAGCAGTTTATTGGACCCTTCTCTATCATAGATCAGATCAACCCAGTGGCCTTCCATTTGCAATTGTCCATCTCAATGAAAATATATCCAGCATTTCTCCATTCTTTTCTTTTCTAGTGTGGGCGGGACCTTCCTGTCCCTTACATTCAGCATCTTCTCCTTCCTACCAGTTCTCATAGATGGGGAAAAGGAATACAATATGGGATTTATTCTGGATTCTAGATGATGGATGGGGAGGCTTAAATATTTGATTCACTGGAAGGGCTACCTGGACACAATTCTGGAAAGTGGCAGGGGATGATCATGCACTACAATTTCAAAGAGTCTGTCCACTTCATCATGAGTCACAGGGTCAAACTCTTCTCAGATAACCAAGCAAGATCATGCCTCAGGCACCTCCATAGGACCTGAACAGCTAAAGTCTAACTGAACAAATCCTAGCAGATGCCTAGAATAGTCTCCCCAAGGGCACTGCAAGAGCAATTGGTTCATGCAATAGGCACAGAAAACACAAGGCCATCAGTCTTGATCTCTTTCCACCATCTATGATTGCATCAATATATTTTCTGCAGTATTCCATCACAGCAAAAGTTGAAGAACTTTTTAAGCATCTTAATTGATACCACTTCTGAAGAATAAAAAGGAGAAAAGAAAA
This sequence comes from Candoia aspera, assembly GCF_035149785.1. NCBI lineage: Eukaryota > Metazoa > Chordata > Lepidosauria > Squamata > Candoiidae > Candoia > Candoia aspera. The sequence goes on along the minus strand of NC_086153.1, from coordinate 305,526,509 downwards.
GTAATGAAGTGAGATGAATAAAAAGCTGGCTTTCCCCTCAAGCGTTGGGATAGGGTGAGGCTGGCGCCCAGCGATTGTGGGGGGTTTTATGTATTGCAGAGTGTTGGCTTAAGGTGCTGTGAGTTGGCTCATAAGATGGGTGGCCATGAGGAAGGAAGGAAAGGAGGAGCAAGGAAGTTAATTAGTTGCTGGTTGTAAGCACGCAAAGCTACTGAACAAAGCTGCTGTCGCTTTTATTTGTTGTGACTAAGCCCTCCCAGCGGAGGGTCATTTTACTGAAGGAGCACATGGTTTGTTCATACTTCAGCCTGCTTGGGTAGTCCAGCCGAAGGAGAGTTTTCCGGGAATAGGTTTTTGGACGTATGAGGAGCCGGTCCCCAGCGCTTGGGCAAATAAGGTTTCGAATTTTTTCGCTACCTGTGCGAGAAATGTCTTTTAGAAAATGGTCTTGGCCGCAGCAAAAGAAAAGAAAATCGGAGCGAACATCATAAATTCTTCGCAGGCTGCTGGAGACATGGGGTGGCAGTTTTCCTTTCTCATGGGAAAGTTTTCAATGCTTTCCACTGGGTCGAGGAATCAGATGCGAAGAGCGCCTTTCAACGGAGCCATCCTTCCAAGCTACGCGAAGGCTGCGGGCCCTTTAAATGTTCGCGACCGGCCCGTGCCGCCTTTGGCTGGGAGACCCCGTGTCTCCAGTGAGAGGTGAAACCAAGATGGCGGCCGAATAGTGACTGAGGCTGAGCCAGAAGGACACGAACGGCCGCCGCTTCAGCCATCCTACCCACCCGCGGAGGGGATTTGCTTCTTTGCCGGGTGCACGGAAAGACTCAGGAGGCGCGGAAGGAACGAGGGAGCTTGGTGGGAGTGCCAGCAGCATCCGGAAGAGCGGGGGCAGGAAGAACATGGCGGCGGCATCGCGTTGAGTACAGTCGTCGCTGCTCGTGAGGGACATCTTGTCAGAGGAGACGGGGCACCGACACCACCTGCGAGCCCGCCCCACACGGCCAGCTTCCTCTCCCCGCCCCCATCCCAGCGAGCCACGGCGTCCCCCGCCCCCTGCTTAGGTCGCGGCCTTCCCCGGGAAGAAGGGGCGGTTCCGTTTCGGTCCCTTAGCCTGGCTAACGGAGCGCGAGGAAAGGGGCTTCGGGCCTAGCAGCGCCTTGCACAATAGGGCCTGGCCGAAGGTGAACCGGCCCCTTCTTCCCGTGCTTCCCTTTTTCCCCTCCGCTGGCCTCTTAACCCCTTCTCCTAATGCTGCCCCAGCAGTATCCACGGATTTTCCTCCCCGTTCCCTTGGCGTTTTTACCTCTCCTTCTGAGAGCTTTTAGTATGACCAGCTAATCCTTCCCACTTTTCCTGTCACTGGTCTGTTTTCCACTTGCTCCTTTTCCGTTCACCTCATTTGCCCCCTAACTAGCGTTAGTCGGCTGCACTGGTGAATTCTCTTATTTGTTCTTGCTTTGAATCACCTATGTAACCTAGATTCAGTTCCTCTTAACTGACTGTTTCCATTTTCATCGTCGTCTTTTTATTCTCTTCTGGTGTTCTTCTGTTTCTTCCCTTGAAGCCTTAGCGCTGTTATTTCCTGTTCTATTCTGCAAAGCTACCATTTCACTGAAAAAGTTCTGTGCTCTCACAATAGTGTTACCTCCTGTTTTAAGCTGCCCCCCTTTTGGGGTGATGAGGCAGTTACTTTAACAGCACCAATAAAAAGACCTGTTTGGGGTATTGTGTGGGACTCTTGCTCCCTTTTCTGCTCCCCTTCATTGAGGGGGGCACAGCCCCCCATCACAGCTCAGCTTGATAGACTATCATAGACCCTTGTGGTTTGGAAAAAGGCAGAATGACCGATACCCGGAGGAGGGTGAAGGTTTATACGTTAAATGAAGACAGACAATGGGATGATCGTGGCACTGGACATGTGTCCTCTGGCTATGTGGAAAGGCTGAAGGGCATGTCCCTGCTTGTCAGGGCGGAGAGTGATGGTAAGTATAGCTAACAAGTATACATCAAATATACTCATCCCTGTGTACATGAATTCTGGCACATGTCAGTAATTAGATGTGGGGCAGTGAATTTCTGTACTGCATAGTTTGAGAGGGTGAGAGTCAGGTAAGGATTATTTTCTATATGATGGCTGTCATAAAAGGTAATTCTCCACATGTGTTCGTGTTGGTTGTCTAACAGTCATCTCAGTATGCGGCTTTAAATTCTTCTAGGTGGCAGACTATAGGTGGTGTTTATTTAAAGTGTTAATTATGTTTTTCACCTAGACATTGAGGACTTTTCCTATGAAACTTACTTAAATAACCTAATTGACTGAGCTTATAGTATTCTTGTTTAACTCACATATAGGCCATTAAAATGCAAGTTACAGGGCCAAATAAATATTTAACAGGGTATCCAAATCTTCTGTGTGTTAGCTTAGAAACTTTATAGACCATTAAAATAATTTGTCACACCTTCCTTATCCTGTGGAGACAATAGCAAAATTTGCTTACCTTTTAATGAACATAAACACTGTCTATTTTTATCCACTATCTTCCCTTATATTCTTAGAATAAGTGGAGAAGAAAGTGATTTAAAAAAATCTGGTCCTGATAGTGATTTCTTACTCTGTAAAGTGATAGAAGTATTCTTTGACATTGATATTTAACAAACATGAATATAGTCTGCTTTTTTATTATGAGTATTTGCACACATTTTCATGCTTTTTATTCTGTGGGCATTCAGACATTCAGTTTAGACAGTTGTTTTTTTATTGCTACCATTAAGGAGCAAACTGTTGTGAAATCAATTGCTGTTACCATAAAAAAAGGTACAGGTACAGATACGATAAATTAAAACCATTAAAATATTTTGAGATAGTTCTGTAATGTTTAAAGATTTTTTTTGTTGTTGCATGGATGTAAACATGTACCACTGTTGTCATTCCTTGTTACTGAGCAATGTGTTGGGTGCAAATGAACCATGTGGATGGAAAACCTTCTGTGTCCTCTTCATCTAATTAGCATCTTTGTGGCAAGTCACAAAGACCTACTCATATAGCCTCAGTCATATGATTAGAAAAGTCCAGCCTGTTTCAGTGGCATGGAATTCACCAAAATCACGTATCATGATGCTGATGTAATGATGCAAAGCTAAATAAAATAATGAGGATTTTACTGTGATTCATCCTATAGTGAATTGTTTATAGTGCAGACCAATGCAGCTGCACTCCAGAATTAATTTTATTAAGTGGAGCTTGCACCTAGGAAAGTAGATAAAGGATTACTGTCAAAAGAGCATTTTCTTAGGGCTGAAGTTCTCAGGGTGACATGTTGTAAAGCAATAAAACCAATATAGCATTTAACCCATCATAATAAGAAATTTCACTCTAGTCTTACTGCAGGTTTATTCAATATTATTTGGAACAGATTTTTGGGGAAAAGGACATATTTCTTTTCTAATTTTGAAATATTTGCTCCACTTTCATATTAAAATATGTAAATACGTTTTTGATATTTTGTGAAAATGTTTCGATTTCCTATATCAGTTTCAGTTAACTGTCTTTATCTTTGTGCTCTAAGGCAACAATCGTAACCAAACACATCATCTTTGGTAAGGGTGTTAATAATTGAACCAAGAACTTTATGGTTAAAGTTTAGCAATGCAAAACTTCCTTCTAGCTGAGCTTTGAGGAAATGACAGCTTTAAGAGCAGCTTTGTTCTGTGATTTACCTCAAAGATGTTTCTATTTTCTTAAGAATTTTTCAGTTATTTTCAGAATGTTTTACACAATCATATTGTAAAAACTATGTTAACATAGTTCTCTGTGACAGTGTACACTGGGAATCGGTTTCAGGAACAATTACAGATTGTTCTCTCTGACATAAATACCTCTTCACCACCACCCCAATTTCTCAACTCTAATTCAGCCTTACCAATGTGTTTTATCTGTTTTATGGTTTGTTTTTTTGGTTTTGTAGGCCACCCAGAGTCGTTGGAGGTGGGTGGCTTATAAAGGCAAATAAATAAATTAAATCTGGTGTTTGGAGATGTTTTAGACTACAGTTCCCAGATTTCATGATTGTACAGAATGTCTGGATGATACCAGGTTGGAAAAAAAAACGTAGTTCTTTTGATCCACTGATTTGGTAAATTATAAACTATGGCTAAAGGTAGGAGAAAATCTTTTGTATTGCATACAGCGTGTTGCCTCTTTCTAACTGGGACAGTGAGCTCAAATCAGTAGTTTCAGTGATCTGGGAAATAATCTTTAGAAACTTGTTTAAACTCAAGCCTGGAAGGTTCATATTGCCACCTACTATTTTTAAATGATTCAGTATTCAATAGTGTGACTGGCCTATTAAACTTGGCTAAAAAAGCAGTTTTTTATGTGATGCTCTTTTTGTGAAATTTGTAGTAGCTTTTCTAGCTTATCTCTGTATCATTGATTAACTCTGTACTACATTTCTGGTTGTACAGAATAGTGACAGACTTTCTGTTTATCCCTTCCAAAAGCTTAGAAAATGTGTGATTTGTTGATTTTTCCATCTGGATTTTTTCCCATAGTTTTTATCATCCTGAATATTTTATTAGAGGGAAAGTGTGTCCAGAATGTTATACTGAAAAAGTTTGCTTGCCCAGTCTAACTCTTGCTTTAATCCATTTTAAATATTGTAAGGTTTTAATAATTGACGGTTCCAAGAAGAACTCTCTATAGGATAAATAGTGAATAAATTGCTCTTTAAATAGGCATGTGTTATCTACCTAGAAGATAGGTCTTTTAATTTTAAAGTATACCTTCAAAATGTACTGTATGGTATACACATTTTAAAAATATTTTATTAGCTCAAAATATTACTGTTTTTCCCCCTGCTCTTCAGGTTCTCTTCTTCTGGAGTCCAAAATCAACCCCAATACTGCATATCAGAAGCAACAGGTAACAGTTTAGTCAGTTATATTTCCTTGTAATTAAGTAAAAGTTGAAGACATCTGGTCTTGCTTCTTTTGGAACTGTCATGATAATAAATATGAGGAATTTATATACCTCTCTTAGTAAAACAAAATTAAAGCAATTTACTAAAGTTAAAATAGAATATAAAAAAGTCAATATGAAATCCTACAAATTAACTTCAAATTCATAGGTTTCAAGTTGATTGACGAAAATGTTCTCACCTGTGCTGTGAACATCTAGTATGATATTGAAAACGTTTTCTTATGTTTGATTTGCAACAACAAATGCAGTTGCTCATTAATGGTTTGGTAATTGCAGAACCTTTTGTTCTGTGAAGATTTTTAAAACTTATCTCGGTCATTGGAATATAGGCTTGTGAGTTAGATGCAGTGTCATTTGTTAGTGTTATCAGACACTTAGAGGAAGAATTCGGTGAATTCCCCCCACATCAGAGGAATGGGAGGCTTATTATATTTAGTTATTATTCTTGTTCTGTGTACCTCCCCATATGCCCTAAAAAGTCTCCTGAATCAATATTGTAATAAGAAAGCATGAGCTCTGGCTCCATGCATTTTCATTCTCCCTTTCTCTTTTTTTTTCGTTCTGTGCGAGCAGAGATAGTTTATAACTTTCTGTTGTAGTTTAAACAGACTATAGTGGTTTTCTGCATCTAAGCTTAATCTGATTATAGCTTGATCAAAATAGTTCTTGTATTCACACATAAAGTATAGTTGAAATACTATAAATCTCATAATCACATAAAAATTATGATTGATCAGTCAAATTAGTGACTACTTTTTCTCATGTAGGCAAGTATACCTTGTAAAAGAGTCACCTAGTTTCTGGTGATTGTACTACATCATTCTGTTAAAATTATAAATGCATCCCTAAACAAAAGACAATAAGAGTCTTGTCAAAAACGTGTAACAAACATTACAAATTAAATGAATTGTGAATGAACAGAATGAAACAAAGCTAAAAGTCAATGGTATTTTTTAGTATTACAGCCATGTGGGGGACTAAAATAGAAAGGATTACTACACTGCTATTTGAATGCAACACACACCCAAATCAGGGAGTGTAAAGTGGTAGAAAAATCAGTTAAAATTGTTAAGGGATGTCTTATTTAATTAAGAATGGATAAATTAGGGTGGTGGTAGTTAAGAGTGTGTTCATGATATGGAAAGGAGAATAAAATACTATGAGAACATGGCCTTTTTTCAAAATGGATATGCAGAATCAAATAAAGCATATTTTAACATAAACGTATCCTATCAGCTGCCACTGGACATTATGATATTGATATAAAATCAATTTTAAATAAATGCGCCTAAAGGTGCATTGTATGGATATTGCCATTTGCTACATATATGCATTTCTTTGCACAGTGTTGTTAGGAAAGTAACAATTTATTATAGTAATTCTTAGATAATCTTTCATATGCTTAAATATATTTGAAGATGTGCAATCTCAGTAAATACACACTGAGGTAAGAAGAGGCTTGCTCTGCATCTGCCCCTCCTCTGAAGCACCTTGTTGACCTTCTTACCTCAAATGCATATGTTCCTAGGATTGCATGGCTATCATGTGAGCCCAGGAAAAGACACCACTTCTTTAAAGAGGTGCCAACAGGTGCGTGGCATTTGTACCCAAAGCCCCTCTATAGCACCTTTTCTGCTTTGGCCTGGAAGTGTTACATGTCCTGACTGACTATAGCTCTACTGAATATATATGTATGCACATATTTATTAATTTTGAAGGACACGCTGATTGTGTGGTCTGAAGCAGAGAACTATGACCTGGCTCTCAGCTTTCAAGAAAAGGCTGGTTGTGATGAAATATGGGAAAAAATATGTCAGGTAAGATGTCTCCCCTGAATGTTTATCTGCCATAATTAATGCTATTAACAATACTAAATAGTTACCCTCGTTTCTCTCAGAAGTTTCAGCTGTTGAAATTTGTACAGTGTTTTCAGAATCGTAGTTGTAAATAGACTAAAGTTCTATATTGTAAGTAGATTAAATAATACATATTTATTTTACAAATAAAACTGTGTAACACTTCTGATTTGAAAAGGTGCTTTAGGGAATGCTAGGGGAAGAAAATAGCATACATCTACAGCTCCTTAAACCAAATATGTCTTTTCCCGAGATGTTTTGCAGCTGTTTTAAGGAATTCCAGATGGGTGAAAAGTTTACACTCCTTTTTGCTCTGCAACACATTTCTCCTTACAAATTCAAAGCACTGCACATCCTTAAAACATTGAGACTTCTTGACTATGGACAAGTACAATTAAAAAAAAAATCACTCCATGCTTTATATTATTGGGATGTAAGCAGATCCTTAACTCACAAAGCAAGTAGTACTAAGATACCAGGAGAAAATATTTATATTCTAATTTGGGCTAGTGATATTATTTTTAGCTTTGCATATATAGATCAGGAAACTGGAGAATACCTAGATGGCACAGTTAAATTTATAATAGAAGGCTTCAACACCATATGGAAAACTATAAATTTTTGATGTGCCATCTCAAATTAGAATAGATTCAGGGTGGTTTACAAAAATTAAAATGAATATGTTGAACGAGAAATATTACTAGTCAAATAGAATATAAAGGGGTATGGCTACATAATATTCTGATGCTACTAGAAAAGAGTGATGAACATAAAGAAGTTTGTTAGCAGTGTGCACTCGTTACATAGTATTAGTGGCTGCATCAAAAAAGTTGCTTTAAACATTTTGCACCAGAAATGTTACCTTTAATTTTTAATTTATATACATCTTCATTTGAAATACTAGGTCCGGTAGCATAGCCTTTTAGGTAATTGAACTCCTTGCTTCATAACTTTGTTCTCTGATGCTTGGTAGCATATTTATTTTTTTGGTGCTCTTCATTTTGCATTAATTGATGTAAATATACAATTCCAAATTCTATTAAAAATAACTTTTAATAGTAAAATGTCTGTATATACTTGTAGGCATTTAACAGTTGAAATGGTGTACCATCTAGTTTTCTTTCACTGTAACAGGTTCAGGGAAAAGACCCTTCGGTGGACATTACTCAGGATCTTGTGGATGAATCTGAAGAGGAACGCTTTGATGATATGTCATCTCCAGGTCTAGAGTTACCATCCTGTGAATTAAATCGATTAGAAGAGATTGCAGAACTTGTGGCATCTTCTCTGCCTTCCCCACTGCGGCGTGAAAAACTTGCTCTAGCGCTTGAAAATGAGGGCTACATAAAAAAACTCTTAGAAATTTTTCATGTGTGTGAGGACTTGGAAAATACTGAAGGACTACACCATTTGTATGAAATTATTAAGGGAATCTTCCTCTTGAATAGAACTGCACTTTTTGAAGTCATGTTTTCTGAAGAATGTATAATGGATGTAATTGGATGTCTAGAATATGATCCTTCTTTATCACAGTCACGGAAACACAGGGAATTTCTGACAAAAACTGCAAAATTTAAAGAAGTTATTCCAATATCTGATCCGGAGCTGAAACAGAAAATACATCAGACATACAGAGTACAGTATATTCAAGATATGGTTCTACCTACTCCTTCGGTATTTGAGGAAAACATGTTGTCTACTCTTCATTCTTTCATTTTTTTTAATAAAGTAGAAATAGTTGGTATGTTACAGGTAAGTCTGGATTTTTTTAAAAATTGGGGTTTTTTTCCTATCTATAGGTCAGTGCTTGCACAGCCTTACTGTTGAACATAGTACTGCACTTAGTGCTGACAATACATCCTTCACAACCAAGAAGTGCCATGAGTATTATGAGTGGGGTGAGGAAAATATTTTGAATTTGAACCACTTCGAAATGTTTTGTGTTGTGTGTGAAACTGCTTTTTGACAGGCCAATTTTACATTCTAATAATCTTGGAACATCTAATTTGGAACACTTCCCAAATGATAAAGACAACTCATTTTGCACCAGAACCAGGTACTGCTGGTGCATTTTGCATTTTTTATTTTAAAAAGTGTATATATTTAAAATTACCTATTTATTCTAAGGAAAAGATATTTCTATTTAGCATTTTAAACCTTACAATTGTCAACAGCCTTGCATATGGAGGCATAAATGTTTCAAATTCAAACTTGAATTTGAAATGTTTATGCCTCCCAGTGCAAGGTTGTTGACAATTGTATAGTTTAAAATGCTAAATAGAAATACCTTTTCCTTAGAATGAATAGATAATTTTTAATATATAACACTTTAGTGTTTGCTTTTTTAAATAAAAAAATGCAAAAGCTGTTGACAAAGCAAGGACTGATATTTTTACACTTGGCAAAGCAAAGGGAATCCTGGTAAAAACATCTTCTGTGCATGGGCACATGTGTTCAAATGATATGGAGGCTGCACTCAGTTTTTTCAAGTTCCTTGACCAGCTGGGTTAGAGATGTGCTTTGAGAATGCTTCTTACAGCTGTACCAGTTATTAGTAGAATCATCCAAACTAGTATGCTTTTTGAAAAATGGCATGGTTTTTGCTCTCTTTAAAGAAGCAATTTGTGCAAATACTACTGATTCAAACATGCTCTTTCTGAATAAGATTTGGGGAGGGTAGTGGTGTACAATTCTGCCTGAATGCTACTTTAGGTTTAACTTTGCATTTGCTGCTCATATCAATAAAGTAGGCATGAACTAAGAACAGGCCTTGCCCAGATGTTTTAAATTCCTTGCTAATAAACCCAGCACTTTTAATTCTTGTTTTTTCTTCAGAATGTATCTGATACTATAACATGTTAGCAGAGAAGCTTGCTAAATGAGTTCTCTATAGATGTGATCTTTCTTGAAATGTGTTGCATATCTCACTGTGTATCACTATGGGAAGCACAGTCCTAAAAAGGAGCTTTTAGAAAATATTGTAAATATTTCAATCTTGTTTGCTAAAATAATATAGTGGTGGAAATTAGTGTTGATTTCTTGTGGTCCTGACTAGCAGCCCAAATCTTTTTTATGCTTTAAAAGCAAAAATTATTACCACAATTAGCAGAACACTGTAAGGCATTCATCATCAACTTGGCTTGCAGATACTTTCAGGACCACCCTTTTCAACTGGAATTGATTTAAAGTACATTTTTTCAAAACTACTGAGAATCCCTTGTTTTGGGGAGGTTAGGAAAGCAAAGACCTAGAAACTGTCTCCTGAAGCCAGACATCAATCTTGATAACTTTATGAATGCTAGTTAAGGCAAGTTGTATCAGAGAACCAATAGAAGAGAGTATCTGTAGCTCAGGGTTGAACTGTGGAGTCCTTGGTGCTCTCTGAGCTTGGTCGTTTGCTTGTAGACGTTTCTTTACCTGACTAGGTAACCTCATCAGTACTAGGGAAGTTATCAGAGAACCTTCAGGGTTTAAAGGAACCTGAATATTATCAGAGAACCTTCACAGTTTAAAGGACATGGGCACTCTTGGATTGGACTAGGTTATTATTATGGGTATTTATTGTGTTATTTTATTCTATTTTTATATTGTTAATTACTGGAAAATCTTTGTGATTACGGCAGTATAAATGTTTGCTAAATAAATTAGAACTATGAACTGCTGTGAGGCTTTATATGGAGATAACATGAATTTGACTGCTGTACCATATGGTGAAAAATTGTCTTTCCTTTTCAAAGCATTTATTTTGAGATATGAATATAAGGCTTTATTAAAATACAGTAGTTTTTTTATTATTTCAAGGTATTTGCTGTTTTGTTGTTTTTGAAGTAATTTTATAAGAGGCCAAGGTTCTTAAGTCATTTAAATAGAAGCCATGTAATCCATTTTCAAAACAAAATATTTCAAATGCATGTTGGCTAAGGGAGGCTGAGGATCTTCAAATGATAATGCTAGATCTCCTTTGAAACTGATTCTTACAAAACTGGTTTATTTACCTTCTTTGTTACTGTCTTGGATAACATTAGAGGCAATAAATGAATTAGATTTACCAAAATAAAAAGTTAACTTGCTACAAATTTTTCTAACAGTAAACAGAATAAGGGCTTGATCAAGTAATAGAGCTGCAATTTAAGAAGATCTAATATAAAAAGATTAATGTATAGGAAAGATGTGGAATGGTAATATAATACAAAACAAAATGAACATTTTAAAAAGTAAGGTAATATATTAAATAGATATGTCAGTACCTACCAGATTGGAATTCAGATTAAAACTCAATTTTAATTACTTAAATTGCTGTTGAGATGATAAATGAAGTACATTCTTGTTAATTGACATAATCTTAGTATATATTAATTTATTCTCAAAGGTAGGCATGTGTTTATTTTCTAAGGATTTATAAGCATTCATTTATTATAAAGCAATTTTTATTTTGTTTTTTTCTGAATAATGTTAATACAGTGAAATAATTGGATGATGATATTTAATACTAAAGCAGAAACAGAGTTGAGAAATCATTAGGTGGTAAACCAGTTCCATTCCCAGTTTAATTATGACTGTTTGGAGGATATTTTTTCATGATAAGCTTAGAGAAGTATCATCATCATTACAAAGCTGCTTTTACGTTGTATTAAAAAGCTTGTTTATATTGTTTGTGGAATAAAAACTAATCAAAATAATGTTTTAATAAAATTAATTTTAATTAATAAAATGTATTTCTGAATTGTTTATTGTAGATGTAAATTTTTTAAAAAGGGAATTTCACCTAAGTTAGCACATATGATACAGCTTTTTCTTTATGCTCGCATTGTTTATAATCTAAAAAAGAAATACTAGTTTCCCAGCTTTTCAAATTCCTTTTTTTTTTTTAAGTTATAGGAACGCCATTAAAATATTCCAAAATGGGTCTCTTTTGATTAGTTAGTATAGCTGCCTAGAGTTATGTAAAAGTGAGATGGGCAGCCATATAAATCAAATAAATAAATGAATAAAATGGTAGGTATTCCCGTTTATGATCAATAGTGGATATTCAGCATAGGTTTTCATGGGCTTGCATGAACATGTTGTTGTCACTTTGTTTCATTAACTAATATGTGTTCCAAATCCAATATTCCTTGTACTTCTGTCACTGTATTTTAGAGAGAAGGGTAAGGCTTTATTGGTATGTGTGCACGTGCACCACCTGTAGGATAGGACATCTGCTCTGTTATCTCCCATCTCCAGATACTGGTGTTACAAATGGGTTTGTAGAATATAGTTTGGAATAAAGATTACTGTTTGTGATGTCTCTGAGGTAGAGCCCCTTTTAATAATACAGTATAAGAAAGTATTAAAATATTTTAAATCCAGTTACACTTTAAACATCAATTTTATATTAATTATTTTAATTCCTCATTTTCATCTACTCTGGTTTATGATGCTATGGCATCAAAAGGCTAAAGATACTTTCTATAGTATTAATAGGAGCTTCATATTCATGCCTTTAGATGCAATAACAAATGCTGTATGTATGTTTCAAGGGGCTATTAAAGTAAACATTTTATTGTGAACTGCTCAGGGTCCCCCATGTGGGGGAGATGGGTGGTGAGAAAAATATGATAAATAAATAAATAAACCACCTGCAGAGGATAAAAGATCCTTTCTGAAATATCATGAAACAGAAGTGAAGATCATTGTCTTCTTTATAGCAATAAACCTGATGTGTATATAAACCTCCCTCCCTCCCTTCCTTTATTGGGCCTTGGCTTTTGATGGCCTGTGTTAAGTTTTGAAATAGTAATAGTTTTATTTTAATATTCAACAAAGACATCCACTGAACAAGGAAAGGTAAAAGAAATTACAAACTGAAGAATAATTGCTTAGCATGATACGATTTTTATGCAGGTCTCTGCAAGACTCTTGGTTATATAATGCCGTAGGTGCTTGAAATGCATTTGAGCCCTGGTCACTTCTTAAACATTCTAGTAGGCAGTCTAGATGTGCTTGGATGATAGATCTTAGGACTGCATAAACTCATTAGATTCTGATATTCAGTGATCTCTATATAGAAAATGCATATGTACTGTGAAATATGATATATACTTGAAGTATGATATATACAATATTATTGTAGATAATCTTTTTGGCTTCTAAAATTAGTGGGAATTTGTTCTTAGAGCAAAATGAAGTTTATTTTCTATAATTGTTAAATTGAGCACATAGCAGTGATGTACATACTTGTCCATTCAAATTACCAGATTTGTAATTGGTGCTTGTTTGCCTGGGGTGGTGGTGGTGGAAGATACATTATAGATATTTAGCTTTAATTCAAATTCTTGGATATAATTTGGGTGATTTCTGTTTTATTTTGGTAGGAAGATGAAAAGTTTTTGACAGACCTATTTGCACAACTTACAGATGAAGCTACAGATGAAGAGAAAAGACAAGAATTGGTAGGAATGTTTTTAAAAATGATTAAAAAGACGGTTGCTACATTCTCTTTATTGATAAATATGGTCATTTTTTCTGTGTTTCAGGTAAATTTCCTTAAAGAGTTTTGTGCATTTTCTCAAACATTACAACCTCAAAACCGTGATGCTTTTTTCAAAACATTGTCAAATATGGGAATTCTTCCAGCGCTAGAAGTCATACTAGTAAGTTTCCAAACTGTGTATCTTAATGTGTATCTTAACTTTTTTTTAGCTGTGTATCTTAACTTTTTCAGCCTTTCATAATATTTCCAATTTGATGTTTGGGTTCAGCTATAGTATATATGTGATTTATATTCCATCCTATCATGGTCTAGCCAAGAAATAAAAGAGAGCAGAACAAAAACATAGGCAAACAGAAAAAGAGGAAAAGCTTTAAAAAACCCTGAAGTTTCTAATCAAGGAAAAATACATCTTGTTTCAGTCTTATGCAAAGCCAAACAAACCTGAACTGCATTAATGCCTGAAAAATGGAGAGTATTTTAATGGAGAGATGGGGCAGTACATATAAAATAAAATTATAAATAAGTGAATTAAAACAATGAAAAATAAATTTTAGGTCATGCCTTTCCACCTTATGTACATAGTCTTTTTTCATTTGTTTGCAGGGCATGGATGATGCTCAAGTGCGAAGTGCGGCTACTGATATATTCTCATATTTGGTTGAATATAACCCATCGATGGTACGAGAATTTGTCATGCAAGAAGCTCAGCAGAATGATGATGTAAGTGGGTGGCTATGCATTAATATTTATTTATTATCCATTAATAAAGGACATGAATAAAAATTTATTTCAGAAGAACTGTTTGTTGAAACAGTTAATTTTGTATAACTTTACAAATTGCTTACAGTTATATAAATGTATAGCTCTCATTTTTGCATAACATACGTAAACCTCTTCAAACTTTTCCTTCAGATGTTTTGGATTAAATTATGGTAAAATACATATAAATTATGTAATATCTATTTAACTCAAGGAAACTAGATAAAAAACCTCATCTAAATAATCTGTCCCTGACTTCCTGCAAGTGAGTTTACAGATTAGGACCTAGTTTGGAGAATATACACTGCGTGCACAATTATTAGGCAAGTTGTAGTTTTGAGGATGAATTTCATTATTGAACAACTACAGTGCTCTCGGTCAATCCAAAATGTTGATAAACCTCAAACCTGAATATTTAAGAAAGTAAAAGTGAGGTTTTGGCTTTCTTAGGAGCATATCTATGTGTGCACAATTATTGGGCAACTATTAGTGTGCAGAATTATTATGCAACTAAATGAAAAACGAAAATTCCCCCATCTTACTCGTTTATTTTCATCTGTTAAAGTGAGAATAATAAACAAACAACTCAAAATTTACAAATAAACATTTCTGACATTTCAAACAAAAAGTCAGTGACCAATATAGCCACCCTAGTCATAAGCCTTCCATTCATTGAGTCTGTCAGTTTCTTGATCTGTTGACGATCAACTTTTTGTGCAGCAGCAACCACAGCCTCCCAGACACTGTTCAGAGAGGTGTACTGTTTTCCTTCACCGTAAATCTCCTGTTTGAGAAGGGCCCACAAGTTCTCAATAGGGTTTAGGTCAGGTGAGGAAGGGGGCCATGTCATTATTCTTTCATCTTTGAGGCCTTTACTGGCTAGCCACACAGTGGAGTACTTCAATGCATGCGATGGAGCATTGTCCTGCATAAACAGCATGGTCTTCTTGAAAGATGCAGACTTTTTCCTGTACCACTGCTTGAAGAAAGTGTCTTCTAAAAACTGGCAGTAGGTTTGGGAGTTGATTTTGAGTCCATCTTCAACCCGAAAAGGTCCAACTAGCTCATCTTTAATAATACCAGCACATACCAGTACCCCACCTCCACCTTGCTGGCGTCTGAGTCGAAGTGGAGCTCTGTGCCCGTTACTGATCCAGCCACGGGCCCATCCATCTGGTCCATCAAGAATCACTCTCATCAGTCTATAAAACCTTTGAAAACTCTGTCTTCAGGTATTTCTTGGCCCAGTCTTGCCGTTTCAACTTACGTGTCTTGTTCAGTGGTGGTCGAGTTTCAGCCTTCCTTACCTTGGCCATGTCTCTGAGCACTGAACACCTTGTACTTCTGGGCACTCCAGGTAGGTTGCAGTTCTGGAATATGACAGCACTGGAGGATAATGGGTTCCTGGTAGCTTCACGTTTGATTCTTCTCAACTCTTTGGCAATTAATTTGCGTCTTTTTTTCTCAACACGTTTCTTGCGACCCTGTTGACTATTTGCAACAAAACGTTTGATGGTTCTGTAGTCACGCCCCAATATCTTAGCAATTTCAAGAGTGCTGCATCCCTCTGAAAGACTTTGTACAATTTTTGACTTTTCAGAGTCAGTTAAATCTCTTTTTTGGCCCATTTTGCCTGAGGAAAAGAAGCTACCTAATAATTATGCACACCTTGATATAGGGTATTGATCTCCTTAGGCCACACCCTCCCTCATTATGCAAATACACATCACCTGATATGCTTATATCCAATAAGCATTCAGGTTTATACAGCTTGGAGGTGGAAAATGTGCATAAAAATGATGATATGGTCAAAATACTCACTTGCCTAATAATTGTGCACACAGTGTACAGTCATCTCCACCTTTATTTTCCTAGCACATATTTCTTTGTTTTTTCCCAGGCCTAGAACTATGTTCAGTATTACTTACGTATCATTGCTAACCATTATTGTTACAGATTAGATTTCCTCATATAACTGGTATTTGCAAATCAATTCCTTTAACTTATTATTTGAGAATCCTACTTAATATTAACCCTAATGCTTTTTTTTTCCTGCTGTTGAATTGTGTCCAATTCTCGGCGTCTGCCTGGGCTAGTCCCTGCAGTTTTCTTGGTGAGATTTAAAAGTGGTTTGCCATTGCCTCCTTCCTAGGGCTGAGAGAGAGTGATTGTCCCAGGGTCACCCAGATGGCTTTGTGCCTAAGCCGGGACTAGAACTCACAGTCTCCTGGTTTCTAGCCTGATACCGTGAGCACTACACCAAGCTGGCTCTACCCTAATGCTAATCATATTGTAATCCTCTTATGAGTGAAAATTAGGTGATTAAAAATTTCTCTACTCCATGCCAACACAGAAAAGTAGGGGACTACAGGTGAACCATTCCTTCTCTCTCCAGATGCCCCCTTGGTTTCTGTGCTGGGTGTGTGGAGGCCAACTGTCTCACATCACAGAGTAAAAAAATGCAAAGAACTGCCACTGGAAGGGACTGAGAGGACTGCCCCTTCTCCATTAGTCCTCTGTATACTCACACGTGTATAAATCCTCATTATTTATGGTAACCCTGCACAGATACAGGTGGTCCTCAACTTATGACCATTCAAAGTTACGACAGTGCTGAAAAAAGTGACTTGTGACCGGTCCTCACATTTACAACCGTTGCCGTATCCCTGATCAAAATTCGGGCACTTGGCAACCAGCATGTATTTATGGCAGTTGCAGCGTCTCAGGGTCATATGATCGCCATTTGTGACCTTCCCAGGGGGCTTCCGATAAGTAAAGTCAATGGGGGGAGCTGGATTCACTTAACAACCAATGACTGTGTGATTTGCTTAATGACTGCAGCAAAAAAGGTCTAAAATGGGGCACAATTCACTTAACAACCACATAGCAATTGAAGTTCTGGTCCCAATTGTGGTCATAAGTCAAGGACTACCTACGCAATTATATTGAAGTGGCCTTTCAGTTGAAAACAGTTGACTAGCATACTATATTATTTTAATAAAACTGTTTCTTCAGATGGCATAGTTTTGTTATTTATGTTTGGACAGAAAATATTTCTCTTCAATTTTCTAAATCTAGTTTAGATGATATAAAGAGGTACTGCTTGAATTGAGAGGTTATGATACATAATTTGTTAGATCCTGAAATACATTTTAATTCACAGTGGCATTTAGAGAGTTGCTTAGTAAATAAAATGCAATTTTTCCAGAAAATAAAATGCAATTTTTCCAGAATATGTAGTTCAGATTCTTTCAATTAGTATTAGCATTGGGGTGGGGGGCAATTTTCCCATGTAAGTGTTGCTGTGATATTGCATGCTATATAATTGGGTCAACAATGTGCATTCACCCATTTTTATGTAAAGTTGCTTTTAGCAATAAG
This sequence comes from Candoia aspera, assembly GCF_035149785.1. Lineage (NCBI taxonomy): Eukaryota > Metazoa > Chordata > Lepidosauria > Squamata > Candoiidae > Candoia > Candoia aspera. The sequence goes on along the minus strand of NC_086153.1, from coordinate 305,509,060 downwards.
AGACACTGACCTGGCTTACATGTTACAATTTTAATTTAACTTCTTTGTTTTTAGCTTAATGTACTTTGAGAACCCAGCCAGTTGTGCTTTGTGCAAAAGCCCTTTTAGCCTTTTAGCCCTTTTAGTTCTGCGTGTTGTTTGAGCAGGAGCTAAGAGTCCCAGAGGACCCCCATACTATGAGTCAGCTCAATCTAGGAGAATACAACCTTGTCCAGAGTTAAGGACTGACTGTATTCCAATTCAGTTGGCCTTGAAATCCATAGCCACTGTGTCTTGCTAGGTTTCCGCCACCCTTAATAGTCTTCAAGGACTGGATCAGAAACTCACTGCATCTCCTGTCAGGCTAGAAGTGGATAACTTAGTATCATCTGTATATTGATGATACCTGCTGACAGATGATCTCACCCAGTAGCTTCACATAGAAGTTAACAGCAAAGGGGAAAAAGCCAAATCCTGTGGCATCACACAGCAGAGACCCTTGGGTTCAACCTTTCATCCCCCACCATCACTGATAGGAAGCAGCCACTCAGGAAGAACAACTGCAACACAATGCCCCCAGTTCCAACCCTCACATCATGTCCAGGAAAATATCGTGGCCCTGGTTTTGAAAGCCACCAAGAGATTCAGTAGGACCAGGAGGGCAGTACTCCCACCTCCCAGTCCCACAAATGATAATCCAGCTGAATAACCAGTATGGTTTTTGTTCTGTGTCTAGGCTGAACCCTGGCTGATAGCAATTCAGATGAACTGTTTTATCCAGGACTTTCTGTAGCTCTCTGTTGATCATCTTAACAATATTCACTGAAAAGGGAAGTTTGGAGACAAGACAGTAGTTATGTAAAAGTAGTTGTGTAAAATAATCAGGTCAATAATCTTCTTGAGGAGATGTGCAGTACCACTTCTTTCAAGGTGGAAGATACATGCTTCTCTCTCAAAGATGTGTTCACTGCTGTCTATACCAAGTCTTTATTTGAGTCCCTTGCTGCATATTTCCTATTATAAATATATTTTAATTTCATACTTGTCAAGTTCTACAGTTAACTCAGTGTCTGTGGATCACTGACAGTGACATTATATAAATATTGTCTGTCTCTCTGTTTTTTGCTGCCTTCATAGAACGAGCACTGGAGAAAAAGAATTGTAACTCTTACTGGAATCTTTGCCTTCTCTTTCTTTTGATGTTATCTTAAAATCTTTGTCTAATATCAGTATAACTATTTGGGAAACACATATACTTTTTTGAAAAAGTGCATTATAACTGATACAGAAACAAGTTCATCAAGCAAGTCCAAAATTGCTTTTTGGTATATTTCATCTTTTAGTTGTGCTTAATGTTTTGGTGTTTTATTTTTTTTAAACTAGGATATCTTACTCATTAACCTCATCATAGAACACATGATTTGTGATACAGATCCAGAACTTGGAGGAGCAGTCCAGTTGATGGGCCTGTTGCGTACCTTGGTAGATCCAGAAAACATGCTAGCTACTGCCAATGTAAGCAAAAAATCAATTCTTACATTTTTTTCTGTTAAATCATTAGGATTAGCATGGATTAAGTAGAAATTGGTTTCTTTTTATTCCATAGAAAACAGAAAAGACAGAATTCTTGGGATTCTTTTATAAACACTGTATGCATGTTCTCACTGCACCGTTACTGGCCAATACTACAGAGGAAAAGCCTAGCAAAGGTGAGCCTTCAGGAGTTCTTGCACTATTGTTTCTTAACCATACAATTAACAAGTTATGCTTGCATATAAGGAAGAACTGTACTGTAAGGATTGTCGTGGTACTACATTCTGCTACATTCCTATCAGGCATGGGGATCATAGATCTGCCCTTCATCCTAATGTGTTCCCAATCTAAAGTAGTTTGATGTTACAGCTTGCCTGAATGTGTTTTACTTAAGTCCATATTTCTTGCTTATAAACACATGAAGTTTTACTGTTCTTTGTTCATATTTATACTCTGTTTAAAAGCATCAAACACTAAAGATACCTCTGCTAGTAAAAGAACTAAAGAAATAGTGGTAAGGGGTGAAAATCTTTCCCCCCCCCCTTTTTTTTTTGTGGTATTAAGTTCCACAATGTATTTACTTTATATGCCTAACAATTGAGAGGAAAATTAAGTGATGCAATCTAGTTTGTGTTTATGTTTTATGTTTAGCTTTTGCAGGTAGTAAAATTATTACTATTATTATTTATTAAATTTATATCACCACCCACCTCCCCCAGTGGGGGACTCTGGGCGGTTTACAATAAAAATGTGAGCTATATAAAGGACATCTGTTGAAAAGCATGGAAATGTATATCAGCAAATGCATTATTTGTTTTGCTTTTAGATGACTTTCAGACTGCCCAGTTATTGGCTTTGATATTAGAGTTACTAACTTTCTGTGTAGAACATCATACATACCATATAAAGAACTACATAATTAACAAGGATATTCTTCGAAGAGTGCTAGTTCTAATGGCCTCAAAGCATGCATTCTTGGCACTATGTAAGTATGATGTAGTATAGACCTCCTGTATGTATCAGCAGTCTTTTTAGATGTTTTCATTTGCTTGTTATTATTTTTAATGAAAACATAAAACATGAAATGGTAAGGTTGAAAATAAATTTGTGTCAGCTGTCTTTTTAATAGCACTGTGCAGTATTTTGAAATTGATCTCCAAAAGATACTCCTGAGCACAAATGTAGCATCTGTCTACAACACCTTGAAGCAGACATACCTTTTCCCAGAGTTGTGTGGTTGCCTGTACAGCTGTTGCTCTACCCTGGGAAAACGCATGGTGCTATCAGGTGATATAGACAAGTGCTTCCACGTGATCTTAAGCACTTTTTGGAGACTGAATCCACAGTGCTGCACAACCTTATTCCCCCCCCCCCTCAAATTTCTAAGTATAGGTTTATTAATGCCCAGAGAAGGGAGAATATTTACACCTTTGACCTTGGGCCAGTCCCTCTCTCTCAGCCCAACTCACCTCACAGGGTTGTTGTTGGGAAAATAGGAGGAGGAAGGAGTATTAGGTATGTTCGCCACCTTGAGTTATTTATAAAAATAATAAAGGTGGGATAGAAAATAAATAAATAAATTGTCATGGTGTACCTCGGAATAATCCACTAGAAAGCATTATACTACAAAAATATCTCATATTTAAAAGCTTGGATACAATGAGAATTCCAGGAATATATAGACAAACAATATTGAAACTTACATCCAAAAAAGCAGATCTGTTACTTACCTAGACTGTTATCCTACATATTCTTGAAAAACCTCTATGGAGCTCCTATCTGTGAATGACAAAGTATCTTTTCTTTTTTTATATAATAGCTTAATACATATTACGAGTGATATAAAGGATAGGCAACCTGATATCTTTCAGATGTCTTGGGATGTAATTCCCAAATTCCTACTATTGGTCATGGTGGTCAGTCTGATAGGAAATGTGCAAAAATAACAGGAAGGCCCAAGGTTGCTTGTCCTATGTAGTTTTGCTTTTCCTCTCATTGATATATTTCCAGTCTCAACAGGCTTTGCTTCTTTGCTTTTTGCTATAGTGTTGCTCCATTAGGTGAAAACAAAACTACCTACAGATAGAATAGCTTAAAATAATTTAGTTCCCTCTCCCCTTCATATATCCTTCAAATCCCTTCAAAGGTTGGGTGAGGTTTCAGTGTAGAATTTAGCTGTGCAAAGGGCTACAGATAGAAGGAGAAGATGAAGAACATCTTCCATTTATGCAATATTACATGTCTGTTATATACCACTTCTTGACAATAAGTTGTGCAAAACAAGAACCATTGCAAACTTCTTAACCAAAGAGTAGGCAGTTTTTATTGGTCAGTACCATAGGTGCAACTGGAAGTTAGGCTGGCACATCCAGTTGTAAAACATACATTTACTGGAATACAAATAAATGAGGTGGTACATGATCACCACTGTTGAACAACCAGTATGCTTTTTTTAACCTTTTTTTAAAATTCAGAATAGGAGACAATTCCAAAAAGCACTGGACTGCAGAAAATCATGCTTTATTTTCTAAAAATGCTAAAATAGGCCTTTATGTAAATAAAAATGATAGCCAATTCTTTAATTTAAAAAATATTAAAATATTAAACTCAAGTGGAGTATGTCTGTGAACATGTAGGAAGATGGCTGTAGGTACAATGTTACCTGTCTATGATTTGATCCTTGGACTGTTTTGCACAAGATGAGTGAAAGTAGCTGTTTTTCACTATTGAAAATATGTATTTTGTTCACTAGGTGCCTTACGTTTTAAAAGAAAGATAATTGGATTGAAGGATGAATTTTACAATCGTTATATAATGAAAAGTTTTTTGTTTGAACCAGTAGTCAAAGCATTTCTCAACAATGGATCCCGCTATAATCTGATGAATTCTGCTATTATAGAGATGTTTGAATTTATTAGAGTGGTGAGTACTTCTTTTTAGAGAGGAATGAATGTTGATACTTGGGAATAAGCAAAGTTGTCTTGCACGTGTTGACATAGAGGGAGCAGTTCACGCAGTCAAAAATAGTGGAGATTAGGAATAATGGATATTCCCATAATATTGGTAGTGATAGAATTATGAGACATTATATGGATTCTTTGGGGAAAACATTCAAATCACTTTTACTTAGAATAAGACTTATGGAAAAAGTGTCCATTAATTATTATTACGAAGACAGTGGCTCAGGAATATACAAATAGGTAAAAGATGGAAATCCGCAACTCTCATGGATAGAAGAGATCAATCTCTTGCCACAAAATAGGGTCCTATTAACATTAAGGAATCAGGTCAGGAATAAAGAAGATGACGAACTTAGCTTGACTCTATCCAAGGAAATCACCATTCATGATCTCTAGAGAAAGATGGTATGTTGGGCTAGGGATTAAAATGAATTTGGTTCATTGGCTTTCAAGGGACCTGGGTTGGGTGCTACTCACAACAAATTCTAGCTAGTATTCTGCCCTTCCACACACACAAAAAAAGTCCAAGCAGAAGGGGGTTGCACTTATTTTATAAGGTGGCCCAAATGTCTTTTAAAATATTTTCTAAATTAAATCTCACACTGTTCTTACAGTACTGAAGTCTTTGAAAAGTATGTTTTCTTTTATTGCTTTATGGAATGGCCACAGGACCATGCTATAAGCTTACAGTTACTTAAATGTCAAAGTATTTTTAAAAAATGGATCTCAAGGTTACTTGGAGCTCATAAAACAATCACATTCTTCTGTGCCCAGTGGTCCAATCTGGTGAATCTTCCTGTAGTTCCATGAATTTTTGATTTGCCAAATTGGAAATTACCCTGAAAGCAGAATGTAAGTGGAATGGACTTAGCTCTGATCTAATATTCCCTCCTCTGATCACCGCTAATGTACTAGGAAATATCTGTTATTTAAGGTAGAGGGTTATATGTTTAAAGAAGAACCACCTCTATTACCAATTCTGGAGAGCAAGTTTGATGTAGCGGTTAAAGGTGCTGGGTTCGAAGTAGGGAGATCTGAGTTCTAGTCCTCACTTAAGTACAAAAGCCAGTTCAGTGATTTTGGACCAGTCATTTTCTCTCAGTCCTAGCCTGGAAAGTTGAAAACCATCCCAGAAGATACTGGCAAACCACTTCCAAAAATGTTGCCAAGAAAACTGTATAGATCTGTCTATGTAGCCATGAGGAGTCAAGATTGACTCAAACAGCTGTAATAAAACCATTATCACTTGTGTTAAAAATGAAGGGACACTTCTGAGGCCTAGATATTTTGAGCAAAAATAAATGAACAAGCAGCAATTACCAGATATTTTGATGGACATTTTTAGTCCACTGTGTTATTACTATGATTGGGGCCATAGGCTCCACCCTGCCTCCACAAATAGTGCTGATTTATTTGACTTTATTTTTATGATGCCATGACATCCAAACGTAGCATGATGGATTCTTTCAAATAATTTGTTTTAAATTTCCATTTTTTAATTTGTTCTGACTGAAAGAAATCATTGCAAGATGCTAAGGTTGAATGAAAAGTAAAAACATACCAAGGTAGATAGGTGGTTTACAATTGTTCCACTTCAGTACAGTTGCCCAGCTGTTTTTTGCAATGATATTTTATAGTTTATAGTTTATGTTGCTTATCAGTTGTATGAATGAAAGACTACTTGACTTCTGAACAGATCAAATCTGTTCTATTATGCTTTTGTAAACAAAACTGTATAGTTTTTATGTGATATTTTTTAACATTTTAAATGGGGACTTCCAGTGGGGACTATGGCAGACTGAGCAGCTGTGCCTGCGGGCTTAGCAGGCGGAGCTGACAACAGGGCAATTTTTTTCGGGCTCAGGCAGGTTTTCCTGAAGCCCAGAAATGTTCTCCAGATAAAGGAGAACACCTGGAATCATCCCATCTGTCCTCTGGACGGCTGCTTGCAGCCAGAAGATTGCAAACAGCATTAAGCGTTCGACTGGTAAGAGCCAGCTGGTAGGCGGGGCTGTCATCATTTTCCAAGCTGCTGTAAGCCTTAAAGGGACACTAAGACCAGCCAGCCCATTTCTAAATCAATATATTTATGTTTTTGTTTTTTTTTAAGTATATGTAACCTAAGAGAGGCTTTCTATGAGAAGAAGCTGGTTCTCTGGGTGCTTACTGTTATTTTTGGGATTACTTTTTTTAAAAAAAATATTTTTTAAGTTTTGGGCCTCATTTTCCTTCCAAATATAAAGGAGGATTGAGAATAAACAATTGTCTTCCTGTTATTTTTATACTAAATTTGAAGATATTAGCATTTTCCTACATGTTGAATCAGCTGATTTGAACCTTCAGCTTTCTGTTTCTACTTTCCCTTGGGAACTATCTATCTCTCTTGCTTATGTAAATTCATTCCAGACCTTTTCCATATCTTTGACTTTCGCTGGTTAAGCTCTAGGGGGCGCCATAATCTACTGGGTGAGACATGGAAGATTCTAAACAGATTTTTTTCTGACTTCTACCAAGCTTTTATGTAAGCTATTCAGGACATCTTGGAAAATATGAGGTCTAAAATGTGCCATCAGGTTGGGGATGTGGTGGATGAAATTGAAGAATTTAACAGTGATAGAAATGTTTCTTCTAAGAGTGAGATCAGGATTTCTATTGAGATGCTAGATGAAAATCAGATAGTGGAGTTGGAGAAATTTAATGGAGAAAGAGATCTGCAAGCAATAAGTGAAATTGACTTTCTGGTGCAAGGCCATGAAAAAGAAGGGGTCATTATGTGTGAGAGGTTTTTTGAAGATAAGCTGGAATTTTTGAGGGGGGCAGCTGGGCTGTTTGCTTTTTTTTCAAAGAGAAAAGCTTGTGCACATTGTGGGGATATGTAAATGCTCTGGTTTATTTTGAAGTGGGATAAAGGTTAAATAATGTTTATCTGGATTGCTTTAAGGGTTTCCTTGATGTTATTTGCTTTTAAGGATTTGGATTAAGATTATTAGGGTATAGAAAATGTTTATTTGGATGGTTTCAAGGATTTGATTTAAGGCCACTGTTTTGAATTGTTTTCGTTTCTTGGGTTTATTAAGACTAAGATTATTAAAACTGTTGTACTGTAATATATAATGTACATTATACATTACGCATAATGGCAGACAATCTATGTGCTTTTTAGTTTGATTCTTATTATAGTAGACAAACGTATAGAATAGTAGGAAGGGAATAATTACATAAGTGTTAACTTTTGGGGGAGAAAGTTGTTTAGGGGGTCTATATGAATTTTTTTCTTTATTTTAATATAAGGGGGTAGTAACTGTACTTGTTGTTAGTTGCCATTGAGTTGTTTACGACTCATGGCAACCCTATGTATAACAGTACAAAATGCTGTTCGGTCTTGCACCATATGCCTGACTGTTCCAATGTTTGCATCTATTGCTGCAGTAATTGTATCAATCCATCGCATTGGAGGCCTTCCTCTTTTCCGCTGGCCCTCAACTTTACCAAATACAATGTCCTTTTCAAGTGATCGGTTTTTCCTGATGATGTGCCCAAAGTATGAGAGTCTAAGCCTAGTTATTTTCGCCTCTAGGGAACATTCTGGTTGTATTTCTTCTAAAACTGATTTGTTTGTTGTTCTGGCAGTCCATGGTATTTTCAATAATCTTTGCCAATTCAAATTGGAATCAAATTGGACCACAATTCGAATGCATCAATTCTTCTATCTTCCTTTTTTAATGTCCAACTTTCACAGGCATATTTGGCAATTGAGAAGACCATGGCGTGAGTCAGACGCACCTTTGTTTTTGAACTAACGTCTTTACTTCTGAAAACTTTAGATAGGTCTTTGATGGCAGATTTTCCCAGCGCAATACCGTACTTAGTGATTTTTATAATGTGCTAAAGTGAAATGACTTATAGAAATAATGTGGTTTTGTTTTAATATAGAGTAAGAGATTGATTATGGAAATTTTTGTATATCCTTGCTGTTAAAAGTTGGAAGTCACATCTTTCTGTAATTTCGGGAAAAAAATTCTCTTGTGTTTTCACACCTTTTTAGTTCTTTTTTCTTTTTTTGTAGGGTTTTTTTTGGTAGCTTTTATCCTTGTCTTGAAACTTAATAAAATCCTTTAAAAAAAAATTTTTTTTTAACGGGGAAAATAACTTTGTTTTCCAGGAAGACATAAAATCCTTAACCGCTCATGTAATTGAGAATTATTGGAAGGGGCTAGAAGATGTAGATTATGTGCAGACTTTCAAAGGTTTGAAATTACGTTATGAGCAGCAAAGGGAAAGACAAGATAATCCCAAACTTGACAGGTTAGTGTGCTCTGACATTATTATTAGATCTTTACCTGTTGAAAATTTACTGAAAAACAACAAGATTTGTAGTTCTGTTACTGAAATGTCTTTTCTGTGGACAGTTGAAAGATCATTTATTTTTAAACGACAAGCATGAGAAAGGGTGTAACATATATTGTTTTGGAGAGATGTTGTAATTTAAAAAATGTGTCAGAACGATACAGAAAATACACATATCTATACAGTTGAGCAAGATAAATTTTTTACATTAATGTTGCAACATAAATCCATATTCAATGCCAAGAATAACCTGAAATCTATTATACAATTCACTCCCAGTATGGTGCTATAGGTAATAGTTGCACATTGCAAGTCTAAGTTGTATGTACATCACTCACCTGAGAGATGCTCCTTAGTCATCCAAATAATGCAAATAACGCAGTATAGAAATCTGTGAGAAAGAGAAAATTTTACCAAATGTAAGCACAGCCTCTTAGCTGACTTACTTCGCATGAAGAAATTTCTTTTTAAGAATACTTCTGAATTCCCAGATCTGACTTTGTGAAAAGGTAGACGCATCCATTAAAACTCCTGGGAGTTGGCATATAAATTTGATGATGATGATGATGATGATGATGATGATGATGATGATGATGATATTTTCCTTGCTGGATAAAATTGGCCAAGATATGGTGCTCTCACTTGTAAAAGCCATACACAGAGCTGCAAATGATTGCTAAGAGAGTAATGTAATGTTTATACACATATTTTAAAACTGCAGTTTTATATATTTATTTATGAGGTTTATGTCATGCCTGAAACTGGAATTAGGTTAACCTGATCATAATTAGACTCACTGACTTGGGAGAATCTTCCTTGCTTCTCCTTGTTGTGCAAGAAAATACTTCAGGGTTGATCTACACAATTTTAAATATATATTACAAATTAACACATGCAAAATACAATTGAACTGCTTTATTTTTGCATAGCCTTATGTTTGCACAGTGGCTAAGTAACTAGGTCAGAAATGATGATGAGTGTTCACACATAAGCACCTTCTCTTTTTCTCTCATTGACAACTGCACGTGTGGAGTTAGCTTATTAGGAAAATACATGTGTTAAAGTAGTTGGTTAAGCGTATTCTAGAAACGTTAGAGGATTAGGATTCAGCATGATACTCATTTTTAACAGTGTGTGTATATTAATAGCCTCATTGCAAAAACATTCTTTTATAGCATGCGATCCATCTTAAGAAACCATAGATACAGAAGGGATGCAAGAACCTTGGAGGATGAGGAAGAAATGTGGTTCAACACTGATGAAGATGACATGGAAGATGGAGAGGTAGTGGTGCCACCGTCTGATAAAAGTAAAAATGATGAAGATATTATGGATCCTATAAGTAAATTTATGGAAAGAAAAAAATGTAAGTAACTTAGGGAAACAGGTTACTAGTTGCCAGACTTGTCCCCATCACTAATTCCCCTGGCCAACATGGGGTGGAAAAGAGCAGGTAAGTTGTAAGGACAGAGGAGCTTCAGTAGTTAGAAAAGCCTTTGGGCCATTTGCAGGACCACCTGTCTCCTGTTATTTCAGCCCATCTCACAAGATATGACAGGGTGAGCATGCTTTATGTCAGTGTTTTTCAAACTTAGCAACTTTAAGATGTGTGGACGTCAACTCCCAGAATTCCCCAGCCAGCATGCTGGTTGGAGAATTCTGGGAGTTGATGTCCACACATCTTAAAGTTGCCAAGTTTAAAAAACACTACTGTAGGTCCCTTCTAATAAACAGTGTCATCTGAGGGGACCCAAGAGGCATGCCTTCTCTGTCGTCGTACATGTCATGTGGAACAACACACTCCCTGAGTTCTGGATGACTCCACCCTTGCTGGGTTTTTGTGGAGCCTTGAAGATCTGGTTTCTACCTTGTCCGTTGTGCCATTGTGAACCTGTCTTTAAGAGATTTACCAGGTAGACATGTGAGTGTTCTTGGACATGATCATTTTTGTTTTTTTACTTTTATACATTTGTTTGTTGCTTTTAACCTGGTATTAGCTGCTCAGGGTCACATTGCAAAGTGAGCACCCATATTAATTGATTGAATAAATGAAAAAAATATTTTCTGCGGCAGAAAAAGTAAAACAATTCCTGAATGAAAAGAGATAAATCCACACCATAATCCCTGCCCGAAATAGCACAAACAAGCTATTTACAGTATCCATGTATTTTCAAAATTCACACAACAGGGTTTTATTTGAAAGGCTAGTGTGGCCCTAATACAGTAATTGTCAACTGGAATCATGATCAATTCTAAACTACTGGGTTATCTTTCTAGCACAGATCTCTCCCTGCTTTTCCTCTGTTGCCATTTACTGTAATTACAACTTCTACTGTATATTGTTAAGATATAACTATAATCTAATGCCAACTTGGGTTTGTTATTATTTTGAAATCTGGTTATAGCAAATTGTTTAATCATAAAAGCAAGTCAGCAGGGAAAACTTGTTTAAGTTAAATTTACTCGACTGTATTCAACAATTCTTCTTTGAGTTGCTTTCAACAATGAATACAATATAAACTGGTAATAAATGGAAGTAATGCAAAACATCATAACAGTAGTCAGCAGCAGTGCATAAAGCAGTAAAAAAAAGATATAATTAACACTTTACAGCAGAGCTAAAATTTAGTAGATTAAAATTTACAGATTTAAAAAGCTTTGGGAAAAAAATTAAATCTGCATGTAATATTGAAAATAGTATAAGTGCAAGCCTTCCCACTGAAGAAGAATATTCCCTACTTCATAGATTGGAAGATATCTTTATGCAGTTGTAAGTAGGTATAGGTAACAACTAATGTCCTTTCCATTTTGGGGGAGGCGGTAATAAAATGTCAAGGAAATAAGCAGAGATATTTCAGTAGTGTGATCAGGTTGTATCTTTACCCTATTTGCTTAACAGTGCAACTTGTGTTTGTTTTACATTCCAGTTAAAGAAAGTGAAGAAAAGGAGGTCCTTCTGAAAACTAACATTTCAGGTCGCCAGAGTCCAAGTTTTAAACTTTCCTTCTCTAGTGGTACAAAGACTAATCTCACCAGCCAGTCATCAGCAAGTAATTTGCCTGGGTCTCCTGGATCTCCAGGATCTCCTGGGTCACCAGGATCTCCTGGATCAGTTTCTAAAAGCACATCTCAGATGGCAGCTATAACTACAAAGGTACTTTGTTTCCTTTAATCAGATCATGCTACAGTATTATATTTCTCATATTAGCCAATCAATCCACACAGTTACTATTGTGCAAATAAAACTTGCGGTTTGTTTGAATAGTGTTTGTGTTTTTTCCCTCTAGTTTTGTACCTGTTTAATAATAAAGGGACATTTGAAATAATTATTGTTATTTTGTGTCTAGTTGCCCTTTATTGCTTTTCATTATCCACTGTTGGAAATGTAAAGAATATTTTATAGAAATTAATCTAGTAATGAGAAAGAGATTGGGGTCAGGTATCACAGAGTTTATTAATATGATGGTAAAATGCGTAATTTTAGGAATCTTACAGATTTGAGGATTTTAGGTGAAAACTACCCTCCACTTTGCTTCCCCCCTCAGTTCTTTTTTGATCTCCACATAATCAGAGACACTGAGACTGCTCTATATTTCTCTTGAGGTAAACTGCTTCACCTTTACTTTGGCTTTCTCATATATCCTCATCTACAACAAAGCACTCAAAGAATGTTGAACTTTTATTGGGGAACCTGAAATCAATTTGAAAATCATTAGCTTTCCCAGTGGGCCTATAGCTGTTAAACCTTTCCACAAATGTGTCAGGTGCAATAGTAAGCTGGCATCTATATAGATGGGCACTCAAACTTGCCTTTCATATCAAGTGTTTGACAAAACACTTCAGACACTTGATATCAATAAATCACCAGCTGCTTTCATGGAAATTTGCTTTCCTGACAGCAATCACCTCTAAGAAAAAAGCAAGGGTTTCTTAACCCTTTGGGTGGATCAGTCTTACTTGTAGTTCAACAAGAGCAATGTAGGTTTCCTGTTGAAGGTTATGAAACTCTTCCACGTTATAGCCAATTGTACAATGTAATTTTTCCATCACCTTCAATAGACCTTGAGTGATCTCTCCATTCTCTCAGCATTTGCCATACACTGGCTTACTTGTAGTTTGGACTGTACATCTCCATTGGTTTTGGCATTTATTCATTTGTTATTGAAGACTAAAGGTTTCACCTGAGTGTATCTGCCCATCCAACTTTAACACCAATGGCAAACGCCTGTGCAGAAGACCAAAGCAAAGCACAATTAACATGGACATGAAAATCATCCATTTGGACCTGGTTGCTGTATTCATTCACATGAAATGGTGTTTGTTGATCCGAAAAGCAGACCCTGCACCTGCAGGAAAACACTAGGATAAAGAAGTATCTGCCCAAGCAACCAGATCAGATAGAGTAGGATTACTCCTTCCCTTGAATGTTGCCATCTTGTGGAACCTAGGAGGCACACGTTTTCCCTGGCAGCTCCTGCCTTATGGAACACCCTTCCCCTTTTGATCCAGCAAGCCCTATGCTCTTGAACCTCTGGAAAATCATAAAGAGCTGACTCTTCCCTCAAGTGCTAGGATAGGGTGAAGTCGGAGTTAAAGACAATGTTGTTGGCTGCATCAAGAGACATTGGTAGTGATCTCAGGTTTCTGTGTTCCTGTTTTTGTTATTTCATGCATTTATTTATGTGGTGTTTGGTTTTATATAATTGTTGTGAACCGCCCAGAATTGTGGTTCTAAGATGGGCAGCCGTACAAGTCTTTTAAATAATAATTCTTTTTCCATAATGGGTGAAAGGTACTGTGAAGCCTAACTCCAGTAGGCTTCAGAGGGTGTTCTACAACTGCAGATAGTAAGATAGCCACTTGGGCCCAATCTCTACCTTTATCAGTACTATTGCATAGAAGCCCACATGATGTCTGTTGCTTCTTTGCTCTTTGTCTTCTGGTGCAGCTCCTTCTCCTCCAAATTGTCAATTACCAAATATGTGTGTTGCATAGAGACCGCAATGAATAAAATTGCTTAACTGTAATTGTGGTTGTTCAAATAGTCCTCTGTGCATTCATACAATCCATCCACTCAGCCCTTTGTAGGTTGCTGTGTTTATAGATAGGGAAGGTGGGAGCCATGTTGTACATGCACACTGGAGAGCAGCTCCTATCAAAAATCTTCAGCTCTCGAAGGTTCCCAGCATGTTCTCTGCATTAGTGTATTTCCCATATGAATGCACAAATGACCACACAAAGAATAACAGTTACAGATAAGCAATATACTCCTCTATAATATGCAGATGTCAGTTGCTTGTTCTTGTTTTTGATGATGATTCTAAACTCAAATGAATCAATATGAGTCACTTGAAAAATAAATGAAAAGTACAATACCACTTTGCCTCTTTGGACAGGAATTATACGTGACAGATTAAACCTCAGTTTGCCATATCAATCATGCATCAGTTTGTCAGTTTTACTGAAATAGTTTCAACTCTATAGGTTTTATATTTGATCCATTGATTTAGGAAAAGATTTTGAACTTTTGTCATGGGATCCTTCATTCTGCAGTTCGCTATTGTGAAGAACCAAAATAGTACAGTTGGGTCAGCATTAAACAATGTGATTTGTTTAGGGTTAGGGTTGGTGTCTTCACTGAATCCATCCATTGTGGCTTATTCAGCAAACCTTGATTATGTATAATGTATGATCCCAGACATTGAAACACTAATGAAGATATGCATTCTTTGTTCAGTGTCATCTATCAAAAACTTGTTTTTCCTGATCAAACAGGCAAATTGATTGTTTTTGCAGCAGTTTTCTTGTGATTTTTTTCCTACCAAATAATAACAATTTGTATTTCTAAGGGTTTGTTGGAGTCTCTAGTAGAACAAAATAAAGAGCTTGCAATGTATCAGAGTTAAATTTTGCCAGAAGAAACCAGTCTTTAAAAAAGTTATGAATGGGTGCTTTGCAACAATGTGACTCATGGGAAGAAACCCTAATTGCCTTTGTAGATAAATCAAATTTAGTGGTCTTGCCTGTGTTACACTCAGTGCCTATTCAAAGTTAAAGGCAGTATGTTTTTATTACAGAAAATATTTTCAACTCTTTAAAGTGTTTACTAACATAATTGTACTATTAGTGGATTGTGTTGTATGTGGAAAACTGTACATTTGTCATACTCAAGTTTTTTTCGGACAACATATTGTATTTATTGGGAACAGCATTCATTTAATCCCAGTTGCCTTACCTGAGTGCTAAATAAGCATCACTGTATGTTTTAAGATGTGGATAAATTCAGAGTAGATAGAGCATGTGCTAGAGTAGCAATTCATAATCTTTAAAGTTCATGCATCTTAACTGCATACAAATCACCTAAATGTTCCTTAGTTGTAATAACGATAAAATCGTTTTACATAGTTCATACGTTAATAATACTAGGTGGCGATTCAGTATATCCATAATTACTAATTTAAATATCATAAACTATTCATTAATGTGTTTTACAAGTTTATCAAAGTACTATAGCTTTACATGAAACAGTTCATGTAATTTAATTTAATTGATAAATTAAATTGAAGGATGAAACTCAGTTCAGTTTACATATGGTTTTTGTTTGTTTTTTCAGAGAGGTCTAGTTGGGCTTGTAGACTATCCTGACGATGATGAGGAGGAAGATGAAGAAAATCTACCTTTGACACAGAAAGCAAAGCTAGAGTCTTCATAATGACAAATATGAAGATCCATATGGATTATGTTATAAACTAGGTTTCCAGAGGGGGAAGTCCATATTACAAAAATAATAAACTCTGATAAATTACTGTGTATAACACAGATCAACTTTAATTCATAGATTTCTGCTAATCAGTGCCAATTTGGCGGAGCAGAAGAAGAGGAAATACTACGCTTTATGGAATAACATGCCTTTGACCTCTCCAGCTTGGACCACGCATTGCCCTTTTCTCAGGGAAGGAAATGGAAAATACAATGCCAACAGGGCAGGAGTTTTGATAGTGGAATTCTGGATTGGCTGTTCAATTGTTACAATCAGATTATGATTTCTTGGACCATGTACAAGACTTTGAAGAAAAGGCTTTTCTGCCATAATTCTTCATTAGCTAAGAATGCCAGCAGTTTCTTTCTATAAAGAGACCTGCCTTTAAAACCACACATTCTGAACATTTTAGTCAAACTACAACAGGTTTTAAAAAAACAAAACTCTTTTGGGGAGGGCTCAACATGTTTCCTCTTTTTTTAATCTGTTCCCTTTTGCCCTTTAAACTGCAGATTTTTGTTTGGAGATGAGGGATATATCTATCCCTTAATTAAAAGATTGAATGGAATTCTAGATGTCACTTTTATGTCATAATTTTATTTTTATTTTGCCCCGAGTGTATGCTTAGTTGTTGAGTATATATTTGGGACCATTAAAATTTTTTGATGTAATATAATCTCACCGTTGTGCTGGTACCTGTTTCACATGTGTAATTCTGTTCTACATCACATTTCCTAATCTGTTTAGAATTTTATGGGAGATGGTATAGTTTTTATTGAAAAAGAGCAAATTAATCTTGCCACAATGTGCATACAAAAGCAATATTATTTTGTGACTAAATATTTTATATTAAACTTTACATCATCAACTGTCTTGAAACAATTCAGGGAAATAGGTTGGGGTTTTTTACAAGAAAAAAATACTTTTAAGTAATCTATAAATATGAAATTAGTATTCCAAAGAGATTTTGAAATTTCTTAACTTGAACCATGCTGGTATGTTTAAATCCAATTTAAAGTGGTTATCAAGAGTACAGTCATACTGACACATTTGAATTTTGAAAATAAAAATTAAAATTAAGGACTACAGCATTAGTGGTATTTTTTAAAAACTGATTCCCTTTGGAATACCAGTTTTAATGTTCCATCATTAATGTTTAATGATGCTAAGCTTATGATATTTTTATGAGAATTCAATCTAATTCTTGGGAAGAAAATAAGTTGTTATAGAGAGGTAATAATAGCTGTCATTGTCTTACTGCATACTAGACTTTCATACCCTGAAACACAAGAACTGTTGTACAGATTTTATTTGAATGCACTTACTATCCTTGTCATCAAAATACCAGCAATTTTTCTCCAAAAGTGCAGGTTTCAAATATCAGTTTACTAATTTTCTTCACAGTGTAGAAGACCTACTCTTTAGGTTAAAGCTTCACATAAAATTCCAGTGCTCAAGTTTTGCAGCGTACAAAATTGTCTTCAATTTTTTAGATGCATTAGCTACTTAGTTTGGGTATAGTTGCTGTTCATCCTAATCACAGAGTTCTCCAGTGATCCCATTTGTTTTCGCCTGCAGTCAAACCTAGTCAGTAAAGGACAAGGTATCACAGGAAAGGAAAAAGAATGAGTCCAGTGTAAAATCCAATCATTTTATTCATAAACATCAAATTAATTATATGCTACAATTTAGAGTGCTGTGCTCATGTGATAGTAATAGCAGTGTGCCATCTGGATTATATTACTTTACCTGTGTCGTTTAGTTAGAATTCCTGGCACCTTAATCAAATGTTTCCCAAGATATGTTTGGAGAAATTATAGTACATACAGCATACTATACAACTTACAAAACTGAGTTTAAGTTCCTAATGATAACTTGTAATTTTTGCTGCGGACATAAAAATAGCACTGTTAAATTAGTTTTCCAAGCTGCTAAGCCAGTGCTCTGCCTCTTGCATTGCAACTAACCCTCCATGAAGATGGCTTCCCCAACAGAAGTTCTAAATGCATGTACTATCCTTTATAAACTTGTGTCCTCCAAATGTTGGAGGCCTAAATGTCACATCATTCCTAGTCACTGGTTGTACTAGCTAAATTAGAGGAAGTGTTCTCCAATAGGCAACCGTTACACCTGGTTACTGTCTCCCAAAGTATCTGCCCAACCAATTTGATCCTGCAGAGTTGGCGTGCTCCAGGATCCTTTGATTAAACAGTATCATCTATCAGGGCTCCAGAAGCGCACCCTCTCTTGTAACAGTGCCTGTCCTCTGGAATGAGGTTCCTCCAGAGATTTGGACGGCCCACGTTCTGCTGCTGTTTAGAGGAGCTGTGAAGACCTGGCTCTTTGCCCAAGCCTTTGGCAAGGAAGGGTGAGACCCTTCGCTTCATTCCATCTGGTCTGTTTTTCATACCATCTTTTTTTTCCCCCTTTGATTAATTTGATGTAATTTCTTTGTTTTGATTGTTGCAAGTTGGGAGCCAAGCAGCATACAAGTTTAATCAATTGTTATTAATTCTCTAAACCTGGTAAGCATTAGGTTAGGGAAAGTAAATTAGTATGGGTTACAGTATAATGAATCCTGAATTTGTTAAATCGTTGATCAGAAATAATTCATTTTGAGTTAAACTACAAAGTAAACGGTTTAATTTAAATAAATATAGCCATCACATGACCTTAGCACAAAATATAGGATCTTCTATATTTTTGACAAGTACTAAATTATTTCAGGATGAGCTCAGTACTCGTTTATATCACTATGAGGTCAGATACATACTATTTTAGAAATTTCTCCTCCGTCTTTTGGTTTCCCAAAAATTCCTAAGACTGCTTCTAAATCTACAAAAATGTTAGTAAAATGATTGAAACCAGTTGCAGAAAGTGCTTACCCACTGATTACTTCTACTTGGGTATGTGTATGAACAATAAAATATATCAACTACAAATACAAGCTTTATAAAGAGCAATCAGTTCATAATCTGGCTTGTATTTCTGACTAGTTTTTGAAAAGCTGCTTTTTGCAGATTTAAATATATTTATTTTAAAATGTAGTACCTACAGTTTCTCCATGCTTGTAAATAATCACTTTTTCATGTAATTTTTTTAAATTCTGAGAATGGCATGGCTTGCCATCTTTTCTTTGTCCAATCATTTTCTAAAACCAGAATATTTTTACCTTCCCCCCCAGTAAATACTTCTTGAAACATGAGCAGGGAAGCTTTTGTTGATGCTTGGAATGGTTGCTGGGAGACAAGTCAAAGACAGGCAATTACTTTGTTGACCATTGGCACAAAGTATATCTGAAATGTTTTCACTCAGGAAATTCCTCCCTTGCTAAATTTCAAAACTGTGCCTGGGGAAACAACAGTATCAAATCATTCATGTCTAGAACTAATAAATCTTCACTGAAAAAAATATTGATACCACTAAATGGCAGGAAAGCAATACAGAAAACAGTAGTTCTTCGCTTTTATCTAGTGACTAACTGGATTTTTGCAGCCCAAATCTGGTAATCTCATCCAAGTTTTCAGACCTTCTGACTTGAAATAGCACTGATGATGCTTGAATGAATTTTTCCTTTAAAAAAAGATGAAACAATTGGTTTTAAAAAATGGCAGACACCACTGCTGGGTTGTTTATGGGGGGGGGGGTGAAAGGTCCCCTGTGCAAGCACCGAGTCATGTCTGACCCTTTGGGGGGATGCTGCATTCGTGACATTTTCTTGGCAGTCTATAGTTCTTCAAATCAGAAAAGTCTAACGACTGTTTCATCCTACACATGTCTACAAGTAAGGCCCACAGTGTATACCGGAAATTATTTTGAGATATGTATGCCTGATGGTTTCCTAGTAAAATGTTCCAGGTCATGTTTGTAGAATGCCTGCCAAGAGCAGCAGGCTCAGTCCCTAGTCTAAGTGGAACTAGTGTTAGCAGCTTACTTGGATTCCCATTATATGTACAGTGGTGTATATATTATGTTCTCAGTTGGTTCTGAATGATAGTGTAACAGTGCGTCCAGCTGAAAAAGATAACATTCTCCGATCTTTTAAGTAATTATCTATACTCTGTATTCTCTTTTTATATATGATGTCCGAGGGGGCTAACAGCATTACAAATAACAGAAAATGCAAGCCAGAAAAAGGTAGCGATAAACGTGCAACAGTTAAAAATGTGTTTGTTAAAAGCAAATATTTAGTGTAACAAAGCAACACTTCAGAACAGAGTAAGCCAAATGTCTGCTGAAACGAATTTTGGTTCAAGCAATGCCTATTTTCATTTTTGTCTTTTTTGCATCACTTTTGCATTATATCCGTTTTGAAATTTCCCATTTGCTATGGTCACCAGGATAGGGTGTTTTTCTGACATAACAGCCACTAGATGGTGCAAACATTCTACTGCAGGGTCTTTTTTAGTTACTGTAAAATGCACAGTATTTTGCCTTTGGTAAGCTGAATCAACATGTTTAAAAGCTTCAGTTTCATGCTGTAAGAGTTCTTCAGAGAGCAGAATTATATGTGCGACAAAGTTGCTAGGTACTGTATACCATTTGAAATCAAGCCACTTGGTATATCCTGCAAAGCCCCAACGTTTCTCACTGTCCTTCAAATTTCCAGTAGCTTCCTCATATTTTTTCTACCAGGAAGACAAAGACTGAATGAAATTCACAGAGACCATTTAGTTGTAGTTATTAATTTGCAGAAAAATCTGGAAACTATCCACAATTTTATTTAACACTTTTTTCTGAGACCATGCATAGGTGTCAAAGAACATCATCAAAGAAACATCAATTGTTTCAAGGAAAGGAGAAAGGAAGAAAAATTGATAGGTTTGATGGACAGCTCTCAAAAATGTGGACACATTCACACGTAAACCTACTGCAGTGCCTGCCAAACTTGTCATTAAAGTCCCTGCCCCATTTATGCATCTCACAATGCTAAAATACACATTAATGTGATAAAAGCAACAGCTCCCTTTCCTGCTTTTCCATGCTGTGTAAAACAGTAAGTTATAAAACTATGCAGTGGAGTGAGTTCCTTCTTTAAAAACTGTCAGTTCCACTAATCAAAACTAGGTATAACCTTGAAAATGAGGCAGGCAGGCAGCTGATACTACTACCTCACAGTCCAACTGTGTGTAGATATTTCCTGAGTGTCAATTAGACAGCAATTTCTAATGCTGCAACTCTTTCTGGATATGCAAACACAATAGTATCTGAAATGATAGAAGTCTGGCTGCCTCATTGCCCTTATTAGCAATGGAAAACAATGCAGATTCAAATCTCCAGCACTACTGACTAGGCAACATGTGTTCAGGGTCAGGACTATATAAACAGGAAGTGATTTCCCACTCGGTTAGCACAGTATTTAAAAGAGAGAGGAAAAAGGCACTGGCCATACCTTCCAGTAACAAATTACCCACTTGTTCAGACATAGCTTCCCCCAAACACCTTCAGTTCATCTTTTAAAAAAAAAATTTTTTAGTCAAACTCTACATAGCTTTCAGAGCTGAGAGACCTCAGCAGTGCTCTTTCTATCTTAAGTTTCATTGTTCTCTTTGTACTAATGCATAGCTGAATACAGGGTGTTGGAAGGGGCAGGTCAAAAAAGTCATAACGTCAGCCATGACCACACATAGAAAGGGGACAGGGCTTTGATGGTGCCATTCACGGCTCCCATCTTGACTTTTTTAAAACTCTCCTGTAGAGGTGTCTGGCTGGATATCACCATAGTTAAAAATGTTTTAAAATTTTTGAAAATATTGTAACAAATCCACTGGATGAATTGTCATTATACAGCAGTGGCAAAAACAGTTATTTATAGGAAGTAAGAACAGCTATGCTGGATTAGAACTTTCCATTCTGAAACTATTTAGTTTGGAAAATTCTTATAGAATAGAATAACTTTACTGTCATTCCACTATATGTTATACACCAAGTGCATAATAAAATGAAATTTCGTTGCAGTTGGCTCACAAACACAATCAGATACCGTAATTACTATAAAATATACATTCTTTACACATTCCACATTCCACTTTAAAAAAAACCACTTATTGAGTATTCAGGAGTCTAATCGCCTGGGGGACAAAGCTGTTACCCAGTCTGGCTGTTCTACATTGGATGCAGCGGAACCTTTTCCCAGAGGGTAACAAAGAAAACCGGCCATGGACAATTGGACCACCATGTTTCATGGGGAAAAAAGGATTTTTGCAATCTATTTGTTTTAGAATATTTTACATTTATATTGCACAAATCAAGGTTTTCTTTAGCCATATGTGTTACATATACATAACTTAAGTACCATCTATTAAATTAATTGGGTTATTAAACAATAATCTGGATTCACATGACTAAGGTAATCACTTTGTACAATTCCATTATATTCAATTATGGACTGACTGCAACAAGGGGGAGCTTTCCACAGAGGGAATATGCATCTCTTTCCTTTTAAATAATTCCAAAGCAAGGGGTGCACCATTTATTTCAGGCTGAAGATTTGAATGGCGACATTCTAAAAAGTGGGTGAGGCTAAGACAAAGAAACTGTCATTGCCAGAACAAAATAATTTAGCTTAATATTTAGTTTAATTTGAATTATTTCCTACATTCTTCAGTCACACTGACCACAGTTTTGAGGAATTTGGGTACATAGATGGATGAGCTGTATCTAAGGCTTCAAAAGTTTGCAGGTTGGGTACATCGCTGTCCTTGTCAGCTAATTTTAAGGGAGAAGTCGGAAGGACAAAATAGCGAACATTTGTACTGTATCCCAACACCCAAAAAGTCAAGCATTAACTGAACATCCCTGTAGAAGCTGACTTGATATGCTTCCAGAGGTTAAACATCTCAATCAAGATGGAGAGAAAACTGGGAAGTACTTTCTACCTACTGAAATACATGGAATGACAATAGATATATACACAGCAGCAAGTACTATTTAGCTGTCAGAGTTGACCAACCCACCATACATAGTTTAACCCATCCTCATGCCCTCCAGATGTGTTAAGATTACAACTTTCACTTTACCCAAACAATATGTCCATTAACTCTACTGGATGGAATGATGAGTTGCGGCCAAAGGCTGCCCTAGACAAGCTATTTTTAGCACCAATCTCCTTTTCAACAGCACAGGACTAGCAAAAGGATGGGTTCATACAACATACTAAGTTAAAATTAGGCAAGCTGGTTTATAGCTCAGTTGTTTAATTCAGTAAACCAATGTTCTGTTAACTGTGCTATGTTGAGCAAATACGATCCTTGCGACCTACATTGTAGGTGTGGGAAAATATGACAAATGTTCTAAACCACTAACACTAACACTATCCAAGCTTTCTAAGAGCACTTTAATGTACTTTTTGGCAACTTACAAGGATTAAAGCAAAGCATCTATGGTATGATATGGAACCTGCATGTAACCGACTTTTCAGTTAAAAGGATTGTCCATTTGAGCTCCAAACGATAGTCGAGTTATTCTGCTTCAACTAAATCTGTTAAAACCTAATTGCGGAAATCAAAGTAGTTTGTTTGATTTATAGTTTTAGTTTATGAACTCAGTTGTGACTTATTTAACAAACTAAAGTTAAGAATAGCATTTGAACCCAGGGCTAGGCTGTTTATACAGTATTCTGAACAGAAACTAATTTATATTTGTTGCATGAAGCAATTCATTTTATAATTCTTCATGTTACACAAATCCAGAAATTTGTATTAATACCATAAATCATAAGGGAGTGTATTGGGTGAACACAACTATGATCCCAGTCGAAGCGAATATCTGTAGCTCAGGGTTGAACTGTGGAGTCCTTGGTGCTCTCTGAGCCTTGTTGTGTTCTTGCAGATGTTTCATTGCCTGACTAGGCAACATCAGCCATGATCATCCCTTTTGTGTATTAGTCTCCATTTCTTCCATTAGCTGCCAGTCTGACTGAAGTGTGAATTTTCCATACCTACAGAAGTGTAGCTGTTTTCATTATGTAGTAAGAGTACATTCTATATTAAGAGGAAAGCAAGTTCTTGTTTAAGACACTTCTGTGTATTTTTTAATATTAAAAAATATTAACTATTTTTTGAGCTATTAACTATTAGGTGGAGAGTCAGTTTGGTGTAGTGGTTAAGGCAACAGGTGGGAGACCGTGAGTTCTAGTCCCGCTTTAAGCACAAGGGTGCTTAAGGGTGACCTTGGGCCAGTCACTCTCTCTCAGCCCTAGAAAGCAGGCAATGGCAAACCACTTCTGAAAAACCTTGCCAACAAAACTGCAGGGACTTGTCCAGGCAGTCTCCGAGAATCAGGCACGATTGAACAGATTATAAAAAGAAACTATTAGGAGAGCGTTGCTGTGAATAGCAAAAGCCAATATGACTGTGTGTCCGGTCTCCCACCATAAAGAGCTGCAGTTTCTGCAGCAGCTGTAATCTGCATTCTCCATCACCCTCACTAAATTCATTCCCAGAACTCTGAGCTTAACTCCTCTATCAATCTAAAGGGTCACTTGCCCAATTCCCTTTTGTGCTTTGGACGTTTTTGGCATCAGTTCATGCTTAAACACGACAGGGAAGCCTAAAGCTGCAGTGTTGTCAGCAAAGGCCATTAGCACAGAAGAAAAACATCCTGGAGCTCGAAAGGGCGGCATGGGGGTGGGGGCGCTTTCGTCTGTCACGGTGGGTTTTGCGCTGAAAACGAGGCCCCGTAATTCCCCGTCCTGCTGCCAAGTGAAGCTGCCAGCCACGTCTTCTCTTCGCCTGGCCTTTCTCTGGTCGGCCAGTGTCACCAGAGAGGGCCGGCTCCTTCTCGGCTTCCACCGTCGAGGCCAGCCGTCAGAGGTGCCAGCCACGGAGCTCCCGCTCCCCACCTCTCACGAGCACATACGCGGCTCTTTTCTCCCGTTGCGAAGCGGTGTGTCCGGTAGCTGGACATATTTACTCGAAAACAGCTGATTCTAACAGAACTTGCTTTAACTTCTCAAGTGAGCGTGTTTCCAGGATCGCGTCCTCGACGTAGGACCCACACCCACTTTGTTCTCTCCCCTACAAGGGCTTTATTAACGCTGAACGGTGAACACCTTTCCAGCCCAATTAGACTGCAAGCAACTTCTATTGGTCACTTCAAACCTTTTCCCCAGATTGTCATTTGCAACCAGCAACGTCGATCAACATGTTTTTCTTAACACCCCCCCATCCGACTCCTCCTGCCTGCCTTTCTCTCTTCCCCGCTTCAAACATAAGAGAAGAGCGCGCGTCCTTCCTACAGGTAGTAGCTCTAGCTCTGAGTACTTCCCAGCGCCTTGGAAGACTGGTGGCCTGAGCGCGCGAACGCGATCCGTGGCGCGCCTTCGCTGCTTGCTTTCGACATTCAGAGAGAGAGAGAACTTGCCAAAGCTGCTGTTAAAGAGCTCGCTTTTACTCTTCCCAACGAAGCAGAAAGTCTTGGCAGCCATCATCGGAAAAATACTCGCGGCGCTCAGAAGCCAGGAAGCGTTGCAGGCAGTTCGCCCTGTTGCTACTCTCCGGTGGCTGCTGGCTAGTCAGCCGTCCCTGCCTTGCGCATCAGCAGGTTGTGAACGGGCGGCGGCTTTTTCAAGAGAAAGTGGGGAGGGAGGGAGCTGATCGCGCGTCCCTCCCCACTCTCGCCTGGGGGAGGGGAAAGGAGATGAACCCCGCATTGTTCCCCTAGCAGGCGGCTCCTTCTGGGCCATGGGCTCCTCGCCTTTGTTCCCAGGCTGAGCGGGCGGGCGCCGAGCGCTGTCTCCTTTCTGATCCAGAGCAAACGCGGAGCTTTGCCGGGGCAAGATGGATGTGACCATTTCCGAGCTCCTGGAACTCTTTCTGCAGAGTCCTTTGGTGACCTGGGTGAGTTTGCCAGGCGGCCTGGCGTTTTGAACAACCGCTTACTGGGCAGCGAAGGTCGGACCGAGCGCTTCGCTAGGGGAGGAAGTCGCGGGATGGGAGGAAAGCGCCTTCCCTCGTGGCGCGCCGGGCAGGCCACCTGGGAAGGCGCGCCGTCTGGCCGGCGAGGGAATCCGGAGGGCGGCTCTGAGCGGAAAGCGTCAAAAGTCGGCTTTACCTTGCTTGGCGGGGCTTTTCTCTGGGCTTCCGAATGGGAGCCAGTTAATGGACGTGCTGGGAGCGCGGAGACGGTTATTTCAGCGGAAGTCAGTTGGAAAGGTTGGTTCCTCCGGACCGTAAGTTATTACGCGCCCGGCAATGCTGGACTATCCAGATCAAAAGATAGATGGAGTGAGAGAAAAAACTGTGGTATTGTTGGAAGCACCGCCTCTTGGTTCTGAAAGAAAGTACTTTTTGTTTCTTGAGATATGGCAGCAAGGTGTCGGACACTGGATTAAGAAGAGTAGCCCCCCTCCTTTTTTTTTTTAAACTAGAGAGGCTTCTGCATTGTAAATACATGATTGTATCAAATCTTGTAAGGAAAGATGTTTTAATAGATGTACAAATCTTGTGTAGATCATAAGCTCCTTTAGGTTACTTATTCTGCATATAGCCCTAGAACACTTATAAGACTACATTTGATTGTAGCTTCCTCTGTACTGCCTCCTGTACTGTATACTCTCCTTATATAAAATCATAGGTGTGCATGCACACCTCGTTGTATACGTGGTTCTTATGGGGTATGTGTTAGCCCCTTTGCAGAAGTTTTACTTGTATAGGTATATTATTGTATTGTGTGTAGATTATTTCCTAATTTGCTTTCTGGTCTAGGGATAGGATTTTACTTGGTTAACCAATCGCCTTTTTTTAATGTTAGAAAGAGGAAGTGGGCCCATTTAATCTAGAGGAGGAAATGTTTCTGAGGTTGGAACTGGGATCCAATGCATTTTAAGGACATAATAGATTTGATAGAAAACGTGATTGGAATTGGAGGAGCAGATGGAAGGATAGAGATCTGTGTGGACAGGCATTTAATTTGCAGGTGTTTATACAAAATTTGCACATTTGCAGGAGAGCATAAATAGAATAGCATATGCTACCTCTGATGCCTGGCTTTATCTGTGCATTATTGCTTCCTTTGATTTCAGCAAGACTAGAAAGTGGTTTACCTAACCTGCACTGTTAGGCTTTGGGAAAAAAGGAAAAACAAACCAGTCTGAAATGACCAACTTTTTTTTGTTCTGCTTTTTGTAGTTGCACACCCTATATTACAGACTGAACCTGATTTTACTACATGGTGCAGAGTTAGTGATAACAGATTCTCTATCTAAGTTCCCTGTAAATGGTCATAATAAAACTATATACAACACAGAGTGAGCTAGCTAGTGCGTTTCCCCTGGCTATAGTTTTTGTTTGCAGGAAAAATTCAGTATTACCTGCAGCCTGACTGTCTTGTTTCATGTTGTAACATGTATGGATCAGGCCTCTATATAATCTGATATGGAAGCTCTAAGAAAGTAACAGGAGCAAGACAAGTGTGCTATATTACAGGTAACATTAGAAGAAGCCAAGCGTGTTTATATTTTAGCAGAATTGTTTTGCTCATAGTGGCTGACAAACATTTTGAGATACACGGATTGTTTTTAAGGAGCAGTCTGTTGCCCCAGTCTGTGTGGAGAATTTAAATGCATTTAATAAAGATCTTAGAAGAAAACTAGATCTGGTTTGGATGAGTTTTGAATGGATTTATAGCAGAGATAATCATGGATATTTCTTTCTCTATAAAAGAAATGGGAGCTTTTTGTGTACCTTCTCCTCATCTACTGGGATGGCTGCAGATATGGGTGAAGTAGCAGGACAGCACAAATTTCTGAATAGTCCTCTAAACAGGATTCCTGGTAGAAGGATGCTTGTTCCAGTACAGGAGAGGTGAATTCTTCAGACCACAGTGTAACTGATGGAGAATGGATCACCTTCCAGCCTAATAGAACCAAGTTTTCTGCCACCATAAGAAGCCCAATAACCATTTTCGTTGTCTTATTTTATTTATCAAATTTATATGGCCACCCGTCTCACAAAGAGTAACTCTGGGCTGCATACAGCAATTAATTATTGGTTTATTTTAAGTTTAGTTTAGTTTCTAACCTTTGAAATATAGTTCAAATGGATATAAACATGCACCTTCCAGAACAAAATTAGTAAGTGTGTTTCTTCTTTGAAGAATTTTCTAAAATAATGTTTTATTTTGTGTTTCCTGGCAGGTAAAAACATTTGGACTGCTAGGGAATGATAATGAAGACAAACTTGCGGTGTATATGAATCTAGCAGATGGAGTCTTCCTGAATAAAATAATGCTGCAAGTGTAAGTTAAACTCAAAAGGGCAAATGGCTGTTGAATTATGCTTTTAGATTTAGTAAAATGACATATCTGTACTGGAAATCAGTGAGACTTAACAAATACCCTGTTTCCATGCTAACAGAATAGTGTTTTTCTCCTTGGAAAACTTAATAAAAGGTCATCCCGTTTGTTTGTTTTTGGAGTACTTTTTTGTTTTATGTTATAATTTTAGCAAATTTAAAAAAAAACATAGAAAAGATAATATTCTGGCATATTGTGCCAATTATTAACCAAAAGAAAAAAGTGTTCCTGTTCCACAATACTATAGCACACCCTGACATGTACATGGTCTCTTATGAAAATCTCGATACCTCCAGTTAAAGGTTTTTAGAAAACAGGGCAGAGAAAGGTTTCCAACTGAAACCTTGGAGAACAGTTGACACTTTACTTGAACAGTTTTATCCCAAACTGCCCTTCAGATATTTTGGACAACTGCTCCCATTATCTCTGATTTGCTCATTGGGCTTATAGAAAGTAGAGACTAAAACTTATGGAGGGAGCCAGTTCTGGGAAAAACTGGTGTAGGTAATAGTATGCCTGATTGTCACAAAACTAAGGTTATATTTAGAAGTTGGGAGTGGAGTGTGTTGGCTTTTAAAAAGAAATCCTTCTTCTTTAGTTTAGTTTAGTTTAGATGGAAGACCCCTTTGATTTTTATTTTCCCCAACCCAATTATGTTGGAAATAGAGTGCACAAAGGTGATTAGAACTCTGTCACCAGGATAACTCTGAAAATTAAGCAGAAAGGGACAAAATTTGGTGCAGGGGAGAAGACAGCAAAATAAAGATCAAGTTCAAAAATGGGCTGGATCCAGTTGGGGGCTGCAGCGCATCGTTAAAGGTGAGACAGCTGAGTGCTTGCTCAGAATGTAGCTGACAGCTCTATTCTAAACCTCCTTCCTTTCTTCTTCCTAATCACATGGCCTAGGGAGGGGCTGCAATTAAGGGACCATAAAGATTTCCATAAGCCATGTTATGCATGCTTCCCTTGTTATATTTAACAAGGTATGTTTCACAGCTATGTAAGAAGTATCTTAAACCTGTCCATTTTAAGAGTTACATTATTTATCACCAGTTCCAACATAGAACTATCACAGATTAGAAATTAACCTAAAATGGTAATGGATTGGAAACAGTAATGCCTAGGGGAAATTTTAATTTGTGCATAAGTAACTTTTTTTTAGCTCAGCTAAGCCTGACATTGACCACATCTCTTCCTGTTGCAGAGTTTATGGCTTGATGAAACGACCTGTTTCATGCTTGGATTGAAACAGGCACTTTTCAAAGAATCTAAGTCATATAGTTTTCTCAGGCCTGTTTTTTTTTTTTTTTTTAAAAGATGTCTTTATTCTGCTCTTATTGCACAATATGCTCATCAATCTGAAAAGTTCTCTGATTTCCAGAAATGAACATTTTACACAGATGTGACGTGTTTAAAGCTGGGACAGTTGGAGCAGCTCAACAAAGCTGGTTTTCTTCTTCCGTTACAGAGGGGATTTTTTTTTAAAGCAGTGTTGGCGGCATGCCCAGTTGTGCCTCAAGATCAGTGAAACTAAAACCTGTATCCAGTAGGGTTGGGTCTGTTTAACATGAAACCAGAATGGTGGCATTTGTGTACAATCCAATCTAGCTTCATTGCAAGGTGATCGTAGCGACAGTCTGTGACCTTTCTGGCTAGCTCTTCACGCTTTTCAAAGCACTTATTTCTTCACTGTAAAGCACAGGTTTTTCTTCCCCTTCCTCAATTTTTGTTCTATGTCTGACCTTTTAAAAGAAGAATAAACTTTTTTTCAGTGCAAACCTGTCTATTCTTAAGACCTGTTGTAAAAATTCAATATATTATTGTGTAGCCTCTTGCCAAATTTGACAGCATATTTTGTAATTTATTGAGATAATATACATTCTCTTGGCATGTAGCTACTCCCCGTGCTTCTTCCACTGAGATTCGATGTGTATTCTGAATGTGGATTTTTTGCTGTTAGTACTCTACTATTTTTGTTATTTTTTTGATACTACCTGCAGTGATCCATTACTTTGCACCTTTGAGTAAAATATGGTTATTCAATCTGGATTGGACTGCTTGTGTGAAGATGGTGTGGGCTTCTCTAATCATAGTAATGGGTTAGGGTTTAATTAAAATTTAATTAAGATGGAAATTTCAAAAGTAGTTAAACGGGGAGGAGGCTAGTCAGATGTGGGTGGCTGCTTTATGGCAACATTTCCTGATGTTTGGTTCCCACTTCAGCATCAGCAGGAATTATTCTGATTCTAATTACAAGTAGACCTTGCTTAACAACCATTCATTCAGCGACCAGTCAAAGTTATGACAGCATTGAATGAATGGTATTTACAACTGGTCCTCAAAGTTGTGGCTGTTGCAATGCCCGCAGTCACGTGATCAAAATTTGGGCGCTTGGCAGCCTGCCCGGATTTACAACCGCAGTGTGCATTTCAACTTCCCCCACCCACCTATCTCCCCTGCATCTCTGCCCTTTTGGCTGCCTGGTACTCCACTGCCACCTGCCCTCTGCTGCCCCCACCACCCTGCATTCTGCTGCCCCAACTGACCTTTGCTGTCTTCTTCCTCCCACTGCTGACAAAGTGCATCCGGCCTGGCCCTTTGTGAGGCAGCTGTTGGCCACACGGCCTTCCTGAAGCCTTGCAAGGTCTTCCTGAGGCCACTGCTGGCCACATGAGGCCTTCCTGATGCCCTCACATGGCCAGCAGAGGCAGCGGAATGCCAGCAGGCCAAAAGAGCAGAGGTGAGGGGGAGATAGGTGGGGGGGAATTGAAGCAGAGGCAAGCATGGCGGAGCAGGAGAAGTGTGAGGTCCCAGCCTAACAACCACAACTGGAACTACTGAAACTGTTGTCGCTAAGTGGTGCAGTCATGTGATGTTTCACCTAACAACATTATTCCTTAGTGACAGAAATTCTGGTCCCAATTAGGGTCGTTAAGCAAGGACTACCTGTAGTGTATTCCCACAAAATCTAGAGGCATAATTTCTGGAAGACTTCCATAGGGACTGATTAAGTTGTGATGACTTTAGATGCCCTTAAGAAGACTTATTTTTTCAAATTCAGTAGCAAACTTATAGCACATATGTAATAGCAAATTTGAAAGATAATTGATGAGGGCAATCGTGTCGTCCCCCGCCCCCCGCCGCATACACTGAATATCTTTTTCTGTTGCAGTTAATCAAGGAAACTATTTTCAAGTAGCTGATCTAACCTGCAAAAATCACATTTCCTGTGGAACTGAAACCATTTCTGTTGAGTTCTTTTATGTGTTAGTTGACTGGGTAGATAAAGGAACAAATTGTGCATGATCATTAATTGTAGAAATAGAGTAGAGTAAGCTCTGGGTTCAACTGTCCTCTGTTTAGCAAACGTCAGATACAGTGGAGATACTTTCTTTTCAGACTTTCCTCCTGTTTAACAGACTGGGTGTCTGTTAAATTGGGGGGTCCATTAATTACAAGGATAATTCCATAAATGGTTTTGTTGCAAATTATGCAGTTATGACTATTAAATAATTGCATAAATAATATAAGTTGATGCAAATTATATAAATTTGGATTTAATGGACATTGCCTGCTTTTGAGTGATCTGTTAAATACTGTAAAGATTTTAGCATAACAACACCAGCTGTGAGTTGGACCTTTCATGGTTATTCCATTCATGGTTATTCCAGATGCCCCAAAAAAGCTAGCCAAAAACTTGGAGCATCGGCAGGTCCCCATGAGGCCAGATTATGGTGCCAAAGTCAGTCTCTTCTCCCACTTCCATCAGTACAGTCGCAAAGAGTTGCTGACACAACAGATGAGCATCCCAGTCTCTACCATCCACCCTGCAGTGGTGCGTCTTGGCCTCCAGTACTCTCAGGGCGTCATCAATGGCTCCAATGCTCGCTGCATTGCACTTCTAAAGTTTGTTTAGAGCTGTACTTTAACTTCCAGTAAATGGGCTGAGTTTACTCAATCTATACTGCATTTTTAGTTTATTGCAATGAATTACATTGCTTTTGAGTGCTTATGAATACTGTGACCATAACTACTTCAGAAGTTGTAATAAATAAATGGTATAAGTGACAGTGGTAAACCAAGCCCTAAGGTATCTGGTAGATTAGCAGCCCTAAATCTCCAAACAGCCCCTATTACCAGTAAAAATAATATTTGCATTTACTAGCTTGTCTTATCAAATGGTTTCCTAATCTCAGTACAAATTAAATTATATTATCTTTCAAAGCTATAGAATGTGCTGTGTTAAACACGTGTTTCAGCCAATATCTTTATGACTGATTCAATTTAAATTGACAGTTTGAATTTCAATAACAATTAACAGTGGATATAAAAAGTCTACACACCCCTGTTAAAATGCCAGGTTTTTGAGATGTAAAAGAATTAGACCAAGATAAATCACTTGAGAATTTTTTCCGCCTTTAATATAGCATATAAGCTGTATAATTCAATTGAAAAACAAACTGAAATCTTTTAGGGTGAAAAATAAAAATAAAATAAAAACCTAGAATAATGTGGTTGTATAAGTGTGCACACCCTTACACTAATACTTTGTTGACACACCTTTTGATTTTATGGCAGCATTCAGTCTTTTGGGGTAGGGGTCTATCAGCATAGCACATCTTGCCTTGGGAATCTGCCCACTCTTCCTTGCAGAAGCGCTCCAAATCTGGGCATCTCCTGGGCACAGCCCTCTTCAGGTCACTCCACAGATTTTCAATTGGATTCAGGTCTGGGCTCTGGCTGGGCCATTCCAAAACTTTGATCATCTTCTGGTGAAGCCGTTCTTTTGTCGATTTGGAGGTATGCTTTGGGTCATTGTTGTGTTGAAAGGTGAAATTCCTCTTCATCTTCGGCATTTTAGCAGAGCCCTGAAGGTTTTGTGCCAAAATGGACTGATATTTGGAACTGTTCATCATTCCCTCCACCTTGACTAAAGCCCCAGTTCCAGCTGAAGAAAAGCAGCCCCAAAGCATAATGCTGCTGCCACCACCAGGCTCCTCTGTGGGTATGGTGTACTTCTGGCGATGCACAGTGTTGTTTTTGTGCCAAACGTACTTTTTGGAATGATGGCCAAAAAGTTCAGCCTTGGACTCGTTAGACCATAACACATTTTCCCACATGCTTTTGTCAGACTTGATGTAGGTTTTTGCAAAATGTAGCCAGACTTGGATGTTTTTCTTTGAACTTTTTGGCCATCATTCCAAAAAGTATGTTTGGTACAAAAACAACACTGGGGTTAGTGTAGTTGTGGAGTCCCTGTCTTTGTTGCAGTTGTTGTTTTTATGGTTGCTTTTTAGTCTAGGCTGTTAAAGGTAAAGGTTTCCCTCGACGTAAAGTCCAGTCGTGTCCGACTCTAGGGGGCGGTGCTCATCTCCGTTTCTAAGCCTTGGAGCCGGCGTTGTCCATAGAACACTTCCGGGTCATGTGGCCGGCATGACGACTCGGAACGCCGTTACCTTCCCGCCGAAGTGGTACCTATTGATCTACTCA
Source organism: Candoia aspera (assembly GCF_035149785.1). Lineage (NCBI taxonomy): Eukaryota > Metazoa > Chordata > Lepidosauria > Squamata > Candoiidae > Candoia > Candoia aspera. Next base: position 305,475,697 of record NC_086153.1, on the reverse strand, counting down.
CATTTGCATGTTTTCGAACTGCTAGGTGAGCAGGAGCTGGGACGAGCAATGGGAGCTCACCCCGCCACGCGGTTTCGAACCGCCGACCTTCCGATCGGCAGCTCAGCGGTTTAACCCGCAGCGCCACCGCGTCCCAGTCTAGGCTGTTACGTTTTGTTATTTATTTATGTTTTAATCTATTTTAATTGTGTAGTCGGATATGTCGCCCAGAATGGGTGGCCATAACAAATTTAATAATGATATAATTCAGTAAATAAGATTTTCAAATTCCTGTTGACAGCTTTGTGCTTCTTGATTGACAGCTTAGTGTTCTTTAGACCTTGCAGAAACTCTCATGACTCTGACCATTGCCTCTCCTGACTGGGGTGCTGGGATTTTGAACCCAACAGCATCTGTGTTCAGTCAAGTATTTCCACTAGTACAGTATAGCCCACCTATATTGTTAATATTGTGTTTGTCAGATGGATACATTAACATATTTTTGCCTATGCCAAGTAACATACTATATAAACTGATACGAAGTTTATCATGTATTGGCTCATTGCATTTATTTTTACAAAAAGCTAAAAGGAGCTTACATAGAGATCTCTTCTAATTACCCCTCAGTAAAAGCTGCATTACGTGGATCTGGCTGAGAGCAAGTTACTAGTCAAATGCCATCCAGTGATCACCATAGTGAAGTCGGGGTTTGAACTTGGGTTTCCTCAGCCTGAGTCAGCACCTCAGCCACTGCAGTACTCTTGTGGTATATGGATGTATGTTCAACATTGATAACATGGTGGAGGGAATGTTAGAAGAGCTGGTCTTTTTTAAATCCTCCACTTCCAAAATAATCTGTATAGAATAGCTTTGGGAGCAAATTAGGTTTGGCTGCCTCTCTACTATTCTTTCTCTGTGTATTTCCCAGAGTTACCCACAAGGATGGGTTTGGAAAAAGCTGCTTGGACTTTTAATCTGAGCAGGCAGTTCTTTTTCATATAAAAGATACTGTGGTGGTACAAAACTGCTCAACCCAGAATCAAAAACAACAGGTAAATTGATGCCTGTAAGACAATCTTCTAGCCCTCCAGTGTTTCATAGTCACCCATATTGTGATAGTATCAGTCCTTAATTTTTTATAAATAGTTCCCAGGTGGTAAGCTGAAAACTTAAAACTCCTTTATTGTTTCAGAGGGAAGGGGGTTGTTGAACTCCTTGAATAATGAGTTATTTTCTTTATCATTAGGAATTCCTGCCTTTCAGAACTCTCATGTTTTTTATTATTGACCTACTGGAAAGTACCCATGAACCTAAGCTAAATGGAAGATGATTAGTTCTCAGCGAGCACTTTTTTTTATTTGATCGTACGGTGTAGCAGTTTGGTGTTCATGCTACTTTTTCTTGCTGGGAGATCCTTGTGAGGTCCAGCAGCCAGATGTGTAAACTATTTAGCCATGATAAGTCACGTTGCCCGGGGTGCACCACGAGGAGGCTAGTCTACATTGCACCGAGTTGGGCTGAGAGAGAGTGACTGGCCCAAGGTCACCCAGCTGGCTTTCATGGCTAAGGCGGGACTAGAACTCACAGACTCCTGGTTTCTAGCCCAGAACCTTAGCCACTAGACCAGACTGGCTCACTTCAGTGAGCACTATAAAGTGATTAAGACAGGGTCATATGTTCTTGGATTTCTTCACTACTATTTCATGTGTTACTCATTGAACAGAATGGCCATAGATTTTTTTTCAAGGTTTAACATAAGATCGGTTGTTTTGCTATGGACAAATGTGCTGCTAGAGATAGTTGTGTGGGTTCCTTAAAAAAAACAGTGACAACTGGAAATAAATGACTAAGATGTACAACTTCTAAAAAATGCTGGATCCAAGATCTTCTGAGGTTACCAGTTGTCTTAACATCAAATGAGAGATGCATGCTTTGAACTTCCCAAAGCCCAACTGTTGTTAGTATAATACCATGGAGCAGACTTCAGAGCAATTAATGTTGTGAGTGATACAATATGGCCTAGCTATTGCTACTCAGTAAATCCCTAGTATCCACAGAATATAAAATCCCAAAATGAAATCTAACAGAATTACCCTTGGAAAATTTGGAGATATATCTATGTGTTCTGGAGTTCATGATGCAGTAGAACTTAATGCCCCAGACTGTTTCCTGTGCACCCAGATCTTTCTGGAAAAGTTATCGCTTGTTCTCATCAGTAACCTGGTTTGTTTTTGTCTCATCACTGTGGTGCCACAAGTGAATACTGATTAACTCTAGGTTCTGCTCTTAAGTTCACATGGGACTTTAGTGGAAGCTAATAGATCCTGCATGGCTGTGATTGAAATAAATGCTTGATCTCTATTGTTGTAAACCATCTTGAGTGCTTGTATGAGCAGAAAGGTATAAGTGCAACAGTAAGTTTTAGAAATAGTAATTTTGTTTGCAGAAAATACATTCTGCTTTTCAAACACAGCTAGAACAAGGGGGCTAGAATATATTGACAGATGATTCATCATGCAAAGAATTCCTTGAAATATATATATGTACCTGGTTACAAGCTTATCTAATTCTGTACTGAAGCTCTTGGAAATTCTAATTGTAAAATTGAAGGCAATCAGGGTTTGCAAATCCTCTCCCCCAGTCCCAGTATGAGCTCTCATATAACAGTCCAGCTGTCCCCCCTAAAATTGCTAAAATTTTTGGTGGTCTCAACAATATAAAGAACTTTCTTTTTTAGATGACCAGTGCCTTATGTGTCATATTGCTAAGTGCTATCATAAATAAAATATTAACTTATCTGTTGAAATGTCAGTTAATCGTGATGCTTTAGTACAAACATTAGACACTTGTTTGCTTTTTCCAGTACTTTGCACTGTGATATTATTAGAAGCAATAAAAATTAGCTATCGGAAATAATTTATCTATTATGACAGGATTATATCAGCGGATGCTGAGCATGCCATGCTGTGCTATTGTTTTGCATTCTTGCTCCCCCATCTCAGTGCAGTCAGCCACCTGAATATGTTTGATAGCCAGGAGAACCCACTGATGCACACATTGTAAAATATGAAGGATGCTTTGAAGGATGCTCTCTCTTGCCAAGTGTTTATTTTATTTTATTCCCTTCTTTTTATTCTTATTCTTCAGAGAACTTTTCCTGAAATGATGAAAAAGACCCAGTCCTAATCATGAAAGTTTAGGTTGAGTCACATTTATTTTCTGAGAGTTCAACAGCCTGAATTAGGGATATGCATGTTTTGAAAATGATTTAGAAGAAATGCAAAGTGTTCCAATTATCTACTACTGATTATAGCTGCCTTGTCTTTTTTCAGTCTTCCACATGAGCCTGACAAAAAAGATGTGGCTGCTTTAAAAAGTTGACTCCTTAATGTATTTGCATCTTTAATGTAGCTGTTTGAAGCTGCTCTGACTTTTTTCAGGTTGCACAAAATCCTGAAATAAACCTTGGGGTACTTTAATAATTGCAGTGATGTGCCACACTTGTGCAAGTTTCAGAGCGCTGCTTCTAAGTCATTTTAGAAGTATGCATAGCCTTAGCCAAAAAGTTTGAGGCTCCTATTCCAGTTAGGAGGAATGTCTCTAGCCTACATTTGTAAATGTGGTCTTTTTAAAATTCTTTGGGGCCTGGAGAAAGTTCACTTGAACCTCACCCCACATTTATATTTCTATTGCATCCTATGTCCATGTTGTTGTTGTTTTTAGTTTGAGAAAATGCTAAAGACACACATTTCTCAGGTATAATTTATATTGATAACAGAATTAACAGAAGAATTGTACACCTTAAAATAGAAAGACAGATTATTGGTGACCTTTTTAATGGTTTGTCAAGTAATTTAAACAAAAATGAATAATGATGATAGTGTGTCCTTACTGTGTTACCATCATTCCACATAAACACAGTATCTGACTTGGTAATTGCTTAAAGCCAGTTTAATTGAAGAGGCATGGACATTATAATAAGTAATCTGAACACTAGTGAGATCCAGTACCGGTACCATTTGCCATCCCTTCTCAGGCTTCTTTGCCTGTTCTCTTCTTGCCAAGTTCAGCGCAGACAGGGGCTCTTGCTGGTCAGCTAGAAGGTAGAGCTGTGCATAGACTTGGGAAAAGGTGCTTCAGAGCTTGCAGGAGTGCCAATGTGACACATCTCTGTGGATCTTAAAACATTTTTCCTGCACTATGAAGTACCTTTTCTGAATTATTTCCAAAGTGCTGTACGTCCCATTAGATGCCACGTAGGATCTCCTATAAACAACCCTGTTGCAGCACATAAAACAAATAACTTGGAACACCTTAAGGACAGATCAATTTGATGCATCAGGAACTGAAATGAAAAAAATCAAACTGAAGCCCTTTTTATTTAGAACGTAGTATAGCAAAATTTACTAAAGCTAGCACTAATGGCAGCATTACCATCTTTTGGACTCTCCAGAGGGAGGCGGAAGATTTTTCTCTTTGTTTAATAGCTTCTGAATTTCATGTTAAGAGACTTGAAAAGGGCAAGTATTTCTCACTGGTGGAGAATAAAAAGTTGTCATACCCTGCAACCAGGTCAAGCTAGGAGAAGGCAATGATTTAATGGGTCATGTGTTAATTTTTGCAGCTCAAACAACAGGACCAATGATTCAGTAAATGGAATGTGTGGGGAAATTTGAAATATTGAGATATTGCTAGATCCTGGATTTATATTTTAACTGGTTAGTTTTACCACCTTGAATAAAAAAGGAACATTTCAAATATGAAATCATTAGTACCGGCTTTGAAATAGAACATATCTAGGATACCTCAAACCACTTCTGGTTTGGAGGATTTACTTTTAGAAACTGCCAAACTGGCCACAGAATAGCATGGCCTGGGAAGATGCACAGTTAGCATAGTCAAAAGGCAAGAGAACATTTTAGAAATCAACAGGATATTCCATTTGTGGATCAATGAATTTTGTACATCTCTGTGACTTAGGCTTTAGGTGAAGCCGCCTCCAATTCCTTCTCCCCCTGGCACCTCTATTAAAAAGACCCTGATTTTAGTCCAAAGATTATTTGGCTGCATTTGTAAATGTGTCATATTTATAAATCCCCAGCATAAATATTATAGGCTATCAAGGACATTTCTGCCCCTTCCCCCCACTTGTGAACTTCAGAGATTATTTCTACCATATTGCAGCGGAGGAGAATGTTAAAGGTTGCCCCACTGGCTGTTAACCAAATAAATACACAGGATTTTGCTAGTTCACTGCTTTCAGGAAGGATAAAAAATCCCCCCCCCCAATATCTAGCATAGGCTACACCTTAAGATGGTAGGCTATTAGAACAACCTGTGTGAACCCTGCATGTTTTAGTCACTTTGAAATGTTTGTACTTCTCCCATCCATTTTTGTAGCCCCTTAGTATGGGTTTATGTAGATGACTTGTTTCTTGCTACTTACTCAGTTGTGTTATTTTTACAGTATCATTCAAACAAAAAAGCCAGTTTGGTGTAGTGGTTCAGGTGCTGGGTGACTTTGGACCAGTCTCGCTCTCTCAGCCCAACGCACCTCACAGGGTGGTGGTTGTGGGAAAAATAGGAGGAGAAAGGAATATTAGGTATGTTTGCCACCTTGAGTTATATATCAAAAAAGTATTGAGTTTGGTATGAGTTTGCCGTGCTTGATCTAAAGCAACGTTTCCAGCCTTGAGGGCCACAAGCAATACATATGGGGAAAAGGTTGTGATATTTACAGGGACCACTGTGGTGCAGGGAAGAGATTTAATGTTAGATTTTTCTTCTGTTTGTTTTTCTTCCATGTCCCTGCCCCGCTAATGTTATTAAATTGTACTTAAGCCCTGAGAGGGTTAGCAGCCCAGCACCTGCTAATGCTTACAGAGTCAAAGTGGCAGTTTTAGCAGCTGTTCTGAGACAGCTTTGCAATCATCCATAGAGGTTTCTTACAACATCTGCTGGAAGGACCAGCAGCTGCATTTTTGACAGCAGGAGAAAAGGCAGGGGGAGGACATGAACCACAAATAGCTGTATCTGGTTGCAAAATTGGTGAACTGCACGTAGCCTCAAAATAGTCCACCCCAGATCTAATGCAGGAAGGGCATCTTGCTGATAACCAAGGGATGCATATTGTTAGGGGCATCATATGAGGCCAACATTTTGCTCCAGTTGTTTGTGTTGGGGGAGACGTGACACATGTGGCTCTTGTGTGGAGAGCAGCTGGGAGCAGTAAAGACTCAAACTCCAGGGTGAGGTGCCTCCCCCCTTTCCAAAGCAAACAGCCACAAATTTGAGAATGCTGATGTAAATGAGTGGCAGACCCTTGCTTCTGGGAGCAGAGAAGTAAACTCCAGCAATTGGGATGGAATCCACTTTTCCCACTGCCTTGTTGATAGAAATGAGATAATACAGCCTTAGCTGACAGGATGCCCAGAATGCTACTTTTCCTCCTGGGCAGTAGGTTGTTTCTAATGCTTTCCCAGTTATAATAGCATGAGAAAAGTGTTTCTCCCTTTTTCAAAGGCTGATTGTTTTGGTTTGGGGGCTGATAAAAGAGATGACAGGTTTAGCAACTAGCCCTTGCTCCATATCTTGCATTGCCTGTAACACCTTTTTTCTTCCGTTTCACCGTCAGATACAACAGTCCTTTTTGCTAGAATTTAAGAAAGCTGAGGACTCTGAGAGAAAAGGGAAGTTACAGACTTGTGTTGACAGTCAATTTTGTTGCTTCAAGGCCAAGTTGTACCAGTGAAGCTGCTTTAACAAGTGATAAGCTAACAATCTAGAATCCAAAGTAGTAATCTTTCCCAGACATCTTCGAAAGCCTTAGGCATCTGCTTTTGCCATCACTTCCTACAATTTCTTTAAATTATTATTACGCATTTGATTTTTGTCATGCGAATGAGTTGCATTAAACCTCTGTTAATTATAGCTTTTCTTTTGTTTGCAAATGGCTGCCTTTCTCACTTGTCTGCCTATTTAATAAGGCAAGTGGCCTGAGGTAGGGCAGGAAAAAATTCTACTGTTGCCAGTTCTGGGCAGGTCTCCAGCCCCAACGCTGATACAGCCACTGTGGTTGCAGTAGAACTTACTTACCCATCATCATGGAAATCGTCTCTGAATATATCCAGTGTGCTTAGTTTGCTTGTATTTGAGGAAGGCTGAACTTTTGTATGGTTCAGGAATATGTTTTGTAAATTGGCACTAAATTGCTTACTTGAGTCTCATACACTTGAGTTAGTAGACTTGGTGAGTGGCTTATAAGAAGAAAATCTGTGATTTATTTATTTATTTATTGCATTTATATTCCATCTTCCCTCTGGGAGATTAAGACAATAAAACAGGTTAGAACAAGAGATAATTACTGACCCAAAGGGTCAGTAATTTTGTAGCTGTTTGAGGATTTGCACTTGGGTCTCCACAATCATAGTCTAGCACACTAACTATTTAATGAAGCTTCCAAATACGTTAGAAAAGATTGCTTAGTTCTTTTTTTAAGTTAAAGAAATAACATTCAAGCTGAATGTTTGCCACTATTATACAAATTACTCTCAGGCTTTATTATTTAATTGCTACTGCTGTTATGTTTTGTGCATTATAAATATAATTAGCTAGATATAGTGAAGATGTCATTTTGCCCAATCTACTTGCTAATATAGTGAGATGACCCATGGAATTATGTTCAGACTGCATGTGTGAAGTAACTTCAGTCAAAGTGGACAATAAGCAAAACTGTTGCTTATTAAGTGATTACTAGTTTGATTGTTAAAGAAAATCAGTTCCTTTCATCTGCAGACTATATTGATACTACTTGCTGTCATTCATTTTGATCTAGATCAATGTTTCCCAGCCGTGGCAAAGTCCAGATGTGTGGCCTTGAAGTCCACACATCTAAAACTCACCAAAGGCTGAGAAATACTGGTCTAGATGAAAGCTGGAGCCTAGCATGGATATACATACAGTATATATAATAACAGATAGTTATACAGCCTGTATGTTTTATCTGCAGATGGGAAACAGCATTTTAAAATGGTGCCCCATCAATGAAAACTCAGTATATGTAGTAAAGCTAGTAAGTGGGGAAGAAGGTTAGGACAGCCTTGTTAGTTCAGAAACCATGCAAACTTGGGCCTGTTTTAGTATTGCATGGGAGATCACCAGGTTAGAACAAGAGTGTAATGGTTGCCTATTCTAAAACACCATCAGACTCATGAGTAGGAATTCAAAGATATCTGATTTATTAAAGAATAGTATGCAGGATCACAGAGAAAGCTGAGAATGATGAAAGTGCGCCAAATTCAAACTAAAAACCCTTGGTGCAAATGAAATCCCTCCCCACGTAGAATCTTCTCAGGTTCACAATCCCAGGTGCTCCTAACGGTTTCTGATGGTCTGCGGGAAAAGTCCTTGAACAGATAACATAACCCAAACACATTCCATTGTTCTGATTTCACATACAGAGCTTGGTACAAGGTCTCACAGCAGCTCCCTCCCAAACAGAAACGCTCATCAGCGCCATGGTATGTGAAACGTTACGATGTATAAACTACATTGAATCAGTGAACATGACATACTGCCTCCCCAAAATGAAGAATACATTAAGCAGCAGGCTTCAAAGGATAAGCAAGGTGGAAACGGTTAACTAAATCAGGAGCGTTAACATGGTGGGCAGACACCCATTCAGGATGAGGAAAGTGTTTTCATCGGACCAGATACTGCAGGGTGCCTCGAAGCTTGCAAGAATCAACGATGTCCTTGACTTCAAAGTGTTGTTGGCCGTCAATCATAATTGGAGCAGGAGGAGGAGGTTGAGGGTGTCAACACAGTGAGTGGTGCACAGGCTTAAGCAAGCTGCAATGGAAAACAAGGTGCAAGCATTTCAAATTGTGAGGCAGTTCCAATTTAACAGTAACTGGATTGACACGATGAACAACAGGAAAAGGACCAATGAATTTGGGAGCAAGTTTTTTAGAGGGTTGAGGTGATTTGATAAACTTAGTAGATAGATACACCTGATCCCCAACTTTGAAGTCATGTTGTAAAGAATGATGCTTATCAGCTTGAGACTTGTAAGCAGCCTGGGCATCAGCCAAAGCTTGTTGAATTACTGGCCAGGAATCAGACAGTTTAACAGCCCAGTCAGATGCAGAACATGTTTGGGAAGGGGGCTGTGGCAGTTCGGGGACGGGAACAAAGTCGTGACCAGAAACTACGCGAAAAGGGGTTTGTCCGGTACTTTGATGCACAGCATTGTTGTAAGCAACTTCAGCAAAAGGTAACAACTCCACCCAATCGTCCTGATGGTAGTTAATGTATGCTCTAAGAAACTGTTCAAGAGTGGCATTTAAAATCTCAGTAGAACCGTCAGTCTGTGGATGGGATAATGTGGACAGTGCTTGTTTAGTGCCAATCAATTTTAAAAATGATTTCCAAAACTGGGAAGTAAACTGTATGCCGTGGTCAGAAATTAAATGGGAGGGGCTACCGTGGAGGCGGTAGATGTGATGGAGAAATAGGCGCACTAATTGTGGGGCTGACGGGATGGATGCACATGGAATGAAATGAGCTTGTTTAGAGAAAAAATCCTTTACAACCCAAATGACAGTTTTCTTCTGACTGTGAGGTAGGTCCACAATGAAATCCATAGAAATCTCGTCCCAGTGGCGGGGCGGGCTGGCCACTGGCTGTAGAAGCCCCTGTGGCTTCCCCCCTTTTCGTTTTGACATGGCACAAACAGGACAGGAAGCAACATAGTCCTTTACATCACGCCTTAAGGTTGGCCACCAAAATTGACGGCGAACTAAATGCAAGGTTTTGACAAAACCAAAGTGTCCAGCAAGTTTATCATCATGGGAACGCTGCAAAACATCAGCTCTTAAAGTTTCAGGCACGTAAAGGCGGTGTTCCACCCACGTCAGACCGTTTTCAAAAGAAACATTGTCTCTATTAGCTAGCAACCAAGTGTCATATTTTAATGCCTGGAGAAAGTCCTTCTGTAACTGACATGGAACTTGCACTTTCCGCTTCCCAGACTGGGCTGGGGGCGGGGTTGCCTGTGCACGGGTCTGGCTCCAAGTGACAGCAACCAAGCCCAGTTGTGGTTCAATGAGAACAGTCCCAACCACATCTGCCATGTCAAGGTCCTGAGGCAACCATGACAAAGCATCAGCCAGAAAGTTTTTCTTTCCCAGAATAAATTTTAACTGGAAGTTAAAGTGACTGAAAAACTGAGCCCAGCGAATCTGTTTATGGCTGAGACGTCGTGGGGTGCAGAGGGCTTCCAAATTCCTGTGATCAGTCCAAACCTCGAAAGGGCATTTACCGCTTTCAAGGAGATGGAGCCAGGTTTCTAAAGCTGCTTTTACAGCAAACGCCTCCTTTTCCCAAACATGCCAACAGCGTTCTGTTTCAGAAAATTTCCTGGATAGATAAATGCAGGGTTTTAAGCAATTTTCTGAATCCCTTTGTAACAAAATAGCCCCAACAGAGGAGTCAGAAGCATCAACTTGGACCACAAAGGGGCGTTCAGGATCAGGGTGCTGTAAAATAGGCTCAGCAGTGAAAAGGGTTTTTAACTTCTCAAATGCTGCCTGGCATTCAGGCGTCCAATTCAGCACTGCCCCAGGGTTTTTTACTTTGCGTGTCTCTCCCAAGCCCTTGGTACGGAGTAAATCAGTGAGGGGCAGAGCAATCTCAGCGAACCCCTGGATAAATTACCGATAGTAATTACTGAACCCTAGGAAACTTTGTAATTGCCTCTGAGTGCGGGGACATTCCCAACTTAGAATTGCCTGAATTTTTGTAGGGTCCATTTCTATACCCTAGTCAGACACTCGATAGCCCAGATAGTCAAGTTGGGTTTTGTGAAACTCACATTTGGAAAGTTTGGCATAGAGTTTGGCATCTCTAAGTTTGCGTAACACCTGTCTGAGGAGGTGTTCGTGTTCCTCCTCGGTTTCAGTGTAAATGAGAACATCATCTAAATAAACCAGGACCCCTTTAAACAAATGATCATGTAATACTTCATTAATCAATTGCATGAAGACTTCGGGTGCCCCTGCCAACCCAAAAGGGAGGACTTTGTACTGAAACGATCCTAGTGGGCAATTAAAAGCAGTTTTCCACTCATCCCCAGCTTTTATGCGAATGTGGAAATAGGCTTCGCGAAGATCGAGCTTGGAGAAAATCTTGCCCTTTGACAAATGAGCTAACATGTCCTTCATGAGGGGCAGAGGGTACTTGTTGACAATAGAGACAGAATTTAACCCTCGATAGTCCGTACAGAGTCAAAGCGTGCCATCTTTCTTTTCCCGGAATAGCATAGGAGCCCCAACTGGAGAATTAGCAGGTTCAATAAACCCCCTTGACAGATTTTTGTCAATGAAGTCCCGTAATGCCTCAAGCTCCTTCTGAGTCATCGGATAAATTTTTGGCTTGGGCAATTGAGCATTGGGGACCAACTCTATTGCACAGTCAGTTTTCCGGTGGGGGGGGGGGGTAACTGATCTGCTTCCATCTCCCCAAATACGTCTGCAAATTCTTGGTATTGAGCAGGCAAGCCTTCTAAATGTGGCAAGTCAGGGTGCGGCGTGGCGATCGCTGCCCTCCCAACCCCTGCACATGCAACTATCTCCTCTGTAGGAGCTTGGTAAAATCCATCTTTAAAAGTCACAGTTCTGTGCTCCCAGTTTATGTAGGGGCTTCGATAGGTCAACCAGGGGATCCCCAGGATTACCAAGGGATTGCCAACAGGTGCTACAATGAATTTCAAAGTCTCACGGTGGCTGCCCATTTGCATTGCCACAGTTCCAGTGAAATGGGTTGCCGCCCCCCCACCCCGCTGTTGAACCATCCAACTGTGTGAAGATCAAAGGATGCTGGAGGGGGAAACTAGGCAGTTCCAAAGCAGCAACCAGATCAGGGTGAATTAAACACCTGGAACACCCAGAGTCAACTAAAGCCCAGACCTCTGTAGTTTTTGTGCGGAAACCCAATTTCACTTTTACTGCTAAAGTGGGACAGTCAGCACTCACCATAGCATCTTCGCACCCATCCTCTTCCACCTGCCTGCTGGCGCCCTTCATGGCAGGTGGCTGGCGTTTCCCGCCGGCTCCTTAGAGTCGTCTTCAGCCTCTCCTGAGAAGTAGATTACTTCTTCAGCGTCGGCTGTCCCTTTGGCTGCTGTCATTCGCCGCGAGGGGGGGGGGCGATTTGGCCAGCAGCTTCCCAGCTTGATCTCCAGCCTTGGCTTTTGGGCAATCAGCTGCTCGATGGCCCTCCTTTCCGCATTGGAGACACTGACCCCTCGCATAGCGCCTATCTCTCTCCTCATCCCAGGCTCTATAGCTTGGCCGGGCAGCAGTTGCAGCACTTCGGGGTCCTCTCATGGTGGCGGGTGGTTTTTCAGGTTTTCTAGGTTGCATGAAGGTATGCTGAGCATGCTCAGCCTTTCCTGCCAGACAGATCCAGTCGTACAATCCAGTCGGTGTCGTCTTTACACAATGCCCAACGCAGGACGTCCCGGTTGAGTCCCTCTTTAAAATGCTCTATTAGAGTTGACTCAGACCAGTCAGTGATTTTCCCAGCCAGAGCTTTAAACTCCAGGGCATAATCAGCTACTGACATTTGGCCCTGGGTAAGATCCTTCAGCGCCTTCTTAGCTCTTGCCTTGGCCAGAGGATCTTCAAAATGCAGCTTTAACGCCCACATGAAATCATCGAAATAATCAAGTGCAGGGGAGTCAGCATCACTTAATTGAACATACCAGTCAGCCGCTCGACCCTTCAACTTGGTGGCAATGGCAGTTACTTTAGCCTCTTTGGAAGGGAAGCACGCCCCAAACTGCCTCATATAACTTTTAGCATTAGTTAAAAAGAAAGATAACTCTGTTGGATCCCCATCAAATTTGACAGAAAAGTCTCTCCGCCTCTGGTTGGAGTGGAACCAGCCGGCGCTTGAGTGGTTGGGCCCCAGGTTACAGTAGCTTTCCCTTTTCGGGGTGGGGATACTGATGGCCGGGCTCTGCGGGGTGGAGATTCATCCCGGAGCCGTCTCTGGCCCTGCTCCACCGGTAGTCTGGATGGGAGGATGGGGGATGGTTGCAGGAAGCTGGGATCTCCTCTGCACCTCCCCTGCCCCTCCAGTGACAAAGACAGGTTTTTCAACATGTACTCCATCGATTCTATTTTGGCTTCCACCACTCTTAGTCTCTCGGGTTCGAGAGTCCCCTCTCCTTTGCGTGCCCGGTTTCCTCTCAGTTGACACCGTAGTAGATTCTTTGTCTGGGGTTGGTGGGAACCGATACTTCCAGGACGTCCCCGACATCCCTGGTTGGGGTTCCCCCACTTCATCCAAGGTGATCAACTCTGCGAGCAATTCGCTGGGTGCTGGTTGCTTTGGCTCTTCCCTGTTGTCAAATTCCTCTGCATCAGAATTGGAATTCGATGCATCCCTTGACAGGTCTCGGGATTCTGAAGGTTCTGGGGTGAGATTCAGTTCTCCGCTCTTGACCGTCGACTCAGGCATCAAGCTAGCCATCTCGAGTCCCCCGGTCGTGGATTTTGACTCAGCCATCATTAACTATTTTCCCTCACAAGAGACTGATCTTGGTAGGAGCTAACGGTACAACTTTGGTGATTCTCAGCTTTATGTAATGGTTGCCTATTCTAAAACACCATCAGACTCATGAGTAGGAATTCAAAGATATCTGATTTATTAAAGAATAGTATGCAGGATCACAGAGAAAGCTGAGAATGATGAAAGCGCGCCAAATTCAAACTAAAAACCCTCGGTGCAAATGAAATCCCTCCCCACATAGAATCTTCTCAAGTTCACAATCCCAGGTGCTCCTAACGGTTTCTGATGGTCTGCGGGAAAAGTCCTTGAGCAGAGAAAATAACCCAAACACATTCCATTGTACTGATTTCACATACAGAGCTTGGTACAAGGTCTCACAGCAGCTCCCTCCCAAACAGAAACGCTCATCAGCGCCATGGTATGTGAAACGTTACGATGTATAAACTACATTGAATCAGTGAACATGACAAAGAGATAATTACTGACCCAGAGGGAATGCCAAAACTATAGATTAGTTTGGGAAGTAGGAAAAATCATGGACTTAAGTCCTCAGAAATCAACGGGTATATCTATAAAACTGTAGCACATTGAGAAAAAGGCTAGACTACACTAACATTTCTGAACTATCATTGTTCAGTGCCCCTTATATTGGTACTCTTCAGAAAAATCAGACTACAACTCTGAGAACTCCTGGAGAATGTGGGAGTTGCATTGTAACATATTTTAAAGTTGGATGTCCAAGTTCTCTAAAGGCATATGTCTAATAGTTGGAGGAAGTGAATAATCAGTTGGAGGAAGTGGATAACCCCCATGGTCTGAAATAGACCCAACAAGAATTCTATCACTCCATTCTGTGAACCTTGCTAGAAGTTTCGAGCATGAGGTTAGAGTGAACCAGTTTGAGTAAGTCAGGAAAGACATTTGGGAAGAAGAAATGTTTTAATAAAGTTTTAATCTGTTTAATTCCCAAATTGGTATAGCTGTTCTAAATCCTAATCTTTTTCTTATAGGGATCCACGCCCAACAAACCAGCGGGTCAATGAGCATGTCAACAATGATGTAAACCTACGGATTCAAAACCTCACTATTCTGGTCAGGAACATCAAAACCTATTATCAGGTATGTGTGTACACATGTATTTGTTTGTAATACTATATGCCAGAAATATACAATAAATTATTTTGTAAAAAGAAGAGACCAATTTGCCAGAGGAAGAAAAGAGGAAGCTGTGTTTGCTGAAATTTTCAATTAATGTTTTGATCCTTGAAACATGTTGAGGAAAAATACTTTAGCTCTGTAAAAGTGCAGACATTTACTTCTATTGCACGGGAATAGTTTCAGGTGGATAATGTAAACTGACTAATTTTAGACAATAATTCAGATTACAGTGAACTTGCTGCAGGAAACTCTTTTCAGGTTTTTTTCATGCAAAGCCAGTGCTATTAACATTAACATATTGGCTTACCAAAGTCCAAGAATGCTCTATCAGAGCATCCATTATTGATCCAGAAAGTAATGATTTTCTTTGACTTCTTAGTTAATTCATTCTGTGACTTGCATTTAGATTGAAATGCATACAGAAGACTACATAGTGTGGAAAGCAGATAATAGTAGATCAAGAATGTGATTGTAAGGTTTCATATAAGTTTTTACATTGTATAACTGGTCCAGTTAAGTTACACACTCAAAGAGTATAATGCTGAACTTACATAGTATGAGTAATGCCAATCTGTTTCTGTAAAATTGATGTGATAAAATTGATAACTGTTAAGATTTTTTTTGAAATGGAAACCTAATGTCACGTCTAAAATAGAACCTACATAAGTAGCTTCCTCTGGATGGAGGTGGCTGGCTTTGGTAGTTTAAGGTTAAATAATGTATCATAATGATATGTTATTATTAGCTAGAGCAAAGCACTGGTCCTTATCTAACATTTACTGTTCACCTGGATGAGCACATCTAGAACTTGAAAATTATTTCATGGTTGAACAGTCTTAAGCTCATACCACTCAAATTATCCAGCAGTGTATATTTTAGTTTCAGATTGATCAGGAGATTAATTGCTGTAACTCAGTGTAATGTTATTTGATCAGTGCTAACACTCAGGTTTAAATTGGTGGGAAAATCCTGTTTTCTGTATTACCTGAAATACAATCTAGTAAAGTATAATGGACTAATTTGTAATTTTAACTTTGTTTCAATTCATCTTATAAAACCTATTCCTGTGTAGATTTTTGATAAGTCTCTTTGTTACCATATTGATCAGAATATCAAAACAAAAAGGGACGTATGATATTAACCAAGGGAATGTACATACCCTGTTATCTGGGAACAGTTTGATCCTGTTGGACCTGAGGAAGCGGACAGGATCCTCCGGTCTGTAAATACCACCAAATGCCATCTAGACCATGCCCTTCCTGGCTGGTGAAGGCAGCCAGGGAGGTAGATGTGGTTGGGTCCAGGCAATGGTTAATGCATCCTTGAGAGAGGGAGTGGTTCTGGCTGCCTTTAAGGAGGCGCTGGTGCGCCCCCTCCTCAAGAAACCATCACTGGACCCTACTCTGTTGGACAATTTTTGTCCTGTCTCCCACCTTCCCTTTTTCGGGAAGGTGATTGAGAAAGTGGTGGCGTTACAACTCCAGAGGATTCTGGATGAAACGGATTATCTAGACCCCTTCCAGTCAGGTTTCAGGCTGGGATATGGGACAGAGACTGCATTGGTCGCGCTTATGGATGATCTCTGGTGGGAGCAGGATGGAGGGAGTGCATCCATCCTAGCTCTTCTTGACCTCTCAGTGGCTTTCGATACCATCGACCATGGTATCCTTTTGGGTCGGCTCACAGAGTTGGGGGTGGGCAGTGTGGTTCTGTGCTTGGTTCACCTCCTTCCTCCAGGGCCGGTCCCAATTGGTGGTAATAGGAGATGAGAGATCTGACCCTTGACCTCTTCTGTGTGGGGTGCCACAGGGTTCGGTGCTCTCTCCTCTCCTATTTAACATCTACATGAAACCACTGGGTGAGATCATCCATCACAATGGATGAGGTATCATCAATATGCTAATGATATTCAACTATACATCTCCATCCCGGGTGAAGTAAGTGATGCGGTGACTGCCCTCTCCAGGTGCCTGGGGGCTGTGGGGGTCTGGATGGGGAACAACAGGCTGCAGCTGAACCCTGGTAAGACAGAGTGGCTGTGGGTTAATGGCTCCTCAGTATCCAGGAAGTTGTCGTCTTTAGCACTGGATGGTGTTGCACTGCCCCATTCAGAACCGGTGCGGAAGTTGTGGGTCCTCCTAGACTCATGACTCCTGCTCGAAGAGCTGGTGTTAGTCTTGGCCAGGAGGGCCTTTGCACAACTTCATGTTGTGCACCAGTTGTGCCCTTTCCTGGATCGAGATGCTCTCTGGACAGTTACTCATGCCCTGGTCATCTCCCACATAGATTACTGCAATGCGCTATACATGGGGCTACCCTTGAAGAGTATCTGGAAGCTTCAGCTGGTCCAGAATGCAGTCACACAGGCAGTTATGAGTGCCCCAAGATTGGCACATGTGACACCACTGCTGCACGAGCAGCACTGGGTGCCAGTCTGCTTCCGGGTCCAATTCAAGGTGTTGGTTATCACCTTTAAAGCCCTACATGGCATGGAGCCAGGCTATCTGTGGGACTGTCTCATCCCTTTAACATCGACCCATCCCACCCAGTCATGCAGAGAGGGCATGCTGTGAACCCCACTGGTAAGGGAATTCCTCCTGGCGGGGTCTAGGAGGCGGGCCTTCTCTGCGGTGGCGCCTGCCCTTTGGAACATTCTGCCCCCGGAGGTGAGGCAGGCCCCTTTGCTCCCGGCCTTCTGGAAGGATTTGAAGACCTGGTTTTGCTGCCTCACCTGGGATGGGAAGGGCAATAGCTCTTCCTGGGGGTGGCTGGTGTTGTAGAGTACTCCTTACAGAATGTAATCTCCCCCACTTGGATTTTATATTTATTATTTTAGTATCTCAGTTGCTTACTTTGTAATTTTATACGTTGATCCTTTTAAATGCTTAATTTTATTGTAAACTGCCCAGAGTCTCCCTTTTCAGGGGGAGATGGGTGGTGATAAAAATTGGAATAATAAATAAACAAACTTTCAAGAATATTATCTGTATTCAATATTGTATCTTTTAAAAAGACTTCGTATACTCTTCTGTACCTTCATTTGATGCCCTAAAGCTGACATTGTATATAAGAGAAGATTGGAATCAAAATTTGAAGCATAATGTAACTCAAATCCCATTGATCTTGTTTCTTTTCCTGATTTTAATTTAAGCTAAATTAATAACAAAAGAAAAAAAGTGTTCAACAGAAACATGTTAGTCTTATGCTAGTTTACATGTAATCAATATGCACATGCATAATTTTAAAATTCACATGGCAACATCTGACTGACCTTGTCTATTTTTTGATGCTAAGTGGATGGGAGACTCAGGGCTATAAGTAGAACTTGAAAACAATCCCAAAGAAGGCAGTAGCAAACCATTTTCACACTGTTGCCTAGAAATCTCCATGGATGTATTCAGATATTCATCCAGAGTTAAGCTTGATTCAAGGGTGTCTCCGCTTTTTTCATTTAATTCACTTATTTGGGGATGTAGTTCTGCAGCCAGCTAACTTTCCGAATCTTCCATATTCTGAACTTCCAATACATTGCTTTTGGCAAAGTATCTTATTTTACAGTTTTGAATATCATGGTCTGTGCATACAATAGAAAATGCAGTTGTGGTCTTCTTATATCTGTCCACGTAGAAAACATTAGTATGTCTGGGCAGCCTTTTATGGAATTGTTGTCTGCTGGTGTTTCATCTTGTTACTCCTCTCTCTCAGTGACTTTACATTATATTAAAATGCTTTGACTTTCTCAGTCAATTTGTATTCTGCTGAAGAATGGTAATTGAGTAAGGCAATATGTGTTAAACTCAAATACTGTATATTAAAACTTGTACTTCTTGTCTTGTAAAATTTCTATTATTTCCTTGATTAGTAAAATATTAATAATTAAAAGAATATAAGTTGAATAAAGTGCTTGAAAATATAATTTCAGGAACGTTTTTAAAACAAACTTTTAAAGCAGTTGATCAAGCTGGTAATAATAAAAATATCTGTAGGTGACATGCTGAAGAGTTAATTTCTAAGTATCCATGGCAATAATGAGTGAATGTTAATCATAGAGACCTCCTATTATATAGTGTCTGGGAACCAGCCTATTGTTCATCTGTAGTCTGCATATATTGTAAGTGTTCCCATAATGCAGCAGAAGTTGGTCAGCTGATACATCTTTTGGAGACTCCTAGTTGACTGGACCCTAAAATGAGTGTAAATTAATTCTGGTCACTGAACCATGTCCCTCCAAGAAGGTCACACATGCTTTTTTGTTTCTTCCATAGAGTAATTGAGAAGACAGGAATAGGAATGGAGTGATTTAATTTATTTTCTAGATCATGAATGCTTTGTATTCCCTAAAATATGCAGAAAAGCGAAGTGGAACAATGGGACTTGTGGTTCAGAATAATCTGGAACATACCAGGGTAGGGAAAGCTGATAATGTGGACCAAATTTGGTAAAGAACAGCAACCGTGCAGTCAAGATGATTATTTTGTACTGAAGATTGCTATCAAAATAATGTATCATGGAGATACTACTATTTCTGGCCAATACAGAAATGTTGAATTTTATCCCAAGGGTAACTGAGTTCCTTGCCAGTTCCAGGCTGCTGCACTAATTTTTACAATCTCATAAATCTGGTTGTTGTAAAGTGAATAGAAAAATCTTTATTTCGTAATAGCAGGAGGCCCAATAGCAAGACTGAGCATGTTTTTGTTTCTTTACATTCCCTGTCTCCAAAAGTTTAATTACGTTGCTGCTTTGTCAAGCTGGTGCCTTTCTCTCTAAAATGGCTTTTGTTTTCTCAGAGTGCAAATCAGGCATTATCCAAAGCAAATATTTTAGCTGCCACTTTTTTTTTTAAAGCAAAGTAAAGTAGATTTAGGAAGATATGGAATGTTCTTCAAATTCTGCATCCAGCTTTGTTTGTTGAAAAATTAAATACCATTTTGCATTACATGTAAAGCCGTTGTGCCATCTGCTGCTTGCTCAGGCAAATATTCTTGTAACTTTTCCTGGGATCTTTAGTGTTGTTTTTAAAAGAACACCCAGAAGTTTCAAGATGCTTTTTTATTCATTTTTTTAATTGCAGGAGAGGAACCAGGTTACTACGTGAAAATGTGATTGATTTAAATTGAAGAATGGAAATGGTTTTGGAAGTTCCTAAGCAACAATAGAAGTGGGCCATGTTACTTCCTCAAAGGAAGTTTTCACCCTCAATTGTATTTTAGTAATGGTGTTTTTCCTTTGTCTGGTTTATTGCTCAGTTGTACCTTAAGATTCTTTTTGGGCAAAGGAAATGTGGCCTATCTAACTTTTGTTATTCTGTAATATATTAAATTTAAAAGTAGTAATTTTTAAAAGCCTCTTTAAGTTTTAGCCCCTCAAAGAGAACAGTTTTAGTTTTCCTCATCTGTCAACAAATCTAATATGATAGAATGCCCATAGTTAATGTTTTCAGTTTGTTATGCATTTTTTAAAAGAAAAAAAAGCAAGGCTATGAAATCATGCAGCTCTTAAATAGCAAAATTTTGGATCAGAAGTGCTACACCTTAGGACTCCCAGATCTGTGCTGAATTAATCCAGGGCAGCTGAGAAATACAGAAAACTCAACCCCTTTGCTACCATCTAATGATTGTCGAGAATTTTGAAGCCTTCGTTAATAGGTCTACAGTACACAGAAATTTGAAGCCATATTCATCACTATCTGGGAACTTCTGGTTCTGATTAATATATGCAATTACTACAATAATATATTAATAACTTGTCATGGATTGATGGGGGAACAGGGTTATAGATGGTCCCCTAAGCTAGCTCTCAGTTCTCAACTGTGTTGATATGTAGATGGGGCATTATTTTTTTTGCCTCAGCCAACAAAATGACCTGGAACATCTCTAGCTGACACCAGTTGCCCCTTCTGTTGCCAGATTTGCAACCATTGAAAAACAGATAAAAACGTATTTTGAGTCAAAGGCAATTTTGAATGTTAGATAGGTATCCTGGAATCTGGAATAACACCAGAGTTTGTTGAATACAACACATAGTTGAGATAATGGCTTAAAGGTTAAGGTGTTACATTCAATCTTCCTTCAATCTGGCTGATAAGGAATGTATTCACCCAACTAAAACTCCAGATTCTGTGGTGGTGTTCCTGTCTGTCAAACTTGATAAACACAAGCTAACAGTTTAATTGCACTGAACTACAGCAACACGAACAAGATAAAAGCAAACCATTTATACTCATATATACTTAAAAGTGACGACTGGGGAAGGCAATGGCAAACCACCCCGCTATAGTCTGCCAAGAAAACGTTGCAAAAGCAGCATCCCCCCAAAAGGTCAGACCTGACTCGGTGCTTGCACAGGGCACCTTTCACCTTTCACTTTCATACTTAAAACAAATACGGGATGATGTGGATAAGATTGCATTTGAGATAGGATGCAGTTTATAATCTGTATTTAACAAGAGACCTACAGTTATGAGATTATTTTGACTCTCATTTGATTAGAAGGGGAAAAGGTCAGTTTGGGGTTAATTCTTAGCTTATTTGGAACAGCTGTATTGTGGTAAAATATCAAAGGCTCTATTCCCTTGGGAACTACAAACCTCCATGACTAGAAAGTGAAAGCAGGTGAATCTCTTTCTGGGACTCTGTTCGCTTAGGGAAAGATAACACCCTTTGCACATTCCAAGTTCTTGAAATGTTGACGTTTTAAGCACTTCATTACAATGACTCTAACAATTAAGATTAATGTGTTTTGGACAAAATAAAAGTACTCCTTTCTATGCTCCTGAACTGGCTATTGAGCCAGAATTAATTTAGACGTTAATTTAGCCTGGGAATTCTACTTGATGTGAATGACAGCAAGTTTATGTTATTTCTGTTCTTATCACCAGCCAGAGGCCTAGGACAGGAACAGGGGACCCTAGTCCATGAAATCCTATCACTAGGGACCCTCAGCTCAGCACCCAGAGATTAGCAGGTGGTGGGACAGCAACAAACAGCTTCATCATCCACGCCTGAGCAGCTTCAACAGCATCTTTTCTTATTTTTAAGAAGGTTTTGCACGTTTTATTTTCCAGAGTCAGGCGTGAACACAGTTACAGACGTTTTTATTATTTGAAATTTAAATATAGCCTCTTTATGGTGTGCTTCGAAGGAAATGGTGTCTGGCATTGGAATAAGCAGAATCAGATGCCATTTTATTCATTTTATGGTGAGCATCTTCAAGAAAAGAGTGTCTGGCACTGGAGATTATGATTATGATAAGATAAAAAAGAATTTTTTTAAAAAGTCGTATTCCATACATTCAAAATTCTGGGAGGAGAGACATGTAAGTCTATGTTAGCCAAAAATCAGGAGAAATATTATAGTACCTTTTCTGACTAACAAATTTTATTAGAAAGCATAAGCTGTCATGAGATGCAATTCACTTTTTTAGAGGTATAGAGTGGCTTGACTGATGTAGGATTTAAATTGGGATGAATAAATAACTTTTGTGTTTCTCTTGATGTGAGCAACTTGCACTTCTGTTAACAAAGTGGGCAGAATATCTTATACATAGCTATTTTAGCTTCTTTTGACATTCAGTCCTTGCAATAAACCGCTATTTACTTTCTTTCTACCAGCATTTGCATGCCTTACATTTTTTCCCTTTCCCTATCTTTGCTTGAACATTCTACTATCTTTAGTAAATGTTTTACTATTCTGTTTTTTTGCTGTTTATAACTTGTAATGATTCATTTTTTCTGTTAAACATAACTAACTTCGTCTTCGATGCATTAATTTTTAGATCCATACTCCTTTTTGTATCTCTTGTATCTTTGCAATTAGAATTCTGCTTAACATTTTCCAAAAACGTTTAGCAAAGTAATGCCTCTGTAATTTTTGCAGTGATTTTTGCAAACACAGATGACAGTCCTCATATACATGTATAATGTGTCTCTGGTTACACCACCTACACCTGCAGCCTTGTTTTCAACATTCTCACAGCTTGTACTATTTCCTGTGAGAATGTTTTTCTTGGGCCCTAACATTTATAATACTCTTCAGTTCCAGTATTTGACATCACTGTCCCATGCTAATCTCTAAAATGCTCTTTCCAACATTCCCTCTTTTCAGTTTCATCCAAAATTGTTTAATCACTTTTATTAAGTGATTAGGTAAAGGTAAAGGTAAAGGTTTCCCTTGACGTAAAGTCCAGTCGAGTCCGACTCTAGGGGGCGGTGCTCATCTCCGTTTCTAAGCCTTGGAGCCGGCGTTGTCATAGACACTTCCGGGTCATGTGGCCAGCATGACGACTCGGAACGCCGTTACCTTCCCGCCGAAGCGGTACCTATTGATCTACTCACATTTGCATGTTTTCGAACTGCTAGGTGGGCAGGAGCTGGGATTAACAACGGGAGCTCACCCCGCTGCGCGGTTTCGAACCGCCGACCTTCCGATCAACAGCTCAGCGGTTTAACCCGCAGCGCCACCGCGTCCCGTATTAAGTGATTAAGTGATAAAAAATCCAAGCTGGTGATTGGGAGCGGGCGCTAGTCGCGGCTCCAGGGGGAAGATCCGCATCTTTGGGACCCTGTTCCCCTAACCCCTTTTTTGTCAGTCTGGGGGTTTTGGGGGAGTGCTGTGGGCCAATTCAGCCAGTTTTAGGGGGTTCCCTGGCCGAAAATACCTCGGCTGGTGGTGGAGATGGCTGGACCTCCCCCTGGGCGGAGCAGCGAAGCGACGGAGTGCGGTGGACTCCAGCGGACCTCCCGAGGTTTGGGTGAGCTGGCAACCCTCTATTGCCCCTCAACTGGCCCTGGTGGGACCTGGTGGACTCGGAAACGCCAGTGGGCTGTCCACGAGATGGCGAAGTGGGACAGGCCCTGCAGAGTGTGGTGGAGCGTGGCGAGGCCCAGTGGAGCGGAGGCCCGGTGGGCGAAGCGGCGCAGGCTGAGGCGCTCAGTAGAGCGCAGCAAGCCGAGCCCAGTAAGCTGAGGCATGGTGAGTGGAGTGGTGGAGCTCGGCGGACCTCTGGCAGACCTGGTGGACTTGGTGGCTGGGGAAGAACTGGCGGACCTCTGGCGGGCCTGGTGGACTTGGTGGCTGGGGAAGTACCTGCAACACACACACACACACACACGCTGAATTTGCCTGCTGGAACCTCACTGAAACGGTGAATCCCAGCGGCAGGTCCAGCCTTGAGTGGGACATGCTAGCGTGGTGGACTTTTCAGTGAACATCATAGTGGAGGACTGGTTGCTCCCCCAATTACTGGGGGGCAGCAGATGGTTTTAGGGTCTCCTTGGTTTGAGTGGGGTGCTCCCTGTCGGGTGAGAGACGTGTGGGGAGCCCTTGTTTTTATTTGTGTAAGAGTATCCCCCCTTAAGTGGGAGATAGGGGAGGGTAGGAGTGGGTAGGGTGCCCCGTGATCAGTGAGAGGTGGGGGGTGCAGTGAGTGTGTACATATGTGTATGGGTGGTGGCTAGGCCCAAACAGTGCTGAGAGCGAGAGCTGGTGTGCTGGGAGGGCCAGCCATCACTTGAGGCTGGTTGTGTGTGGGAGGTTGGGTGCATGGGGGAGGGGACACTTGTTTCGATCCAGGGTTTCCGGAGGTCCGGGAATGGAAGCAACTAGGCTTGTAAACTCAGGGGGCTGTAGTGGTGACGAGCTGGGGATGCTATGGCGGGAACCAGAGGGCGGGCCATCTTCGGGGAAGACACCCCCAGTGTTTGTTACCGGTGGCATGTTCCGGCCCTCTGTGTTCAGACCCAGGCCCTGGTCAGCAGATCCTTGAGGGCCCCGGCTTCCAACTGCTGCTGCTTAATGAAAGGTCAGTTAACAACAAGGCCCCCCTCATATGCAATTTAATCACAGAGGAGGGGGCCGACCTGGCGTGTATCACTGAGAGCTGGCTGGGCCCAGAAGGGTGGGTAGCCCCTTCAGAAATGTGCCCAGCCGGGTTTCAGGTGTGGCATCAGCTGAGATGCCGGGGCAGGGGAGGAGGGGTGGCGGTTGTCATCCGAGAGCCTCTGGTGGCCATCAGGGGCACTGCTCCACAAGTGGCGGGTTGTGAGATCCTGTTTTTCAAGTTGGGTGCCCAAGAACAGTTGGGAGTGTTGCTGCTGTATCAGCCTCCCTGCTGCGTGGCAACCTCCCTGCCTGAACTGCTGGAGGCCATCTTGGGGCTGGCAGTGGAGTACCCCAGGCTTATGGTTCTGGGGGACTTCAACCTGCCATCCCTGGGGTATTCCTTGGCAGTGGTTCGGGAGTTCATGGCCACCATGGCGGCCATGGGCCTGTCCCAGATTATTCAGGACCCGACTTGAGACAGTGGCCTCACCCCAGACTTGGTTTTCTTATCGGAGCAGTGGCAATGTGATCTGAGGGAAGAGTTAGATCTGTCCCCATTGTCATGGTCAGATCATGCCCTGGTGGCCTTGAGATTCTCTGGTGCTGCCCCACTCCGCAGGGAGGCAGGACCCATTTGATTGGTCTGTCCCAGTGACTGATGGACCCGGTAGGGTTTCAGAGGGAGCTTGGGGTTATACCTGAGGATCTACTGCATGGTCCAGTGGAGGCCCTAGCTACAGCCTGGAATAGGGAGGCAGCAGGGGCCTTGGACAGGATCGCACCTGTGCAACCTCTCTTGCCTCATCCAACCCGGCACTCCCCGTGGTTTACGGAGGAGCTGCGGGTAATCCTTGAAGAGGATTAAGAGACGTCTAGAGCGCTGCTGGAGGAAGACAAGGACTGAATCTGACCGAACACAAGCTAGAGCCTAACTTGTGGCGGTAAGAGCGGTGAAATGCCAATATTTCTCTGCTCTTATTGCATCCACAGAATGCCACCCGGTGGCCCTGTTTAGGATTACCTGATCCCTCTTGGATAAGGGGGATTTGGCGATCCACTTACAGGGCCGTGCAAAGGAGTTTTCTGAGCATCTGCAGGATAAAATCGCTCAGATTTGTTCTAAGTTGGACTCTAAGCGTGAAGCACAGTCTGGGGAGATGCCGAGGGGATGTACTTACTCTGTTATCTGGGAACGGTTTGATCCTGTAGGGCCTGAGGAAGTAGACAGAATCCTCCGGACTGCAAATGCAACCACATGCCATCTTGCCCCTTGCCCCTCCTGGCTGGTAAAGTCAGCCCGGGAGGTGACTTATGGTTGGGTCCAGGCGATGGTTAATACATCCTTGAGAGAGGGAGAGTTTCCAGCTGCCTTCAAGGAGGCGCTGGTACACCCCCTCCTCAAGAAGCCACCCCTGGACCCTTCTATACTGGGAAATTTTCGCCCTATCTCCCACCTTCCCTTTTTGGGAAAGGTGGTTGAGAAAGTGGTTGCGTTGCAGTTCCAGAGGATTCTGGAGGAAACAGATTATCTGGACCCCTTTCAGTCAGGTTTCAAGCCAGGATATGGGACAGGGACTGCATTGGTCGCACTTATGGATGATCTCTGGTGAAAGTGGGATGGAGGGAGTGCATCCATCCTGGCTCTTCTTGACCTCTCAGTGGCTTTTGATACCATCGACCATGGTATCCTTTTGGGTCGGCTCAGGGAGTTGGGGGTGGGTGGCATAGTCTTGCGCTGGTTCACCTCCTTCCTCCAGGGCCGGTCCCAATCGGTGGTGATAGGAGATGAGAGATCTGCCCCTTGGCCCCTCCATTGCAGGGTGCCACAGGGTTCGGTTCTCTCTCCTCTCCTATTCAACATCTACATGAAACTGCTGGGTGAGATCATCCATCACCATGGGATGAGGTATCATCAATATGCCGATGATAACTCAGTTATATATTTCCATCCCGGGTGAGGTAAGTGATGCGGTAGCTGCCCTCTCCAGGTGCCTGGGGGCTGTGGGGGTCTGGATGGGGAACAACAGGCTTCAACTGAACCCTGCTAAGACGGAGTGGCTGTGGGTTGATGGTTCCACTGTATCCGGGAAGTTATCATCTTTAGTTCTGGATGGGGTTGCACTGCCCCATTCAGACCCGGTGCGTAATCTGGGGTCCTCCTGGACTCACGACTCCTGCTCGAAGAGCAGGTGGCAGTCGTGGTCAGAAGGGCCTTTGCGCAACTTCATGTTGTGCACCAGTTACACCCTTTCCTGGATCGAGAGGCCCTCCAAACAGTCATTCATGCTCTGGTCATCTCCCACGTAGACCATTGCAATGCGCTCTACATGGGGCTACCCTTGAAGAGTATCCAGAAGCTTAAATTGGTCCAGAATGCGGCCGCACGAGCAGTTATTGGTGCCCCAAGATCGGCACTTGTGACACTGCTGTGTGAGCTGCACTGGGCACCAATTTGCTTCTGGGTCCAATTCAAGGTATTGGTTATCACCTTTAAAGCCCTACATGGCATGGGGCCAGGTTACCTGAGGGACCCCATTACATCAACCCATCCCACCCGATCATGCAGAGAGGGCATGCTACAAACCCCGCCGGTAAAGGAATTCCACCCAAGTTCCAATGGTGTGTTGACCCTTAGAACATTGGATTCGCCGTTCACCACCAGCACCGTCGGCCGCTAGCCGTCCTTTCGACTTTGAGCTAGCTGCGTCATCACGTCTGGGGCTAGTTGAACTCATCCTCTGTTCCTCCCCAGTAGCATTTTGACCATCTTCCGACCTGGGGGTCTCATCTTCCGATGGTATATCGACATATCTCTGGTTGTACCGATCCATTTAGTTTTCAGGGCAAGAATGCTGGGGTGGGTTGCCATTACCTTCTCCAGGGATCGCATGTAGTCTGACCTCTCTGTCATGACCTTCCTGTCTTGGGTGGCCCTTCACGGTTTAGCTCATGGCATCATTGAGGTGCTCAAGCTCCAGCACCACGGCAAGGTAACGATCCTTTGCTGAAGAGGTGAGACAGGCCCATTCACTCCCGGACCTCCAGAAGAACCTAAAAACCTGGTTCTGCAGCCTTGCTTGGGGTGGGAGGGGCACCAGTTCATCTTGGGTGTGGCTATTATAGATCTGTCCCCAACAAACAAGTTCTGCACTGCTGGATTTTATATTTTATATTTATTTTATTTTTATAGAGTTATTTATATTGTAATTTATGTGTTTTAATTCTGATTGTAAACCGCCCAGAGTCCCCTTTTCCAGGGAGATGGATGGTGATGGAAATTTGAAATATGAATAAAGAAATAAAATTTTTATTTCCATTCACTCTGCTAAGGGCCCCTTGATTAGCCCTCTTCATCCAATTCAAAAACAGGTTTTTTTTACTACCATCAAAATTCCTTTGTATTTTTTCTGCTTCTTTTAATCTTTAACATGACAATTAGAATTGATCAGAACTATATAATCCCATCCTTCTGGACAGTGATAAATTGGAAAAAGTAATTCAACACATCTGGTATTACATAATATAAAGAGTAGTTTATTGCATTTGCTGAAGGATGTATTTCGAAGGAAGGCTTTGGAGATGGAAATGAAGGCATGCATAGATTTGCAGTATCTATTTGAATGTAGCAAACTGTAATCCAGTAATAATGTATCACGCCCCCAGAGGCGTATATGCCCAGTGATGTGGCTCCTAATGTATATGCGAATCAAGCATTTACGTTTTGAGATGGGTGTAGAGTTTTCCTCCCAAGTGTAGGGTTTTCATTTCTGGATGGGCAACCATCAGATAAGAGCAAAGAGATACAGAAACTCTAAATCTCTGCTGCCACCACATGGTTACCGTGATTTTTGTATCACGGATAAGTTCACCCTACCAAAATATGAACAGGGAATGATGGGAAAATGTCCATAGGTATAAATGGCACAGGAGAGATGGCATAGATCTGAGAGATGTGGAGCTCCTGAAATGGCACAGGAGAAGTGTAGTTCCGCTGCTTCCTTCTAGAGACTCATTGGTCTATTCCAAGGTTGAGGTTGGCTGTTTAAGAATTACAGGATGGGCTTCAGTTTGAACAAATCCAATGAGTGTTGTAGCAGATAATTTCTTTCTTTTGAATAAGTGAAAAACACAGAATGGATTTCAGGCTTTCACGTAAAAGAATCATGATTTGTAGCTAAGGTTTATCTAAAAGGTTCATGCTTATTCCTCTGGCTTTTAGAAGCAGAAGGCAACGCTGATAGGATACAAAGATGGTTAGAGTTGACTGGAGGTTTTGAGTGGGGCAGTTCTCTGACTGTGGAGATGTTAGATGGGGATTTTTTTTAAACAGGCTTGGTTTCCTGGGTTGTTCTGAATAAAGTCTCTGAGTATATGCTGTCTTTCAGGCATTGCTGATTTCTTTTAACCAGAAATTTATCATAACTTAGAGCAAGGTTTCTGAATCTAATGGCTTTCAGATCCTTTAGTACTGCAACTCCCAGAATTCTCAGCACTTCTTCCAGACATGGCTTCCCATCATCCACCATTACCATTCTGAGAAAACAGCTGGAGCACAGTGACAAAAAGCAAACATGAAGTTGCTGTGTATTCTGGGAGTTGTAATACTGCATGTGCTTTCTTCACATGTTAATCCTTTATAATAGGGAAAAACCAATCTTTAAGCTAAGCAACCCTGGTCAGGGACACTTTTATCATATAGTAATATAGCTGTATAAATATATAGTTTATATAACTATATAGTTCATATATAATATTGCATAAGAATGTATTTAAAGAATGTATTTATGTAGTTTATCTACTGCCTCAGTTCTCATGGATTCTAGGCAGGTTAGAGATATTAAAATAGAAATAAGAATAAAAATACATTTTAAAACTTCAATAAGAAAACATATTATACATAATATTATATTACTTAATATAAGTAACATCAAATAATAAGCGGTATTAGTATAAGAGGGGAGAAAAAGAATCTCTGTTAGGCTTTCAAGATTCTGTTGTTCTACCTTGTAATAATAAAGTACAGTACTTTGTTTCCTGACCTGGGCTGACTTGAAGGGCTGACACCTGCTGTCACCAACTAAAAACATCTGTTCAGGTGGACAGCAGAGAACCACAGTAGTACGGCGCCCCCAACTCCCACTCTGGCTGGGGAATTCTGGGAGTTGAAGTCCACACACCTTCAAGTGGCCAAGGTTGAAAAACACTGGCTTGGAGGGATACTTTACTGGAAAACAT
This sequence comes from Candoia aspera, assembly GCF_035149785.1. Lineage (NCBI taxonomy): Eukaryota > Metazoa > Chordata > Lepidosauria > Squamata > Candoiidae > Candoia > Candoia aspera. The sequence goes on along the minus strand of NC_086153.1, from coordinate 305,445,929 downwards.
TGAAAGCTGCTGATGGAGGTCTCCCTCCATCCAAGTCCCTGTGCAGGCTATCCAGGAGCTCAACCAGTGCTGCCCTAAGTCCAGATGACCTGTTTCCTCCGGAGCAGTCCCACCACTTTCTCAACAAACTTCTCCAAGAGAGATGGCTGGAGGTGGGACAGTAGTTGTTCAACCTGCTGGATCCAAACGTGGCTTCTTGAGAAGTGGGCTTCTGGGAGCTCACATTCTCTCAAAGAAGCATTAATTACAGCCTGGATCCAGCTCCTGGTCCCCTCCCTAGCTGCTTTTATCAGCCAGTTGGGAGAGGGATCCACTCTGCCCCAGGTGGCAGAACTGAGCTAACAGAGAACTCTGTCCAGAGAACTTCTTCAAGATTCACGGGTTCAGTCAGTCAGTCACTGGTTCAGAAACGTTTCAGGTAAGCTCACAGGGCATTGGCTCTTTCGGGTTAATGTAATGTTTCTAGTGGTTAAGGCAACGGGCTAGAAGATGTGGTGCTGACTTTATTCCTGGTTGGGATTCACTCAGTACATACTGTCTTAGTGGACTCCTGGTATGTCCTTAAAGTATAAGAACTGAATTGTTGACAATCAGCAGGCACGTGTCAGGGGTCTAGTATTCATTTTTGGCTGATCAGAGACTTTAACATGCTTCATTTCTGTCCTGCGTTCAGCATTTCAAATTAATAAGTGTACATTGTAATGACAGTAAAATGTAAAAGAATACTACAACAACAGTGATTTAACTTATTTATTTGTTAGATTTATATCTCACTTTTGTACAGAAGCAGGGGTCAGAATGGATGCCCTTCCTTTTTCCTATTCTTCCCTACAGTAATGCCCATGTAATATAAGTTGGGCTGAGGGAGAGTGATTAATTCAGTCATCCAATGAGCTTCTGAGGCTGAAGGTGACCAGGACCTGTGCCAGTCCAACCATGATACGATGAGTGAATGCAGTATTTTAAATTGCTTTTGTTCTTACCACCTTGCATGTTAAGTTCAAGGTGCTGGTTCAAAAGAGCAGAGAAGCTGTCATGAAGTTACACATAATTCAGAGTGACAGAAAACACTCAGTATGGGCATAGAAAGCTATCTGGTTTATATGTTTATAAAACCTCATTGAACAAAAAATAGTTGTCCTGTCCTGTCCTGTCCTGTTTTGTTTTGTTTTGTTTTGTTACTATAACCTTTGAAAAGCCGTAGTAAAACTGCAACAACTTTTCACCTGCATTTTATCGTTCAAAAGCAAGGCACATACCCCAAAATTTAAACATGAAAACATATGGGAGTCAGTGTGTATCTACACTGAATAAACATTCTAAATCCTTGTTAGGATAGGCTGTGTGGGAGTCATCTTGTTTCTGGTTAACCAAAGAATCACTTCCCCGACGGCTCTACCATGCACATCTCTTGCCCTTCACGGAATGAAATTCAGAAGTCTTTGGCCCTTGAAATAACTTCTGACGGACATTTTTATGGTTGATTGAGTTGGCTATGCATTTCACGCATTACAGCACAATAGCCTATTTCCAGTGCTCTGTTCATCAGACTGTGCAGGTTCTGTCATAACACAATTTAGTAACACTTTAATAACATTTTTAAAGGGGAGAAAGCCTGGAATCAGTTGAGTGATGTAAAAATTGTGATGTAAATAATGTTTAAGATTACTATCCTGTGTATTCAAATTAGAAGTTGCTGGTTAAAAAAACTTGGGAGGGCTTCCTTTAAGTTCGTTTTTGAGACGGAATGAGCTAATTCCCATAGTTCTATGGTTTCTTATCAGCCTTGTATTAGGATCAACTACCTCACTGCATTGTCTTTCAAATAACAGGTTTGACAGGGTAAAGTGGCACCTTGGCCATGGATATTCTTATGTAGTGACGTGAAGAGTTTTAATACTGTTGTGCCTGAACAAACCCCATTCAAAGAGGTGTCCTTCCATATTGATTTTATAAAGGTGTTTATAAAAGACTTTTTGTGCTTCATGAAAGGTGTAACAGCAGATTTTTTTGAATTCAGCATTTATTACCTTTTTCATACCTTCTCAGTTTTAATTTCTCTTTGGAAGAACTGCATCAGCATTGTGCCTGAGGAAGATTCATCATAAAATTTCTTGGCATTGTGAGCTGCATATTTTTGTGGACTTCTCTCCTTTTTGTTTCCTGCCTTTAATTTTTTTCTAACTTCCATCTGAGGTTGCTTTCTTCTGATTAGTTCTGTATCTTTTGAAAGTGATACAACATAAAATTTTGCTATTGACACACTTTTGAAAAATACCACTCCTCAGATCCTCAAACACTTAGTATAATAATGCACAAAAGCAAGAGAGCCTATAATGTGCAACCTTAATACTTGAATCCTTCTGAAACTGACCGAGCAGGGCTATTGTGAGGTTACTCATTAGTGAATGTTAATGATTAGAGAAAGAGAGAGCACTCACCTGTGGATTTGTTACATGTTGGGACAAAAGCATCTTCCTGGTGTGGGTGCACCTGTTATTTTTTTTCCGCATGTCTTTTATAGCAACTCCCAGGTGAAGTAATAAATATCTCATGATTTCCGAAGTATATTAATTAAGGGATTTGCAGGACAGAGAGAAGAACTGAACAAGGTAGGATGTTGTAGCAGATAAAGCATTCTTTGATCCAGCACAACTTTTCTGTTCTTAACAATTATGTTTTTTTAATGCTTTCATCAATGTAAAGTATGCTTAATTGGTTTATGATTCTTACAGCCGGCGGTAAAGAACAATACGTAGGGAGAGTTAAAGCTAATGTTAATCTAATGTTATTTAAAGCAATCTACTGTAAGATGAACAGTAAATTACTTTAACCAGGAATAATTGGTTGTATTCACTACTCAAAGATTATTAATGGCTCCTGGATGATGATGAAACTTGAAAGCACCATCCAGAATCAGTGCCAAAGGTAGCATTGTTAGGTGACTGTCAAGGCCTCTAATCATGGAGTTTGGGCCCTTTGGTTCTGTTGCTATTCATCTTTCTATTACTACTTGTTCATGTGCCGTTTCTGAGTTGGACATTGCAGCAAGTAGGGGATGAAGCAGTTTCTACTCTCCTTAACTTCTCCTTGGTTGGCTAACTAAGCATATTGGCTCTAGCAAGGAGGAAGAATAAGATTCAACAAGGTAAACATTTGACTTAGTGTTTTTTTGTATAAACCATTAAGGTATCAACTTCTCTTATTACTCCATCTTGAGTAATTTCATATACTTCTCTGTATTGTATTTTTTGTATTTTTGGTTTAGAGCCTTTTGTCTTTTTGTTTTTTGGTGTTTTTTCTCATTTATGTATTACTGAGTCTTCAGATATTATAAAGTTTGGACTATTGCACAAATCACTTTGGACTTCTTTTACTGAAAGAAATTGCATACCAGTCTTACAGTTAGTCATTAGTTGGATTTTTATGAGATTAATTCATTATGCATGTGGTCCTTAGGTTACCTGGAAAAATAAATACCGAACAAATACAGAATAGGAAATAGAAAATACTGACATCTTTTGGAAAAGCTGAAACAATTAAGTAACAATTATAGTTTACTCACAACTGAACATTAGAATTAAGCCCATGGGATTTGCAGGGTGGCCATTCTATAAATATTCCCAAATTGCAAGCAGAAGTTATAAGCTTTGGTTAAATAAAGTACTGTGTCAGTTGCCAGCTTTCAGCGAGTGCAAACTGAATTTATTACATTCTAATATCTGACTAGGCTGTTGAGACTATGCCACTTCTGTGTATGTATAACAGATGTATTGAATTTTAACCGCCTATATGTAATTTTAAGTGACGGAAATTTAATGTGCCATATTTTCTTATTACCAGTTACAGTAGGGAAACCACCACTGGACCATTTGATAGTAACATCAAATTAAACTCTAGGATAATTTGCCTGGAGAGCATTATAAACATGAATAATTGGTTGCACGTGGTTTGATGTAGGGGGGGAAATCTGAAAATTATCAATAGGATTCTTGTTATGTATTTCCAATCAGGGAATACATTGCTAAAATACGCTTCTGGCAATATATTTGCTTCATTGGATTTGTGTTTGTGCAATAACAGATAATTGATTTGCTGGGAATCAACAAATTGGTAGCTTTTATTAGATTTGTATCCCATGTTTCCTCCGGCAAGAATGCTTTCCATGACTATCAGCAATAAAATTAAGTGAGTGAGGAAACTTGAATGTTGAAAGCAAACAGCATAGATTTACTAAGGATATATCTATTGTAAGGTTCTCTTTAATTATATAAAATTGTATGAAAAAAATTCCTGGAAGAAGAAGGCAGTGGAAACCATTTCCATATCAGTGCCATGAAGACTGCATGGAGATGTCACAGGAATCTCTTTAGGTTGACTTATGGTCTGATTTAGGGTGGTACCTCTCTTTGTTACTGAGACAACAAGTAGATTGCTTATAAGTGGGCAGCATTATTTTTACTATAATAATAAAATTAAAATGAATTTAAATTGCATAAATATAAATTACATATAACAATACATGCATCTTAAAACTGCTGTCTATTAATAGGAATATAAATCTTACTTATACAAGAAGGAAAGAATTTACACGTGAAAAAGAGAGGACTTGTAGGCGTTGTTGTCCAGGCAATTAACGTACTGAATTAACTTTGCATAAAGCATTGAATTTCAGAGGACAGAACACTTTGAATTATTTATTTGGCTACTTTTTCATAATGACACAAGGCTAAAATCTGAGGGTGTGTTCATTCTGTGACGAATGTGAGTTATTGCTCTGACCTAACGCAGAAAGAGATCGTAGTTTTAAGGATGCAAGATTTGCATGTTGTCTGAAGACTGTGATTAAGTTTGAAATACAAGCGAAGGTTTAAATCAGTGGGGGTTTTCAGAGCTTTTTGTGCAATGGAGTATCATCTGGGATGTTTATTGACTTGATTTTATATTTATTTATAACATGTCCAAGTGACTCTGGGCGTCTTAAAAGGATTAAATACAGAAAAACCCACAACATATAGCCTGGGTGGCCAAGGATAAATAATAAGTCCCTCTTTTGGGGGAGATGGGCAGTAACAAAATTTGAATAATAAATAAAATAAAATAAAATAAAATAATCCCACTCATAGAAAAAGCACATCGATAACAGCAGAGTTCATCTACCCACCTGACCCAAAGTCCCAGGGAAACAGACGGGTCTTCAGTGCCTTATGAAAGGCGAACAGGGCTGGGGCATCTGAATCTCCAGGGGGATGCTGTTCCACAGGGCAGGCAAGGTCCAACAAGATGGCATTGTTTGATAGAAGGGACCCAGAGCACACCCTCTCTACTAGATCTGGGTAAGCAGAAACAATGGAAAAAGGCAATCCCACAAGTAGCCTCGCTATATGCCATGTCGGGTTTTATAGGTGATGACCAGCACCTTGAATTGCATCCAGAAGCCTAGTGAGAGTCAGTGCAGCTCACAGATGAGTGGTGGTATGTTGGCATAATGAGAAACATCAAAAACTGCCTGTGCTGCTGCGTTCTGAACCAGCTGCAGCTTTGAGTGCTCTTCAAAGGCAGCCGCATGTACAGTAATCCAAATGGGAGGTGACTAAGGCATGAGTCACCATGAGGAAGCCCTCCCGGTCTACGGATAGGTACAATTGGTGCACAAGACAAACCTGTGCAAAAGCCTCCTTGGCTATGGCTGCCACCTGGTCTTTGAGCAGGTGGCAGAGTCTAGGAGGACCCTCAAATTACGGACCAACTCTGACTGGATAAGTGTAGTTCATGCGAAGTTAAAGATGGAAAATCTCCCAAACTTAAAACCCACAGCCATTCATTCTTGCCAGGGTTGAGCTGAAGCTTGTTCTCCCCCATCCAGACACTCTCAGCCTCCAGGCAGACCTCGACAGCATTGCTTGGTTGGCCCAGGGATGGAGATGTAGAACTGGGTATCATCGACATAGTGACCTGTCCCTGCTGACCTTCGCTGTCTTCTTCCTCCCACTGCTGCCAAGGCACGCCTGGCTGAAGTAGCTGCTGGCCCTTCATGAGGCTGCATGAAGCTCAGCGGGGCAGCAGGGGTAGGTGGCAGTGGAGTGCAGGGCAGCCAAAAGGGCAGGGATGGGGTGGGGGAGATAGGTGGGTGGGGGGAGTTGAAGTGCACACTACAGTCGTAAATGTGGGCAGGCTGCCAAGCGCTTACATTTTGATCACATGACCGCGGGGGCACTGCAATAGCCATAACTTCGGCAACCGGTTGTAACTACCATTTGTTCATGCCATTGTAACTTTGAACCGTCACTGAATGAATGGTCGTTAAGTGAGGGCTACCTGAAATTCACTCTGTATTGGACCATCCAGAAATTTCAGAAGGTACAAAATACAGTTGCTCATTTTTTTCCCCCAAGGCAGAGACATCATCACATGACAGCATTGCTGCAAGAGTTGCATCAATTACCAGTTTGTCACCAAGTACAATTTAAGATGCTGGTTATTTCTCATTGAGCCCAATATGCTTGAGACCTGGGTATCTTTTGGATTACCTCTTCTGAGTAGAATCTGCCTTAGCAGTGCATGCAGACAGAGAATGCCTGCTGAGAGTCCCCACATACCAGCATGGGTAATGAGGGAGGCCTCAGAAATGAGCATTTTCTGTCAGTTTCCCTTCTGTGGAACAGCTTACCCCTTCCACCGGAAGCTTGTGAACATTTAGCTATTGTGAAGGCCTTCGTGGTCTACACTGTTTCAAGAATTTGGTGCCATGGATGAATCTGATGGAAGATATTATTATATTTCTCTTATTATTTCTGTATTGTTTTATATTACTGCTTTACTACTATTGTACTGTAAACTGCTTAAAGTTACTGCCACCAAGACAATAGAAAGTTCCACAATTAAATGAATAATTGTTCCTATGAAAAAGTGAACCTCCTTTATTGGAAACCTCTGTAAATTCTACTTTCCCCTCCATTAGTGAGTATAGTCAGAAAGGAAAATTAGTTAGAGACAAACAGTTTGGCTCGGGAATTGTTGTTAAATTGCACAGAGAGTGCAAAAATGTGACCATCACAATTTTAATGGATGAGCTTTCATGGAGAAAAGATTCTGCCATACTATTAAAACTGCTAATTACAAAATCATTGCAGAGTGTGGAATATCTGACAAGCCAGTATGGTTTGCATCAGGAGGAAAAAAAGCTCCCAGATTTACAGTTATAAGTAAACTATTTTCCAGAGGGAGGAAACAAGGGACATCACTGCCCAACGAGGACTAGACAAACATAAAAGACAAAATATTCGCTAGTGAGAGTTGGCAGGAGGAAGGTGTAGAGTATCCTGGGGGCTGGGTTAGCTGTCTGAAGTGTTACACATCTTAATCATAAAATCTGTAATATGTTGCAGGTTTCATCATTCTGTTTGCCCTCGAATAGGCTTACATTGCTTCTCGGAATATTGTCAATTTTTTTTTCACTTATTTTACAATAAAAATGTTTAACGGTGATTTAAAAGTGTCAGTAAATAGGTTTCTTAGCATTGTTTTTTGCAGTTGATTTATAATAATTTTCAGAATGTTCCAGAATGCCTGCTGAGTGTCTGCAGCTCTCACATTTTTAATCCATCATTTTCTGCTTATGGTTTAAAAGCACCTCTTGAGGAGATTAAGCATCACATAAATGTCAATAATTTCCATAGCCTCCCTCCCACTTTCCTCCACTCTTCTCTCCCAGCTAGTACAAACTGTCATGGTGGCTTTAAGCAGTATGTGTGGGAAAAATTGGAGGTCCTTTTTTAAAGATGTCCCTAATCACTGTTAACAGCTTTAAACATTTCTTGTTCTTGCATGCAATTTGGTTTGGGGCCTTCCAGATGTGTATTCAGTAGAGGTCTGTAGCTGTGCTGGCCAGGAATTTGGGAGATAATAGAGAACACTGGCTTAAAGTCTGATGACTGCACTTCAGAGTTCTCAACAATGGATTAAAGCTGAAGTCAACTGGAGAGATACTCTACCAGCAAACTACTATTAAATTAGGACTGAAAATCCTAACTTCACCTACATACGCCACATGATCTCAGCATCAGGTCCATTGCGGCCCTTAACCCTCTCCTGTCATAATACCCAAAGATTGTTCAACTCTGCTATAAATACTGAATCATAATAGCTGTCAGCTTAAAGACTACTAATAGATCAGTTACTTTTTCATGGCAGGATTGTTTCTCTTTAGTCCCAGTATGAAAACTCTGATAAAGAGTGAGATATACTTCTCAATACAGGCTGTCCTCACTTAATGACCATTCATTTAGTGACAGTTCAGACTTATGACAGTACTGAAAAAACTGACTTGTAACCAGTTCTCATGCTTATGACTGTCATAGCATCCCTGCAGTCATGTGATCATGATTTGGGCACTTGGTAATTGGTTCGCATTTATACTGTCGCAGTATCCTACGGTCATGTGATCACCATTTTAGACCTTCCTGGCTGGCTTCTGGCAAGCAAAATCAATGGGGAACTGCATGATTCTCTTAACAACCATGTGTTTCACTTAATGACTGCAGTGATTTGCTTAATGACCACTGCAGAAAAGGTCATAAAATAAGGTTGGATTCACTTAATGACTGCTTCATTTAGCAACCACAATTCTAGTCTCAATTGTGGTTGTTAAGTGAGGACTACCTGTAGTCATTTCCAATCTTTTTACATTTATAGTATACTGCTCAGTGAAACAAGATCGAATTAGACAAGAGTAAGTATAATATATAAAATTTGTTTATGTGTAGATCTAGTAAGCACATTGCCATGTGATAAAATCTGATTCCTAAAATGTGTGTTGGATCTTGAATTTGTAACATCTTGGAATCCTTGATGAACAAGGTGTGAATTTTACTTATTGATGTTGAATTACTGTCAGAATCTGTGGGCAGGAAAGGATGTTCTTCTTCTCAAGAATTATCCATAAATATCAAAATATTTTGCCACCTAGCACATTTAGCGGTAAAATCATTGGTAGTGCCAACGTCACTATTGTGGTGAAAGGTCGCCTGTGCAAGCATCGAGTCATGTCTGACCCTTTGGGGAGATGCTGCTTTTGCAACGTTTTCTTGGCAGACTATAGCAGGGTGGTTTGCCATTGCCTTCCCCAGTCGTCATCTTCCCTAGCAAGCCGGGTGCTCATTTTACCAACCTTGGAAGGATGGAAGGCTGAGTCGACCTGAGCCAGCTACCTGAGAATCCAGCATCCGCTGGGATTGAACCCGGGTCGTGGGGAGAGTTTCGGGTGCAATACCGCTGCCTACCACTCTGTGCCACATGAGGCTCAATGTCATTATTATTAATGTCATTATATTAATATAATGTATTGTAATAATATAATAATATAATGTATTTATCTCACTAATAATGACAATAATGTCATTATTAGTGAGATCACTACTAAAATTAGCTGGACATTGACTTTGCAGGAAGAATACTAGAGCGCTAGGAAGAAAGTCTGTGTTCTGTAAGTTTCATAAAGAAGCTCATCTTGTGAGCTTTGCACAATCCCAATAGTTTAAATGAAAATTGGACGGTCTCTTACACGCCCTCTGAGTTACATTTTCTCCTAGCCGTTTGTTTGCTGACCCTGCCCTCTGGCCTTTTAAACATTCCACCATCCCCTCCGCTGTCCCGATTTACACAAAGCTGAGGCTGACTTTAAAGTAAGTCTGCTAAACAAATGTTACTTCTTTAACTCAGACCCTGATTGACCCTGACAGGTCATCTCTAAAGTAGAAGGAGGAAGATAGGACTCTTTGCTTGCCTGTCTCTTCCACATCCATTTAAATTGTTCATGCCTGCCGTAGTGGCTTACTGATTAGGATTTAAAAAAGAAAAAGGAAAAAGGTTCATATCAAATTAAATGACAGGAAAAGAAATAAACAAGAATAACAGTAAAATTAAAAAAGGGGGGAAGAGCATGGGAGATTATATTGCGAACAAAGTAACTTTATTGTAAACCGCCCAGAGTCCCTCTTTTGGGGGAGATGGGTGGTAAGTAAATTTGAATAATATTAAATAAACTTCTAGTTTGAACAAATTGCTCTAAATTGGTTTTCCTTCTGTCTGTCCAAAAAAAAATAGGCTGAGAATTTGACAAGCAGCACATCCATTGCTACAAGTAAGGTACAAATTCATCCTTCCAGTGTTGTATAATAGTTTTGGCCATTCCCTATATTCTTGATGTCCTGATAAATTACAAATTAACCAAGAAGAATATATGCAGAATATATAGATGCAGCTGACAGTCTGCATCATGTTAACAGTCCTATGTATTTTAGCACAAACACTGGCAGTTTTAACTGTCGGATAAGATCATATGACTTAATGCTCCAATTTTTGAACAGCATGGCTAGAGCAGCTAACTGTAATGGTTGCCTTATTCTGACATACTCAGCCTCACAAGCAGGTTCTTAATGAAAACTGATTTATTGAAAGAATAGTGCGCAAATACAAAGAAAGCTGAGAATGACCAAAAGCGTGCCAAATACAAACTAAAAACCCTCGCTTCAAACCCGATCCCGCCCCTCGCCCCACCATAGCAACCACCCACTCCCAGGTGTTGGTAACCGTTACACATCGGCCTAGGAAAGTAACCTTGAACACATGCAATAACCCAAACATACATTCCTCAGTAACAGTAAGGAGATTACAGCCCGGCACGGCTGAAATTCTCCTCCCAGCAAATGACAGACACGGATCAGGAAATTGACATGCAAAACGTTACGATGTATCCAGACCGTTGGAACGATGAACATGACATACCGCCCCCCTTAAAGAAACGAAACTAAGAAGCAGGCTTATCAGGATAGGCAGTATGAAAATGGGTAATTACAACAGGGGAGTTAATATTGTGGGCAGCAACCCACTCAGGATGAGGGAAATGTTTCCAACGGACAAGGTATTGCAGGGTAGAACGAAGTCGTCGAGAATCAAGAATCTCCTTCACTTCAAAGTGCTGCTGGCCATCAATCATAATGGGCGCAGGGGGTGAAGGCTGTGGGTGCCAGCAATCCGATTGGTGGAAAGGCTTGAGCAGGCTGCAATGAAAAACGGGGTGCAAACGTTTAAGATTATGAGGTAAATCCAACTTAAATGTAACAGGATTAATTTGGCCCACAATAGGAAAAGGGCCCACGAACTTGGGTGCCAACTTCTTTGAGGGTTGAGGGGATTTGATAAACTTGGTGGAGAGATAGACTTTATCCCCGACTTTGAAAGCTGGCTGTGGTGCCCGCTTGGTGTCAGCGTGGCGTTTGTAAGCAGCCTGGGCATCTGCAAGAGCCTGTTGGATTTTGGGCCAGGAGTCCCCCAGATGTGTTGCCCAATCCGTAGGGGACGAGGGGGGAGATGTTGGTTGAGGTAGCTCAGGAATGGGAACAAAATCCCGGCCAAAGACGGTACGGAAAGGGACTTGCCCGGTGCTTTGATGCACTGCGTTGTTGTAGGCGACCTCAGCAAAGGGAAGGAGATCGACCCAATTGTCCTGCTGATAATTCACAAAAGCACGCAGATACTGCTCCAGTGTGGAATTAAGTGCCTCTGTAGATCCGTCAGTCTCAGGATACGATGCAGTGGATAGTGCCTGTTTAGTGCCCACCAATTTCATAAAAGCCCGCCAAAACTGGGAAGTAAATTGTGTGCCTCTGTCAGTCACCAAACGGGCGGGGCTCCCGTGGAGCCTGTACACGTGTACAAGGAAGAGGTGGGCCAGCTGTTGAGCAGAGGGAATAGAAGTGCACGGAATGAAATGGGCTTGTTTCGAGAAATAGTCTTTTACAACCCAAATCACAGTTTTCCTCTCGCTCGGAGGTAAATCCACAATAAAATCCATGGAAATTTCCTCCCAGGGTTGAGAGGGACTGGCTACTGGTTGCAATAACCCTTGGGGCTTGCCAAACTTCCTTTTGGATCCTGCGCACACTGGGCAGGAGGCAACGTAGCTTTTGACATCACGCCTCAGCGTGGGCCACCAGAATTGGCGCCGAACCAAGTGGAGAGTTTTTACAAAGCCGAAGTGACCAGCCACTTTATCATCATGGGAACGGAGCAAAATGTCTTTGCGCAAATCGTCAGGGACATAGAGACGGTCGTGCTTCCAAGCAAAGCCCCGGTCCCAAGTAACATTGTTCATATTCGCTTGCAACCAAGTGTCAGATTTCAATTTGGAGAGAAACTGTTGTTGCAAGTCAGAGGGAATTGGCAACCTTCTTGCACGGGGTGAAAGTGAAACGTCGGGCTGCTGTGCACGAGTCTGGCTGCGGGTCACAGTTGCCATGCCCAATTGGGGTTCAGTCCACAATGTACCCACCAGGTCAGGAGCAGAGCTTGAATCCTGGGGCAAGCGGGAAAGGGCATCTGCTAGAAAGTTTTTCTTTCCCGGAATAAACTTTAACTTGAAATCAAAACAGCTGAAGAATTGAGCCCATCTGATTTGCTTTGGGCTGAGTTTCTGAGGCGCACTGAGCACTTCAAGGTTCTTGTGATCAGTCCAAACCTCAAAGGGGTAGGTAGCCCCCTCCAGTAAGTGCCGCCAAGTGTCTAAAGCAGCCTTAACTGCAAAAGCCTCTTTTTCCCAAACGTGCCACCGCCTTTCAGTCTCAGAAAATTTACGGGATAGGTAAGCGCATGGCTTTAGACACCCCGACTCATCTGCCTGCAGCAGGAGTGCTCCAATAGAAAAGTCAGAGGCATCCACTTGAACCACAAAAGGTTTGGTTGGATCGGGATGTTGCAGAATGGGTTCAGCCGTGAATAGCTGTTTTAAGTTTGTCAAAAGCCACCTGGCATGCAGGCGTCCATTTAAGTAACGCCCCAGGGTTCTTTACCCTTCGGGTATCCCCCAACCCTTTTGTTTTGAGTAACTCAGTGAGGGGCAACACTATCTCAGCGAACCCCTGGATGAACTGGCGATAATAGTTAGCGAACCCCAGGAAACTCTGGAGCTGCCTACGTGTACGTGGCCGCTCCCATTCCAGGATGGCTTGAATCTTAGCTAGATCCATCTCAATACCCTTGTCTGAAATTCTGTAGCCCAGATAGTCAATTTGAGATTTATGAAACGCACATTTAGACAGTTTAGCATACAGTTCAGCCTTTCTCAGTTTGCTGAGCACTTGCCTCACCAGTTTTTCATGTTCCTCCATTGTTTCAGTATAAATCAACACATCATCCAAATACACCAAGACCCCTTTGAATAAATGGTCATGCAAGACCTCATTGATCAATTGCATAAAGACCCCAGGCGCTCCCGCCAACCCAAAAGGTAACAATTTATACTGGAAAGAGCCCAGAGGGCAATTGAAAGCAGTTTTCCATTCATCCCCCTCCCGTATGTGAATGTGGAAATATGCCTCCCGCAGATCTAACTTGGAGAATATTTTCCCCTTCACCAGATGTGTTAACATGTCTTTGATTAATGGTACGGGATATTTATTTAATATTGAGACTGCATTTAATCCCCGGAAATCTGTACAAAGTCGCAGAGTTCCATCTTTCTTTGGTCTGAAGAGAACAGGAGCACCTACCGGGGAATTGGCAGGTTCAATAAAACCCCTAGCCAGATTTTTGTCGACAAACTCTCGTAGTGTTGCCAGCTCCTTCTGGGTCATAGCATAAATTTTTGGCTTAGGCAATTGTGCATTAGGGATAAACTCTATGGCACAGTCAGTTTTGCGGTGCGGCAGCAGCTGATCCGCCTCTTTTTTGCCAAACACATCTGCAAAGTCCTGGTATTGTTCCGGCAGCCTGTCTAGCGGACCGGTGAGGAAATGCGGAGTTGCTGCCGCCGCCCTCCCCACAGCACCATTGTCCAAGTCATCCCCCTCCAGGGCTTTGTAGAACCCATCTACAAAAGTCACAGTCCTGTGCACCCAGTTTATCTGTGGGTTCTGTTGCATGAACCAAGGCATCCCCAAAATGACAAACGGACCCCCCACAGGCGCCACCACAAAAGGCAGTTTCTCCCAGTGGCTGCCCATTTGCAATGCCACCATCCCTGTGGAGTGAGTCACCGGTTTCCCCCCCGCTGTAGATCCATCCAATTGGGTAAAGATCATGGGCCGTTTCAAAGGGAACGTGGGTAGCTCTAACGCAGCCACCACGTCAGGGTGCATTAAACACCGCGAGCACCCCGAATCCACCATTGCCCACACTTCCACAGTTCGTGTCCGGGACCCCAATTTCACCTTCACGGTCAGGGAAGTTCCCACTCACCGAAGCATGATCGCGCCCCTCCTCTACCACCTGCCCAGTGGCGCCTCTTAGGGCAGGTGGCTGGCGTTTCCCGCCGGCTGAGCCAGCTCGAGCTCCCCTTTGTCCCCATAGAAAGGGGCATTCTCAGCCTCGGTTTCAGCCATCGCTGCCTTCATCTTCCTGGGCGCGGAGGGGGATTTCCCTGACATCTTTGCCAGACGCTCCTCAGTCTTCCTCTGCGGGCATGCCGCTGCTCTCTGCCCCTCCTTCCCACAACGGAGGCATTGCCCTTTCGCAAACCGGCTCTCCTTTTCCTCCTGCCATGCCGTGCATCCCGCTCTGCCAGTGGTGCCCGGTGGCTTGCCCGTCCTCGTCATGGCCATTTGCTTGGGGCCCCTCCTGGTTTGAGCGAACTTAGCCTGGGCTTGCTCGACATTCCCCGCTAGTTGAATCCAGTCATATAGGGTGATCGGATCTGCCCTTCCTAACGCCCATCTCAGTAAGTCGGGTCTCAGTCCATCTTTGAACATTTCTATCAGAGTAGTTGGCGACCAATTGTCGACCTTTGCCGCTAGGGCTTGGAATTCTAGGGCATAATCGGCCACGGACTTTGATCCTTGGAACAGTTCTCTCAGAGCCACCTTAGCTTTCTCCTTTGCTAACGGGTCAGCAAAATGCATTTTTAGCGCCCACAAAAAGTCTCTGAAATCATCCAACTCCATGGCGTCCATCTCGGTTAATTGGACAAACCAATCAGCTGCCCTCCCCTCCAGTTGAGTGGCTACAGCGTTTATCTTTGCCCTTTCCGAAGAAAACAGCCTCCCAAACTCCTCCATATAGCTTTTTGCATTAGTCAGGAAGAATGACAGCTTCGTGGGATCCCCGTTAAACTTGACAGTGAAATCCCTATACCTGGTCCCTTGTGGGCTTCTCTTCTTCTCTTTCCGCCCATTCCTCCTCCTGGGCTCCGGAGACCTTTCTTCTCGAGGAAGGGGGGGGGGAATTCGCAATCCCGACTTTGGGACTTCTCTTCCGATCTCTGCTTCATCCCCTCCCTCTGTCCTCAGCCCGCCGCGGAGGCGATGGAGACGCCCGCCAGGGACTGCGCGGTGGTGATCCCCCCCAGTACCTCCTCCAGTCTTTCCTCCTCACACTCGGGGGGGGAGGGAGAAACAGATGGGGACAACTGTCTATAGTGATATTTCCTTCTTCCTCTGTCCTGGCTGCCCCTCGCAAATGACATCCTCGCCATTATGTCTTCTAAAGACTTTACCCTGGCTTCCAACCTCTGTGATTTCTCAGTGGCCCCGGAGACGTCCGACCCACTCCTCTCCATTATGGCCACATCTGGGGACAGCGGATACCTTGGCTTCACAGGTGCCTGGGGCGCTCTGGACAGGGTTCCCTCCTCCTTTCTGACCACCTTGGACTTTACCGCTTTCACAGTAGCTGAGCTGGAGTCCGAGGTCTCCGACAGTTCCTCCGATTCCGGAGTGAGGGTCCTTTCCCTTCTTTGCCTCATGGAATCCGTTTCCCCCACGCTGGAATCCTCACTCTCTCCCGAGCGGGAAGTAGGTTCAGTCATCACTAACTTTATTTCCTCACAGTAACACTGGAAGGTGGTTAGTGGTAAGAGTTTTAAGATTCTCAGCTTTATGTAATGGTTGCCTTATTCTGACATACTCAGCCTCACAAGCAGGTTCTTAATGAAAACTGATTTATTGAAAGAATAGTGTGCAAATACAAAGAAAGCTGAGAATGACCAAAAGCGCGCCAAATACAAACTAAAAACCCTCGCTTCAAACCCGATCCCGCTCCTCGCCCCACCATAGCAACCACCCCCTCCCAGGTGTTGGTAACCGTTACACATCGGCCTGGGAAAGTAACCTTGAACACATGCAATAACCCAAACATACATTCCTCAGTAACAGTAAGGAGATTACAGCCGGGCACGGCTGAAATTCTCCTCCCAGCAAATGACAGACACAGATCAGGAAATTGACATGCGAAACGTTACGATGTATCCAGATCATTGGAACGATGAACATGACACTAACCCTTATTAACCATGCTCTGAGGAATCCAGCATTAATGAAGCAAAAAATGTAGGTTGTATTAACCTTATTTTGAGATCAAATTGGATTAATTTAACATTCTTTAAATCCCCATTCTACTGATTTACAAAAATGAGGCATGTATTTGACATGTATTATTCCAAAAGTTGCAAAAACGTTATAAATTTCATCCTGTTAATTGATCTTTTTATAACAATCATTTTCTGGTTTTGGAGCCTCAGATGATTCTCCCAAAACCTAACAGATGTGGAAATTCACAAATAGCAATAATATTAGGACTAAATAATCCAAGTGCTTAAGTTCAACTAACATCCAAGAAACACTCTGAGGTAAATAGATCTTGGTTTTAAATTCCACAAAAAATATTAAATACTACTTCATTAGCAGTAAGTTGGCCCAAACGAATTAATATTATGAAACATACAGTTTACCCTTCCAGTGGATTTACCAGCTGTACTTAAATTGCAGTGATCCCATAATGTGAGCTTTTCATGGATAAAAGGTCAAAATAATTCTATATGGCCAAATATTCTGCTTATATATTCAGCATCAGTCAAGTTCAGCTATTGGAATTGATGATTGAACCAACAAGGTTCACTAAGTTTGCCAGAATTACAGTGGGGTAAAGTAATAGCTTTCAAGTTGGCTTAAAGAGAAGCTGAATTGTGAAATTGTTTTTTCCAAACCAGTAACCAAAGTTAAAATATATGTCCAAAACAAAATCTCAAAGTGTAGAAAGGTAAGTCCACCATTCCTAACAGGCCACTGTAATTTATGCAGTGAAATTTTGACTGATGGTCCTGGGCTAGGACAGCTTTATGGATCCAGGAGTTTCACCAGCATAAGTTTATAAGGATAAAATTATTTGCCTCTTCCACTGTTAACCATGTCAAATCCGTTTTGAAAGATCATACTCTCAGTTCTGAGAGGAGGTGGTTGTGCAAAGACACTCCTAGAGTCAACATCTGAAACCCTTCAGTGAAAATAGATTAAATAGCAAGAAAGGCTTCTCTTGCAGAAAGATACTACTGGCTAAAGAAGCTTGATGTGTACCACTGTATTGCCTCTTTCTTCTTGACATGGGGGAGAGAGTTTTCCCACACCAACTTTTATTTGCCTGCACACCTCTTCACTGTCCCTGCCACAGCGAGGTTCTTCTGGGCCTCCAGAATTCTAGCTTCCTCACTCTGTTGTGCGAGCAGTACCTGTACCTTTGTGTGGCTAATGCATGGCCCAGAAGGGGAAGAATTATGTGGCTGCACCAGCCTGCAAAATACTTGTGTAGTGGCTTCTCTATCATAGAATAAATTGTGGGGAACATATTTTGGTTTTTATCAGTTGCATTTTTTTTCTGAGAGAGAAATGGAGTTGAATTATTCTACAAAAGAAAATCTGCAGAGTCAGCAAGTCAATCCAGAGACTCCAGAATACCCTCCCCTTGCTCTGTATGCCAACCTTCCCGCCAAATAATCTACCAGAATAGTCTAATACAAATTGAAAAGTGGGATTGGATAACCTTCAGACCTCGAGTCTTTTCCAGTCTTCCAAGAGTTTTCCAAACTTCATTGGTACAGTACATTTACCAATGAAAAAATGATGAGTTTTTCTACCGTTTTGAGGATGGAAGCACACACAAACTGCAGGGTAGAAAAGCCTTCTTGAAACAAAAAAATCCTAGCTCTGCCTGTATATTTGATATACTGTAACCATTCCCATTTATATCACAGCCTTCTGTGACTCTCACCCCTTCAGAAAGTTGCCTATCCCTGCCATAAAGAAATTATGTGGAAGGAGGGAGGTAGAGTTAAAAGGTACATTTTCAAGTGCTATTTAATATTGCTGTGCTATGCTTCAGATCTGATTCCAAAAAGGTGCTTTGGTGCGCATGAAAACCTGCACAGAGTACATGTCTGCTCCTATTTAAAGCAGCTGGGTCTTTTCCCAGGATGAAGCAATGATTACATGAACCAAAGAAAAGAAGTGCCCGCTTCAAAGAGTTGTACTACGTGGTTGTTCTGAAGCATCTTTTTGGGAATCAAATATAAAGCAATGCACAATCCTGTTTGAGGGTTTCCAAGGATGGAGAGGAATAGAAGTTGGATGCATATCGTTTCAGAGAACAAATGCTCACATACCAGATATAATTCCCCAAATGCAGATGCATTCTAAGATAAGTGATTGGGCTTCCATATGAAGTTTAATACTGTGTATGATTTAATTGAGCACACATTGTCCATGGCCAAATTAATTTATTTTCAAAGTTAAGGATTTTTTTTTTCATTTAGACAAGTGACATTTAATGCCTATTTTTTTTCATTTTTGTATTTCTTTCATTTTGTTTTGTAGGAAGTCCTCCAGCAACTGATCATAATGAATTTGCCAAATGTCTTAATAATTGGCAAAGATCCTCTCTCTGGTGAGTGTGTTTGTAACATCATAACCCCTTTTACTTCAAGCTAAATGTTTTATTACGTATAACTGCATAAATGTTTTACTTGAGTGTTTTATTATATATAACTTAACATTAATTTGGCAATGAGTAACAGGGTAGGCAGAATAACAGCGCAAATAAAAACTGTGTATATATGCACATGTCCTATTTCCATCAAACAAGAGAGACCTGTGCCCCAAGAGTCATTTGGGGGAATATGTTTTCCTGTATGTCAGCATTGTTTTATTGAAATCATCCAAAAAATGAGAGCAAGGGACTGGGAAATTGTGATTTCAGCTGCAGCTCTTCTTCCCTGCTGTTTGCTGCCAGCAGAGGCATCAGAGGGAATGTCTGCTGCCAGCTAAGGGCAGGTCACCATGGCAATTATTTTTTTACCATCTGTATTTTTTCTGTAGGATTTTGCAGAGCCAGATATATTTTCCAGTGCTTCAAAAACAGGAAGCTGTTTTCTTAAAATTATGTTTTAGATGCCAGTGTGTAGTGTAAGTTGTCAGTAACAGACATATTACACTGATATGTAATTCTGTAGGGCTAATCAAAGAAAGCAGTAAAGCTTTGGTGTTCAGATCAAAGGAACTGTCAGATCTTATTGGTGAGCTGATCACTGGTATTCTCCCTAAGATTAGTTTGACGGTTCTATCCCTCGGAGGATTCTCTCAAACAAATGTTAATTTTTATCTAGGTTCTGGCCAAGGTAAACATATCACTTCTAATTGTCAATGTATTTTTTTTGTTTGTATCATCTGTCCATATATGATATGCCTCAGTAGATGGCACCATCTAGCCAGCCTTCACTTATTTCTGAAGTTACAAGGTTGGGGGGACCCCTTGGGAATTCCAAGGCTCTGTCTAGACTGGAAAATTGAAACTACATCCCACAAGTGGCAAACCACTTCCATACACTCCCAAGAAAATTGGATGTAGTCGTTAGGAGTCTAACTTAACTCAGGTGTGACTTTATCTTTTGAAGAATGTATATATTTTTCTCCTCTTAAAACAAAACCTTTGAGGGAAAGATCTGACCTTGATTTCCTTTTATATATTCCTTAATATCCAGATGGAACCAGAGCTTTCATGATAACGAGGTTGCCATAATATACTGTATCTATATTGCATCTGTGCATACCCTGGCCAGCTCAGAAGTATGGCATTAATGTTATGGAAAGACATACTTAAGTATGCAGTACACCAAATAACTTTCCATCATCACTGAGAAACTATGTCCAACCTCAAAACATCTGGATTGTCAGATTACTTTTAATTTTCTAATACAGAAAATTATTATGTTATGTTATTATAGATGTTTAAGCATCTATAATAACATAACCTGATATTTAGGCATCTAGTACAATGCAATACCATATGGAGACATGTTGTTCACCTACATAATGGAGTGCTTCTTATTTATTGACCAACGATCTCATGAAGAAACATTTATCAAAAAAGGGAAACGAGGAAGCAAAAATAATCCATATAAGGAATGAAAGAATGAAAGCAGGATAACATTGTGAATAAATTTAAATAATTTTTAAATTATTTAAATAATAATTTAAAAATTCCCAGTTTGGTCTAGTGGTTAAGACCAAACCAGGAGACCGGGAGTTCTAGTCCCACCTTAGGCATGAAAGCTGGCTGGGTGACCTTGGGCCAGTCACTCTCTCTCAGCCCAACTCACCTCACAGGGTGGTTGTTGTGAGGAAGATAGGAGGAGGAAGGAGTATTAGCTATGTTCCCTACCTTGAGTTATTTATAAAAATAAAGGCAGGATAAAAATTCTAAAAAAAAATTCAGCTAAACATGCTGCTCCTGCTTTCCCACAGGAGAGAGATGTAAGTCCTAATCTGGGCATGCATTTAACTTTGAGTAATGGCTCACTTGATAACATACCCACAAAAATATAATGCTAAAACTTAGTTGACTTTGCCTGGGCTTTAGAGCTAAGCAAAACTGAACCTGGTTACTACCTGGATATACTAACAAGTTACCAGAACCATAGGCTGGGCTCAAAAGGCAGGATCATGCCATTTCTGTACTATTGCCAAGAGAACTACATACTATAGAGATGCCCATGAAATTAGCAGGAGTCAAGCTTGACTCAGTGGAAGATTTTATTACTTAATTGGTCTCTTCTAACTTGTGAACCAACATAATGATCTGCTATGAAGGTGAAATGAAGGCTTATTAAGCCTAATAAGATGCTGGACATAACTTGTGGACTCAGTTCTGCCCTGTAATTTACATGTGGTGCAAGCCTATTTAGAAGATTAGAAGATTGTGAGAGGGTAGGAAATGCACAGGAACATGTACATGCACATAGATGCACAGAGTTACTTCTGCAACCTAAAGTCAGTAATTCAAGTCAATAATCTGTGCTTATTTCTAATATATAGTGGCTTTAGCTTAACCAGTAGAAATATACACGTGCATGTACATACAAACATATATGTACATGTACATAAATACACAAATCCATACATGTATATACAGAGATTTCTTCTTTTTTTATACTTAAATGTCTTGCTCTCTTATTCACATAGGTGCTTTATTTAGTTTTCACTTTTGGCTTGATTTTTTGCCTTAACTAAATTAGAGGGGAAGAGGGGGAAAATCTTGGACTCTTGGAAAGCCAGCACCTTGTCTCCTTTCTGAATGCAGCCCCAGTCCTTTTTGCCAGCCAGTCTACTCTGCAGATCTATCTTTTTTGATCTGCTTGTTTTTGCTGGGCCCTAAGTTGCAGAATCTTCATTTCTGAAGGGTCCTTTCTTCAATAGTGCACCTGGCTCCTTCAGCAGCTCCAGTTCTTGATACACACAGCACCTCCAGTCCATAAAGCCCAAACACCAACAATCTCTCCCATTGCCTAACAGATCTGCCTTTGTTTTGAATTTTCACCAATAGGCAGACATGCCTATCCACAAGTGCCTTAATCAGTCTGAGAACCTTTTAGGTTTAATTCTGCAGAGAGATGGCAAATAAACAAAAGTCCTCACCTTGAGGCCAATTGCAATGCTTGTCTCAATCAAGGCAGCTCACTCTGCCATAAAGATATACTTGGCTATGTGGACACATGGAAGATCATTGGAGCATGCTCAAATCTGTATGTCAATTGCTCAAGTGACTTGTAAAAAACAAGACCAGATTCTTGTTCTGGAAACCATTTGTCAAAATCTAGTATTTTCATACCTAAAAGATTTCACTCCAGAGAAAGGTTTGGTTTATTCGAATGAAATATTCTAAATGTTTCAACATCCACTTTTATATTTATTTTATGCAAACTTGTTCTTTCATATTTTGTGTTTCTCATCCTCCATGGAGGATTTGAATGGGGTGCTTTGAGTCACTGAAGGAGCCTCATCTTTGACAAGACTTGCACACAGAAATAGCCAGGAACAGCTTTTGAAACAGAGAGAAGATGTGGCTGTTTTAATGATTTGAACTGAGGGGCTTCATTTGTATTCCTGCACTCTGCAAAGCACCCCTTTCAAATGCTTCGCACAGGGTATTATAGTATAATACAAAAAGCCTTCCTAAAGCTGATAGTGGCGTCTTAGCCAGTGTTTCTTTATTGCCATGTAGCTACCATTTCTAGTGAGACTTTACTAGTAATTTGCTTGGCTGCAGAGGGGTCACAAAATGCTTTTAACTATATTAACTGCCCAGAAGTTATAGTCAGCATGCTAGGCCAAGGGATCATTTCGAACTATTGGTGAGAGGTGGTACAGAGAAAAGACTCTGCAACAAGACTGGCTTGTCCTAGAGCAGGATAGAGTAACTGCTTCAGTTGATACTGCTGTGGAAATAGGTAAAAGTAGCAATGGTTTGAATGATACAGAAGGCATCTTAAAGTATTGATCATTACTGAGGAAGCATTTAAAATTCCTTTTGGCAGCACTAATCAAATGATGCTTATAACGATGTCATCCATCAGGATATACTAAATTAGTTGACAGATCTTCCTTAAAATGTTCAAGTTTTACTAAAGTTTGTGATAGATTAGCATAGAAGATGTTAAGAATGAGGAAATTAATCAAGCAAACATTAGATTTTTCATTGCTTTTTTTTTGACAGGGTTAAGCCTATGCAGTCCACAATTTCTATGAAAACAAACTTTCCACCCAGCAATCTGGGTGAATCAAATGTCTTAACTTTAAGCCAGTGTTTCCAACCATTCTGCTCTTGTTTGCTTTCCTAATCTTATTTCTTTGCCTTTTTATCTTTGTGTTGTGCTGTAATCTCTTTGCTGCCTCCCACAAAAATCCTACCATCTGTTTCTCCCCATCTCCTTCCTGTGAGAGTGGGGGCCCTTCTCTGGCCTTGTACTATAGAAAAGCTTCTAGACTATAGATTTTATTCCCTAAAGATCTAAAGACCTCAACCCATTGTGGGGAGCAGATGGTTGTACTACAAATCCCTCCATTTTAATTACCTAGTTAGCTAGTGTGAAAGCAGCTGCCTTGGAATTTTTGGAAAAGGAAAATGCCACTGAGTTAATTTTTTAAGAAGTAATGATCTTGTATGAGACCAGTTCTTTAAATTTAAAAGATGGAGCATTCTGTGGTACCTTCAAATTGCAATCCATTATGGCATATAGCTTTTTGTAGGCAAGACAGTTTTTACTTCATCAGATGTATAAAGTGGACATGGATGTCCATATATAGTTGAAAACTTGGGTTTTTGTGAAGCAAGGATCCAAGTAAAGAAGGAAGGACCTAAGAGATAATGCATGTAATGCTGCTGAATAAATTATTAATGGAAAGCATAATCTAAATGTCTGCTACCCTTTTCATATCTTTAAAATGAACATGCTGAAGAGCTGCTTCGACATCATGTAGAGGACATGATTGATTGCTTACCTTTTTGAAACTGATAGCCAGAATCCTCATTTAAGTAATGACTTACCATGTTGTATCTGCTAATCCAGATGCATAGTTTCTCTTTCACACACTCCTTAGAAACTTGCTAACTATCACAGCTTTAGTGCCAGAATAATTTCTGGAAGGAATTGTCTAGTTTTTGTAAGGATATGTTTGAAGTTAATAAAGTAAAAATACAGTGTATGTGTGTATGTGTGAGAGAGAGGGAGAGGGAGAGAGAGAGAGAATAATAATTTTTTGGAGGCAATAGACTTTCAAGAGTGAAACATCAAGGCACAATGGATATGTGGTATCCATTCATTCTATGTCAGATGAGGGTATTCCATCTCTGCCCCCACCATGCCTATCCGTTCAATGCTCGATAGAGAAAACTAAGAAGCACCCCAGTTTATATTCCCTAACAGAAAAGCAAAAATACAACACAAAATCACTTTGTATACTGTGATCCAGTCT
The DNA here is from genome assembly GCF_035149785.1 of Candoia aspera. NCBI lineage: Eukaryota > Metazoa > Chordata > Lepidosauria > Squamata > Candoiidae > Candoia > Candoia aspera. Next base: position 305,421,861 of record NC_086153.1, on the reverse strand, counting down.
TAAGGATTTGCAGTCTCCTGAACAACGATATGCCACTGAATTTACATTGTACATAATCTGTTTTTTCTAAAAGTGAAAGCCTTCATAATTTCTATATTAATGGTCAATCTTTGCTTCTTAGGTAAAAGTATGGATGAAATTAAAAAGCTGTTACTTTTGGTATTGGGTTGTGCTGTGCAGGTGAGTTTGGTTTTCATTACTACTAATTCATTTGAATGAATTATTTTCTTATAGGTGTTACATGAGGCTGTAAACTGTCTTTATCCTAGACACAGTTTGCAATCTGAGATGATAAAGCTCTTATAAAATCTCAAAAACAAAAATATAAACAATCAGCACAATTTTTAGTTGTGCTGTAGTCAGTGGCTAGTAATGGTTAGCTTTTTAAAAATAGTTCTGTCCTTTATTGTTTAAACATTTGAGGGCAAGTTTCACTTTGTTCTAATTTAGGAAAGCCATGAAGATAGTGCTGTTTGAGAGTGCATTTAGGATATGATAATTGCCACTGAAATTGTTCACTGGGCATTGCTATTAATTTGGTATTTTTAATTGCATTTTAATTATTTCTCAACCTTGGCAACTTTAAGATGTGTGGATTCTATGGTTTTATTGCTATTGTAAACCATCAGGAATCATTCTGGAATGAGGCGGTATAGAAATAATTATAATCACAAATAAATAGGTTATAACACAATTCAGAAAAGCTAGAACAGATAAATCCAGAATAATAAAATATCCCCAACGTTAAAGATTCACACAAATACAGCATGATACATTATCACCAGTGTGCTGACAGTACTCAATTATACATCACTACCTTGGGCTGTAAGAGATTATTTTGTGCCCTTTCCTGGTGTCTCTTACATGAACAAGAGTACAAGCTGAAGCTGAACCCTAGTAAGACAGAAATGCTGTTTGTCCATTAGGGTTCTCTGTTACACCAGGGCTGTGCTATCCTAAAGGAGCTGGTCCACAATTTAGGGGTCCTTCTGGATTCATAGCTTCTTCTTGATCAACAGGTGGAAGCTATGGCCAGAGGAGCCTCTGCCCAGCTTTGACTGGAGTACAAATTGCAACTATACCTGGGGCAGGAGGACCTGTCTGTGGTAACTCATGCTCTCATTAAAACCTGGCTTGCACTATGGCAGTGCACTTTACATGGAGCTCTTAAACATGAGAACATAAGCAATGCCATGCTGGATCAGACCCCTGGCCCATCTAGTCCAGCAGTCAGTTCTCACAGTGCCCAATCAACTGCACAAGGAAGCCCACTGGTCTTCCAGCATATGGCCTTCAGAGCAGTCACACTGACATCAAGACTAAGCCATTGATCCCCATGCCTTCCATGAATTGGTCCAACCCTTTTTTGAAGCCAACCAAGCTAGTAGCCAGCACTACACCTCATGGTAGTGAATTCCAAAGTTTAATTACACATTGTGTTAAAAAAATGCTTTTGTCTGTCCTGATTCTTCCTAGATTCAATTCCATTGGGTGACTTCTGGATATAATATTTTGGGAAGGACAAAAATAGCTCTTCACACCATGCATTATTGTGTACACCTCATCATGTCTCTTCTCATTCACCTCCTTTCTAGATTAAAAAGCCCCAAATGTTGCAACCTTTCTTCATAGGGAAGTTCCTCCAGCCCCTTGATCATCTTAGTTGTTGCCTTCCTCTGAACCTTCTCTAGTTGCATTATATCCTTTGTGAGGTGTGGCAACCAGAACTGCACCCAGTATGCTTGATTTATATAACCATTAATTTATATAAGGGCATTATAATATTGATATCTTTATTTTCAATGCCATTTCTTATTATCCCTAACACGCTGTCTGCCTTTTTTAGAGGGAATAAACACTGTGTCAACACCATTGAACTGTTTACTGTTACTCTTAAGACCTTTTTCCTCATCAGTCATTGGTAGCTCTGATCCCATTAGTTTGTATAAATAGTTAGAATTTTTGGCACTAATGTGCTGCATCACTTTACACTTGCTCAGATTGAATGACATCTGCTGTTTTGATGCCCGCTCCCCTAATGTGTGGAGATCCTTTGGAGCTGTTTGCAGTCCCTTATTATTTTTGCCACTCTGAACAATTTAGTGTCGTCAGCAGACTTGGTATTCTACTTTGTTGTTGTTCAGTCGTTAAGTCATGTCCCACTCTTCGTGACCCCATGGACCATAGCACGCCAGGCCTTCCTGTCCTCCACTATCTCCCGGAGTTTACTCAAATTCATCTTCATTGCATCAATGATACTATCTAACCATCTCATCCTCTGCCATCTCTTTCTCCTTTTGCCTTCAGTCTTTCCCAGCATCAGGGTCTTTTCCAGTGAGTATTCTACTACTACTAGTAGTAGTTCTATTATTAGTACTAGTATTAGTGTTGCTAGTATTAATAATACTGTAGTACTAGTAATACTGGTATTGGCGGTATTAGTACTACTAGCAGTACTAATACTAGTATTCTACTAGTATTCTATGAGTCACTCCCAATTCCAGATTATCTGTAAATATGTTAAAAAGTACCAGACCTAGGACAGACCTTGGAGGACCACACTAACTACATCCATCCATTGTGAGAAATGTGCATTTACTTCTTCTCTTTGTTTTTTATTTAGTGCAGTGTTTCTCAACCTTGGCAACTTTAAGATGTGTGGACTTCAACTCCCAGGCTGGGGAATTCTGGGGGTTGAAGTCCACACAGTTGTTAAGGTTGAGAAACACTGATTTAGCCAGTTGCTTATCCACAAGAGGGCCTGCCCTTTTTATTCCATGGCTATTAAGCTTACTGAGAAGTCTGACAAGGGAGTTTATCAAAGACTTTTTGAAAATTTAAGTAGATGGTATCTTCTGGCTTGCTCTTATCCACATATGTATTTATATTCTCAAAAAATTGTATTAGATTAGTTTGACCACTTGGAAACCACAACTGGTTCAGAATGCAGCAGTCCACGTGCTTACTGACTCTTGTTGGGAGCATTTTTGAAAGGTTCAGGGGAGGTGTTTTTCTGTGCCAGTACTGGTACTTTGGGACAGCCTCCTGACAGAGATCAGGCTGACTGGTTTTCTGGAAAACATTAAAAACAGTGGATTTGGAGAGGCTTTTCTTAAGTTTATACCTGATGCCATCTTGTTTTCTTCTTGATTTTTGTGTCTTTGTGTTTTATATGTGGGGATTGATGTGATCATTGTTACTGTGATTTGGATTGGTTTTAATTGAACTGTGTATGTTTTAATCTTTTATACGCTATAAGCTGCTAAGAGTCATTTTGATTGCAGCAGAGTAGAAGTACAATTGAATGATTCATAGCATGAGGTTATACACCTTCAGATCTCTGTATATAACAACTGCATGGTAACACTGGTAACAAAATGCTCACAGTCTGACTTCCTCTTAATGCTATTGTTGCACTAAAAAAATATTGCTCATGTTGGATACAATTTGGTGAAGAATAATTTGTTAGGTGAAATAAAATACCAAAGTTACTGGATTTTTGATATACACTAAAAATCATTTTGCACTGCTCTTCCGACGTTGGAAGTAAACCAAAGCAAACCATTTTCTATAACCTGTTTCATCCTAATGGCTGATTTAAGTACAAAGAAAATACATAGTAGTACAAAGTACATAGTACAAAGAAGCCTTATTTAAAGTTTAGTTAATTTGAACTAAATGACACAAGTATTTTATAGTTGAAAATACTATAGTGGTTATCCCCATCCTATAATTAAATGGAAGGTTACTGCTGTTTTAATGTAAAACATACCTTGTGCTTACTCAAAAAATAATAGAATATAGGAAATAGGGCTGTGTAGCTCCTTAGAGTTGATTTCCAAAAGATACTGTTCACAGCAGTTGCTTTATGATATTTCAGACTGATACAACATTCACACCAAAGACCTTTTGGAGGTCAAATCAAAAGTGCCACACAGTCCTAATAGAGAATTAAAGCTAAAAGTTTATTTTTTCTTGTCCCCTAGTGTTAAAACCATATTGTAGCTCATAGCTATACAGAATTTTGGAATTAGATTTCTATGTCCATTATAGTAGCATGTACTAGTAAAGGATAAGACTCAAATATTACTGTTCACTGGATTCTTTCATATGCATATACAGTATTTCATCAGTCAGCATATTAAATTTAATATACATTAGTATTCACATATGGATGATGCCTATCTTAGCAACTTTTTCTCATATATTCGAAAGAGATAAATTATGTTCCAATTTTCTGGGTTTGTGTTATGAAAGTTGAGAATTATGTTTTAGACATCCACAGAGTTAATTTAATGTTATAGGTATTCAGGTGCAATTGGCAACATTTACCGAATTTAGACATTCATTCTTTTGTGTTATATATATTTCATTTCCAATCGTTCAGTCTCATTTTAAAATGCCAAACACCACAACAGTTGAGCATGGGAAGAAAAGATAATCTGTTATTGGAAAATTTGTAAAATATGAATATGATATATTCATATTATAAATATATAATATTTAAGTATCTGTTAAAATATCTATGCAAACCAAGATTTAAGGTCGATCATTTTGTTATATGGTATGGACTTGCATCTTCAGTAGCTGGAAATAATTTATCAACCATTTAAAACATACTTGACATGAACATTCTAAATAGTGGTGAAACTTCTTACTTTTTCCCCAGTTTTCTCAACTTAATTTATCATTGATCTTCTAAATATTCAGAATAGTAAAAATGCTTTGTATTTTTGATGCCTGGCAAATTTTTGTAGTATGCGTTCATTATTTTTTTCCCTGCTTATAGTGTGAAAGAAAAGAAGAGTTCATTGAAAGAATAAAACAGCTAGATATTGAAACCCAAGCTGCAATTGTTTCACACATCCAGGAGGTAGGATTCTAATTACCTTAAATTTCTAATAAATTTTTATGATAGGGCTTCCTTTCTCTTGTCCAGATAATTCCTTTTCCTCATTCTATTTTTCTAGCCTAATTGTTCTATCGCTATAATTAAGTTCACACCCAACACCATCCTTTTAAAAAGAATGTCAGAAGACTGGATAACAACACCAAAGTATAATGTTATATATGATCTCCCCACCTGAATGTTGCTTTAAAAACATTTAGCTATTTTTCAGGATTGTGTAATCCAAACACATTTCTCAGTCACTGTACTCTTGTCCTGTAATTCTCATTATTGTATTTACATTCTGCTTTTCTCTTGAGAACTCCAAGCAGGGTACATGGGGCAGGGGTGTCTCCCCTGATTTTATCAACCCCACAACAACTATGTGGCAAGCTAGTTTGAGAAAGAGAGCGAGTGGCTCAAAGTCACCCAATCAGCCCTGTGTTGAAGTAGAGATTTAAACCTCAATCTCCCTAGTCCAAATCCAGCACCTTAAACAGTATACTGCACTGATGATTGATGACGGATATTGTTTGCATTGGTATGTTGATTTTTTAAATGTTTACCATATCAGGAAGAACTTGCATTATGTGGGTGAAGAAATAAGTCCTTACTTTAAAAGATCTTCCAAATATTTTTTTAATTTTTTAATTGCCCTTTGATTTTACAGATATTACAAAACTACAGCTATATTTAATTTTATAATATAAATTTTATTTTATTTGGCCACTGGCTATTAGTAGAAAAACAAACATAGCCCATAAACACATCCATTTTGAATGTTTTAATAGCAGTACTAAGATCCTGGATTTCTAATTTTCCTTTATACCCCAGCAACTATATTTTCATTAAGGAAAATCTAATAAATGGCTTAGAATGAATACAATGTTTCTTCACTGAAGTAATGCACAAGCGATAGCAATGATTTCATTTATTGGTTAAAATGATCAAAGGCAGGAACAGATTAATAGGTGTTCATTTTGCCTGATAACTTGGATTCTCCAATATTTTGGGTATTCTTCTCCAATCTGCCCTTCAGATTTTGTTATGTTGGGAATTCTTGGCTACGTAGTCCCAATACACAGTACTGGGTTGGGGAAGTCTATTTCTAAAGATTTGCTGTTTTTGTTTTTGTTTTTGTTCTTGCTTTTTGGGTTTTTTAATGAAAATTTGGACTGTAAAGATTGTGTCTCATGCAGTGTGCAACAGATGCATGATTACGTCAGTCTTCATTTATTGTTAAAACAGGATAAATGTATTTAAGTTCAATTAATGTTCAAGCATTTGCCTTCACTTCAGCTGTCATTATATACTCTGTGTGGGATTTGTTTCATTCCAGTCAGGACTTCCCAATCTGAGTCCTTCAGATATTTTAAACTTGGTTTTTGTTCCTTCATTAGAACTATCTCATGCATTACAGATTGGCCTCTGTTTCCTGCTGTTGGAAGTCAAAGTGTTCAGGTTTAGGAAGAATAATTTGACAAAGCAAGATAAGCGTCTAGGTACTCATATTGATATAAGCAGATGTTACAATAGTTTATCAGAAATTATAGTGCAAGGTTATTAGAATGTAATTTATTTTGTGGAATTCTTAAACATAATGTACTATGCAGAACCCCAATAAGTGCACTAGAAGTTAAATACTTAAGTGGATCAGCATGGGCAGGAACATGTGGAAATGGTATGCAAAAATAGAGCAAGCCAAGAGCAAAGGCCATGGAGAAGAAATCTTAATAATGGCTTTCAGGCACTGGAATGGGTTACCAAGAGCAAACAGTGATCTGGTACATGCAGTTCCAATTGCTTATGCAAGCTTCTTATGCTAGTGGGTGTGGCTAACAAATCTGTACAGTTTGGTCTATTGTTTGTTTATTATACCAAGGCCAAGAACAGGCTTGTTGGCTGAATCATTAATTCATACCTGGAAATAAACAGCATATTAAAGACTTTTTGCTCTTCTTCTTAATTTCAGGTAACCCATAATCAGGAGAATGTATTTGACTTGCAGTGGCTAGAGCTACCAGATATGGCTCCAGAAGAACTGGAGTCTCTTTCCAGAAATATGGTTTTCCACCTTAAGAGGCTGATTGATGAGAGAGATGAGTGCACAGAGGTATGTGTAATGTGCTGGCATCCCACTGGACTTCCCTTTTCTGTTAACCCTGCATTCCCATATTGAATTATTTTATTAACTGTTTCTCAAGTATTAGCTTGTTTATTAAATAAACATATAAAAATTAAGGCTTCCTTAATCTCTTTCTCTCTCTTTTCCCCAAATTAATATAAAATAAGAAGTAGCATTCTTTTGGTCTGCTTATAGTATTAACGTTAAGGAATTAAAATCTGGTAAAATTAAAGATCCTTTCAAGTTAACTTTGACTACTGGTTGATTCAAGAACAAATGTTTAGAAGGATTTTGCATTGTTCACTCTCCTGTATTTGAGCCATCCTGTACATTCCATAAATCTGTCACCTGTTCTGTATAATAAAAGGCTTCCCCTAACCTGTTTCCACTCACCGTTTCTTACCTGTGCATTCAGATAGAAGGGCCTTTGCCCTTGACATCAGCACTTCCTGTCTTCTGCAATATGATCTCATGCTAGGGATGAAACTAAATGAGGCTGCAGGAGGCCTGTCTTGCACATAGGAGTCTGTCCCGATGGTACAAGAAATGGTGATGAGTGGGAAGTCTAGTTTTAATAGCAAAAGAGTGTGTTGATGAGGAAGGCCAAACAACTGTTCTTTGTCTCTTTCTTATTTTACTTCCCCATAGTCTGTTTTTCTTCCTCCCCTAGCACTTTTCTCCTAGTTGGGTTCACTTGGTAGAATCTGAATTTCATGGACAGAAAAGTGCTTGGGAATGAAGCTGTGCAAAGGTAAGCTGCAAAATACAGGCAAGGATTTTTGCCCCCTACTACATCACACTTCATTGCCATCCTGGGTAAGGGAATGACACTACTTTAACTTCTGTGTTTTACATTGCAAGTACAGAGGTATGGAGATACTACTTGAAATATGGATCATTTAACGTTTTTTTGTAAGGCCATTGCCCCATGCTATCGTCAGTATATCCCAAGATTATTTCCATACTATTTTTGTTAAAAACGTGCCTCAGATATACTTCAATTTTCACTAAGACATATGCCCTTACAAGGAAGCACAATACGTTTTAGTAACTCATGTTAGTGGAAAGGAAAGTAATAGAAATAGGCAATTCCTAAGATCTCAGACTGAGATTAGGACTTCTAAATCTGTAGGTAATTCAGGAAACCAAAGGGAAATGGTGACATCATAATTCTCAAATTGGATAGCAGCCATCTCCAATGACCATTTCAAAATTTCTAACTTGTTTCCTGCGTGGAAAATACTTCAGTCTAGGAATAAGCATGCGCTGCCTTTTGCGGATAATTGTATGCCTGTATACATTGTTGCCTGTACAGATATTGAGGCACATAATTATACACAGCTTTTTAGCTTACGTGTATACTGTGATAAGATGCAACCACTGTGCACGTTAGAAGGAATATATATGCACGTGGGTGACCGCTGAGCTTGCTGTTTTATGCACTTGTTCATGATACTTGGGGAAGGCAGCTGGTCCTGGCCCCCTATCCTAAAAGGTTCAGTTAAGTCAATATTTTTCTTTTAAGAGAGTAAAGCCTCTAAGGAAAAGTACCAGCATGAGTTGTTTCAGCATCTTGTATTTCTTCACATATTTCAAGAAGAAATAAACCTAAGCATATGTAATTGAACTGAAAGCATCATATTTTCCTGTAGTCTTACTGCCTTCTCCTCCTCCCTTGGGTGTTCATGTCAGATTTTGGATTACAAACTCAAGATTTGTCTCTTTGTTATAACTCTGTGAAGAAGTGCATGCTAAATAAATCCAGCGTCTTAAAATGGCCATTTTTATTAAGAGCACAACTAAACTTTTTGTAACCTCTTGTATTTGTGCCACAACAATTTTCTGTGTCCAAACCATTCCATATGTTCGGTGTTTTCTTTTCATAAAGCATTTCCTTGTATGAATGGAATTAGATGTATGATGCAGTTCACACTCATAACTTTTAGTTTTCATTGTTTTTCTTCCAGTTAATTATAGATCTCACTCAAGACAGAGATTACCTGCAGTCACAACAGCCACTGAGTCCTCTGAAAGCACCAAGTCCAGCGTCTTCTCCAAATCTTGCCAGCTGTCTCTCCAATGAGGACAAACAGCATTTATCTGTGGAGCTTGCAGATGCAAAGGCCAAACTAAGGAGGATCAGGCAGGAGCTGTGAGTACTGCCATGTCTTGGTTAATGCAGAACTGCAGATGTAACATTTATCTTCAGTGCTTTGACCTATACCGGTAGTCTTTCATTTAGAAATGTTTCAGGATAGGACACCATAAAAAAACAAAACGATGTGGGGTTGGTTCATTTCTCTCTCTCTCCTACTCATTATACAGGCAAACCCCCATACAGTATCCATCCTTAAAGTTTGTGTAAAGAAATAGCAAAAAGTACACATTTGGAAGTATGTTACCAAGCATATGTAAATACAGGTGGTCCTGAATGACCACTCATTCAACAACCGTTCAAATTTGTGATGGCACTGAATGAGTGGTACTATCCTCAGAGTTCTGGCTGTCACAACGTTCCCATGGTCACATGATCACCATTTGCGATATTCTTTGCCAGCTTCCGGCAAGCAAAATCAGTGGGGAAGCTGGCAGGAGGTCGCAAATGGTGACCATGTGACATCCTCACTTAATGACCTGCAGTGATTTGCTTAATGATGGCACTGCTGGGATTGCTGTTGCTAAGCAATTTATGACTGCATTGCTTAACAACAGCAATTCCAGTCCCAACTGCTGTTGGGACTACCTGTATGACACACAAGGTTTATAGGGAACCCATTTTCTGTATTTGTGTGTCTCATGGTAAAAATCCTGCTGAAACCCTCCTTTCCAATAATGTTCAGTATCATTTCCCTGTGTTTATGCCTTTGGGTGCATTTCTTCACCTTTCTAATAGTTGTGGCCTTTTTTCATTGGTCTATAGTGCTTACTGATTTTGAGGATTGAGTAACAGAAAAACTTAAGCCATTTCATGTTTCTCTTGCTGAACTTCAGTGATTTCCAAGTTTGGCAGAGGAGTTACTAACTAACTTGTATGAAATCCTCAGGGAAGAAAAATCAGAGCAGCTTGTTGACACCAGACATGAAGTAGATCAGCTAGTCCTGGAACTACAGAAAATAAAGCAGGAGGTAATGCTAACTATTAAATTATAAAGGACAGCTGTTACGATACATTGATCTTAAAGTGATAACATATTCTGTTTTAGGCTATTTATGTATGTATAATATATGATCTATTATTATACATATGTACACAAACACACACACACACACACAACACATACTTAACAATTGGAGGAACCTTAGAACTTTAGAAAGTATTTAGTTTGACAGTGCTCTATACCAAAACTCAATGCCCAAAAGTTACACTTGTGTGCATAATCTTAGATTATTTTAAGGCAACTAGACAGATTCATGAAATGTTTCTCAATTATGATGAATGTTTGGAACCTGCAAATTCTTAGCTAGGATAACACACATTAGCACTATCAGAGCAGCAGTATTTGAGGGCTATGTCATCATGCTCTGCCTGTAGGCTTCCCAGTGGCATCTGTTTGATGACTCTGTGAACTAGATATGAGGGCAATTTTCTGGCAGCTGGAGACCACATTTTAATTTTTTTAAAAATGTATTTTTCTCTAAGAGCCATAGGGAACATGGCCAGTAATGTAACAATATCACCATAGTGGATGCAGCTAGCATTTTGTATCTGCTTTGGCTAGGTTGGAGGGTGTGTGTGAAGATCTAAGGGCACCCATTTATATTCTCACTTGGAGGATCATAAACAAGATATTCATAATATCTCCAGTGCTGCTGCTTAATTTTTAGGACACATAGAAACAAACATAGGTTTACAATGCTTATTGTTGACTTTCTGAACTAAAATCTTTACTCGCTCTTATATAATCATCCATACATACCCATCCAATTAAAACTCCAGGTGGCCTGGCTGAATTTGACTTCCAAAATAATGAAGGCTGGAAATTCACCATGTCATACCTCATTTTAGGTGCTAGCTGCGAAATTCCAATCCACTTTGATAACTTCTATCAAAGCTTGACCAGTCATAGATTATTTCTGTCCTCATACCTCCTCATACTTTTCCATTTGAATGTCATAACCTTATCCGGTTCACGTGGATTTCTTATTTTGAGAACCACTTCTTGCTTTGAGAACCATCTCTTATTTTCAGAATTATCCCCTGTTGAGTCTTCTTAGAAATCTGTATTCTAGAATTTTCCCACATGCTGCAAGTGAAATCTTCCAGAAAAAAACTTTCTACTTCCGTGACCAGCTTTGAGTGCATCTTATGTACTCCATCTTTCATATATTTCCCTTTATCCCTTCATAACAACTCAAAATAAATATACTTAATATAGAGAGAGTAATATGATAGCAATATGGTCACAGTTTTGGCCAAATAGGTGTACTTCATAGAAAATTAGTATATCTGCTACCAACTTTCTGGGAGTGCCCTGAATGCAAAGTAGGTGCTGGGGATATGCCTGAAAGCTATGGGTTATCCATTCTTGGTCTGAGTGGACCTCTGGGCTGATTCAGCAGTGATCCACTTGCATTATTTAAAGAATGAAGGATTCACTGATGAAACCTGGTAAAGTATGTTTTATAATTGGCGGCGGAGCCAAGATGGCAACAAAGTTGCAGCCTCTGTAATGAGCTCTTCCAAGAGAATTTGATTTTTTAACAAGTACTGTTTGCTATCATACTCTTTAAATGACAATTATTACCACGGTAGACATGTTTTATAATTCAAATGTTTACATACAGAAGGGGGAGTCAAGAAGCTTTAGAATGAGACTCCTTCCCACGAAACTTTAAAAGATTAAGTGTATACCCTACAAATACTTATTTCCTGTCTGGTTTGCACTCTGGGAAATAAAGTTGTCTAGTAAGTCAGCACTAAAAATCAGCATCACAATAACAAACTTGAAGTTATTAATAGCAGTCTCCAATTTTTTGGCTGATTATCAGAACAAGAAACCCTTCTGAGTGTATTTGGGAATTCAAACTTAACAATGAATGGAGAGTTCTGAATATGCAGTTCAGTTGGCAATTTCAGGTCATTTACTGCTATGCTAGTTGCTAAGAGTTACAAGGTATAGTAATAACCCATTGGTTTGATGATTTCTGTCACACTTTAGCTTTATTTTGTGGGAATGAATAGGCATGCAATACTTGTGCATACTGAAGATAGCATTATTTTTTAGTCTCACTGTCCTTAGCATGTTTTCTTATCATTAGTAAGTCATTTTAAAAGTTTGCTGTACTGATTTTACTTTATTCAGAATATTAACCTCATGGCAGATGCCCGCTCTGTTCGGGCCTACAGAGATGAGTTGGATTCCTTGAGGGAGAAAGCAAACCGAGTGGAGAGACTTGAGATGGAGCTGGTCCGTTGTAAAGAGAAGCTTCATGATGTGGATTTCTATAAAGCACGGATGGAGGCAAGTTGGGGCTTAGTAAGAATTGGAATTTTGGCATTTATTGCTAATTTTATCCGATGTACAATATATTCTGCAATTATTTAGGTGAACAATTACTACTTAATGGCATCATACTATGATAACATGTTAGCACAAGCACTATTCTTATAAGAACTAGCAGCCTTCGGACAGCTTGATAGCCATTGTTCCATTTAAAAGGTGGTTATTTCAGCTGAGTGATTTTGTTTAAAGTTACTTTAAAACAAACGGTACTATTTACTTATTTATTTATTTTCTATCCTGCCTTTATTATTTTTATAAACAACTCAAGGTGGGGAACATACCTAATACTCCTTCCTCCTCCTCTTTTCCCCACAACAACCGCCCTGTGAGGTGAGTTGGGCTGAGAGAGAGGGACTGGCCCAAGGTCACCCAGCCGGCTTTCATGCCTAAGGCGGGACTAGAACTCACAGTCTCCTGGCTTCTAGCCCGTTGCCTTAACCACTAGACCAAACTGATTAGTACTGGTGACTTTCATTTGGGAATCCCAAAGCTGGTGTCTTGATTGCTGGCTATACTTTGGGGTTCATAAAAACAACAAAAATACCATGTCTGGGCTATGTATGAAAGTTCATGATGCACTGTTTGCTGAAGTTAATCAGCTCAGGGTCAGGTCATTGCTTGGCTGAGATACTGTATAGGAACCACACATGCATACCTCCTTGAATCCCATGATATAGATTATAAATGCAGTTCATTGAATGTAGAACCTTGATTAGCATTCATAATAATCTAGATATCAATCCTGTGGTTTTTTTATATACTACAGAGCAGTCCTTTTAAAGCAAATACGTCTTTCTATTCATAACTATTGTTTTATTATTATTATATGTTCATTGACTTTTTATTTATTTGGCCATTTCTAAACTAACTTTTTAGAACATGGAGTTCTTCAAAACAGCTATAATTCAATGATAGTATGAACTATCCTTTCTCTGACTGAAGCCTCCTTCTGATATCACCTGTGGGCTGATTATCCTACACACTTCATTGTATCCTGTCCTGGATAAAGTTTCTGGGAAACCTGGACAGAACATGTCATTCCAGGCCCCTCTGCCAGCCTTCAAATATAAGTACACTTCTAGCTTTCTCCTCACTGTAGCAGAAGAAGCTGGTTCAAGAGTGTGAATACAGTTAACACTTCGGCCCAGGCTGCTTATTCTTAAAACTTCAGTATAATACCATTCTTTGCCTCTAACAAAAGACCTGGCTATGGGTAATAGCTCACTGTTATATTTGGAATCTGTGCTCACCTTAAGTCCAGACAGTTGTGGATTCTGGTAATGAACAGCATGCACATGCACCTTGCCTGTCCACTCCCACTGGGCTGCACAGTGTCCAGTTGCTCCTGGAAATACTCAAATTCAGACTCTGGTGTGTCACTTTTCTAGGAAATCAGCATCCATAAGCCAGCTCCAAACCCTGGCCTCAGATTCTCACTTTTGAAGAAATGTCAAATGAGAAGTTCAGATCTGGGTATAATGCTATATATTTCTGTTTTTAAAGTTTCTGGTACTCTACCCATGCCCAACAGGGGAGGAAACAACCCCAGGTGATCAGGGAGAATTCGCCAAAATACTGCTCTTTACTAGTACGTTAGACTGATCAACAATTGTGGCTTGTGTTTCAAGTGAACACTGCCGTATGTTTTCTGAAAGAACAACAACTATATCAGTCTTTTACCTTTCCAAGGAGCTATCATTTTGCTTCTAGAAAAAAGTGATGATGCTGAATACCAGTATAAAATTAATTTCTTAAGGAGCAAGCATTTATCCCAAAAGTGGTACCATTTAATAAAGCTTCATTCATAATTGCAGGTAGGAATAGAATTTTGCTTTCATTTAATGTTCTTTTCTGTGGAATGGCTAAAGTGTCTGCAGTCTTCAGGCTGCTTGCTGTGTAATTCCAGCTTACTGTGCAGTTTTCTCAGGCATGCAAGAAGAGGAGCTGCAGAAACAAAGGCTAGCTACAGTACCTTTTTCCTCCCTGATACTACTAGAATTCATCAGCTCATGCTGTTCAGTAAAAGTGCTGACTGTTTCTTTGCTCTCAAATTGATTAACAGATTAAAACATTTGAGGGGGGGGGGCGTGCTGGGAAGAAGTAATAAATGGTCCAGCATTGCATCCTGTCATCTCATCTACAACTGATAATTGCAACTGATATTTGTCAACAGAACTCTGAGAGAATTATTGAGTGTTTCACCAGTCACAACTGGATTTCATCCTTTTATCTTAATTATTCTCATAAGAATGTAGGAGGGAGGGTTTTTTCCATTCTTGTAGGAAAATACACAGTAAAATTACTTTTACACTCCAGCTCTAGCTTTCAAATAATACTTTTGTTGATCTAACTAAATTCTTTGCTTTAAGTTCAAAATTTGAAGAATTATACAACATTTCTAGGTCATTCATTGCCTAGAGAAAAATATTTGATAGTATGCCATTGATACTGATATTAAACTGACATTATTAGAATTGTTTGGCATTTGACACCTTGGTTAAATCACTCAGCTTTGTTAATTTTTTTTAATTGCAGGAGCTTAGAGAAGACAACATCGTATTAATTGAAACAAAGACAATGTTGGAAGAGCAGTTGATGATAGCAAGAGCTCGTGGTGATAAATTGCATGAAATTGAAAAAGAAAATTTGCAGTTAAAATCCAAACTTCATGACATAGAACTGGTACAGTGTGATATTCTTAATTATTGGCAGAATTTCTTTTCCAACTAATTATTTTTCAGGAGACTGAACAATGGTCTCATATCAAGAAGATTAACTATCTTTGAAACTGCAGTGATTTTTGAAAATACTGAGAATCAGATTGACATTGGCTTGAAAGTATTAAATGATACTTGTGTGTTATGTTTGTATATTTTGTGATACTTATGTGTTGTGTTTGTATATTTCATAGAAGAGACTAAATGTTTAATTGTCATGTTAAGGATTAGAGTCTTATCAGATTGCAATCTTTGTGGCTGGAGAAATCTTTTTAAATGCATAAACTAAGAATAAATAAAATATTTCCCACACAATCTAGTCAAGCTTAAAAGGCTTACTCTCAGAATGCCGATGTCAGACAAAACATTTTCCAGAATAGATTAAGCTTATGAGGTGTGGGAAGGCGGAATGGGTTTGTAAGAGGCTATGGAGCCTCAATGTTCCAAGGCAATATGATAGGAATATAGGAGGCGAATGATTAAGGGTAACTTTTGCTTCATACCTTCTTTGTGAGCTATCTAGTTGACCAAAATGGGAAGTGGGATGCTGGATAAGACAAATTTTATGTACAATCCATCATGGTTTTCTTCCATTCTTAAATTAAGAGAAGCATTACAGATAGTCCTCGCTTAACAACCACAATTGGGACTGGAATTTTGGTTGCTAAGCAAAGCAGTCATTAAGCGATTCCAACCTGATTTTATGACCTTTCTTTTTGTGGCAGTCATTAAGCGAATCACTGCGGGCATTAAGCGAACCAAGTGGTTGTTAAGCGAATCACGCAGTTCCCCGTTGATTTTGCTTGCCAGAAGCCAGCCAACAAGGTTGAAAATGGCGATCACGTGACCACAGGATGCTGCGATGGTCATAACTGCGAACCAGTTGCCAAGCTCCCAAATCATGATCACGTGACTGAGGGGATGCTGCGACAGTTGTGTGAGGATTGGTCATAAGTTGGCTTTTTCAGCACCATTGTAAATCTGAACCATCACTAAACGAATAGTTGTTAAGTGAGGACTACCTGTACTTTAAAACATAATAATAATTACCCTGACCTGCTCACTTTATCACTCATCACTAATATAAGGAGGTGTGTCCTTTAAGCTAGATTCGGTTTCTATCATTAGCTTTCCTTTTTATTCTTATGTATTAATACATTAGTTCTGCTATTTACATAGTAGATGCTGCTTCCATTAGGAAAAACCAGGCAGGATATAATTTTGCAGCCATAATTTCAATGTTTTTCAGGCTGAGCACTAGATGTTCTTCCACCAAACTGGTGGGAGATGAACATTGATATCTTGGCCAGGATAAACTTCAGCTCCTTACTCTAGCGGGCTGAAGAAATTGTAAATGTTGCCTTCACTGCATAGCTTCCCTTTGTAGACATGTGAAAGGTCCCCTGTGCAAGCACCGAGTCATGTCTGACCCTTCGGGAGGACATAAGTGCCTATAATCCAAACTAGGTTATAAAACTATGTGCCCTGTCCTCCATTAGGACAGGGATACCGACAGAAAGAGAATTGAAGAGCTGCTGGAAGAAAATATGGTGCTGGAAATTGCACAGAAACAAAGTATGAATGAGTCAGTACACCTCGGCAAGGAGCTGGAACAACTGTCAAAGAGTACAGATCTCTCAGACAGTAAGTATTATGGACCCATTTGCTAGTACTGAAGTTGCATGTATCTGATTTTTGTATATTAATTCAGAATTAGTAGTGGGAAAAAAGGAAGAGATTTCTGTAGCTATATCAACTTCATATATTCTAAAAGTAATCAAAAGTAGTATGTATTCCAGATTTATGAGATTTTTTTTCCTTTCTCATTCTTAAATAATGACCCATTTTACTTCATTACACAGAATGACCCATTTATACCTCATTATGCAGAATGAGGTACCCTACGTTAAGCTAGGCTTCCCTTGAAGGCCATAATAATGGTCTTAATTGTGATTATTTTTTATTAGCTGCTGTGGTAGGGTGGCATTTGAATAAAATAATAAATAGACATCAGCATTAAGGCTGACTAGAGTGTACCTTAACCCCCTATTTTTTAAATGGATTTTATTTAAATAAATTAAAATCCTTAATAAATATAAATAAAAAAATATTTTATTTAAATAAATTAGTCAGTTCTAATCATCAGATTACGAAATAACTTTATCAAACTGGAAATGGATCCATGTTTGCAAATGTGTTTATAAGTTGGGTATTCTGGATATTCTATTTCAACAGCAAGGAAATCTTTTGTCTTTGAGTTGAATGAATGTGCATCAAGTCGCATCTTGAAACTTGAGAAGGATAACCAGAGCCTGCAAAATATCATTCAGGAGCTCAGAGATGCATCTGTAGCCACTGAAGAGAATAGCCTCAAATTTGTAGAACTACAAAATGAGAATCAACAGCTTGGCCAGAAGGTAAATAACATAATTTATATTTACAGTCAGCTTATCAAGTGCGATTGGAAGTTAGGCCTTATATACCACAAGACGTGGTGCTGGCTACCAAAAAAGGGTTGGACAAATCCATGGAAGTCATGAGGATCAGTGGCTGTTGGCCTCGATGGCAGTGTGACTGCCTCTGAAAGACATCTGCTGGGAGACGAATGGGCTTCCTTGTGCTCTTGGTTCGCTGCTGTGAGAACAGACTGCTGGACTAGATAGGCCAGGGGTCTTTAAGCATTCTGTCATTTTTGTTCCTATTAGAGAAACTACATAGTTCTTATCTGGTCCTCTTAGTTCCTACTGACTGACTGACAGCATCCTTAGAAGGTAGGAACAGACCTTAATATTCCCTACACTCATCTTAGTTCTGCATCTGCTTTGCACTGAGTGTATAAACAGTTTGAAAATTCTAATTCATTTATTTTGGGGCAGTTCATGTAGGGCAATTTTCTATTTAAAAAAAAAAACCCAGTACAATGACTTTACTGTTAGTGTCAGGACTGGCAACCTTTGGATGGCTGTACTTGGGCTGGCTTTGGAGTTTTTACCATCTTGGGTAGCTCTGTGATGTAAAGAGGATAGGCTGCTGTGTGTGTGTGTGTGTGTGTGTGGTGGGGGGCATGTTTTTCTAGTGTTCACTGTCATTTTTCTTTTTCCTTAATGTTAAGTATATTTTTGAGCCTACTGCAGAGTGGTGGAAAGTCATACTGCTCACTTTTGGTTAGAGAAGGCAGATTCATGCCATATGCACAGGAGGTTTTGCTGTATATTTGGCAGTTGTTTGTAATCTAGTGTAATAGACATAGATAAAAGCAGAAAATGACAGTTGTGTGTGCCTCTTGGTTTACCTCATTTCACCCTCCTTAAGGTGATACCCAGATCTTGTGGGCCCAGCGTGATTCAGTTATCTTGCTTGTCCTCCTGGCTTGAAACAGAATAGTATTTCCAGAACACTGGGACTGACCAAATGCTGAAGGGTGTTAAGAGGGTGGGCAAAAAAGGAATGTAGAAAGATGAGTAAAAATACCAGCTGCTTGAAAGGGTAAGACCATCTGAAGAACAGTTGTTAAAAATAAAAGTTACTGGTTAGTGATGTGTTTCATTTTGCATCTGTCTTTGTGGTTGACAATGTTTGACCTGGCTTTTTTAGGAGGAGAATCGGGCAAAGAGATAAAGTTAGAAGCCTGAGAAATAAAACATAAATCTATAATCAAGTTTAGTCATCTACCCATGTCTTCTTAAAAAGCTCAAATGTGAAAGTACTCATTTTGTAATAAAAATACACAGCTGCTTAGAATCATTATTTGAATTCAAGGAATGGGGGGAAAAACCCAATGTAGCTCTTTTAAAAAGGAGTTAGGGGGTGGGAATGCATCAAATTTTAGGCCTGTTAACCTTCATGTCCATTCTTAGTAAAATGGTAGAAAGTATTATTAAAGAAAAAATAATCAAATATATATAACTTGACTTAAAATGAACTTTGGCTTTTGCAGAGACTAGACAAGCGTATACTGTAGGTAGGGGTAATTTGATAGGTAGGTAACGTGGGACTTTCAGAAGTTTTGACACAATTCCTTACCAAAGGCTCCTGAGCAAACTCAGCACTGGATAAGAGGGCAAATGCCACTGTGACTGGTACTTAATTAAAGAAGCAGAGAGTAGGAATAAAGAGACAATTTTCAAGGATTAACAGAACTAGAGCTTTGTATGAATATATATAAATGACCTGGATTTAGGAATGAGTAGTGCTATGGCCAAGTTTGCTGATAATGCCTAATTCTTCAGAATGGTAAAATTAAAAAAGGGGCTTCAAAGAATGAGAAATCTCTCTAAATGGAGATATGGAGAATGGCACATATAGTTGCTTATAAGCAAACACAGTATGGTGTATGTTTGGCAGAAAAATCCAAACTTTGCATTTATATTTATGACTGAAACTAGTAGATTAAAAAAGAGATTTTGAAGTCATGATGGATAGCTTAATGAAAATATCAACCAATATATGGCTGTTTCAAAAAGGTGATTTCTCTATAAGAATCGTTAGGAAAGGAACTGAAAATAAAAGTGATGTGACTACCATATAGTGTATCATTCTGGCACCAGACACATACACATACAAAGAGAGAGACACGGGCAGGAAAGGGTACAAAAAAAGAGCAAGCGATTAGAGGGCTAGAGCAATTTTTCTAGAAGGAAATATTACAACCTTCATGGCTTGTTAGCTTAGAACAACATTCTAGAGATATATGAAATCATGCTTGATGTGAAAAATGGACAGGGAAAATTTTTTCTCCCTCTCCCAGAATGTGCATTTCCACAGTTCTAATCTTTCATTTCCCAAATCCCTCAAGCCTTGCAACAATGAAGATAAGGAGCAGAAAGAATCACTGTCCTGCCCAAAATTGTTACAGGATCTGGAGAAATAAAAATTCCTTAAATCCACCCTGTGCAATAAATTGTTTTCAACCCCTTCCCACATTGTCATTTTTTTTTAAAAAAAAAATCAGAATGATTCCTATGAGGGGGAGTTCCAAATCCATCAAGCCACCTTCCTTCTTGAAAGACCTGCTGAGCCAGCTAAAGCCTAGAAAGCAGCGTGAGGCAAGAGTCCCTGCAAATAGGAAAACAAACCACCCACAATCGCTACAGAACTGCAGCATTTCAAAGAAAATACTGGTCTTACTGCATTTTCAAATCCCTACCGATGAGCCAGAAACAAATTACTTCTGCTCTCAAATACTGATAACTTCGTGAAGTCCAAGTGGTTTGGAGGAGGAAATAATTGTCAGCTTCCCAAATGAATCTGCTTGGCTACTGTGTAATCTAAATCATTGGAGTAGATAGGCTACGGCTCTTCTGTTTTTTAACAGCCTGTTTTAGGGCTGTTTTTACGAAGCAGGAAAACTACTGCTGATTTTTGTCTATCACCTCCCCTAAAACTTGTTCATGGAGGGCTCCTGGGGCTTCCATAAAGAGGGCTAGGAGCTACATGCAGTCCTATAACTGCAGGTAGTTCCCTGACTTTAAGTATTCCAGAGAGGTTCCAGCAAGAAAAGCTAAACAGAGGTACAATCAAACATGGTTACAGTCTTTGGGCATTAGGGTGATGTAGGATTGTAACCACTGATAAAAGGCAATTCCTGTTTGTATACGTAGGTCATACAGACAATATTTAGTAGACTTTTGATTTTGAGATGTCCTAAAATGGATTAAATAATCTTTGGTTTTCATTGATTTGGCCAAGCCTTAAACACATGAAAGGGTTATACTTTTAAATTCCATGTATTAAATAAAATTGTTGTAACTTTTCACCCCCAAAGTCTCTGAGTGGAAAGAGGCAGATTAAGTAGATATCCCCGTTTCATTTCTTGTCTTCTGACAGGACATTCCTGCAAGTTGAACTTACTGCCACAGATGGCTGATACTACAACCTTCAGTAAATATCCTCTTGGGAACAGTAAAGCATGTTGCAATTATGCACTTCTTAAAGTTAAATGTTCTTATCTACACATTGGATGGGCCCAGTTATCTAAACTTCCCTGTCATGTAAAGTAAAGCAAAGTGTGTTCTTGATCCTCTACCTTCATCCTTTTCCTTTTCTAACTCAGCCATCTATTTCTTAGGGACAGCAACTGTCAGTGTTTGCATACATTGCCAATTCACTCAAAACTCAGAGCCCAATTGGCCCAGCACTTTCATGGCCAGTTAGCCTTTTTATATGCAAATAATAATTTCAGCAGCCAAGGCTGGATATTCTTTTGTGTAATTAGAATTTAGAATATTAAGGTAGCCTATAGACACAGGATAGAGAAAGTGGTAGGTAATCTTTCTTTTGTAATGGCAAATGATGCATTTTTATAATAAAACAACTGGAATTAGATATGTGCATCCTGCTTGAGATCTGTACAGTCCTTGAACCCTTGACATGGTCACTCATCTTAATTATCAAATTTAAAGATGCTGACATATCTTCTACGTCTAATTAAACTGTTGTGTTCCTGAAATGTGACATTTCATATAGCAACAAATATATGTTTGTCTGTATGAGTAGGATTTTATTGTCAAATCAAGCGGGTGGTGTTACAGCCTGTTAAGACTACAGTGACTTGATCATGCGAGAGAAGAGGAGAAAAAACAGGCATATGAAGTTTTCACTTCTTATTCTCCCTCCCCACTCACTTGTTTATGATGAGCAATACTAGTTACCAATTTGTTTATCAAAAAGATGTAGAAGATCAAAGAGAACATACCCTTCTTAACCCCAAGAATGTCCCTATTTTAGATTTTTTTTTTAAAACTCTGAGATCAGGAAGGCAACGATTATATATTAGATTCTCTTCTCACATTATGCATCAGGAAAGCTATTGCAGTGCAGGTCCTCAGCATCAGATCTTGTGTGAGGAATCCTTGCTGTAGCTCCATGTGAATTGCCCAGTTTTTCTTAGAGTCAGTTGTTACCATTGGAAGGAGAGACAGAACGGATTCCTCTTACATTGTCCTTAGCTTCTTGTGCTATCTTATTGGTACGGGAAGGAGGAGGAGTGTTATAGTACAGCTTTGAGCCAAAGCTGTGCCTTTAGGCCTTGTTTGGGTTTTTAAAAACTGTTTATATTGCTCTCTCTTTGCAGTTTTAATCAGTCTTGTGAACCTGAGCTACACATTTAGATAATAGCATACCTGAGTATATTATAGCACATATTAATATTCTTGCAAATGCTTCAAAAAGTCTTGTGGAGGATCCTGCCTTTTGAATAAAGCACAGTGAAACTTGGCAGATGAGGACAAAATATTCTACACTTAATATTAAAGACATTTCTGGGTTAAAATAATGTTCTCAAGTATATGTGCTATATTGGTTAGGGTGCTTCTGCCAACTATAATTAGATACAGACACTCCCCATTTTCCAGTACTGTATAATATTCCTGGTCTCCTTGCCCCACCTTTTCTGTAGGTCAGCTGTCATGTTTGCACATACACAAACATAGCATCTTATGCATGCAGGAACAGTGGCTGCCATTTTGTGCCTGTGGAGAAAACAGCTGCTTGCTTTGCAAAAAACCCCAACCATCATTTTGCACATATGCAAACGAAGTTTAAAATACTTAATTTCTCAAAATGTCCTTCTGTGTGAACAATGTTTCTTCTGAGTTACATACAACATATTGCAATAACTTTTCTATCCAGATTGAGAAGCTGCAAAACCAGATAGAAAAAGAGAAGCAAAGTAACCAAGATTTGGAGGCTTTAAGTGAGGAACTCTTGAAAGAAAAGCAGGAGCTGAAGGACACAATGGAGGCTTTAAAGGCTGATCGAGAAAGACAGGTAGAGATGCAGGTTTCGCCACTGTTATTGCTGAATTCCAAGACTGAGCAGAATCAAAACATGAAGCAGTTCACCCTCTTATTTTCATACCCATGATATATTTAAATATGTTGAAATGTTGACTTCTCCAGGAACTGGTTTTCTGGTTTTCAGTTACCTCAATATATTGATTTAGAGTGATTGTTAAGGATGCCACATCAGCTGACATTGGTAAAGGCATAATTGAGTTGCATGAACTGTTGCATGCTGGCATTGAGAGGATTGCAGCATCAGCGCTGTTGCTATTTTGAATGGGTTCAGTTACTAATTGATATAAAAAGCTGGGTTAGAGATCAGACCATTGCCCTCTAGTTCAGTATCTACACCAGAAGTTACGGACCTGGTACCCTCCCAACTTTATGAAGTGCAACACCGTAGTGCTACAGCCAGCTTAACCAAGGGTAAGGATGACCAAAAATATCTGAAGGTCATAAGGTTCCTTATCTTGGCAATGGTTCTTCAAAATTCTTTTGGTTTCTAATAAGAATGCTGATTGTGTTTAATTTTATTTCATTTGTTAATTCATGCTTTTAGAGCATTTATTCTTCTTTACTTTTCCAAGTTGTAGTCTTCCATATGCCATGGTCCTCACCAGATGGGCCCCTGCTTTAGTCAGCTGAGGCTTTCCCATTATGTTGGTTAGTAAATAGAAATAGAAGGTATAGACTATGTTTCGGGCCTTAGTTGTACCCATGCAACAGGAAGCATTCCCTACAGTACTGGTCAGTTTTCATATATTTTGGCCAGTATGCCACAAGCAGTGGCATCTGCCAGGGGTAGGGCAAAACAGGCAAAATGATGATCATAGCAGTATAGTAAAAGCCCTGTCCCTTTGAACATACGTGTGACTTCAGTCACATTGCTGGGACCACCATATTGCCTGTTTTGACACCCTGCTCCATGGTGGACACCACTGGCCATAAGTATAGCAAAGCTCACTTGCTGTAGTGGTCTCAATATTCTATATTATATATCTTTGTTTGCAAGCTTTCTTTGTTTGCAAACAAAGATATATTGCCTGCACCCCACCCACTAGAAGTTACATGCAATGCCCAGTACACTGACACATGCTGGGGTTACTGTGCTTTGTTAGATGTTATCTGGTATAACTATATGTGGATAGAAAGAACAGTCAAAACAACTCAGTTCATACTTTGACTGAAATTGCTTCCTTGCATGCCTGAATCAAATAGGCATGCCTTCTGGAATATCATTTGAAGGAATTTATCTCTTAGCAATAATGCTTGCTTATTTATTTGTTTGTTTGTTTGTCCAATTTATATAGCCACCCATATCGCAAAGCAAGCAACTCTGGGCAGCGTACAAGGAAGCTAAAAACAGTCAATAAACACATTAAAAGCTATTAAAAATTAATTGGACCATCTCTTTCTTTTGAGCTTGAATTTTGGATTGAGTGATCCTGACACTTCTGATCCTTGGTGTTAGCAACCCCATAATGCCTTCAGCCGTTGCTCTAGCATC
Organism: Candoia aspera; assembly: GCF_035149785.1. Lineage (NCBI taxonomy): Eukaryota > Metazoa > Chordata > Lepidosauria > Squamata > Candoiidae > Candoia > Candoia aspera. The sequence continues at coordinate 305,397,339 of NC_086153.1, read as the reverse complement.
TGTGTCATAGAAATGTTCCAGTTACTGCCATATGGATCATAGTGTTAGGAGAATAATTAGAACAAAGCACTAACAACAGCTTTTTTTTCTGATAATACATTTTGCTGTAATGTAGTTTAAAACAATCTGTATTTCATTTTATTAATCCATATTTTATTTTATCTAATATGAAATCTGCAAGAGTGAATTTCTGGTATATAATGGATCATCTTATTTTTGTTCTGAATGTAGATAAAAGACCTAGAAAAAGAAACTGATCACCTGAATCAAATGGTTTTGTCTCTAAGACAGAGATCTCAAGTCAGTACCGAGGCCAAAGTGAAAAACATTGAAATAGAAAACAAAATACTTCATGAGACAGTTACTGAGAGCAATAGCAAGCTCAGTAAGCTTGAATTTGAGAAGAAGCAGTTGCAAAAAGATTTTGAGCAAGTTAAAGAAAAAGTAGAAAAAGTAAAAGAAATGGACAAAGAGCTTCATCGGCTAGAGAGGGAGAATGAGCAGCTTGCCAAACAAGTTGCAATCATGAAAATTACCACTGAGAAAGTAGAAGTACTTGAACAAGAAAACAAGGATCTGGAAGTAGAGAACAGGAAGCTGAAAAAGTCTCTAGATACTTTGCACAATGTTTCTGTCCAGCTGGACAATTTAGAAAAGGATAATAAACAGCTAGATGACGAAAACCTGGAGCTCAGGCAAATAATAGAGACTATGAGGTTCACCACTACAAAAGTAGCCCAAATCGAGGCAGAAAACAAAGAGTTGGAAAATGAAAAGGAGGAACTTAAAAAAAACATAGACATGCTGAAGGTTCTTCTCAAGAAATCAGAAAGGTTGGAGCTTAGTTACCAGAGTATGAATGCTGAGAATCAAAGACTGCAGCAAATTCTAGAAAGTAGCAATAAAAAAGTTCAGCAGTTGGAAAAAGAACTCCAGGGTGTTGAAGATGACAATCAAAGTCTTCAGAGAAAATTAGAGGAACTGAGGATCTCAAATAAGCAGGTGCAGTGGTTGGAAAATGAGAAGAAACTGTTGGAGCAAGAAGTGTTCCAGTTAGATAAAGACAAAAAGATACTGGAAAAAGAGACAAAGAGACTATGGCAGCAGGTGGAGCTCAAAGATGCTAATTTGGATGAGAATACTATAAAATTAACTGCAATTGAGAAAGAATACAAGATTTTAGAAAGAGAGCTTGCTAGAGTCAGAGATTCATCAAATAAGATGAAGGAATTTGAAAAGAACAACAAAGATCTCCAGAAGCAAGTTACTATTGATAAGAGAACACTAGCTACTCTGCGAGAGGTAAGCATAGTTTTACTGCCTACCATCCAGATGAGGAATTAGGAAAACAGGATGTGGCAATTAAAAGCTTTACAACTTGTGTCTCAAGAAGTAGGATGAATTGTAGGTGACAATTACATTCCTGTGACTTGCAGTCACCGATGGGAGCTAATTGTTGATTCAAGTACAACAGAGATTTATTTAACATTGAAGTTCAGTTTATTACGCTGTAGTATGTACAAGCCTTTTGCAACTTCATGGAGCCTCTTTGTATGATGGCACATAAGCAGTCTTTGTATGAACTATGGGTATTTTGGATAGGGCAGATTATTACCTGATACAGTCAAGTTAATTTTAATATACTGAGATGTTCGATAAGTGATGAAAATGCTTCTCTTTATTTGAATGAAATGAGAAATTGCAGTAGGCTTCCTCATTTAATCGTTGCTTGCCACAGAGTAGCTGCTTTATTGTAGGGAAAAGGCATAGGTGTTGCATAGAAGTTGAGAGATGATCATCCATATATGGAAGATCATGTTCCAAAGACATCTGTTGCTCTTCAGATATGTTGGGCTACAACTGCTCTAGTCCCTCATTGTTCATGAGAAGTGAAGTCCAAGAGATTTGAAGAGTAGCAGATAACTGTAGAAGACGTTTGATTAAAGCCCTTATGTACCTAATAACCATCTTCCTGAAACAGGAAGGTTTCATGAGAATGCAGCTACATCTGTAAAACGTTGATTAACACATTTTCTTTATTTCATTTTTGTTACTTCACAGTAAAATTGTGTACGTGTTAACTATTCTTTTTTAATAGCCTTGGAAATTATTGCTTTATTTTTTTGTCATCACTGTTCCTGTTTGCAGGATTTGGTTCTTGAGAAGTTAAAGAGCCAGAAGTTATCTAGCGAGATGGATAAATTGGACCAAGAACTAGAGAAGATGGGATTAAATAAGGAGCTGCTTCTGCAGGAGGATAATGGCAACAATGACAAGTGAGCAGATAGCTTGTTTCTGATGAGAGTCTGGAAGGGTTTTCTGCGCTTGAGTTTTAACTTCTGTTCCTTTCTTTCTCTTCTAGGTTTTAGGCACTTGTGTTTCTTTGCTATTGGAGGTTGTATTTGTTCTGTAGTTGAAAGAAAGTCCCCTATCTAATCTAGATGTGTTAAGCAAGTGGCTTTCTCATTTAAACTAACGGCCCACAATTAGCAACAAAACTGCCAGTTGAAGAGCATGCAAAGACATCTTGAAACTGATTGTGCATTGAAGGTTAAATTGTGGCTTCTTGGAAATTAAAATAATTTTCTTCCAAGGCTTCTCTTTTTACTTATTGCTGAAACAATTTTGCATAGATGTAGGTGTATAACACTTGGAAAGATTTCTGTTAGATAATGCATAACTTTCTGTAGAAGCACTGCCTCTTCCAGTCACTGCCTGGAGGGGTATGCAAGTTTTTTTGGATCAAGGATTGCATTCAGCTTGTGGGTGGTGGTCCAAATACCACATTCCAGCAAGTGGAGGGGGCCAGAATAAAAGCAAGAAGGATCAGGACAAAAATGAATTTAAGATTAATTAATATGTAAATCAATTACAATCAAATTAACCAAACATATGTATTACTTATTGAATGCTTTCCCCTTGTATCAATTAAAAAAAATCTAAATCTATGGCAACCATTTTAGGTGTATTGGAAGATTCACCCAGGGATTTTTGAGCCCCCAGGACATCATCACTGTCAGGGATGACAGTACTTCTCCCCATCCTGGCTTTCCTCTAGTGTATCCCCCTTTGCATGGGACAATCTTTACCCCAATCTAACGCTTGCAATTCTATACATTGTACATTGATCTTATTCATTGATTTTTTCAGATGAGAAAATAGAATACAGGTAATCCTCGCTTAATGACCATTTGTTTAGCAACTGTTTGAAGTTACAACGGTGCTGAAAAGAGTGGCTTATGACCAGTCCTTGCACTTACAACTGTTGTAGCATCCCCACGGTCACGTGATCATCATTTGTGACCTTCCCAGCCAGCTTCTGACAAGCAAAGTCAATGGGGAAGTTGGCAGGAGGTTGCAAGTCGTGGTCTCATGATGTCTCACTTAACGGCCACAACTAGGACTGCCAGAACTGCTGTTGCTAACCACCTGATGGGATGGGATGTTTTGCTTAATGACCACTTTGCTTAGTGATGGAGTTGCCAGTCCCAGTTAGGGTTGTTAAGCAAGGACTATCTGTACTAATATAAAGTAAATCTTGGGCAGTCAGCTAATATTTGTAAAGCACGGCCTTTATGCTTCCTTGTCTTTTCAATTACTGACATGTTGTCCTTAATATCCCTCAGGAAATACAAAATCTTGGAAAGCCAAACTGAATGCATTCTAAAGACGACACTAGCTAGTAAAGAAGATAAAATCGTTTCATTGGAGTCCAAACTGCAAGAGTTTGTTAACTTGAATCAACAGTTACAGAATGAACTAAACATGGTAAGACAGAGACTCAGAAACAATGCTCAATACTAGCAAGTGGCCCCTGATAGATCACCCATGAAATAATGCAGACCTTGATATAACCAAGGTTCTTCATCCTAATTTAAATGAGTGGTTTTGATCCTGTGTTTTCTGATCTATTGATGAAGGTCTATGGTTTTTGTTTATGGCTTAGTTCTGTATTCAATATGGTTATATTTCATGATATTTATTTAAAGAGGATTTCTCCTAAATAATTACCTGTAATTTGGAGGGAATCATCTTACATTTACTGAGAATAGAGGGAGACACCGTTCAAAGTGAAGGGATGGTTAGGAGGTGCAAATAATGAAAACAAGTGTCAGAAAGCAGGAGGAACTGGGGGCATGCTCAGCTCTGCTCTTACTGCCTTCCCCATGTAGAAAGTGAATGTCTACAATGGACAGTTTTTTCTATTCATGGAGACTCTGCACATGAATGAAAAAACAGACTCCTGAGTAGAAGATTCTGGTAATCCATCAATCCATAGTGGAAATGTTCTGCATTACAGACATTTACTCTCTTCTATATGTGAAGGAAAAAGAAAAGAGAATATGCCTAGCACATGAATGGAACAGGACTAATGTTTTATGGATTCTTACCTGAAAAGTAAAAACTATCAAATTCATTGGGATTTAGCTACAGAGTAAGCTTGCACAGAGGTTGCAGTTCAGTATACCAAGATCACTTTTCCAGTTTCTACCCAGCTTACCCAGAGTAAACTGATCTAAACAAATTCATCCTCAGTATGCAGTGGTCTAGGCATACTTGCTTGGCAGCAATAACCATTAAAGTCTGATGCTTACTTAAGCCTGGATTTTTACAGACTCTTTGTGAGCGAGTCAATAGTTTGTGAATTAAAATACGGTTTGTGTGTATATCCAGATAGGAGATCAATTAATTTTACTCATGCAGGTGCCTTGTTTTATTTGCAGAGAATTTTAATCAGTAGTCATGATTTCAATTAGTATTGCACTTTTTTTTTTCTGGCCTTGCATAGTTTTGGCTGTGACCTCTGGTCAGTGTATATACATACAGAAAACATACAGTACATACATACATACATACATATACACAGACAGACAGACAACACATGCACAACTGGGTGACATGCACGCATTTCTTTTGGAGAGAAAATCTCTAGAATTCATTTCAGTGGAACTTGATAAACATAGTTGACAATGTAGGATTTTGGACTGTATTTGTAAACTTTTTTCCTATCTAATCCTGTTTTTGTGGGAGGATTATCTTAAATTCTGGGTCATCTTCTTTTCAAATAAATACTGTATATGTTGCAACCTTTGCCTGTATTTACAGATGAGGAAGGACTTCGCATGTCTCAAGCAGAAGCAAGTAGAGGGAACTTTTATGCAGAAGTTGAATCAACCATCAGAAAACTGTCAGAAGGAAGCAACGATGGAGCTTCTCAAAGTGAAGGACAGAGCTATAGAATTAGAAAGAAACGTAAGATGCTTGGCTGTGTGTGCTTATATCCATTTTAGGTTACAAACAGTTCACACATTCATTATTGGGTTATATTTGAACATGTCTATGAACTGCTTGAGTTGTATCTGCCTACACCATACATCTGTGGTTCTGTACACATTCTGTGCTAACCTGCAGTAAATATGCATTTATTTGTATAGAATTTCTCTTCATAAGCATATTATAGTGTATGAACACCCCCTATGAATAATTCTTAAAATTATTTTCCTTATCGTCCTTATGCTTGTAGCTTTTGCCATTCTAGCCAACTCTGTCTGAAACTTTCTAGGTGGTTTATTTTAGAGAAAGGAAATATCTAGAAAGTTTAAAATGAAAGAAAGGAAACCTTTCTTTCAAGTTGGAGGTCGGTGAAGTTGCCTGAATAAAAAGGGCAGAGAAGACCTTTCTTCCTTGCATGGGGTGGTAGCATTTTTTTTACAACAATTGGATTGACAAGAACTCTGCAGAGGATGCTGGAGCACTTTTATTGTGAACAGTTTGTTCAAAAATGGAAATGGACAGTCCTACAACCTCACTGTAACTTTACCTGAAAACAGAAATATGGCCATTATGAGTGCAGTTGCCTTGTCAGCCAGTAGAACACAGGCATTCCCAATACCCATCCTCTTGTGCAGATTGCAGGCGCTCCCAATTCAGAAGCCGCTGAATGAGAGATGCTGTCTGGCACAAACACAACAACAGATAGCAATAGCCCCCACTCTGCTGGATATAGAGCAAAACTTTGGTCATTTTGGATCTTGAGGCAGAATTCACAGAGAATCTGGACTGAGGCTGGGAACTACCATCCTTTATAAATCACCTCATATCTTCTAAGGAATGTACAGATATTAAAAAGGCAAGTCCTAGCTGACAATCTTCTGCAGTAATTTCACAAAAAGCAAAAAAGATAAGCAGATAAAGGCAAGTGAAACAGTGCGTTCTCTCTGGCTGATGGATGGAACCAGGTTGGTTTCTTCTTTGCTAAATTGAACTTCCTGAGACAGAGGCGTGGCATCCCTGTGACTTTTTGTCCCCTCACCAGTGTCAGAGGCCAGAGTGTTTCTTTCTTGCTCTGCAGTCTTAGAACAATTAGCTGTTGTAGCCAGATGTTCTTTCTGGTTATGGGAAAAGGAAGCAAACTCTGCAGATACTTCCTGCCCTCCATTGATGGAGACTCCCCTTACATATCAGCTGATCTCAGAATGTGTGAGCATTTTTTTCTCTCCTGCCTTATCAGTTCTGTTTTTTCCTTAGAATGCAGCCTTGTATACAGAGACACAACTTCTTAAGGAGCAACTACAACATTTGGAAATGCAGAATGGCTCCTTCAGCAATCAGATCCTGACACTGCAAAAGCAAAATGCTTTCCTTCAAGAGCACAACACTACAATGCAAACACAAACAGCTAAGCTCCAGGTCAGGAGACGTCCTGGCCAACTCTGTCTGAAACTTTCTAGGTGGTTTATTTTAGAGAAAGGACAAAATAGGCATTTTCTAGCATTGATCCAAATTACTTTCAAGGTCAGCTTGGCGTATCTTCCTTTCCCAACCTGCAAAGCATGAATTGAGTAGCCTACTTCTTGAGAAAATGGGGAAATGTTTGGATTTGATTTGATAAAACACTTTATTTTGCTTTGTTCTAATATTAAAAAAAAACAAAGACAAGATAAAAAGTAAGAAACCAAAAACATAGATAAAAAAGGAAAAAAGAAAACATGTTGCATTTAAAATTAGCTTTCACTAAATGGAGCTTGTCGATGCTCTCATTTAATTCCATACCTATGTAGTTCTAATCCTGGGAGTAAGCCAGCTGTGGTGAGGAGATTCTTAAAGGAGTAGAGCAGAGAGATGGTAGGAAAGAGGAGCAGTAAACATATGTTTTAGTAGGCAACTGCAAGACTGGATCGATCCCTTTGTAATAGTATATTGGTCATTTTCTTTGAGAAACTTTAGGTGGAGAATTCAACCCTAAATTCCCAGAGTACATCCTTGATGGCCCAGAATACATTACTCCAGAATCAGCAGCTGGCCAAGGAAAACGAATATGACAACCTGATGAAGCAGAAAGAACAGCTCAAAGCAGAGTATGAGTCCCTTCTTCAAGATCATGAACACCTTGTGTTGCTGCACGAACGGCAGTCTACAGAATATGAAACACTAATAAAACAGCACAGCAGCCTCAAAACTTTGCACAAAAATCTTGACTTGGAGCACAAAGATCTCAGAGGAAGGTAACAGGAATTTTACCTCACAATAGAAATGTGTCTCCAGCTAATAGCAACGGGTGGTGGAAGGAAGCTTACCATATGGTGAAATTAAAAATCTGGTTTTCATGATCATTACAGCCAGTGATGTCCAAATGATGTCCCTAAAGCATAAGTTAAGTGTAACAAATATAATTTAAAAAATACTTCCTTTTGGGCAAAGTTATCAACACAGCCATCATATCCATTCAAAATAACTTGTCTTGAAATGGTTGAATAGCTATTTTAATAAAGTATTGATACTGTGCCCTCTTTTGTTAAATTGGATTGGTTTGAAACTTTCATACATGCCTCAGTATGTTTGTCATTTATATGCTGAGATATATTTGAACTACATCAGTGTAGACAAAATTCAACAGTCTGTGTTCTGTTGATTTGAATGGAAACAAATGAAACATGCTTAGAAATGCTTAACTTTGGGTGAAATTTGCATTAAGTATAGAAGAACAAAATTTATTGTTAAAGAAAAAAATCTTGTTTCAGCTTTCTGTACTGATTGTGGCAATAATTTAAGGCAAAATTGCAGATACATATTTGTTTTCATACAGATACAGCAGTTTGATAGAACACAAAACCAAACTGGAAGAGATGGAGATGATTTTAAAGACAGAAAAGGATGTTCTACAACAGGAGAAGAGAACAAGCACAATAGTGGCTGCGGAGAACCAGGAACTTAGAGAAGAACTAGAACGGTATCTATTTTCAGAAATGCTGTAGGCTGGAATAATTTGATTGATCCATGTCACTCTTAGAAATGTATACAAGTGACTGCCTATTGGCTGAACATCCTTAACATTTATGCTTACGGTGCCACACTTACTTACAATAGCTGTCTAAGTATGGAGGAGAATTTTACTTTATTAATTCATTAACTGCTCTAAAAAGTCTTGAATTCTGGTATAAATCTGCTCATCAACGTTGTGGGAGAGGGCCTTCTGCCAGGCAGCCCTTACGCTGTGGAATTCTCTCCTAACACTCCAAATTCCTTGGAAAATGGCAAAACCCTATCTTGCTTTTAATTGTTAGTTGAACTGATCTTGATTATAATAATATTGGTTTTAATTTTGCATGGATTTTAATTGCATTGGTTCTATTCTTATGTTTTATCATTTTCATTTTTAATTCCTGTAAGTTACTATGAATGTTGCATAAAAAAGCAGTATCCAAGTTCAACCAATAAAAACTTATGATGGGGTAAAAATCTAAGTAAAGGGATTTTTTTTTCTTTTACACAGATGAAAATCTTATCACTTGCCCTGTGTCTTGTTGCTTTGGCCCCTGGAACCATCCTCCAGCAACAGATAGAAATTAGGAAAGTTCTGTGCAATATTAAAATATTGTGAACTGAAGAATTACAGACATTTCATATAATAAGACTGGCATGCTAGAATCCCAGTACAGTAAAACCTATTTTACTAGATTAAGGATGTAATTTGCATCCAGACGTTGTCCCTCAAATAGTGGACTAAGTTGGTTGTATCCAAAGTAGACTGGATGATTGAGTTACATTTTAATTATTTCTGACAATTTACGTCATTGGAATACTAATGTATTTGGGTAATGACCTTATTGCACAACTTAATGTCATTGCAAAACTTAAATCAGTTTCTAAAATGATGCAAATGACAAATTTGAATTTAAAGAGGTTTTGAAGTAACAGATACCCCCTCCCATATAATATCTCTTAAATCAAGGTTTAGTATAGTATTTGTCCTTAAACAACAAAATAATATTTCTCAATAAGATAACATATAATCATGGAATTTATTCTGCTAAAATAAAGGATGTGAAGCGATAACAAACAGGTCTTACCACAGAATTGTGTCACCCTTTCATATTAATTTCCTTTAATATTTAGAAATATAATAGGATGTTATATCATATTATGTAATAATAATTATAATAATATGATTATAATATAAAGAAACATAATAGGATAATTAGAAATATTCATGTTTTTGGAATACAAATATACAGTATATGTCTAGTAAATTTAAAAAACAATGAATTAAACCAATTTTTAGTTCTAGAGCTTACCTAGATTTAAAACCTACAAAAGTACCAGAACTGATTGTGCTGTTGTGAATTTGAATGAGAGCATTTTGCTTTTCTATTTGAGGATGACCATCTCACACACCAAACTTAAAGCTGAGTACGAAGGGCTTCATATTCACACTAAGGAGCTGAAGACATCCTTGAATAATTCTCAACTAGAACTGAACCGTTGGCAAGCTCGTTATGATGAACTGAAGGAACAGCACCAAACTATGGATATCACCTTAACCAAACTGGACAACCATTGTGAGGTGAGTTCTATAGGTTATGAAAATCCAAAAATATTACAGGCTCGGGAAAATCTCTCTGTAGATCAATAGACATAGCACGCATAATTTGCTGGAACTGATTTACTTTTGAATGTCAAGGGAAAATGCATGGGCTAGGATTAGAATTCATGTTAAATCCTAAAAAATTGAATTGTGGGAGGAAGAGGTCTTTAAAGCAAGGTGACAGTAGAGAGCAAAATCTTTCTAAACCTCCATTTCCCTCTTCCTAGAATTGTTTTTATTACTTTTACTAGGCAGCAAAAGAGGAGGATAAAAATTCAACTCCATAAACGTCCCTTAAAACTCTCCCTGACTATATTTAGTACTGATTATGTCTAATTTTGCTCAGTGTTTTCAGTGGCATATAGTTACATTTGTGTATCTTAAGTGCTGGTGGTTGTATAGTGGCTGGCTGGTATTGGAGTTCAAAGAACCAATCACTGAGCAGAGATTTTCCATAAATGAGAGGCTTTACCTTGGTTGCTTCACAACATGTAGACAAATGCGTGCAAAGAAAACTCCTCCATGATATGTCTGTTCAACAGCTGCTTGCGCGACTGAAAGGAAACTTGGAGGAAGAGAATCATCATCTCCTCAGTCAGATCCAGCTATTGAGCCAGCAGAATCAAATGTTGCTGGAGCAGAACATGGAGAATAAAGAACAGTACCACGAGGAACAGAAGCAATATATGTAAGAGAAGCAATCCCTTCGCATACTGATCTTGGGCCCGTGAGATTAATATCTTATCATGGGGACGAGGGAGCAGGAAAACTTTAAATCACTGAGGGCATCCAAAAAGCAACTCAGGGGGTTTCTCTGCAACTGCAGAATGATTTTGCTAAGCCTGAGCATGCAGTTCGCGTACGTTTAGTCTGATGCTTGGGCATGAAAATAGGTGCCAGCCACTGGACTCATTAAGACCATCTCATTCGGTTAAAAAATGGAAGGTTTACCCCCAATCCCTGTTGCTGCCAGCACAAGTAATGCATGAGGTGCTGTCCTATATGAGCTTCGATGTGTAATCTCTGTCGTAGTCCAGACAGTCGCATTGCAGTGTATTGTAATGCTTGACCAATAAGTCAGACTTTGTCTCAGCAAGCAGTGATACCAGTTTCTTTGTGATAGATAGATGGATAGACAGACACACACACACACACACACACACACAACTTACAGGAATACTTTTCAGGCAATATTTAATTTAAACATACCTACTGTTGGGCCCAGTTAGAGATCAGAATGTTCATTCATCAGAGGAGGAAAAGGAGTCTGGCGGCAGCTGTGCTGAATGTTGCCAGGGGCTATGAGATAGCGCAGCCACCCACCACTGCCCTCAAAGATAAGAAAAGAACAAAGGCGCTTAATTGAACACTAGCTGAGAAAGCTTTATTCTTACATACCAAACCTGTTAGGTACCTGTGTTGATTTGCCCCAAAGTGAACCATCTTCATTAAGGAGCACTCTCCTTTGCCCCCCACCCCCTTGGGTGAGTTAGGAGCCTGAGGTGGGGATGGACCCTGTTCCAGGAGGCAGAACAGCGTGATCAGCACCTGAACAGCTTTGCAGAATTAGAAATGTATACATGCAGAGGCTTTTGCGCAGATGCTAGGAAGTTAACCAGTTAGAAGCTCTAACTACTAGATGGCACTTGTGATAATGAGTTTTAGAGATTATAAAAGATGTTGATTGCCTTTGTTCTGGGCTCTCACCCCTTTGCACGGGAGACCTCCTTTAGTGTAGATCTACAATAAAGTGTGAACTCAGTCTTCTGATTTGGTGTGATTTTTGGAACTTCAGTGTGATTTTTGGTACTTCACGCCGGGTAAGGAATCCAAAGGTCCAATTTGTGGACTACACTACATTTAAGTATATCTAAATTAGATATGGCCTGAGAAGGATTTTTCATCTTGCTATCAGGGATATTGACTTTTTTTCTTCTGGAAAAGTATGATAGTTCAGTTTTTATCATTGTATTACTTTCTCGGCAAGTAACTGTGAATTGCTAATTTTCTCCTCATTGTATGTTTTTAACAGTGATAAATTAAATGCCTTAAGGAGACATAAAGAAAAACTGGAAGAGAAAATAATGGATCAGTACAGGTTTTATGATCCAGCTCCCAAAAAGTAAGTTATATATATTAAAACATGTCTTATTAATTATGACATGCAGTTCATAAGATACAAACTATATTTCAGTCATCATACTTTGATTTAATAAGCTGAGATATGAATAAATCTTCCAGGTGCTCTTGGCTCTTCCCTTTTTGTAAGTGAGAAAATGAGGAAGCCTTCACTTACCTGTAGGTTTCTATTTAATCCAAATCAAGAACCAGATTATGGATAGTAGACAGTACATTAAATCAGTACTGTAAATCATACATCAAATTAAAATACGATTTCTAAAACCCAAATTTTGGATGTGACACAATTCCACGTATAAGAATGGTTTCCGATTAGAATTAAATTCTATGTTGGATTTACTTTTAAATACAAAGTTAATCTAGACATCGAGGCATACTCACACAATTTAGTTAGCCATTCTTCTGAAGAGGGAATTAAAGGTATTTTCCAATAAAAGGCATATAAAATCCTTGCAACTATTAACATACAATGCTAATTCAGTATATTTTGAAGGGTTATATGGTTTAGTGGAATTAGTAAGAATCTCAGGTTGCAGTAGAATTGCAACTTTCAAAATTTATTCCATTCTACAATGAATCATTTTCCAGTATTTTTGGGCTTTATAACCTTGCCACCACACACACACACACAAACACACAATCCAACCTGCATGTTACATTTCCAACATCATTTTGAAAAAAGGATTATTTGTTTTAGCGGTCAAGACTGGAATGATATAGCAACAATAAATCAGTGGAAATTTCAGTGGAAGAAAAATATTAAATTTACTTCAAACATTCACTAGAATCTGAGGTCACCCAATGCAATACAATGCTGGAAGAATCAGGACAGACAAAAGCTGTAATTAAACTTTGGAATTTGCTACCACAAAATGGTGCTGGCTACCAGCTTGGCTGGCTTCAAAAAAGGGTTGGACCAATTCACGGAAGATACGGGGCTCAGTGGCTGCTGGCCTCAATGGCAGTGTGACTGCCTTGGAAGGCCACCTGCTGAGAGACTAGTGGGCTTCCTTATGCAGTTGGTTGGCCACTGTGAGAACAGGATACTGAACTAGATGGGCCAGGGGATTACCCAGCAGGACACTGCTTATGTTTTTACTGTGCTCAGGGAGAATTGGTAAAATATTTTTGTTAGTTTGTAATTAGATTGGTCATAAGGGTCACCACCCTCTCCTGGTGCCTGGAGGCTGTTGAGGTCTTGATGGGGAGCAGCAGGTTGAAGCTGAACCCTGGCAAGATGGAATGGCTATGGGTTCAGGGCTCTTTGGTTTCCAGAGAATTACCATCTTTGCTCTTGGATGGGGTTGCACTGCCCCAGACAGACCCTGTGCGTAACCTGGGGGTTCTCCTGGACTCACGACTCCTGCTCAAAGAGCAGGTGGCAGTCCCGGCCAGGAGGGCCTTTGCACAGCTGTGTGTTGTGTGCCAGCTACACCCATTCCTGGACCAACAGGCCCTTCTCACAGTCACCCATGCCCTAGTCACCTCCCGTTTGGACTATTGTAATGTGCTGTACATTAGGCTGCCCTTGAAAAGTATCTGAAAGCTTCAGTTGGTTCAAAATGCAGCAGCCTGCATAGTTTTGCACAAGCCTAGACCTGTGCATGTGTCACCTCTTTTGTGGGAGCTGCATTGGTTGCCAATTTGCTTCCAGGTCCAGTTCAAGGTGCTGGTTATCACCTTTAAAGCCCTACATGGCTTGGGGCCAGGTTATTTGCAGGACCACCTTTCCCCAGTCACATCTACCTGGCCCACCAGAGCGGGGAGGCACGGTATGCTGCAGGTCCCTTCAGTTAGGGAGGTACATCTAGTTGGGCCAAGGAAAAGGGCCTTCTTCATAGTGGCCCCCTCCTTTTGGAATATCATTCCCCCAGATATAAGATCGACCTCCTCCTTGCTCCTGTTCTGGAAGGCCCTGAAGATATGGTTCTGTCAACAGGCCTGGGGACCCCAGGCAGCTTCGGAGCCAATCAAGTGGCTGATATGAATGTGTTTGCTGCCACCAGGGGGGGGTCTATCGTGTTTTTATGGTTTTTAATTCTGTAAGCTGCCCAGAGTCACCAGGTGTGAATTGGGCGGCCTTATAAATCTGTCAAATAAATAAATAAGGAACTTCCAGTTTTCTACAAAAAAGATTTAAAATAGATCTTTTATATGATGACCCCTTTCATTTTTATGGCCACATTAACAATCAAAAAGGGCCTTTATGAGCAACTGAATTGAGAAATACTACATCTTTATCACCTCTGTTAGGTCATAAATCTTTGAATCTGATTATTGACTTCCTTGCTCTATAGACTGAGAACATTAAGCGAAGCATTGTGTTGGTTAAAATGCAAAAATATTGCTGTTTGCTCTCTTGTTAAAAATTTCCCATAACAGGAAAAACCACTGGATAGCAGCCAGAGCCTTGGTTAAATTCATAAAGCCGAAGAAAGAGTCAACCAGAGAACGATTGAAATCTTCAGCAGATGGCTCTGTGCCTCAGTTGGAAAGCATGGAGGCAACAGGTTCACAGTCTCCATCACAGCTGCCCAAGCAGCAGAAGAGCCTGGAAAACACCTCCACAGAGTCCAGCTCCATGGAAGACAAAGAGCATAAGAATGGACCCATGGCCAGAGGTAGGTGTTGCACTTCATTGGCTCTGAGTGACTTAGCTCTGTAGCACCATCTTGATTAGCTTTTGTTGACAAGGTTTGTTAATTAAGAAAATGTTGGGTTTGTAATCCAGCTACAATTAATAATCACTTCTATCTGGCATAGAAATTATGGGAAATCAGTAAAAATTAAATGCACTTATTTTAAACAAAGCAGGTAAAATATGTTTTCTTGGACATTTTAACAAAATGTGATTCAGAACCTAGGTGAAAGAGCTAGCCAAATAGTCCACCTTATGAGGTAAAGTTTACAGAGAGAGAAGAGTGGTGCATTCTGTTTTCAGAAAGATGGTCAGATCTTGCTATTTTGTAGAAGAAATGTAAGGAGGTGGGCATTCCATACTGAAAGTATAGGCTTTAAATTGTTTTCCCTTTCCCTTCATCCATTCAGTAAATACGGACTTCAAGGGTAGGATTGTTGACACCAGTCTGCTCTTGTGCAAATAGCAAGAGTCTGCTGGCATGGTGTTCCTTGCCAGCTTCAGGACCAAGCATGCCACTCTGGAATTTTGAAAATTAACCAAGTGCTTCTTTTAGAAGGACAAAGATGTTTGTTTCTTTTTCTTTCTTTTCTTTTCTTTTCTTTTTTTTTGCAGTGCAGACTTATTTTTTATAGTTAAGTACAAAGTGCATCACAATCCTCAGCAACAAACAGAGCTTTTTCTATAGTGACTTTTGAGCCCTCAGTGTTCTGAAGATTCATTTTTATTATGACACCATAGATTTACCGAGTTGTTTTTGTTGCCATTTTGTTGTTTTCTGTATTCTTTTTGTGTTCTTTTAAGATTGTAGTGCTGTTCTTAGACTTGTATTTTTTTTTCATTAAAACAGTCTTGTGGATCTCTTATAAGGAGATCTGTATAAATCAATGATTGAACTATTGTACAACTGTTATATGCCATAATATACATGCTAATTCTACATGTTTATCAAGTGTTAGGGCTTTCAGCTACATACTGTGATTTTTAGGTGCATTCTATTTAATAAGATCTGCCTCTAATTGCATTGATGGGTATTTTTCACTTTATGGGACATTTCCACAAAGCAAAAACATTCCTCAAAGTTTGTTTGTAGATCTGTATAATTTTTCTGCATTGAAAGTGTAGTCTGACTTGGTGACAGCAGAGGGAGCAAACAGAAAAGCAGTAGCAACACAGACCCAAGTATAAAAAATGTGAAGGATCCTTAGTAATATATGATCTTTGAATATGTTTTTATTGTATTATTTGTCTCAGTAAAGAACTGAGTAGACTGTATTGATAATAATTGATGGATAAATAATTGCTTCAATTAAAAACATTCCTGGAATAGACTAGAGCTAAGATTATCTTACGTTAACTCAAGCGCCACAAAACCAGGAAATTATGTTGATTATCCTAACACATGCTTTTGATCTGTAATGATGCTATATAATGCACAAGATTCATAAGTTAATTCAGGATCAGGGTGATGTGGGATATCTTTGATGGTCTCAGTTATTCCATTCTTCCTATTTGGAACTGGTCCTGAAAGTCCAAACAAAAATGAGGATTATGGAAGCTAAGTTACCGAGCAAGTCCAAACATGGTGCATCATGGGTTGCATTTGCTAAGACATACAAATCTGAACTCTGAATTGTTTGGAATATTGTTTATATTCCCTGCTTTATGATGCTTTGGTCAAGAAATGTGTGTTGGATTAGACTGGGGATGTACTATGCTTCAGATCCAAAGCAAAAAAGGTGTTGTGGGGTAGGGATGAGCATGCATGTTGACTTTTCAGAATGTCCTTAAAGAAACAGTATTTTCCTGAGCCCACATGGTAGCTGTGCACTCCCAGGAAAATAACAATTTAAGTTAAGAGGATGCCGACAAGGTGCTTCAGAGTGGGTTTGAGCACAGAAGAAGATGCAGCTTCTTTAAGGCTGTACACCTACACATATTGCAGAGCCCCTTTTCAGCTTTGAATCTGAAGCACACCATATTCCTAGTTTAGTCTATTATATTGAATAGTCAGGGTTCAGGCCTGGGTATGGGATTGAGATGGCATTGATTGTACTCTAGGATGACCTCTCGATGCGGGTGGTGTGTCCATCCTTACTCTTCTCAGCAGTTTTTGATACTATCTCTCATAGTATCCTTCTGGAGCATCTCCAGGAGTTGGGGGTGGGTGGCACAGTGTTGTACTGGTTCTCCTCCTTCCTCCAGGGTAGGTTCCAGTTGGTGTTGATAGGAGGGGAGAGATCCAGCCAGTGGCCCCTCCTTTGTGGGGTGCCTCAGGGCTTTGTACTCTCTCCCCTCCTGTTTAACGTCTACATGAAACTGCTGGGTGAGGTCATCCAACAGTTTGGGGTGAGGAATCATCAGTATGCTGATGATACCCAGCTTTATATCTCTATCCCAGGGTACCTGAGTGATGCCATGAAGGTTCTGTCTCAGTGCCTGGAGCCTGTGTGGGCCTGGATAGGGCGCAACAGGCTTCAGCTCTTGGCTTTTGGACCTCCTGGTTCCAGGAACCTTCTATCTTTGATTCTGGATGGGGTGGCACTGTCCCCAGACAGACCTGGTGCACAATCTGGTGATCCTCCTGGACTCATGGCTCCTGCTCAAAGAGCAGGAGGCTGCTGTGGCTAGGAGGGCCTTTGCACAGCTTAGGGCTATGAGTCTGTTGCACCCTGGTCATGACCACTCATGTCCTTGTGACCTTCACATTGGACTACTGCAATACACTTTACATGGGGCTGCCCTTGAAGAATATTCGGAAGCTTCAGCTGGTGCAAAATGCCACGGCACGGGCAGTTACTGGTGCCAGTTACCGATCTGGCAGGACGGGCATGCTCCAGGTACCATCAGCTAAGGAGTGTCAGCTGGTGGGACCCAGAAGGAGAGCCTTTTCTGCCATGGCACCCACCCTTTGGAACATCATTCCCCCTGAGATTAGATTGACTCATCCTTGTTGGCCTTTCATAAGGCCTTGAAAACTTGGCTTTATGGGTTACAGCCCATCTCCTGGTTGTATGGAAGATAGGTTAGATCATTCCCAGCTGCTGTGTGTTTTTATTTTTGTTTTATATTATGTATTTTGTATTTTGCATTTTTATTTGTTTTATTGTAAGCTGCCTAGAGTCACATAAAACTGAGATGGGTGACTATATAAATTGAGTAAATAAATAAATAATTATGAAGGTGTTTGTTGCAAGTATGCAATTATGATGTATGTTTAATCATAAATGCTACAGCAGCCTTTCTTAACATTTTTACCTGTGGAGGAACCCTTGAAATAATTTCCAAGTCTCAGGGACCCTCTGCATAAAAAAATATTATATCTACAGCTAGCAGTGCATGGCGTGCAAAGTTCAGAAAATGTTGTTTTTGGATTTTTTCCCAGTCACAATCTCTCATGGTACCCCAGTTGAGAAAGGTTGTACTAGAGGCTGCTGCTGTACTTTTCTACTTATGTAAAGCTTATCTGGTGTAGAATGCGTAGTCCTTTTTCATGTTAACAGATTTCTTGGATGTTTGAAATTACATTTTAGTTATTTCTGTTACTTTTTTTTCTCTTTTCTGGGGTCTCTGGGTGATAACATTTAGCAGCTCAACATAAAAAGATTGCCTTTTTGAGAACCACAAGCAAGCCCAAAGAGAAGTCTCCTAAGTCTCCATCGAATAATTCATCTCTCTCTAATCGCCTCCGGTTCTGGTCATCTTCTGACACCCCATCCTCTCCTAATGAACCATTTTCTTTCTTGGAAACCAAAGATTTCTAACCTCTTTTCTTATTATTTATTTCCAATGCATTTCCAGTGTTTTATTTTTAAATAAATCAAATCTATAGGCCCTCTATACACAATCATAGATGCTCAGCATATAACTGAGACAGAGTAAATCCAAGACCAAATCAAGTCAACGCGGACAACGTTTTCCCATCAGTAAAATGAAGGACCTTATTGCACAATGTGGAACATTTCTTCAGTGCCATACACTTTAATGGGGCATGAGATACCGTGCCCATACTTTTGCAAGTGCTATTGGTGATGGTGCACATACTGCGTAAGTGAACTTGTTGTGTACTGCACTAATGCTTTGCAGATTTGCCCATGTGCCTTATGTCCTGTCCAGATGTTGGAATAGATTTCTGTTGCTGTGTCACTGGCAATGCATCCTTTTTATAATATTCTATTCTGCATTAACTATAGCTCTCCTAACACCAGTATCTCCTATATCCATTGTGCTGCTTCTCTGTTGTCTAATATAATTGCAGTGCAAACAGGAAAATGCAAAGACACCTGCCATTGATAAAAATAGCTTGATAATAATCTGTCTTGCTTTTTTTAAAATGCTAAACCAGCCGTATCTTAAAAATAGGCATTAAAGTTGATTTCTGTCCTGTGATGAGCAAACACCATTGGAGTTTGATAGTAAACAGCCACAATTGCAGCTATGCTTAGCCAGCTAACACTAAATAGCATAGCAATGCATCAGAATGATGCACTAACTATCTTCAGCAGATGCATGTCTAAATGAAGCTACATGAAATTATTTGTCCTCTGCTGCTTCAGCTCTGGCATGCTTTATTATGTCTGGCATACTACTTCAATAGCATGGAATAGTTTGTGCCTTTTCTTTTCCTCTTTCTGCTGTTTTACTTGGCTTAAAAACTTCCATGCTGTTAGACCAGTTTTGGGATGAGTGATTTCAGGAGCTTCTAAAATGCAGGAGAAATTATATATATAATTTTAGATGAGCAGCTTGGTCTCCTTATATTTTTCTCAGACTTAAAAAAAAGTTTTGTAAATAACCCAGGGCTTAGTTGTTGTTTTCGTTGTCTGTGCCACTTCTAATTTCATGGAGATCACTCTAGAAAACAATTGGAATGTGAAAGCCTCCTAATCAGAGCTCATAAAACATTCAAGTAGGACAATTTTTCCAGAAAAGAAAGCATTCAGTTCTCCCCCATATTACTGAACGAATCTTGCTTCATTACTACAGCAAATATGTTTAGTAGAGTGGATTGGATCACAGTATAAAAACATATTAGCAACAGAAATCCCTAAAGGACATGATTTGTTGCAGATGTTGAATAGAAATATTGAACAGAGTCTTAGAGGCCAAATCCTACTCAAGTTACATTTTATTGTTAAGCTTAACCAAACAGTATTTGCACAATGTGATTCTCTACATGTTCCTCCAGAGTAAATTCCACTTAATTTGGTATAGTTTACTCCAAAACAATTGCGCTTAAGTTTTCAGCCTTGGAGTAATTTCTGTGACTCCTCCCCACCTCCCAGTCATACGATGTACAGTATATATAGCTCCTTCTGTTTCATAATATGTGTAAAGGGCTATTCATTCTTTTGTCACTCATTAACTGCTTGCTGATCTGACATCAGGTTGGAAAACTGGATAGAAATACATAATATCTTACTATAAATGAAAGCACTGTAAAATCAGCATAATTTAATGCTGCTGCAATGGGTACCTATCTCTTATTTCTACATGTTTCTACATGTTCCCATTCAACGTTAGGGGATTCAAATCTGAAGAGAGTTTCTCACTGTGGGGGCAGCAGTGACCACATTGAAAATGCAACTGATCCTGCTATTAAACAGTGTTATGTGGAGTCAAATTCCAGGACTTCCTTTGCTCCAACTACCTATTCAACTTTTACCTCCATCTCTAGACAACCAAACAGACCGAAAGGTATATGTATAGCTTGTCTACAGTAACTTCATTGGGGATTCTATTTCAGTAAGGTATTATTTGTCCCTGAGAAATAAAGTTTGGAAGAAAGAAAATATTATTTATTTATTTATAACCTTATATAGCCACCCATCTTAAAACAACTCTGGGTAGCCAGTAAAACAGATATCGTTGTCTGTGCCACTTCTAATTTCATGGAGATCACTCTAGAAAACAGTTGGAATGTGAAGGCCTCCTAATCAGAGCTCATTCTTTAAAACATTCAAGTCGGACAATCACAGATAACCAATAAAACAGTATAAACAATATAAAACTAAAAGCAGAAAAACCTGGCATCGCAGCCACACTTCTCTGATGCATCCACCTTCTCGTCCCACCCTAGACCTTGCCCTGTTCCCCTTTATTGGGGGAAAAGCCAGGTTTTAAGTGCTGTCCATAAGGATAGAAGGGTAGGAGCCTGTTGGATATCAAGGGGGAGGGTGTCCCATAGGGCAGGGGCTGCAATGGAAAAGACACGCTTCTGAGGACCCACAAGATGGCAATGTTTAAGGGAAGGGACTTGGAGCGTACCCACCCTATCTGTTTGGGTGGGACAGAAAGATGTCCTCGGGGAGAGGCGGTCCTGCAGCTAATGGCTCACATTATACTAGCCAATTAAGCATATCACATGCCAAAGAGTAAACATTTCTTTTAAAATGTTAACATTTTTCAGGCCATAATTCAGATGGTGACCTGTATGAAAATTCCCCTGAGGCAGAGTTTTCCAATAAGCAGCACAGTAAGTTAAGGCTGGTTTCCTCTTTGCCTTTGATTCTGATCCTGGGGTTGGATGGGAGTGAACCTCAAACGTTCAGGATTACTTTCTCAGAAGAAGGTAGCTGCAATGGGAGGAATGAGGTAGGAAAATCCTACTTTAGAGACAAGTTTTATCCCCAATTCTTAGGCGTCAAAATAACATAACTTGAAAGGAAATATAGACTCCTTTGTTACTACTGAAGATGTTTCTTGGAAGATAACCAGCTGTTTGATACTGAGGCTCTTTAGTCCATCTACCCCTTGCTGTCAGTACTGACAGGTAATAGTTTTCAGATAGAGATTTTTCTGCCCCAACCTGGAAACACTTGCCTGCAAAGCATTTGCTCTACTGTTGACCCATGTTCTCCAGGAAGTTGATTTTAGAGGGAGATTATTGTGATGGAGAAACACTGCCTTCTTTCTTTCTAACCTGATATAGCCCAGAAGCTGAGACTCCTCTCAGACTCTTATTTCTGTTCTTTCTTTTTCTTTTTAAAATTTCCTGCAGTGTCTGGGCCAAATAGCTTAGAGAACAGAGAAAATGCATTCACTAGCAGCAACCCTTTAAACCTGAAAGGTATGATATTTTCACAATAATATTCATGTACTACAGTCCCTTAATTATTAGGCAGGAATAGATTAAGATTTAATAAATTAAATCTTAATCTCTTGGGCAGGGCTTGCATTCTTGTTCCATAGAATGCAGATTCTATGGAATGCAAATATTAAATCAATATTTGCATTTATAACTAGGGTGTCCTTAGCCCATTTATAAGGATGTGCTCAAATATTTTTATAATTAGATTTAAGACAAAGATAAAAACTACAAAAAAGCAAAAAAAACCTACAAAGAAGAGAAAAAAATAAAAAAGTGTGAAAACAAAAAAGAAATTTTAAAAAAAATTACAAGAAGAGGTGACTTCTGACTTTTAACAGCAAGGATATACAACAAATTTTCCATAATCAATCCTTTACTCTATATTAAACCAAAATCACATTACTTCTATAAATCATTCCATTGGCACATTATAAAAATCACTAAATACAGTTGCTCCACCCCCTTATATTAAAAGAAAAAGAAACACACACACACACATATCTCCTAGTCAACTCCCCCACCCCCCGCAAAGATAACATTTATTTAATTATTTCCTTCCTATGTGCTCAAGTATTTTTTTTTAATAGAATAAAAGAAGGTGACTTTGATGTCTTTGAATCTCTTGATACAGGATCTTTTGACCATATTCATGACAGATCAGAAAGTTTTAGCAGCGAAGACATGGTGCTAATGAAAGAGATGCCTGGCACACCTAGAGATGGTCTGTTTTGTTCCACCTCTTCTGCAGTTGTGGGTTCAAACACTAAGCACAGTTCCTCATTTAATAAGAATGGCATGTTGTTCTGTGATATATCTCAGAAAAGCAATCAAATACAGAAGCAATCTGTTAAGCACCAATCTGCCTCTCCGGGTAATGAGATGGTAACCTTAGAAGAATTCCTTGAAGAAAGCAACAGATTATCTCCAATGAATGTAAGCAAATTATCCAGAAAACACATTTTTGTATGGGGATGGAAGCTGGTAAGAATCATCAAAGGGAGGTGCTAGATTACATACAATGGGACCCTGGTGGTTCTGAGTGCTCGATAAACCTGTGTGTAGTTCCACTACCAAGACTCACTCTGTCTGTGTGTGTGTATAGTCTTGTTGATAAAATTCATGGACATTATTGTTAATTGGAATGATGTATTAGCATGCTTAATTTTGTATGTAGGTAATTATAGCATTTCAGTTTATTTGCCACCAGAGGAAGCAGAATGGAGGTAAATGTAAAGTGTATAAGTTATTGGAGTATTATTAGAGTAGGGGTGAGCAATGTTTGATACATATGGATGTCTTACTACTGCAGTATACCTTTTAAATAGAAATAACAAAGGCTAAACTGGCATGCAGACAAAGTTCTGACCTTTATTTTATTCATTTGCAAGAATGCACCCCAGTGTTTGTTTGCTTGCTTGTTTTATGGGGGGGAAACAAAAGTAAGATAGAATGCAACCTCAAAGGCTAGAAAGAGTTTTGAAAAAACAATTTCACTGGTTTGTCTCCTGGTAAGTTGACATGCCCTCTATGGCAGGAATTTTGTGAGAAATGTCCATTTTCAAAAAGAATATCGACTCCTTAATTAGGATGAAATGTCTGGAGGCCCTTAAAGAAAACAGCCTATAGTTCCTGATCTCACTGTTTCCATTAGGCTGTAATCCTTATAAAGTGTCCATTTCTATGTACAATTAAAATGGGCTTGTATTTATGTTAATTTAAGATTGCAATCTCATTCTCACTCCAGGCATACTCAGATGCCACTGTCAGGCATTAATCTCAATATGGTTAGCATGCAACTCAGTTATGAAGCCCGGTTTTTATCTAAGCTGATCTTCCGTAGATATTAATAAAACATTTTAAAATAAGCAGCTTCATTAATACCGCTAAACATTCTACTGCCTATGCATGCTGAGAGATGCGTCCTAAGTTTGTTTACATTTTGGAAAGTAGCTGTCCAGTCATGCCCTGCTTCACTGGAATCGTTGGGAAATGCTCCAGCTCTAAAATACCCATTTGGTCTGGATGTTATACCAGATTGTTCTTAAATTATGACTATACAAGCATGTTGTTTAAAACATTTTATGTTGCCCTCTATGTGTTCTCTTTTCTGCTTGAAAATTATTCTACCCAAGAACTTCAAAACGTTTGGGGATTCTTTCTGTGTGTCTGCTTGCACCTATGGTGGCAAATAAACTGAAATCTGTGGCTGTGGATACTAATGCATAGGTGCAGCTGGTTGTAAATAACTTAAGTTTGCTCTGACCCTGCATTAAAACTGTTTTGTATTTCATGCTATATGTAACTTATATGAAGAATACCTATTTTGTGGTAAATAAATAATGGCTATTCATTCAGATTCTGATTTTGTTTCATATTCCCCCGACCCTCTTTTTAGGATATATCCAGTAAAGATGACTTGTTGAGTGACTACTTCAGAAAAGCCAGTGAGCTTCCATGTACTGGAGGTCACTTTCCTCAGGCACACAGGAAGGAGCCAAGCAAGACACCTACCAGTTATGTCACTCCAACTATAAAGGTGCCTGGCGCTGCTGAAGATGGAAAGCCAACTAAACCAGGCCACTACGTGAAACCAAATCTTAGACCGTCAGAGTCAGAACTTGGGGCAAACTCCAACAAGCTTACTCGTGCCTCTCGAAATCAGGCCAGTCGAGCATCAAAGTCATTGGCATCCCCTCAGCAGAACAATAACATGGGCAGGCAGAGCGCATCACTGAACCGGGCCTATAGCTTGGCTTCAGCAGATCTTCTCAGAGCCACTGGCCCAGATGTGTACAGACGGTATGACAGTCTTCCAAAGACTGTGACTGCAGATATCCAAATAGGCAAGGACTCAGAAAGCCAGACTTCCCAACTGCCTTTAGCTTCTACTTCTCAAAACTCTCTGAGAGAGAGGTCACAGTCTGCAAAGATAACGGGTTCTTTGCAAAGTGTTGATTCTCGCTGTCGACAGCTTGATGTTAGGCGCCTTTCTCTTGCCCCTCCAAAAGATGAGAAGTCACTTTTGTTTCCTCCATTTTCTTATTCTTCCACCACTTCTAAGGATAATCTTTCCTCTCAACCACATGAACGGGCAAAAGTAGATTTGGAACAGCACTGTTCTCCACAATATGCATCTAAAAGCAAATCCAAGCCATTGTTGCAGAGTGGGGAGGTGGCCACTGTGACTCCTGTCAGAGTTGTTCCCAACAGTACAGAAGGGAACAATCCCCAAGGAGCTGGATCAACTGACATCTGTGTTGCCAAATGCCAAAATCCATCACCAGAAATTAAAGTTTTGGCAGGGGGCACTGAGGAAACAAACAGAGGGCTTGGTTCCAAGAACCCCCCTTCATCACCAGATCCCCCCGTTGATCAGCAAACTGTTTGGTATGAATATGGCTGTGTGTGACTCCTCAATTCCGCTTTGCCAAGGATTGTGTAAGATATGCTTCACTACTGAAAATTGGGTGACACTGGGAGTTTTGCTAAACACTGTGGTCTTAACTGTCCTCTGGATGCTTTACAGTTCAGTAGAAACGTGTATTAGCATACTTGAGATTGAAAACTGGAACAGTTCTCATGTCTAGAAGACTATTTGAATGATTTAAGCATCTCCTCTTCCTCCTCCTCTTTAAATCTAGGATCATGCTCACCATAATACAGGGTGCTTACCATTTGGTCTTCTTGCGCCTTTTGCAGGCCCTTTTCTTCTTTTACTGTTTGGGAAATTGTATCTGTGTGTTTGTCTACTGAGCTCAAGCCTTACTCAGTTTTAAGACAATTCCATTTTATTTTTAAATACCAACTTTTTACAAATCTGAAATGTTCTTTTGGGTGTTGTTAAAAGCAGCATGATGCAAGCATACTGCCTTTGCACTGGTGGTTATCTCATTACCAGTCAGAGGCTTTCTAAACATCCTGGCTTCTTTGCTGTACTTACACTAGAGTGCAGTAGAGATGCTACTTTTTTATATATGTCTGATATTTTTATTGAAAACACTGGAAGTAATGCCCCTTATTGAGGGGCATGGTCTCTTTTAAGTGGCAACTTTTCATGCACTGGACTGATCTGTTTACTACTCCGTGCATTAAATTACTTAATGGCTCCACCGGTTGCCTAGAGAGTCTGTACAGTCAGTCTCCTCTCCTAATGTGTACAGTTCTTTTGTCTAAATGATATATAGGAGATTCTTTTAATGATGCTCATGGCTATTGCAGTGTTGAAACTTGCAAACTATTTCAATAAATAATTACAAGTTCAGGCCTTGGTTCTAATTTGGTCAGCACGATCTGTAGAAACCAAGTTCCATTTATATACGTATTTTTATGAAATCGTATTTATGCCCAGATGAAATATTTTACTCTGTGAGTTTAATTGGCTTCTTGTGCGTATCTCCTGCTTTGTTGTTTTGCTTATAAAGAAATCCTTCTTTCTAACAGATTGACACCACAAAACTTCTCTGGATTTGTGATTTACGACAGAAAATACTGAATCTGTAATGGATCTCACACAACCAGCGACTAGAGTGTGTCATAGTTTGTAGCAATCACATTGTGAAAAGAGCAGGTTTACCTGTAATAAAGACTTTTTAAAATACAAATATCTGTCAAAACTATCACTTTCTCCCAATCAATTACAGTCCCAGCACATCTGGAGGCTGTCATGTTGGGGAAGGCAAGTTCCATGTAGGTGTCTGTAACTTGTTTGTTAACAAAGTTCTGTAAAATTTCTTCTTAATGCAAGTTCGCTGTAAGATTCCTCCTTGAGGGGGTGGGTAGGTATTGAGAAGAAACTGAGTTATATTTAATGGAATGGTCCATTACTTTCTGACTTTGCATGAGTGCAATACAGTGCTTCATCTAAGTAGAGGATGTCTGTCCAGCTTATATGGAAAGGGCTTTGTGAATGTGTGATAAACCTTGACACAAGTTTAACGGATGTGATGGATTTGGCTCCACTGGCTCCCATAAGCATACCTCTAAGCGCGTCACTTAAAACCTTATTACGCCCTTCCCACAACTCCTGGGAAGATCCGCAACCGTAATGGAGAAATTCCTCTCTGCTTTGGTTTACTCTGGAGGATGCAGGCAGCAATCTTCCTCTCATTGGTAGCTTGACCATAGGGGAGAAATGTGGCTAACATCAGGAATTCAAGTCTTTATTGTGTATATCGAGATTAAAGAGCTGAAAGAAAGTTGAAAAGGCACAAAAGGAAAAAAAAAAAGACATAATGATTTATGGAAAGGTTGAGTTTCTAGTATGGAATATGGTGACAAAATGTGGGCTGGACTATGCTACCATTAGATGAGCCTACATCAGTAGCTCCACGTCAGACTGGTAGGAAGCATGGAGTGGCGTACTGTAAGGCTTCATTCCAAGCTCTGTGCTGTTCAACATCTAAATGTTGTAAATTACTTGGATGACAGGCTAGAAAATAAACTCACCAATTTTTCAGACAAAGGTGTGGCAAATATCTTGGAGGACAGCATGTAGATTTAAGAGGATCTTGACAGGCTGGAACAATGAACAGAAACTAGCAAGGTGAATTTCAATGGAGACAAATCCCTACCATAGGGTAAGAAGAATCAAAGGCATGAATATAGGCTGCAGGGCATATTGAGCAGCAGTACGTGTAAAAAGAATCTGGGTGCCTTGGATCCCAAGCTGAACATGAGCCTAAAATGTAACAGCTACAGAAAAGGCCAACACAATCCTAGATTGCATCAACCAAAGTCTAATGCCAAGCTCAAGAGGAGTAACCGTTCATCTATTGCATTGTTCGTGTACCTTGAATATTACAGCCAGTGATGGACATCCCATTTTAGAAAGGGCATTATCAAATAAGAATGTTAGAGAAGGCAACCAAGATGATAAGGAGCCTGGAAGGAAAAACATACAAAGAACAATTAGAGGCACTGGGCTTGCTTAGCCTGGAGAAGAGAAGAAGACAGGGAAATATACTTGATGATAAACTCAATATGAAGCAGCAGTGTGATGTGGCTGCAAACAAACATTGTTTTAGGCTTCATCGATACAAGCATAGTTTCCAAATCACAGGAAGTAGAAGTTCCATTCTGTTCTGCTAGACTGGACTTGATCTCAATTTCTGTGTCCTGTTCTGGGCAACACATCTTTAAAATAGAATATTTTGAAAGAGATTACAGAAATTAAATTATATTTAGCCCTGAGGGGGGGAAACCAACCTAGTTAAGATGTAACAGGACTTTCATACAAAAGTGCCAATACCGCTTACCTGTCATCCCAGAGCACAGGACATGGAAAAATGGTCTTAACTTAACAGAAAGGCAGATTGTACAAAAAGCTGTGAAACCAATGGCTAAGCAATATTGCATTGACATTCGTTGGAGATGCTTGAGCTTGGATTCTAAGCTGACTGAGGAGTTAGAATCAGTCCTAAATGTCCACTTTCTACAGTATGATTCTCCGAGATGCGCTACATAACAACCCTCCCACAAACACAGGTCTGCTCCCAAAAGAACCACTAATAGAAGGGAGGTCAACAGAATATGGAAAGAGGCCGAAGATGGAATAGGGCAGGAGTAAGCCACTTGTTGTCTTTCAGGTCATCTATCCTACAACTCTATCTGTCCTGACTTTTGCATTGTGGACTAAAATTAGTGGAAGTCTAAAAGGTTTAAGAGGCAATGGGCAGGCTTATCTCTCTGCTAAGTGATTGAATTAAGTTTTAAAATTATGAGAATATTGATCGTAATGTTACTTAAAATGTCACATTGGGATATCAGGCATGAAGACTTGAAGGAAAGAACAGTTGCTTTAAAATGGCATATCCTTCATTTGTATTTTCAGTAAACATAAGTACAGTAATTTTATTCTGACATTTCCAAAGTTAAAGAGGGGGGTAGGATCCTAAATTTGCTATATAGGTTAAGACATCTATTCATACTGTGTTTTTTCCCCACTACTTTTAACATGTTTTCAGATGTAAGGTTTGTTATTTTTCCTGCCACCAGACAATTGTTTAATCTTGTGTTTATATTAAATCCTTATCAATTGTTGCAGCACTAGGCAAGTCTACTGCTTTTTAAATTAAACTGTAAACAGCGAAATCACACAAATAATGTGCAGAAAATAGAGGCAATGGATTGTCCCCTAACATAATCATGCATATGCACATATCTGTAACTTTAGGATAATACTTTGTCAGATACATAAAATGAAGTGAAATCCACAAAAGGTTATGATTATATATATATATATATATATATATATATATATATATAAATATATAATGCATCTCAATACAGAGGGTGCAAATGTGTCTTTTCACTCCTTGTTCAGCCAGTATGATCTACAGATTGGAGCCAGTATTGAACTAATTGCAGAATTCAGTACTGATGGGCAAGGAGAAAGCACAGGAAGGTAAATTGGGTTAACATAGAGTATATCAGTGCTAAAATAACTCAAGAGCCAGTTTGGTGCAGTGGTTAAAGCAGTAGGCTAGAAACCGGGAGACCATGAGTTCTAGTCCCACCTTGGACATGCAGCCTGTTGGGTGACTTTGGGCCAGTCCCTCTCTCTCAGCCCTATGAAGAAGGCAATGGCAAAACACTTCTGAATTCTTGCGCAGAAAACTGCAGGGACTAGTCCAGGCAGGAGTCAACAATGACTCAAAGGCATAATAATAATAATAATATAATAATAATAATAATACTCAAATGAAAGACTCAAAGGGAAAGGTAGTTAATGCCAGTGTCCTGGAATACCAATAACTATCCAAGTGCTTTCAAATAGCTTCAATCAGAAAGTTTAGATCTAAACTGGTATTTCTGATTGTGGAGATTCAATAGTTCTAGGTTTCTACATATACTTGAATTACATGTGTGTGCGCGTGTGTGTGTGCATGCACATACATGTTGATACAAATTCAATCTCAGGTCATAATTCCTGGTGGCATTACTGGAGTTCAGCAGATCTTCTGATTGTCCATGATGATATAATGCCTTTTTAAGCTCTACATGGCAGTTTCTTGGCAATTCATTGATTGATTACGTGCCATCAAGTTGGTGTTGACTCTTGCCGACCATCGATAGATTTTATCATGATGATCTATCCCTGTCAGAGGCACTTCCTGAAAATCAAGGGGAAGGGATTCCAGAGAGTAAATGTACTGACTGTAGTTAAGAGGGCAATTGGACAGTCCTGAGATCTATAATGAAGGCCAGGGTGGGAGGAGTACATTGCCTAGAATGCTGTGAGAAGGGTGTCTGTGTGTGGGGGGGTAAGTTTCAAATGAACATTGGGCTTTTTGGCCTCTGGACCATTAAGAGGCCCTCTGGTGATGGCTGAATAGAAGGCTCAGATGCATCTAGGGGAATTAACTCCAGTGCCTCTGGTGGGCACCAGGCTGAGGAAGGTTGCTGGGTGGTACTGACAAGAAAAGCAGCTGATCTGCTGCTGCTGCTGCTGCTGCTCCTCCTCCTGCTCTGCCTCTGAAAGCTCTACTTCGGGAGGAGGTTAGTCAGACAAGCCTCACTCAAACATCAATGCAGAAGCTCCATTTCACGGGCAGGAGAACTTTCCCCACTCTCAGAGAAGTCAGCGCTCTTCTCCAGGTGAGCATCAACTCATTTTAAGAAATAGCTATGAAAATTGAGCAGCCGCAGCAGCAGCTCTATGCTGTGGGTTGTGGGTTTCTCTAAATAGTGACATTGTGATTTCTGGGCACATTTTAAGAAGCTGGAAATGGCTGGGATGAAATACAGCACCCATAAACGTATTCTTGACCCCTAAAAGAGCAAACAGAGCTTATTTTGTAATAATTCAGCTGGGTTTGTGTTCCTTATTTGAACTGAAATGGAGGGCAGCCAAAGTATGTAAATGGATGGGTCCTGTAAATAGGCATATCCAGGCATGCCAAAAGATGCAATCTACGCATACCTACCTGGATAGATCCCTGCTAAACTGAATGAAGCTTCGTTACGAGTCGACATAGATGGGTGTATCATAAAATCCTTATTTAGAAGAGGAGAATGAATAGAGGAGAGTATTTGCTACTGAGCTATTTGGAGTTTTACATTCTGAGGCGAACAGACATTCCTAATACTACAAGTATAGTTCAACCTTAGAGGAAAGTGGGCCTTGAAGGGTTACTTTTTGTCTTTTAACTGTTTTGTTTATATTTCATGTATTTTGGCTCTTTGTATTTGGTTCATTTTTGGGTTTTAAAAAATAAGCTGCTTTGTTCAGATGGAACAGAAAGGCAGGATGCTCATGAAGTGAGCAAGCAAGGCATCTGGTGTGTTGGAAATTCAGAATTCAAGAGAAGCTGAGCTGCTTTGGAAAAATGGCCACAGACTTTTGCCAAACCTTAGGATAGGTGTCTGAGGTGAGGCAGCAACTGTGCCTCATTCCCCAGTGTCCCAGCCATAGCCACTGACAGAGCGATAGAAGGAGACACAGTTGGGAGAGCCGTAAGGAAGCTGAAACATATTCCGTCCACCCAATGAAAGGTGAAGCTTTGTTAGGAAGTCAGTTTGGGCTAATGGTGAGACTGTTCAACAGCAGAACAGACAGGAGATGATGGGCTCCCTGGAGCTATTTAAGCAGAGATTGGACCAGAGTTGTAGTGCTTAAATCTGACATTGAGCAGATGATTTGGACCAAGAGATCTTTAGGGCAGAAACATTATTTTTGCTGATAGCAGCAAAGTATTAGTTGAGATATTAGATCCCAGCCAGTATTTTCTGTCTATCTGAATGCCCCTGCCCACCTCTTTTAATGTTACATAGACAAACCTACAGCTATCTTCCTGTTTTTAAAATTGTGCTACTTTTCTATGTCAATTAAACAATCAGGTAGATGGACTCTGTGTGTGTGGGTGTACATGCAAATTCAGTATTTATGTCCATTTTAAATCTTGATGGGAGAGCCAGAGCTATGCTTTGTCACCATCACTGTTCACATGTCTGATCTAAAATGTGTGTCAGTAATGGATGTCTGTTTTGCCTGAGCTGTAGATATCACTGTACAGCTGTATGGCCCTCCGGCTCAGGCAAATTCCTTCCTCGGTCCACTTACTAAATCTTTTTCTATATGACTCCTCTTTTCACCACAACACCCACGTGGGAGATGAAGCAGTCGTTTATTTGCAGTTTGTTCCATTGCAGTGGAACAAATGTTTGCCAGTTCAATATTATATGCTATATATAGTTTTAAGCCATGCCTATATTTTCAGCTTAAAACTTCCCATTGTTTTCATCTCCTAAGAGATGATGTGACACATTTCCTATAAGAAAAATGCTTGCATGCAGGAAATGGCATGGAAACAATGCCAATCTTCTGCATGTGAATTTTTTAATGTTTAACCCCTTATGCTAGTAACATTTATATGTATACCATGGGACAGCAGATTCATAGTGGTTGCATGGCAGTTAAAGGTATGTATACATTGTTTGCTACAGCTTATGTCATATACATATACATGTTGAGGATAACAATCTTTGGTTTGGATACTGAAAAAATCCTGCAATAAACAAACATCCTTTTAGAACAGTACAAAAGACATATATTGCTAGCACAGATGCAGGGGCCTTCCAAAATGTTTAAGAGTTCATTTGACACCCCTCCTTCCCTCTTTTTTCACACAGCATCCTATGACAATGTAATCCCCCTGCCCCCTGCCAGCTAATGTTTGAGGTCAGTGGCTGACAAACAGCAGTGTATGGGAAATCCAAAATACAGAAATGTTTTAACTGATTGGAATTGCTGCCTTGAATAAAAGGTATCAACCCACTGATCATTTCATATGCTGAACAATACTTTGGATGGGATCCTCTGTGAGTGAAGCCAGGGTAATTATCTCACTATAAAAACTCTATGCAGGTACAAGATCTCAGCAACTTAGATGCTGAGAATGGAGGGTCTGTTGTCATGAAGCAGACAAATCAATTCCTTTACCTACTGAATTTCCTTTTCCTCCAGCATCTTTAATGTCTCTCCATTTAAAATATTTTTAATGAGTCTGGGTCTTCTATATGCTCACCTTCTTTAACATAAGCTATTTTTGTTGTTGTTTATTCGTTCAGTCGCTTCCGACTCTTCATGACTTCATGGACCAGCCCACGCCAGAGCTTCCTGTCGGTCGTCAACACTCCCAGCTCCCCCAGGGACGAGTCCGTCACCTCTAGAATATCATCCATCCACCTTGCCCTTGGTCGGCCCCTCTTCCTTTTGCCCTCCACTCTCCCTAGCATTAGCATCTTCTCCAGGGTGTCCTGTCTTTTCATTATGTGGCCAAAGTATTTCAGTTTTGCCTTTAATACCATTCCCTCAAGTGAGCAGTCTGGCTTAATTTCCTGGAGGATGGACTGGTTGGATCTTCTTGCAGTCCAAGGCACTCTCAGAATTTTCCTCCAACACCACAGTTCAAAAGCATCTATCTTCCTTCTCTCAGCCTTCCTTATGGTCCAGCTCTCACAGCCATATGTTACTACGGGGAACACCATTGCTTTAACTATGCGGACCTTTGTTGTCAGTGTGATGTCTCTGCTCTTAACTATTTCATCAAGATTGGTCATTGCTCTTCTCCCAAGGATTAAGCGTCTTCTGATTTCCTGACTGCAGTCAGCATCTGCAGTAATCTTTGCACCTAGGAATACAAAGTCTTTCACTGCTTCTACATTTTCTCCCTCTATTTGCCAGTTATCAATCAAGCTGGTTGCCATAATCTTGGTTTTTTTGAGGTTTAGCTGCGAGCCAGCTTTTGCACTTTCTTCTTTCACCTTCATCATAAGGCTCCTCAGTTCCTCTTTGCTTTCAGCCATCAAAGTGGTATCATCTGCATATCTGAGATTGTTAATGTTTCTTCCAGCGATTTTAACTCCAGCTTTGGATTCCTCAAGCCCAGCATGTCGCATGATATGTTCTGCATACAAGTTGAATAGGTAGGGTGAGAGTATACAGCCCTGCCGTACTCCTTTCCCAATCTTAAACCAGTCCGTTGTTCCGTGGTCTGTTCTTACTGTTGCTACTTGGTCGTTATACAGATTCTTCAGGAGGCAGACAAGATGACTTGGTATCCCCATACCACTAAGAACTTGCCACAATTTGTTATGGTCCACACAGTCAAAGGCTTTAGAATAGTCAATAAAACAGAAATAGATGTTTTTCTGAAACTCCTGGCTTTTTCCATTATCCATCGGATATTGGCAATTTGGTCCCTAGTTCCTCTGCCTTTTCTAAACCCAGCTTGTACATCTGGCAATTCTCGCTCCATGAATTGCTGAAGTCTACGTTGCAGGATCTTGAGCATTACCTTACTGGCATGTGAAATGAGTGCCACTGT
This sequence comes from Candoia aspera, assembly GCF_035149785.1. Lineage (NCBI taxonomy): Eukaryota > Metazoa > Chordata > Lepidosauria > Squamata > Candoiidae > Candoia > Candoia aspera. The sequence goes on along the minus strand of NC_086153.1, from coordinate 305,363,281 downwards.
TCGATAGTTTGAGCATTCTTTAGTGTTTCCCTTTTTTGGTATGGGGATATAAGTTGATTTTTTCCAATCTGATGGCCATTCTTGTGTTTTCCAAATTTCCTGGCATATAGCATGCATTACCTTGACCGCATCATCTTGCAAGATTTTGAACAGTTCAGCTGGGATGCCATCATCTCCTGCTGCCTTGTGACTAGCAATGCTTCTTAAGGCCCATTCAACCTCAGTCTTCAGGATGTCTGGCTCTAGCTCACTGAGCACACCATCAAACTATCCCCGATATTGTTATCCTTCCTATACAGGTCTTCTGTATATTCTTGCCACCTTTTCTTGATCTCTTCTTCTTCTGTTAGGTCCTTACCATCTTTGTTTTTGATCATACCCATTTTGGCCTGGAATTTACCTCCAATGTTTCTAATTTTCTGGAAGAGGTCTCTTGTCCTTCCTATTCTATTGTCTTCTTCCACTTCCACGCATTGCTTGTTTAAAAATAATTCCTTATCTCTTCTGGCTAACCTCTGGAATTTTGCATTTAATTGGGCATATCTCCCCCTATCACTGTTGCCTTTTGCTTTCCTTCTTTCTTGGGCTACTTCTAGTGTCTCAACAGACAGCCATTTTGCCTTCTTGGTTTTCTCTTTCTTTGGGATGTATTTTGTTGCCGCCTCCTGAACAATGTTGCGGACTTCTGCCCATAGTTCTTCCGGGACCCTATCTACTAAGTCCAATCCCTTAAATGTATTCTTCACCTCCACTGCATATTCCTTAGGGATATTAGTGAGCTCATATCTAGCTTATCTGTGGCTCTTCCCTAATCTCTTTAGTCTGATCCTAAATTGTGCAAGAAGAAGTTCTTGATCGGAACTACAGTCAGCTCCAGGTTTTGTTTTTACCGACTGTATAGATGCCCGCCACCTTTGGCTGCAAAGGATGTCAATCTGATTTCGGTGTTGTCCATCTGGTGAAGTCCATGTATAAAGCCGTCTCTTAGGTTGTTGGAAAAGAGTGTTTGTTATGCAGAGTGAGTTGTCTTGGCAGAATTCTATCAGCCTATGTCCTGCTTTGTTTTGTTTTCCCAGGCCATTGTTGTTGTTTATTCGTTTAGTCGCTTCCGACTCTTCGTGACTTCATGGACCAGCCCACGCCAGAGCTTCCTGTCGGTCGTCAACACCCCCAGCTCCCCCAGGGATGAGTCCGTCACCTCTAGAATATCATCCATCCATCTTGCCCTTGGTCGGCCCCTCTTCCTTTTGCCTTCCACTCTCCCTAGCATCAGCATCTTCTCCAGGGTGTCCTGTCTTCTCATTATGTGGCCAAAGTATTTCAGTTTTGCCTTTAATATCATTCCCTCAAGTGAGCAGTCTGGCTTTATTTCCTGGAGGATGGACTGGTTGGATCTTCTTGCAGTCCAAGGCACTCTCAGAATTTTCCTCCAACACCACAGTTCAAAAGCATCGATCTTCCTTCTCTCAGCCTTCCTTATGGTCCAGCTCTCACAGCCATATGTTACTACAGGGACACCATTGCTTTAACTATGCGGGCCTTTGTTGTCAGTGTGATGTCTCTGCTCTTAACTATTTTATCGAGATTTGTCATTGCTCTTCTCCCAAGGATTAAGCGTCTTCTGATTTCCTGACTGCAGTCAGCATCTGCAGTAATCTTTGCACCTAGGAATACAAAGTCTTTCACTGCTTCTACATTTTCTCCCTCTATTTGCCAGTTATCAATCAAGCTGGTTGCCATAATCTTGGTTTTTCTGAGGTTTAGCTGCGAGCCAGCTTTTGCACTTTCTTCTTTCACCTTCATCATAAGGCTCCTCAGTTCCTCTTCGCTTTCAGCCATCAAAGTGGTATCATCTGCATATCTGAGATTGTTAATGTTTCTTCCAGCGATTTTAACTCCAGCTTTGGATTCCTCAAGCCCAGCATGTCGCATGATATGTTCTGCATACAAGTTGAATAGGTAGGGTGAGAGTATACAGCCCTGCCGTACTCCTTTCCCAATCTTAAACCAGTCCGTTGTTCCGTGGTCTGTTCTTACTGTTGCTACTTGGTCGTTATACAGATTCTTCAGGAGGCAGACAAGATGACTTGGTATCCCCATACCACTAAGAACTTGCCACAATTTGTTATGGTCCACACAGTCAAAGGCTTTAGAATAGTCAATAAAACAGAAATAGATGTTTTTCTGAAACTCCTGGCTTTTTCCATTATCCATCGGATATTGGCAATTTGGTCCCTAGTTCCTCTGCCTTTTCTAAACCCAGCTTGTACATCTGGCAATTCTCGCTCCATGAATTGCTGAAGTCTACGTTGCAGGATCTTGAGCATTACCTTACTGTGTATTATGTGAAATGAGTGCCACTGTTCGATAGTTTGAGCATTCTTTAGTGTTTCCCTTTTTTGGTATGGGGATATAAGTTGATTTTTTCCAATCTGATGGCCATTCTTGTGTTTTCCAAATTTCCTGGCATATAGCATGCATTACCTTGACCGCATCATCTTGCAAGATTTTGAACAGTTCAGTTGGGATGCCATCATCTCCTGCTGCCTTGTGACTAGCAATGCTTCTTAAGGCCCATTCAACCTCAGTCTTCAGGATGTCTGGCTCTAGCACACTGACCACACCATCAAAGTTATCCCCGATATTGTTGTCCTTCCTATACAGGTCTTCTGTATATTCCTGCCACCTTTTCTTGATCTCTTCTTCTTCTGTTAGGTCCTTGCCATCTTTGTTTTTAATCATACCCATTTTGGCCTGGAATTTACCTCCGATGGTTCTAATTTTCTGGAAGAGGTCTCTTGTCCTTCCTATTCTATTGTCTTCTTCCACTTCCACGCATTGCTTGTTTAAAAATAATTCCTTATCTCTTCTGGCTAACCTCTGGAATTTTGCATTTAATTGGGCATATCTCCCCCTATCACTGTTGCCTTTTGCTTTCCTTCTTTCTTGGGCTACTTCTAGTGTCTCAACAGACAGCCATTTTGCCTTCTTGGTTTTCTCTTTCTTTGGGATGTATTTTGTTGCCGCCTCCTGAACAATGTTGCGGACTTCTGCCCATAGTTCTTCCGGGACCCTATCTACTAAGTCCAATCCCTTAAATGTATTCTTCACCTCCACTGCATATTCCTTAGGGATATTAGTGAGCTCATATCTAGCTTATCTGTGGCTCTTCCCTAATCTCTTTAGTCTGATCCTAAATTGTGCAAGAAGAAGTTCTTGATCGGAACTACAGTCAGCTCCAGGTTTTGTTTTTACCGACTGTATAGATGCCCGCCACCTTTGGCTGCAAAGGATGTCAATCTGATTTCGGTGTTGTCCATCTGGTGAAGTCCATGTATAAAGCCGTCTCTTAGGTTGTTGGAAAAGAGTGTTTGTTATGCAGAGTGAGTTGTCTTGGCAGAATTCTATCAGCCTATGTCCTGCTTTGTTTTGTTTTCCCAGGCCATTGTTGTTGTTTATTCGTTTAGTCGCTTCCGACTCTTCGTGACTTCATGGACCAGCCCACGCCAGAGCTTCCTGTCGGTCGTCAACACCCCCAGCTCCCCCAGGGATGAGTCCGTCACCTCTAGAATATCATCCATCCATCTTGCCCTTGGTCGGCCCCTCTTCCTTTTGCCTTCCACTCTCCCTAGCATCAGCATCTTCTCCAGGGTGTCCTGTCTTCTCATTATGTGGCCAAAGTATTTCAGTTTTGCCTTTAATATCATTCCCTCAAGTGAGCAGTCTGGCTTTATTTCCTGGAGGATGGACTGGTTGGATCTTCTTGCAGTCCAAGGTACTCTCAGAATTTTCCTCCAACACCACAGTTCAAAAGCATCGATCTTCCTTCGCTCAGCCTTCCTTATGGTCCAGCTCTCACAGCCATATGTTACTACAGGGACACCATTGCTTTAACTATGCGGGCCTTTGTTGTCAGTGTGATGTCTCTGCTCTTAACTATTTTATCGAGATTTGTCATTGCTCTTCTCCCAAGGATTAAGCGTCTTCTGATTTCCTGACTGCAGTCAGCATCTGCAGTAATCTTTGCACCTAGAAATACAAAGTCTTTCACTGCTTCTACATTTTCTCCCTCTATTTGCCAGTTATCAATCAAGCTGGTTGCCATAATCTTGGTTTTTTTGAGGTTTAGCTGCAAGCCAGCTTTTGCACTTTCTTCTTTCACCTTCATCATAAGGCTCCTCAGTTCCTCTTCGCTTTCAGCCATCAAAGTGGTATCATCTGCATATCTGAGATTGTTAATGTTTCTTCCAGAGATTTTAACTCCAGCCTTGGATTCCTCAAGCCCAGCTTGTCGCATGATGTGTTCTGCATACAAGTTGAATAGGTAGGGTGAGAGTATACAGCCAGGCCATGCTTACCTGTAATTCCAGGTGTCATTTGACTGCCCACCTTAGCGTTCCAATCTCCTGTGATGAAAATAACATCTCTTTGAAGCGTGTCATCCAGTAGGTGCTGCAGATCCTCATAGAACTGCTCTACTTCAGCTTCTTCAGCATCTGTGGTTGGGGCGTATATTTGGATCACTGTGATGTTAGATGGCTTGCCCTGAATTCGAATTGAGATCATTCTATCATTTTTTGGATTGTATCCAAGCACTGCTTTAGCCACTTGACTATTAATTATGAAGGCTACTCCATTTCTTCTGTGGTCCTCTTGTCCACAGTAGTAGATCTGGTGGTCATTTGATGTGAAGTGGCCCATTCCAGTCCATTTCAGTTCACTGATGCTCAAAATGTCTATCTTGAATCTTGACATCTCACCAATAACCACATCCGATTTGCTCTGGCTCATAGATCTTACATTCCAGGTTCCAATGGTGTGTTGATCCTTAGAACATCAGATTCGCCGTTCACCACCAGCACCGTCGGCCGCTAGTCATCCTTTCGGCTTTGAGCTAGCTGCGTCATCACGTCTGGGGCTAGTTGAGCTCATCCTCTGTTCCTCCCCAGTAGCATTTTGACCATCTTCCGACCTGGGGGTCTCATCTTCCAATGGTATACTGACATATCTCTGGTTGTACTGATCCATTTAGTTTTCAGGGCAAGAATACTGGGGTGGGTTGCCATTACCTTCCCCAGGGATCGCGTTTAGTCTGACCTCTCTGTCATGACCTTCCCGTCTTGGGTGTCCCTTCACGGTTTAGCTCATGGCATCACTGAGGTGCTCAAGCTCCAGCACCACGACAAGGTAACGATCCTTTGCTGAAGAAGATAAGCTATTACTCAACAGCAAATGGTGCTAGTATGAATTGAAGACTTGACCAGATGTTTTGGCAGAATTTTAATATTTGTTGGTTTTGCTTTCCAGAAGAAAAATGTTACATTTCATAGCTCTGCATCTCACTGCAGATAATTAGGATGCACCTTTGGGTTTCTCATTGACCTTTGCACAATTTCTGCTAAATGCAAATGGATTTTCCATTTACTTTTGCATGAGCTCTATCAAAGAGCTTTTAAAGGTTAGTCTTTTTCTGATTAGTCACTGATTTTAATTCTCTAAGGAACTAATTTCCAATGACACAAAACCAACAATCCATTGGTGGATATTTTTTTGATCATCATAAATATGGTTAAATATTTTCCTGGAAATGTGACATGAGAAAATATGCATCAACAGTGAGAAATGGAGGAGCTGTCCAGCAATGCAAAATTTAGCAGCTGTTCTTGTTCTTTTGGTCCTACCAGGGGTGGCACAGTGCTGATCTTCCAAAGCATGGGATAACAAGGTTGTTTCATTAGAGTTGGAGATAGCTTCAAGGGGATTGACCCTATTGAAGGAGAATCCCTGTTCTTTAAAAAGCTAAATACTATGGGTGTATAAAACTTCTGGAAGAGGTGCAGTTTCTTCCTTCCCAGCAAATTAAGTAATTGTGCATGGATGCTCATGTGGAGATAGTCTGGGTACTTCATACACATCGTGAAGCACTTTTTCTGAATGCTTAGCAGAGCCCTACCAAATACTAAAGTACAAATACTTTCAAGATAATCCATTCCCAGCGAGGACTTAATATTTAGGAATGATCTTTAGGGAAAAGTAGTGCAATGTACAGTAAAGAATGTGTAGTATAAACCAAATACATCATAAGGATCAAAAGCTTTGTGGAAAGACTTCTGGCTTCCAACTTACCTCAGGTGTCACAGAACAGAAACCCTCTTCTTGGTAAAGAGAAAGATTTCTACCATCCCATTGATTTGTTTAATGATCCATTTATTTGTTTTCTTGGTGCCCATGGTTTTCTCAGGAGTCTTCTCCAACACCAAAGTTCAAAAGCATCAATACTCATCCTATCTTGCCTCTTCAAAGTCCAACTTTTGCTTCCATAGAGTGTCACAGAATACCATGGCTTGCATGATTCTGATCTTTGTAAGTATAGACACATCATAGTATTTGAGTATCTTTTCCAAGGCCTTCATGGCTGCTCCACCAAGTTCTAGCCTGTAGCGTAATTCTTGACTGCTTGTTCCTTTACTGTTGATGGTTGATCCTAAGAGGCAGAAACTATCCACCCCTTCAATATCTTTCTTGTCAATTCTAAGGCTGGTAGTTTTACCTATTGTCATTAGTTTGCTCTTCTTCTATTTAATTTTAGTCCCATTTTTTCACTGTACTCCTTGACTTTTATTACTACAGCTTGCAGATCCTTTGCATTTTCAGCTATCAGAATAGTGTCATCAGCATAGTGCAGGTTATTGCTGTTTCTTCCTCCAGTGTTAAAACCACGCTCGTCTTCTTCCAATCCAGCTTCCGTTAATATATATTCAACTAATACAGTATATATAGGTTGAATAAATAAGGAGAGAGTATCCAGCCTTGTCGTACTCCTTTGCCAGCCTGGAGCCAGTCAGTTTCACCAAGTTCGTATTGTGGCTTCCTGACCTATATATAACTTTCTCATGAGGACAATGACATTTTCTGGGAAGATAACAACACTTAGCCTCCCTACCCCCACCCAAAAAAAAGTAAAATAAAGTTATATTCCAGCACCAAAACATGATATCCCAAGTCCAAGAATAGTCTACTTCTAGCATTTTAGTAGATGAGAAATTTAACTTAAGAAATACATTCTAAGAAACTGAGAAGAATTAAGCAGTTAGGAGATGATTAGAATACAAGTGGTGGTACATGATTCTCAGGGATTAACTTCCAAACATCAGACCTCATTAATCTGTAGTGATGACAGCATTTTGAACCCCACCCTTCTTGGAATTTTATCGGGGCTGAGTCCTTCTCTGTGATGGACTCCACATTATGGAATGCTGTCCCCAGCTCATCCTGACTTCGTTACGTTCCAGAAACATGCTAAACTAGACCATTTCCAGGGAATTTGTAATTGGTTGAGTAACTCTATTGATATTTTACATAATAATGTGCTGCTCTGTTTTAGTTTAATCTTGGTTAAATTGTTTTAAATTTTATGTGTATTTTTTGTGTTTGTTTTAATGTACATCACTGAGAGTTGCATGACTAAATTCAATAGTGATTCTTAGCCCCTTAACCTGATATATACTGTATATTTAATTATCCATAACTAATTAACAATATTTTAGAAAGCTATAATCTCCTTGACATTTTAAAACTCCTGGTTTAGCCATCTGTATTACATCTTTTCATTCTTTTTTCATGTTCTCTCTTGTATTTATATATTTTCAATATATATATATATTTTTTTAAAAAAGGGAAAAAAGAGTTGCATGATTGCATTAGCATAAAAATCCAATGAAAGAATAAATGTGCTTTCTCAGAGAACCTACAGAACACAGAGCGTAACCCGTCTGGCATTTGCTTTTCTCAGATACGAACCATTGCATCCCACTGGAAACCAATGTGGTGTGGTGGTAAAGGTGCTGGAATAGGGCCTGGCAGGCCCAGATTCAAGCCTGCCCTTAGCCAGGGAAACTCACTGCATGACTCTGGGCCAGTCATAATCTTTCAGCTCAACCTACTGCACAGGGTTGTTGTGAGGAAAAAGTAGAAAGAATCCAGTGTAGACTATATCAGGCTCCAGAAGGAAAGGCTGGATATAAAGTTAGCACATACAATATTGTTTAAAAAGGCATCTGGCAAAAGATTGGTATAAATTATTATGGTACCTCTAATGAATCCTATTATAAGTAGGCTCTGTTTTTTCCGGGTATCTGGGTTTCCTGTGGGTCATTTAAGGGGAAGGAAAAGAGGCAGATTGTGCCTGAAAAAGAGCAAGATGATGTATTTTTCTTTAAAAATCAACTATGTGCAACTTATGTCTTCATATGACATGGGCCATATCTTCAAGGTACTGTATCTCAAACTTGGAGGATAATGTTTGTGCCGTTTTCATGCTAAAATACTGTACTGCCCTAACAGGATTGCTTTGCAAAGAATGAGAGTAATAGAAGCAATTGATACTATTCATATAGGAAAATTCCAGAATTGGAGGCAGATATCTGGCTGAATACTGGTTTTGCCTCTAGGTGATCTGCAGGAAACAGAAAGCAGCAGCTGAAAGCCCTTTGGGATTTTTGCTATGCTCTTACACTTCTGAGTAACTTATAGGACTACTCAATGTAATTGCACACTCAATTCTTCTGAAACAATATACAGTTTTGAGGCTGTAAAAGGTAGTGATTTTAAAGGTTTAGCAACACATATGTGCATGCACATGCACACATCCAGTGTGTTTTGCTCCCCCTCCTACTCATATCTGTCTGATCTCCTACAGTTTGCTCCAAAGCTATACCATCTTACACTTTATTACACTGTTTTTGTACTTTTGTGTTAGTACCACTTTCACTGCATTCATTTCCTCCTGCATCTTCTCTTCCTGATCAAAGGTTTCCTCTGCCAAAGTCCGAGTTGAACCAGGATGCCTAATTAATTGATTCCTGACACTTAATTCTAGTGTCCTACTACCAGCAGGTAGCTTGTTGCCATCGAAAGTAAATACATAATTTCCCTGGACAGGCTGTGTGTATTGACAAGAAAGTCCAGTCTCAGTTCCTCATTGGTAAAATGGGAATAATACCAAGCCCTTCCAGAAGTATTGTGTGGACAAACACAATAACAATTCTTCCTTATGGTAAGAGCTAAAATACTCTACCTCTTAAGCAGCTGCAGTCCCGGTCCGATTTGCTGAGGCAGAATTAGCAGGAGGTGTGTGCTTTTCTTTTTGTGTGTTTACTAACCAGCTATATTTGGATATAATCCATGGTTCATGCTGCAAATTGCCAGCAGTGTTGTATCTGTAAGAAAAGAACCAAACAGAGGAAATTATTGAGTTGAGCAACACAATGTCATTTGAATCGAGAGTAAACAGACTGAGGGGAGCTTATATTGAGTAATTCATTTTCACATGACAGGTTAAAATGGCATAAATTGTTCCATCCTGTTTTGAACATACAGGCACAGTCAACATGTGTGCTTAAGCTGCCCATCAATATGTAAAATTTAGGCACAGAGTTAGTTCAAATTAAATATGACATTTGTGTAAAGTAGCCCATAGCTGATGATTTACTCAAAACTTTATGCACAACACATGATGCCATATGGCTTTGCTGGAGTGTAACCCACCATACTTGCATTCTGTCTTACTTGTATCACTGTATGTTATGCAGGTCAGTAATCAGGGTTTGTTTCACATTTTTCAAAACATGGAGAAAAGAACTACAGGATCTGCTATATTGGATTTAATAATTACTAACAGGGAGTATGTAGTTAAAGAAGTAGAAGTGGTAGTGGCAAGGGCCTTGGGAGAGGGTAACCATGTAATCCTAGAATTCACCATACAGTATTGGAAGTAGGAGAACTGAAGGTAGTCAGACTAGGGTTCTAGATTTCAAGAGAGCTCACTTAAGCAAGCAAAGGGAAAAAGTAGGAATGATTCCATGGACGGAAATCCTGAGGAGCAAAACTGTTCAGGAGAGCTGCAAAATTCTGAAAAACGAGATAATCAAGGTCCAAACACAATCAATACCAAAGAGGAAAAAATCGGGAGACATCTGATAAAAACAGTGTGGTTCCACCAAGAGCTCTCTGATAAACTGAGAAACAAAAAGGACAAATTTAAAAAATGATGAAAGGGGCATATAACAAAAGCTGAATATCAGGAAAGAACGTGAATCTGCATGGATGAGATCAGGAAGGCTAAGGAACAGCAGGAGTTGGCGCTTGCTATGAATGCCAAAAATAACAGAAAAGCATTTTTTGGGTATGTCTGGAACAAGAGGAAAGTCAAGGAAACAGTTGGCCAACTGGTTGGAGAAATGGGAAAATGGTAACAGGCAACAGGGAGAAAGTTGAACTGCTTAATCCCTACCTCACACCTGTCTTTTCACAAAAGGAAAAAGCAGTCCGACTTGTCGGAAGCAACACTGTGGGGAGCAGAAGAGACATGCAGATTTACAGTAAACAGGTAAGGAATTGGTGAGAGAACACTAGGTAGCTTTGAATGAATTCAAGTCCCATGGACCAGATGGATTCTATCCCAGGGGGTTAAAGGATCTGGCAGATGTCATATGAGAGCCACTAACTGGAATCTTTGAGAAATCTGGAGCTTGGGCCAAGCGCCAAAAGACTGGGGAAGAGCCAAGGTTTTTACAATATTTAAAAATGTGGGGTAGGTGGACCCAGGAAATTACAGACTGTCAGCTTGGCACCTGGGAAAATCTTGGAAAAAAATAAGCAGTATGTTTGCAAGCTTTTAGAAACAAACAGGATGATTACCAGAAGGCAGCAAGGATTCATTAAAAACAGGTCAAGCCAGACAAATCTTACTGCTTTGACAATGTGACTAGATTAGCAGACCAAGGGAATACTGTGGACCTAGGCAGTCCTCGGGTTACAAAAGCAATTGAGACCAGGATTGCTGTCGCTAAGTGATGTGGTCGTAAAGCACAATGTTGTGTGACTGCATTGTTTAGTGATGGCAATGCAGGCAGTTCCAGTTGCCATTGTATCCCCAAGACATATGGGTTGTTAAACGAAAAGTGGTGGGAATCCCAGGTAAGGGTGCAGGGGTGCCACACGGAGTTCGGGGAGGGGGTGCTGCAGTGCAACTGTGCAGCTTGAGCACAGGAGGCCAAGGGGAGGAAGGCGCAGGTGTGTGCAATTGCAGGGAGGCCAAGGGAAGGAGGGTGTGGTGCGGTGTACAGGAAGGCCAGAGGGAGACTTACCCGAGCGACTTGCAACCTTCTCTGCTGGCCTCCCCATTGACTTTGCTTGTGGGAAGCCAGTAGGGAAGGTCACAAATGGCAACTTCAAATGGTCAATGAACGAGTGGTCAGTAAGTGAAGACTACCTGTTGTGTAGTTAGACTTCAGTAAGGTATTTGATGAAGTAGACAACCTTCTTGGTAAACTGCAAAATTTGGGCTGATCCCTCTACCAGATAGATTCACACTTGGCTGAACAACCATAGCCAATGTATGGTCCTTAATGGATCTGTGTCCACATGGAGGGAGGTATGCAATGGGATATCTCAGGCTTATGTCTTGAGCCCAGTACACTTCAACATCTTCATAAATACCTTAGATGAGGGAATAGAATGGATGCTCACAAAATTTGAAGGGGGTGGGATTCCTAACACCCCAGAAGGCAGGCTCAAGATTCAAAAGGATTTTGATAGACTTGATTAGGCCGTATCCAACAAAATATTGTTCAGTTGTAAAAAATGTAAGGTTCTGCACTTAGGCAGAAAAAAAAAAAAAGATGCGCAGCAGTAATACTTGTGAGAAGGAGCTGGGAATCTTGGTAGACCATGTATCAACCATAAGCCAGCAGTGTGCTGCAGCTGCTAAAAGAGCCAGTGCAGTTTTGGCTGCATCAACAGAGGTATAATGTTAAGATCACGGGAAGTGATAGTAGTGCCCTATGCAGCCCTGGTCAGACCACGCCTGGAATGCTGTGCCCAGTTCTAGTCACCATAATACATAAAGGATGCAGAGGAACTGTAAACAGTGCAGACAAGGGCCAATGGGGGGTTGTTTTACAGGGAGAGATCCTAATTTAAAATGAGGAATTTCCTGACTATGAGAATTATTACGCAGTGGAACAGCCTGCCTCCTGAAGCTATGCATATTCCATTAGTGAAAGTATTCAAGAAAAGATTGGACAGTCATTTGTCTAGGATGGTAGGAGTATTTTTGCACTGGGTGGGAGTTAGACTAGAAGACCTCCAATGTCCCTTCCAACCTTATGATTCTATGTCAATTTTTTGTGGCTTGTGACCTGCACTGCATGAGCAGACCAGCTTTTCTTTTTTGCATCAGGAATAAAAGAAAGGGCAGAAAAGTTCTGTATCACATTATGGAAAGAGGACAATTTAATTAGAGGCTTTATTCTTGCTAGTATGGCAAGCATTTTGGCAAGCAGCCAGTTTAATTGTCTTGGTAACTATCAACGAATTTTGAGGATTCATAAGAAAGTAGAATTATCTTGCCTAGGTCTGGAATATGAGGTTTTCCAAGATTGTCAGCTGCTCTTTAAGTTGTAAGTGAATCATTAATAGTACCAAACAAACTCATAGTTACTCTGAATTAAAAGCCAGATGGAGGTCATCCCTTGTGATGTTATCTGGGAGGTCTTTGAGTTTGTAGATCTTGAAGATGTGAGCAGAGTTTTCTGTGATTTTAGCCCTGCCACTTGTGCATTGCCCCACCTGGCTGATGAAAGCAGTCAGGAGATGGGACTTTCCGAGTTCTGACTGAAGGAGTGTCTGATATTCACTGTTTTCTTATTTTGAGGCTGCAAACAACTGCACAGCACATACTGTAAATAAGTATGCATTCAAATTTGCAGAAAAATATTATGTTTAACTTTGTACCATGTAGGTGTTGTGTTATCTTCTGTTCACTTATGGATTAATTGAAACATACAATTTGGCCAGTGGTACCTACACTTTAAAAAACAACTGTAAGAAAAGAGGAATAAGACACAAGAGTAATTTAGTTGTTCAGAAAAGAATTCTTCCTAATATCAAGTAATTTATGGGTATACTTGATAGTGCCAAAAATAGATAATTTTATTTCAGAAAACCACATGAAAGTATTGCCCTTGTGGGTAGGAAAATTGCACTTTCGGTTTGGGAAGGACTAATAATATAGTTTTAATTTCTGGAGAAAACACTAGTGGTTTCTAAGGGCAATTCCACACTGCAGCCTAAGTTGCTTCTCTCCTGTGCTGTGGTCACAGTGGTTTCATAAGCCAACTTCTGAAATTCCAGTCTGGATTGCAGTGAGTTGGCAACAGGGTCAGGCTGGGGTTCAGTCTGGACTAGGGCCACTGCAAGACCTGGCTGGTCTTCCCCTGCCCCTTGCCCTTTCCATCTGTGCAGGGAAGACAAACTTCTCTGCTGCCTCCTGTGTGGGCCGGTCTCCCAGTGCCTGCCTTTTCCTTTTAGGGGTTGTTCCTTCCTCACTAGTCCTGGGCCTTTCCTTTGCTTTTCCAGATGTTTGCATGCATGGATGCCTACAGTACATATCATCTTCCCATATTATCTCTTTGACACTAAAGCAGTCCCTTTCTTCCTTTTTCTTTCATCCTCTTATTGTTGCTCTGATGCTACAGTAATCAAAGCAATGAAAGGGGAACCAGCTGTTCTTTCGTTCCTACCTTGCTCTGAAGGTCCATGGAAACAAGGAAGGACTGATAGTTCAGCTTCATAAAAATGAAGTTGCAACATTCCTACCTTTCCACTTAAAGACATTTTAAAGAATAAAGGAAAGGGAAGTTTTGCAGTACTATGGGCAGGGGGTGAGAAAGCGGGGGGGGGCATGCTTCATCCAGCTGGGCAGAAACTGAAAGAGTGTCCACTGTCAGATGTGAAGCTTGAATGGAGCCTGCACTTCTCCCATTGAGGAAGGTTCATTGACTTAATGGGCCATTGTTGGATCAAACATAAGATTACAAAAAAAAGCAACTGCCAACCAGCAGAGAACATAGCAACTTGGCAGCAGAGAACAAAATGGCTGTCCAAGGTAGCAACCATCCCTGGAGGGGAGGGGGGCGTGCCAGCCACTGCAGCCAATCAGATCTGGGGCTGCTACTAGAATGGAACAAAGTGCCAGAGACCATCTGCTCTGAAGGACTTAAGATGACTTAAGCAGAAAGCAACAGCTTTTAACTGAAGCAGGAAACACAGGTGTGGGGAACATTTGCAGGGAGTGGGAGAAGGGCAGGTCATCCATTCCTTGCACCCACAAAGCAATGAGAGGCCTGTACTGTGATGGGCCAGGCGGAAAGTGCAGATCTGCCCCAACTCTGCTCATTAATGCCTGAGACTTTACTGCCAGAGACCTTCAAAAAAGATTCCAAATATTATGTATGAGTATTGAAAGATGGACCTGAAGTGATAACATGTTTGTATAACTTCTGCTACAAAATGTTTAGACACTTGAAATATTTGCATAACCTATAGTCCTGATGTTTTACACATCTTGCATGCTGATCTGAGTTGTTTCTCTCATATCTGTATTGTGCATTTTCTGTTGTATAACTTGCTTGTGTAATTTCCAAGCTGCTTTTATTAAAATAGGTTTGGTGTGAGGTAACTTGTTGTTCCTATTCTCTTTGCTGAGGTGGTTCAGCTGTTGTTGGCTGGAACCCAATTCTCTTTTTAGTCGGTTTCCTGTTTAACGTTGGTTATTTAATTGCATGTTGAGCGTGCAGCGGTCAGCGTTTGAGCCTGTGCCTGGTAACATTCTGGTTTTGTTTAAAATAACTTGTATACATATCATACAAGTCTCTCTTTATATTCATATAAAACTCTTATTTGGGGAAATCAACAACAGGCTTGGGGGAAGAGCTAACAAAGCAATATATTTAATTTTTGTCATTGTTTATTCGTTAAGTCGCTTCCGACTCTTCGTGACTTCCTGGACCAGCCCACGCCAGAGCTTCCTGTCGGTTGTCAACACCCCCAGCTCCCCCAGGGACAAGTCCGTCACCTCTAGAATATCATCCATCCACCTTGCCCTTGGTTAGTCCCTCTTCCTTTTGCCCTCCACTCTCCCTAGCATCAGCATCTTCTCCAGGGTGTCCTGTCTTCTCATTATGAGGCCAAAGTATTTCAGTTTTGCCTTTAATATCATTCCCTCAAGTGAGCAGTCTGGCTTTATTTCCTGGAGGATGGACTGGTTTGATCTTCTTGCAGTCCAAGGTACTCTCAGAATTTTCCTCCAACACCACAGTTCAAAAGCATCGATCTTCCTTCTCTCAGCCTTCCTTATGGTCCAGCTCTCGCAGCCATATGTTACTACGGGGAACACCATTGCTTTAACTATGCGGACCTTTGTTGTCAGTGTGATGTCTCTGCTCTTAACTATTTTATCGAGATTGGTCATTGCTCTTCTCCCAAGGATTAAGCGTCTTCTGATTTCCTGACTGCAGTCAGCATCTGCAGTAATCTTTGCACCTAGAAATACAAAGTCTTTCACTGCTTCTACATTTTCTCCCTCTATTTGCCAGTTATCAATCAAGCTGGTTGCCATAATCTTGGTTTTTTTGAGGTTTAGCTGCGAGCCAGCTTTTGCACTTCCTTCTTTCACCTTCATCATAAGGCTCCTCAGTTCCTCTTCGCTTTCAGCCATCAAAGTGGTATCATCTGCATATCTGAGATTGTTAATGTTTCTTCCAGCAATTTTAACTCCAGCCTTGGATTCCTCAAACACAGCATGTCGCATGATGTGTTCTGCATACAAGTTGGAATAGGTAGGGTGAGAGTATACAGCCATGCCGTACTTCTTTCCCAATCTTAAACCAGTCCGTTGTTCCGTGGTCTGTTCTTACTGTTGCTGCTTGGTCGTTATACAGATTCTTCAGGAGGCAGACAAGATGACTTGGTATCCCCATACCACTAAGAACTTGCCACAATTTGTTATGGTCCACACAGTCAAAGGCTTTAGAATAGTCAATAAAACAGAAATAGATGTTTTTCTGAAACTCCCTGGCCTTTTCCATTATCCATCGGATATTGGCAATTTGGTCCCTAGTTCCTCTGCCTTTTCTAAACCCAGCTTGTACATCTGGCAATTCTCGCTCCATGAATTGCTGAAGTCTACCTTGCAGGATCTTGAGCATTACCTTACTGTGTATTATGTGAAATGAGTGCCACTGTTCGATAGTTTGAGCATTCTTTAGTGTTTCCCTTTTTTGGTATGGGGATATAAGTTGATGTTTTTCCAATCTGATGGCCATTCTTGTGTTTTCCAAATTTGCTGGCATATAGCATGCATTACCTTGACCGCATCATCTCGCAAGATTTTGAATAGTTCAGCTGGGATGCCGTCGTCTCCTGCTGCCTTGTGACTAGCAATGCTTCTTATGGCCCATTCAACCTCACTCTTCAGGATGTCTGGCTCTAGCTCACTGAGCACACCATCAAAGGTATCCCCGATATTGTTATCCTTCCTATACAGGTCTTCTGTATATTCTTGCCACCTTTTCTTGATCTCTTCTTCTTCTGTTAGGTCCTTGCCATCTTTGTTTTTGATCATCCCATTTTGGCCTGGAATTTACCTCCGATGTTTCTAATTTTCTGGAAGAGGTCTCTTGTCCTTCCTATTCTATTGTCTTCTTCCACTTCCGCGCATTGCTTGTTTAAAAATAATTCCTTATCTCTTCTGGCTAACCTCTGGAATTTTGCATTTAATTGGGCATATCTCCCCCTATCACTGTTGCCTTTTGCTTTCCTTCTTTCTTGGGCTACTTCTAGTGTCTCAGCAGACAGCCATTTTGCCTTCTTGGTTTTCTCTTTCTTTGGGATGTATTTTGTTGCCGCTTCCTGAACAATGTTGTGCGCTTCTGTCCAGAGTTCTTCCGGGACCCTATCTACTAAGTCCAGTCCCTTAAATGTATTCTTCACCTCCACTGCATATTCCTTAGGAATATTAGTGAGCTCATATCTAGCTGATCTGTGGCTCTTCCCTAATCTCTTTAGTCTGATCCTAAATTGTGCAAGAAGAAGTTCGTGATCAGAACTACAGTCAGCTCCAGGTCTTGTTTTTACCGACTGTATAGATGTCCGCCACCTTTGGCTGCAAAGGATGTAGTCAATCTGATTTCGGTGTTGTCCATCTGGTGAAGTCCATGTATAAAGCCGTCTCTTAGGTTGCTGGAAGAGGGTGTTTGTTATGCACATTGAGTTGTCTTGGCAAAATTCTATCAGCCTGTGTCCTGCTTCGTTTTGTTCTCCCAGGCCATGCTTACCTGTAATTCCAGGTGTCATTTCACTGCCCACCTTAGCATTCCAGTCTCCCGTGATGAAAATAACATCTCTTTTAGGCGTGTCGTCCGGTAGGTGCTGCAGATCCTCATAGAACTGCTCTACTTCAGCTTCTTCAGCATTTGTGGTTGGGGCGTATATTTGGATCACTGTGATGTTAGATGGCTTGCCCTGAATTCGAATTGAGATCATTCTATTGTTTTTTGGATTGTATCCAAGCACTGCTTTAGCCACTTGACTATTAATTATGAAGGCTACTCCATTTCTTCTGTGGTCCTCTTGTCCACAGTAGTAGATCTGGTGGTCATTTGATGTGAAGTGGCCCATTCCAGTCCATTTCAGTTCACTGACGCCCAAAATGTCTATCTTTAATCTTGACATCTCACCAATAACCACATCCAATTTGCCCTGGCTCATAGATCTTACATTCCAGGTTCCAGTGGTGTGTTGATCCTTAGAACATCGGATTCGCCGTTCACCACCAGTACCGTTGGCCACTAGCCATCCTTTCGGCTTTGAGCTAGCTGCGTCATCACGTCTGGGGCTAGTTGAACTCATCCTCTGTTCCTCCCCAGTAGCATTTTGACCATCTTCCGACCTGGGGGTCTCATCTTCCAATGGTATACCGACATATCTCTGGTTGTACTGATCCATTTAGTTTTCAGGGCAAGAATACTGGGGTGGGTTGCCATTACCTTCCCCAGGGATCACGTTTAGTCTGACCTCTCTGTCATGACCTTCCCGTCTTGGGTGTCCCTTCACGGTTTAGCTCATGGCATCATTGAGGTGCTCAAGCTCCAGCACCACGACAAGGTAATGATCCTTTGCTGAAGAATATATTTAATAGCTAGGGGTATAACTTTATTTCTCTGTCTCTCATTTGTACAACAACTTGTCAGGTTAGGATGAGTTATAGTGATAGGTCAACTAGAACGCTAGCTCTGTCATGTTCTATATAGCAACTAGGTCCATTGTTAACATGATTTCCATTGTTAACTGCTAAGGATGAGTCAATTTGTTGAAAATAGATAGATCCTTTCTGTCTTTGTCATTGTGCTTAGCTTTGTTTCCCACATCTGCCCTTTAGGATCATACAAAAATGCCTCAGACTGTGCTAGTCCACTGGTCCATATTCCCCAGGATCATCAATACTGGGGAATATGAAGCACCTCTCTAGAACCCGAGACAAACATTTTCGTAGACATGTCGGAAATTACACTTGGTGTCTTCTGCGTGAAAAGAATGTATGCTGTTGAAGTTATACACAATCTTTTTATTTGGTTTGGTAATCCTCATAATTTTATTTATGTGGTATCATCATGCCACAGAGTCCCTGAAATATCATAATCACCATGGTTTTAATTGTAAGCCAGTCAGTTACAATCAATAGGAGCCTTTACATTAAACTTTGATAGATAACAATTACATATTTTAGATTTAATAGGGAATTTGTTTCGGCTGTATTCAAGAATTAGTCATTCTGACCCAAAAAAAGGAAAAAGAAAGAAATTATTAATGGAATAATTAATGCTGAACTGTACTCCAAATATCTGTATTGTTCCTAGACCCTTCAGGTGAAAAAGCTATTTTACAAATTATAGCCATAACTTTCATACAAATGATGGTGCTCTTTGATAAAAGGAAGCCAAGCAGACAGGGAAATTCCAAGTGTAAATAAGTTCAGTCCTCTACTTGATGTAATGAGTAATAATATGTCCTATTTAAGGGGGAAATTGTACACCAATGAGTAATTAGCCTATTGTTTATGTCTCATTTAAATATTGCAGTCCTGTTTAAAATGGTAATTTTCAGAATATATCCATGGTTGCTTACTAATGTATTATTGCTGTGCAATGCAGTTTTCAATGCCGACTGAACAGTTCTTCATATGTCTGAAAAGGTTCCATTAAAAAAAAGTAAGTGCAGAAAATTTAAGTGAAACAGCATTTGGGAAATTCAAAATGAAACTCTGAAGGCAAAAAAGTCTCCTCTCCTTCACTCTTTGGTCCTTTGTTAGGACAGAACCATGACAGGCAAATCAAGACATGTTGTGATCTCAGTCAAAACATTTGTCCTACCTATCAAATTGAAATCTGGTCAATGGCTAAACAGGCAAAGGTGGATTGTTATGAATACTGAAGCCTCCCTGAAGAAGGCTTCACAACAATACACCTTTGCCTACTTTAGCCTCTGATCAGATTTCAAGTTGACAGGTAGTACACATGGTTTGACTGAGATCGGTATAAATGACCAGTGTAAATGCCAGACAGGGACTGAGTTTCGATATACACCTTCACCCAGGCACGGCTGTAGCACATATACTCAGGAGATTCCCTCAATCCCTCCCCTCCTACGTAGGGAAACAGTTTTGTTATTTTAAAAGACAACAAAGACAGAACTCTGGGGAAACAGCAAAATGTAGCTGTACTTGAGCTGGGAAAACAAGTAGAGTGTAGTATCTCCCCAACAGCAATGATAATTGGTTGGAATTACTGCCAAGATGTCAGGGAAGGTCAAGGGAAAAGAAGCAGAGGATTTTGCTTTCAAATTCAGGTTTGCTGTGTTGTTGTTTATTCGTTTAGTCGCTTCCGACTCTTCGTGACTTCATGGACCAGCCCACGCCAGAGCTTCCTGTCGGTCGTCAACACCCCCAGCTCCCCCAGGGACGAGTCCGTCACCTCTAGAATATCATCCATCCATCTTGCCCTTGGTCGGCCCCTCTTCCTTTTGCCTTCCACTCTCCCTAGCATCAGCATCTTCTCCAGGGTGTCCTGTCTTCTCATTATGTGGCCAAAGTATTTCAGTTTTGCCTTTAATATCATTCCCTCAAGTGAGCAGTCTGGCTTTATTTCCTGGAGGATGGACTGGTTTGATCTTCTTGCAGTCCAAGGCACTCTCAGAATTTTCCTCCAACACCACAGTTCAAAAGCATCGATCTTCCTTCGCTCAGCCTTCCTTATGGTCCAGCTCTCGCAGCCATATGTTACTACAGGGAACACCATTGCTTTAACTATGCGGGCCTTTGTTGTCAGTGTGATGTCTCTGCTCTTAACTATTTTATCGAGATTGGTCATTGCTCTTCTCCCAAGGATTAAGCGTCTTCTGATTTCCTGACTGCAGTCAGCATCTGCAGTAATCTTTGCACCTAGGAATACAAAGTCTTTCACTGCTTCTACATTTTCTCCCTCTATTTGCCAGTTATCAATCAAGCTGGTTGCCATAATCTTGGTTTTTTTGAGGTTTAGCTGCAAGCCAGCTTTTGCACTTTCTTCTTTCACCTTCATCATAAGGCTCCTCAGTTCCTCTTCACTTTCAGCCATCAAAGTGGTATCATCTGCATATCTGAGATTGTTAATGTTTCTTCCAGAGATTTTAACTCCAGCCTTGGATTCCTCAAGACCAGCTTGTCGCATGATGTGTTCTGCATACAAGTTGAATAGGTAGGGTGAGAGTATACAGCCCTGCCGTACTCCTTTCCCAATCTTAAACCAGTCCGTTGTTCCGTGGTCTGTTCTTACTGTTGCTACTTGGTCGTTATACAGATTCTTCAGGAGGCATACAAGATGACTTGGTATCCCCATACCACTAAGAACTTGCCACAATTTGTTATGGTCCACACAGTCAAAGGCTTTAGAATAGTCAATAAAACAGAAATAGATGTTTTTCTGAAACTCCCTGGCTTTTTCCATTATCCAGCGGATATTGGCAATTTGGTCTCTAGTTCCTCTGCCTTTTCTAAACCCAGCCTGTACATCTGGCAATTCTCTCTCCATGAACTGCTGAAGTCTACCTTGCAGGATCTTGAGCATTACCTTACTGGCATGTGAAATGAGTGCCACTGTTCGATAGTTTGAACATTCTTTAGTGTTCCCCTTTTTTGGTATGGGGATATAAGTTGATGTTTTTCCAATCTGATGGCCATTCTTGTGTTTTCCAAATTTGCTGGCATATAGCATGCATTACCTTGACAGCATCATCTTGCAAGATTTTGAACAGTTCAGCTGGGATGCCGTCTTCTCCTGCTGCCTTGTTATTAGCAATGCTTCTTAAGGCCCACTCAACCTCACTCTTCAGGATGTCTGGCTCTAGCTCACTGACCACACCGTCAAAGCTATCCCCGATATTGTTATCCTTCCTATACAGGTCTTCTGTATATTCTTGCCACCTTTTCTTGATCTCTTCTTCTTCTGTTAGGTCCTTGCCATCTTTGTTTTTGATCATACCCATTTTTGCCTGGAATTTACCTCCAATGTTTCTAATTTTCTGGAAGAGGTCTCTTGTCCTTCCTATTCTATTGTCTTCTTCCACTTCCGCGCATTGCTTGTTTAAAAATAATTCCTTATCTCTTCTGGCTAACCTCTGGAATTTTGCATTTAATTGGGCATATCTCCCCCTATCGCTGTTGCCTTTTGCTTTCCTTCTTTCTTGGGCTACTTCTAGTGTCTCAGCAGACAGCCATTTTGCCTTCTTGGTTTTCTCTTTCTTTGGGATGTATTTTGTTGCCGCCTCCTGAACAATGCTGCCAACTTCTGTCCAGAGTTCTTCCGGGACCCTATCTACTAAGTCCAGTCCCTTAAATCTATTCTTCACCTCCACTGCATATTCCTGAGGAATATTCGTGAGCTCATATCTAGCTGATCTGTGGGTCTTCCCTAATCTCTTTAGTCTGATCCTAAATTGTGCAAGAAGAAGTTCATGGTCTGAACTACAGTCAGCTCCAGGCCTAGTTTTTACCGACTGTACAGATGTCCGCCACCTTTGGCTGCAAAGGATGTAATCAATCTGATTTCGGTGTTGTCCATCTGGTGAAGTCCATGTGTAAAGCCGTCTCTTAGGTTGTTGGAAGAGAGTGTTTGTTATGCAGAGTGAATTGTCTTGGCAAAATTCTATCAGCCTATGTCCTGCTTCGTTTTGTTCTCCCAGGCCATACTTACCTGTAATTCGAGGTGTCATTTGACTGCCCACCTTAGCATTCCAGTCTCCTGTGATGAAAATAACATCTCTTTTAGGCGTGTTGTCCAGTAGGTGCTGCAGATCCTCATAGAACTGCTCTACT
Organism: Candoia aspera; assembly: GCF_035149785.1. NCBI lineage: Eukaryota > Metazoa > Chordata > Lepidosauria > Squamata > Candoiidae > Candoia > Candoia aspera. The sequence goes on along the minus strand of NC_086153.1, from coordinate 305,341,032 downwards.
TCAGCTTCTTCAGCATTTGTGGTTGGGGCGTATATTTGGATCACTGTGATGTTAGATGGCTTGCCCTGAATTCGAATTGAGATCATTCTGTCGTTTTTGGGGTTGTATCCAAGCACTGCTTTAGCCACTTGACTATTAATTATGAAGGCTACTCCATTTCTTCTGTGGTCCTCTTGTCCACAGTAGTAGATCTGGTGGTCATTTGATGTGAAGTGGCCCATTCCAGTCCATTTCAGTTCACTGACGCCCAGAATGTCTATCTTTAATCTTGACATCTCACCAATAACTACATCCAATTTGCCCTGGCTCATAGATCTTACATTCCAGGTTCCAATGGTGTGTTGATCCTTAGAACATCGGATTCGCCGTTCACCACCAGCACCGTCGGCCGCTAACCGTCCTTTCGGCTTTGAGCTAGCTGCGTCATCACGACTGGGGCTAGTTGAGCTCATCCTCTGTTCCTCCCCAGTAGCATTTTGACCATCTTCCGACCTGGGGGTCTCATCTTCCGATGGTATACCGACATATCTCTGGTTGTACTGATCCATTTAGTTTTCACGGCAAGAATACTGGGGTGGGTTGCCATTGCCTTCCCCAGGGATCGCATTTAGTCTGACCTCTCTGTCATGACCTTCCCGTCTTGGGTGGCCCTTCACGGTTTAGCTCATGGCATCATTGAGGTGCTCAAGCTCCAGCACCACGACAAGGTAACGATCCTTTGCGGAGAGGTTTGCTGTAATGCATAGGAAATCATTTGTTTAGAAATTGCATTAAGTTTTAACTTCCTTTGTCTTAAGTTTTATTGTCTCTTGTTCCTGATATTCTGTACAAGTAGGGCATTCTGTGTAATTTCAGACTGATTTCCAGAAAACCTATTTTCTCTTTTTTAACTTCTTGTAAACTAAAATCTAATTTGGAAGCAGAGGTTGTACTCTAACTTTAGGGATTGCCACTATGTTGTATTTGACAAAAAAACATTGCATGCATTTTTATAAACCGGGTTTCACATACAATATCTTAGAGTTTCTTTTTTAAAAAATAAAGTTTGATTTTGTTCATCTCTTATGAGATTGATTTCCAAAAGGAGAAGGCAAGTCTCAAACTTTAGCCAGACACGAGTATGCTACAGGCTAGGGTCAACTACAGAAATCATTAGTATTTCCCTAATGTTTACCTTTTCACTGCAAATAAAGCAACACAGGTCACAAGAACCCTCTCTCTCTCTCACACCAGGGTTAGGGGGAGGATTCCACATGAGTTACTTCTTGGAAGATAGGTGGTTGTAGCAGGAACTAAGTCACTACCCAAAGGCAAGGAAGCAAGGCCAGGTTATGTAGAGTCAGAGATCTTCTGGGGAGAGGGTTGAGACCTCCAGTCTTTTACCCTGTTGGCTCAGCCATATTACATATTTTCAAAACAAGTTGTTCTGGAGGTCTTGGAAGACTTTTCTCCATCCTGGTGCCCTTCACATACCATTGGTCATGCTAGCTAGAAATTATGGTAGCTGAATTCCAGCATATCAGAATACCACACTGGGCGAGTCCCGCAGGGAGGCAGTTTTGTTCAGTTTCTCCATTAGCAAAACATAGGGTACAGTTATCAAAACAGCACTCTAAAAAGTATGTAAAGCATATTGTAAGCCCAAACAACACACATTTTTTAATATTAGAAATCATGTCATCTTATGGCAGCCTTCCCCAACTTGGTATTTTCCTGATGTGTTGGATTGCAGCTACCACCATCCTCCATCTAAGCCAAGGGGAAGAAAACTGTTCTACAGAATTATTATGAGGCTTATTGAGCATTTGTACTCACTCATAAAACACTCAATTGCAATGGGAGTTACTCCAAAGTAAGTCTGCTTAGAACATAGCATAGAAGTGAAATAACTACAGTATTCCCATATAATGTTTGTGAAGCTCTGAATCCAGTAATCTGAATGTGTTGATACTCTGTGATTTTAAACAATCTCATTGACAAGAAATGAGAAGGTTATGTCCTGTTGCCTCGCATTGCTTCCTGACAGTGAGATTTGGAAAAATAACACACAAATGTTTATTTCCCTGCACTCTGGTCTGCTAGCAATGGAAACAATGTTCAACCTTTTCGTATTCCTTTTCCTTTGAACCAGTGCTTTGCTTATAAAAAAGGATTTCTCTTTTCCCCCTTTGAGGCTCATTAGGGAGTTTTTAAAGTTCACTAGCAGGATGTTCCTTCTACTGACCAATCTGAAGACATCAAAGTGGCCCTCTTTCCACAGCACACTTAACTCAACTGGGTTAACGGGTGTATGTCTGCAGTAGAATTAGTGTATTACGGGAATATCAAAAAGGGTCAAGTGACCAAGTCAACTAAACCAAAAGGTCCTTCATAGGGTTAAACAAAGTCCACTCAGTCAGCCGTGCCATGGGAACATCAAAACTCAATCAAGCTAATCCTCCAAAAAAAAAAAAAGCTTTAAAGGAAGAAGAGCTTAAAAAACAAGCCCCTCATCATGAGCTCACTAAGAAGGCTGGTAGCACAAAACTTGCTTCCCAGTCCCTGATCAACTGCAGCAGCTCAGCTAGGCCAAGTGCTTGGCAAATGCAAAAAGGACTAGGGGTGCAATGGAGTGTTGCCAGTACTCTCCTGATGAAAAAGCTCAGAGTAGGAGCAGGAATGTCCTGGCCTAAGTGATTTTTTTTTTTGGTGCCTTCAAGTTAGCGTGGACTCCTGGTGACTGCTTGGACTAGACCCTGCAGCTTTCTTGGCAAGATTTTTGGAAGTAGGTTGCTGTTGCCTCTTGCTAGGGCTGAGAGAGAGACTGGCCCAAGGTCACCCAGCTCGCTTCATGTCAAAGGCGGGGCTAGAACTCAGGGTCTCCCACTTTCTAGCCTGGTGCCTTAACCACTAACTAACCTGGCTGTCTTGACTAAGTGAACAGGAACCTTGTATTTTTAAAAAGGGGAAATGTTTGATTCAGTTAATGGGGTTGTGTCCTGGTAGGACCATCAATAAGGGCATTTGACTGAGTTAGTGACTGACTGGGTTAAGTGGGTTATGGGAACAGGGCCAATGTTCCATCAGCTTTCCCTCACCATATTTCCTACCCCCAGAAAAGCATTTTTTCCCTTTCAAATATGGAATGTTCTTTCACTGGGAACTTCAACCAAACTTGTGCAAGGGAAGAAGGGGGAGATTTTCCCCAAGGGAAGAATTCTTTCTTACACTTTCTATGCCCTTGCACAGTATTCTAGTTTTCGCATTTCAAATCTATCTGAAACTAGATAACGGTATCTGCATCAACAGCATCAACCTTCTCATTCTTCTTTCCTCAGGGGATTATCCTCTTCCTTGACACTCCTAGAGCAGCCACATCCTGGTATTCATATTGGGATTGTTTACGTTTTCTCTTTTCTTCACCCTCTCCCTTGGCATGGCCCCAAACAGCTTCTGTAATGGAAGCTTAAGCCCAATGCCCCCAAGGTCTGCAGCCACTCTGAAAGGCATCTCCATACCATAGGTCAGCCTGCCAGCACTATAGCAGCACCCTGAAAGCATTTGCCCAGGTTTACTACCAGACCACATGCTTATGAAGCTCCCATATCCAAGGACTCTTCCTTACTTTTTTCAGTTGATCTTCCCTCACAACCATTCCCCCAGAGTAACCTCAGAGAAATTGTCCTTTTTGTTTGTTTGTTTTTGGCAAATCTGTAGCTAACTCTAGACAAAGATGTGGACCTTGGGGACAGGCTGAAGCTATTTTTGCTAGTATATGATCCGCTTGGAGTCTGGGCTGCTGCTAACATTCTTTGCTTTGGGGCACCAGGTAAAGGATGTGGGTTTTTTTACTTCTGTGTTGAAAAGTTAACAGTCATTAGGCTGGCTGTGTTCCTTATGAACATCTTTTTTTAATTCTTATATTATAGTAATCGTTGTTATAATCTTTGAAAGTGATACCTATTTTGTTACATTTATGGTTTCATCTTAGGTATTTTGTGGCTCTCAACCCATTTCAAATTCATTTAATTGCTGGCAGGCTATAGATCTGTTAATAGATTAAACAAACAAACAAACACATAGTATTTAAAGAGACTCCAGGAATTTAGGCAGAGACCTTGCATTCCAGTAGCGTTAATAACTAATGACAAAATCCTGCTGATTTGAATTATATATATAATACTAAATGGCACTTAATTATCTATAGCACATCTTGGAAATCACCAATAGGTTATTGCAGCTGCTTGGAAGAACTATAGCACACAAACCAACAAAATCCCTGCAAAGCATATTAAGCAAATCCATAGACCTTGTACCAAAGAAGATAGAGCAGGAGTTATTTACAAAGTGAAATGCATGAACTATGAACATCAAATAGGTAGAATAGCAGAACACATTCAGGAGTACCAGGGGGCAGTCAGAAGACATGATGAAACCTCATTAATTTCACTGCACGCAGTCAAGTTCAACCATAAATTTGCCTCAGAAGCCACTGAAACTTTAAATCAGGCCAAGTTCAAGAATGCATACAGATTCCTAATAGCCTGGCACCCTGATAAATTATCAATCAACAAACACATAGACTTAGACTCAATCTATGGACTACTCCAATGAAATAGCCAAAGGCCAACTTTGCTTAGAGGTAAAAATAGCAGAAAATTGCCATAATGTTCCCTATATCATATTACTATTAACTAACACCCAGATAAACAGAAGGTGGCAACCCATCGGTGTAGCAAAAAACAGGGTCAATTACATAGAAACCACCACCACCTAACAGCGGAACCCACCCAGTCACATACAAGGCTATTAGGACAGGTAACTCTATATTCGACAGCTAACCAGCAGACCTTGCCAAGATCATAGTACTGAAGATATTACCAAGGCAGGCAATGAAACATCTGCAAAAAGAAAACCAAGGTCAGCGAACTCTTACAACCTGACACTCCAATCCTGAGCAAAATATATTCTCCACAATGGTATCTGTAGTTTTGCAGTACATTTAAAAAGGTAATAATGCCTTGAGATGAGCTCAGCTCCTAATGACTTCATCCATGCACTTTTCTTGGCCATGTTATAGAAGTTGCTTGCCATTATCTTCTTCCAAATTATTTTTTTCGATTCCCAGTCTAAGCAACAGCTGTGGAATTCCCAGAGCTTCATCCAAGTACCAACCAGCGCTAACCCTATTTAACTTCTGAAGTGAGCAAACATTGTCACCTGCTTTATATTGATTAGCATAAACAGCTTAGATCTGTGATCCCATCTATTCCTTGTTTATTATGATGCCCTAACTTTAAACTGACTTTTCCATTCTTGAAATAAAAAGTTGTTTGATAGCACATCTATTCAGAAGTAAACCCTACTGTGTGGACTTATACTGTATATAGTACGCAGGCTAAATTTGTATAATAGTGAACCACAAACTAGTCAACTACAGTTCAGCCTGATGTGGCATGCAAACACAGCCAATATAATCTATTGCTCAGTATCAATGGCCTAGTTGAGGTGATGTAAAATTAATTCTGCTGATGATGGTGATTTTCTGTTTTTTTAATCGATTATGGATAGTTTTTGTAAGTTTGTAAATTTGTTTTCAACTTGTTTTTATTGGATTGTTTTTACCTGTGCCACCCACAGTTGCTTAGATGAGATGGGCGACCATACAAATCGAATGAATAATAATAATAATAATAATAATAATAATAATAATAATGATGTAGTATTAGTTATGTTCCCCAACGGCTGCTTGCATGGAAATTTCCGTTGTCTTATTCCCACAACAATCCTGTAACCAAACAATTGATCTAGGGACTCCCAGTGAGTCTCTTGGCTAGGGCTAGCAGATTTGGGCTGAAAAATCCAGACAATACTAATGAGAAGACAGCAAAGAGAACTTTTTGCTGCCATCTGGTGATCACCCAGATCTTGGCAACCCAGAGCTGGAAGGCTTACCGTGGCTAAGGGTAAATGAGAACCCTCAGTCTTTCTGGTCCTAGTCCCCTACTCTGTCCCTCACTGTAGCACAAACGGAGAAAACAGGTTTAATTAATTTAACCTAAAATAAGTATATTATGCACTTTGTACGCTCACCTGTGGCTTCTGTACATTCATTTATGACATAGCAAGTTGTGAACTCAATCAACTGTCATTTATTCAAGATTTGATGGTTAAATGAGCCATAGCTTGCTGTGATGGGGAAACAGAGTTACTAAGTTCAACAGGTTTGTGTGTTGGAGTGCAGCCTTTCTGTTCCTGAATTATGGGGAAAAAAACCTGATTTATTGTTGGTGGATTTAATAAGGATTATTTTGTGCCTTTTTTCTTCTTGCAGGTGATTACAAGTACTGATAATCATATAAAGAAAATGTAGAGATAATGAAATGGCAGAATAAAAATGTCTGCTGAGTTAGCAGACTGCAGAACATGGGGATTCTTCCAGAAGAGGTGATGGACAATAATACTTTGAACTGCACCATTAATCATAGTATACATCAGATGTTGTCACCTGTGATATATATACTTGTCTTTGTAGTAGGACTCCCAGCCAATTGTCTCTCATTGTACTATGCCTACTTGCAAGTTAAGGTCAAGAATGAACTAGGAATATACCTTTGCAATTTAACCATAGCAGATCTGCTTTACATTTTCTCACTACCCTTCTGGCTCCAGTATGTTTTGCAGCATGACAACTGGACTTATGATGAACTCTTATGCAAAATTTGTGGCATCCTCCTTTATGAAAATATCTATATCAGTGTGGGCTTCCTCTGCTGCATCTCCATTGACCGTTACCTTGCCGTGGTGCATCCTTTTCGTTTCCAACAGTGTCGTACAATGAAGGCTGCTATGGTGGTGAGCACTGTCATCTGGACTAAGGAAATTGTGACCTGTTGGCTGGTTTTCACACATGGAGAAGTGAGTAAAGACTTGGAGAGCCACATAGTGTGCTTTGAGCATTATCCCATAAAAAGCTGGGAACACAACACAAACTTTTACCGTTTCACAGCTGGTTTCCTATTTCCATTTTGCCTCCTTATTTTTTCCTACTATGGAATTCTACGCGTTGTCCGGAAGAGTCACGGCACTCAGAAAAAGAGGAAAATTCAAATTAAACGCCTAGTTTCAAGCACAATCTTAATTTTCTTAATTTGCTTTGGACCGTATCATGTTCTTTTGTTAATACGCAGTATATTTGAGAACAGCTGTGACTTTGCTGCCAGAATATTTAACGTCTACCATATTTCTCTTTTGTTAACCACTTTTAATTGTGCTGCAGATCCCATACTATATTGCTTTTCAAGTGAAAATACCTACCAGGATTTTGCCAAAATAGGAGGCTCTTGTTTAAAATGTCTAAGATGTATGCCAATAGAAACCAAGGAATCCTACCCATTAAATACTCCAGAAACCATGAAAAAAGACAGGGAACAGGCTGATCTGAACACAGGATTTATTAAATGAACACCATGTTGTTCATAAGATAGAAGAAATATGAACAGAGTCTCCCCTCCCCCAAGTAGTGATGTAAACTCTCCATGGATGGATTTGCTCACTTCACTTTTTTACATCTGAATATGTACTGTATGAGAATCATTATAGCCTGTAAAATGGCTCATAATTTAAAAATACAGTTAAATATGCTACACTGGCATTCTTTCCACATGGGGAATTCCTTACTTCCTTTAAAATAATAAACTTTATTCAATTCAGAACATCACTCCAATGTGTTAGTTATGTAAAATAGATTAACTTTGAAGTTTATTTTATAAGCTATTCAGACTCATACTCTGGATAAAAAGTAATATTCTAGATTTAAATCATCTATTCTTGATAAGTAGGTATCAAAGCATTACATTTTTATGATCATGTGTTAAGTCTAGCAAATAATGTATGTCAGAACATTTGAAATTTTTCAGATCCCTTCTACCACATGAGTTAAACAAACAAGAGTTATCTGGTTCACACATTGTACTTAATCCACTGGCAGTCTTTGCAAAAACTAGCCAGACCACTTTTTACCCCAGCATCTTGTGAAAACCCAGCTTATGTGGTTAGTTTAGGGTTAGGAGTGTCATGCAAACCCAGACAACTAGGTTAATTTTAATAAGCCATGATTAGGTCAATTATTAGTAGCCTAGTAGTTAAACATAATATAGTTTATTTGGTTTCAACTCAGCCTATTGTATGAACACAGATACTGAAGTTTATTCCTGGCCAATATTGGAACTCAGCCAACTGAAACTTATTTAAAAACTACCTTAAACAAACAATAGTATAGCATGTGAAAAAAAGAAAAATGCCCCTAACCTGTCTTTATAAACCAAGAAAAAATAGTATTTTATTTGGAATTAGTACTATTTCTTTATTATACTGTTAATGCAGAAGAATAAACAGCAAAACCTAATTTTGTAACATTTGTACATATCCTTTGCATTACACATAAGCAATTAATTTAAGAACTGCCAAACAAGCTGTAGCAGTATTGTAATCTTGTGTTTGTAAATGTTTGAGTTAAAATGTTACAGTTGTTAATTCAAACTCTTCAGTCATGTTTAGATCAGAATTATTGTGGATTTCTCAAACAAAAGCAATGGATATTAGGAATTTTAGTGAGACTAGTAACAAAAGTAATAGGAGACAAAATGAAAGAAGTCAGAATGGTTAAATCATGTGGTCCAATACAAATATTAATAGTTCACAGAATAAAAACTGAACCTGAAATAAAATACATTGCCAAAATATATTTTGCTCTAAGAGAGACTTAAGTTTGTTTAGGTCAACACTCAGTTTATTTAGTAGTTTTATGCAACAAAATTCTATACTACGCCAAACAGCTAAAACTTGAACTTATCTGTTGGTTACTATTTTGTTTTACTTTACTTCTTTATAGTTCTTTCTCCAATTTATTCTGCCTGTAATGTGCATCTTAAGTCAGGGGTCAAACTTCTCTGAATGCAATAGGACTGAGGCAGGATGAGTACCCATATGTTTGGCATTTGTTATTGAGATGGGAATGCTGATAGTGCTCTCAGACAGACATGGTTGAAGAGGATTAAGCTATTGATCTGACTGCTGTGTAATAATGATTAAAGCAAGAAGTCATAACACGACTGTATGTCATATAATTGTGGGAGGTCCATTCTAAGCATTCTTATAGAAAACATTAATTTTCAGAAGTTGGAAGTTCCATTTGTTTATAAATTAATTTGCATTTAATATTCATGAATTTAATTGAGTTCAATGGAATTTGCTCAGCTATAAGTTAACAGGATCACAGCTAATTATTCACTACTAAACTGGCATTCACAAATCAAAATAACTTCAACAGTTCTAACAAAAATGGCCAATGTCTAGTTCCCAGCCCAGAATTTAAGTGGACTTCTGTCATCACCTAATAAGGGTGTATATAAAACCTGTCTTTGTGGCTTGTTTTGGGGGCAATGAGGTGAGCTGTTAAGGTATCCAGGAGTCAAGATCTCCTTCCTTCTGGTCACTGCCAGCATCAGCTACAGTATTACTATTTCTCTTCTAGCATTTGACCTCCTAGAACCAGATCCCAAGATCTTTTTTTGCTCTCTGCCAACTTCTAAAATCAGAGTTTAGTGTTGGTGCCTATCTAGTTTATAATCTGTTTAATGCTCCATTTCTGAGCTAAGAAACCCTGATTCTACACTTAGGATATTTAACTGTATAGGAGCCCTGTTACTTCTCTCAACCTACTTCTCTTTCTGTTGCTTTATCCCATCCACCTCACATAAGCACAACATCCCACTTCAACACAAAAATGACTGTTTTAGAAAGATATGAGATGGAGAACAGAGGGGCACTGCAGGGGAGAGAAAAGTATTTCCAAATGCCCAAGAACTCAACTACTTAAACAGATTTTCTTAATGTTAAGTCAATTTTGCCTTCCAGCCTTATGGACCCATATAAAGTACCATAACCACCTAAAATTAAACAAGGAAGTGGGGAGGAAAGCAGAGATTTGTGAGCTCTGATTTATATGGGGGTGGAAAAGTGTGGATAGGAACAAAGTTGAATGGATGCAAATTTGAAATAGGGTAAATTAGAAATACCAGAATAAATACAGCAGACCTGTTTTTCTTTGTTATACCATACTGAGTTGGGTATGTTTGCCATGATAAGAAGATGTTGACAAGGGGAAGGGTTACAGTATCAAAGGAGAGGAGCATATTGGCACACTCACCAAGGAGGACAGCACAATTTAGCACCAAGCAACTATAGAGACAGAAAAGATTAAACAATCAAAACAACCACATTTAGGATGGCAGTATTTTTTGCTGACAGGTTCTTACTGTATAGAGCTTTATGTTACTACCATGGAAATGGCCTTTAAGAAAGCTTCAGAGAACTAAAACAGGTTCAGAAAAGGGCAGTAAGTTTGATTATGGAACTAGAAATTACATTCTATGAGGAGTGATAGAAAGAACTGAGTATATTACCCAGAAAGAAAAGACAACTGAGAGGAGATATGATACACCTCTCTTCATATTGGAAGAGTATCACAGAGAAGGCCACAACTCATTCCTTATCATCCTAGAGGACAGAACATGTAATAACCAAATTACTGGAAGGCAGACTCTGGTTCAAAGTTAAGAACCTCCTAATAACAGCAGTTTGACAGTGTAACCAATTGTCTGCTGAAGTCAAGAAAAGCTAGACTTTTGTGGGGGTTGTCTTAATCTGGATGCTTGCACTGAGCAAGGACTTGAACTCAATAGCCTAAGTGGCCCTTCTATTCCTATTATGTTATGGAAGAGAAGGAAGTGTTTCAGAAGAGTGTCTGCAACTTCCCATTGGATTCATCCTTAGATTCTCAGAGGTGAAATTCAAAGAAAAATAGACAGCTGACTCTTGAAATCAAACTAAATGGTTACTGCTTGAATTATAGTTTTAACATGGGATCTGGCAAATGAGGCACCAGATGGATCATGTTTAAATCTAAGAGAACATATTCTTGATTAAGTTACTGTTGATATATTTTAGGCAGATAATTGAAAAGAGCATCATTCTGAAAATCTATTATTCTCCACTGACATTATTCCAGTAATTTACTGTATGATCACAGATTCTTCTACAACATTTGGAACAGACTAAATTGTGGTAAGATATATAATTATGGGGTGTGGTGGTACTATATATTCTGGACTAAAATTGCTTAATATATCATATTTTTAGAGAGGGAGTATTATTTGAAAGTTTCCTCTAGCAGCCTCTCTATTAAATGTGAATGAATGTCAAAGAATGGCAGACCATCCACTTCCATTGCCAAACTTGCAGTTTTTCCACTGCGAACGTGATGTCGCTGTAATATCTTCAACATGTTTTCTTCCTAAATAATAAAATAGACAGTATTATATAAACAATACAAAAATGTTGTTCCCTTTAAAACTTAGGTTTTTATTTTAATAGATTATGGTGCTCAAAGTCAGGAATTCAGTTTAATATTTATTGCTTAAGTTCACAATAAGAGTCATCTTGTTAGGGAGATTTTAATTGCTGTTTCCTTCTAGAGTTGTTCTCATTAACTATAAAATCTTGTCACTCAAAATGTTAAAATGCATTTTTCACTAATTACTGTAACTTGGAAAATGTAAGAAGGGAATCCATTTGTATGAAATTGCTTTCAGTGTCTTCATTAAAAGAATATTATGCTAGAAGAATTTTCATGCTAATGTTGTTTACAGTGCTGAAATTTGGCACCATAATTTCAGTTTATAAAATAATCTATAATTACTGATGCTCTGCTTTCATAGTAATGTGGTAAAACAAAGCAGTGAATTGAGGAGTTAGTTGTAAAATTTATCTGAAGTCAAGGTGTGGTAGAGAGAGGGTAAAAAGGATGAAGCAATAAAGGTAAGTTCAGCAGGGTCAGAAAGATGGCTCAATGAACAGATGGGGTATTGAGAAGGAAAGACATGGAAAGCAAATGGAAAGAGAAATACCATCTGGAAATGAAACATCATTAACACTATGATTCACGGTCATCTTGATGAGTGAGAATCTAAGTTCCAGATCTGTATTTTGCAACACATATTACTCGTAATACAGTTCATAAGCTTCCCACACATTTCTTTTGATGAATAAATGAATCTATGCCAATAGTCTAGAGACCTACAGGTAGTCCTCGCTTACCAACCATTTGTTCAGTGATTGTTTAAAGTTACAGCGGTGCTGAAAAAGAAGACCAGTCCTCGAAGTTCCAGCTGTCACAGCACCCCCGTGGTCACATGATTGCGATTTGGGTGCTTTGCAATTGGCTCACAGTTATGTTGGTTGTGGCATCCCATGGTCATGTGATCGCCATTTGTGACCTTCCCTGCCAGCTTCTCACAAGCAAAGTCAATACGGAAGCTGGCAGGGAAGGTCACAAGTTGCTTCAGTTAGTCACTGTTACCCTCCCCTGCCCAGCAGCAGCCACCCCTGGCCCCACTGTGCCTTACCTGCCCGCGAGCTGCCTGAGACTCACTTAATGACCCGTAATCCTTGCTTAATGATGGCAATGGGGAGTGCCAGGATTACCATTGCTAAGTGATGTGGTCATGTGAAATTGCGCTTTATGATCACATTGCTTAGGAAATTCTGGTCCCAGTTACCGTTGTTAACTAAGGACTACCTGTACTTTACAATAAGAAAGGCCCTGAAAAACTTGCATGAGTTCAAAATTGCATTATACTGCTCCAATCTAGTCCTAGTTCTGCATAAACAATAGCATAAAATTATTAGTGACCCTGATGAGAGCAAGCACTTTCACCTACATTTACTTTACTATTGTAAGTTTGAGGGGTTACAAAAGAGATGGCTAATAGGCTAGATATGACCAAGTACAATTGTTAATTTAGGGAAGTTTTAAAAAAAAGAATTGTCATGGAAGCTAAATAGTTAGCTAATGATTTCTGGATGAAGACTTCAGTTACCAACATCGATTTAATCTGTAGCCTCACTCTCTTTGCTCTAGAAAACGAAATAGGTGAATTCAGGAATCATAGATGGGTATATAGGTATTTAACAGATGCAACTCTATTTCAATAGCTACCCAACAGTCATCCAGTGTTGGTAATCTCTACATATTGTTTCCTACCACACCATATAGGAAACATTTATTATCCCACAAAAAACTTCTTCCAAAAGATACCTTAGCCACAGAAGGTAATGCTGATGCCCAGTTCTTATACTTGGAAAACCTGGGAGATCCAATAGCTTTCCTCAGATAGCGGTCATGTATTTCACATGTATTGAGGATATATAGCCCACAAGCAATAGCATAGCCTCCCCAGTTGGAAACCCCTGTCAAAGAAAAGTGCCATTAAATAAAACACTTCAGCTAAAATACCTGCATGGTATTTAATAATAAATAAGTCTTATACAAAGGACAGGCCTATAAATTCAGCACCATTAATATTTGGACAACAGGAGGAAATAGAGAAGCTTTCCCCATCATTTCCAGATCAACTGAATACTGTTTAAACACAATGTGCTTTGGTTTATTTGTTCAGGGAGTAATAGATTAATTTACGCCTTTGACAGCAATAGAGCAATTTGTTCCTGCCCTCTAAGAGGGTTCAGATGATTTGCAAAACATGGTTTAGTACCAACCTGGGGTGCTCTAGATATTTTGGATCTCACTTAGCACTAGTTCTATTCAGCATGAACAATGGTCAGGGCATGGAATGTTATTACTTAATGTATTTAAATAATTTATATGGGTGCCCTTCTCAGTCTAGTGATTCTGAGTGGCTAACAATATATAAAAATTAAAACAACACAATACAGTATAAGTAAACACTAATACAACTGAGGCTGCTAATAAGCCATCTCATATCTCATCATCCCAGTACATATCAGGCTCCACTTAACATCCTGGCCCTAATGTCTGAGGGAAAAGCCAGGTCTTCAGGCCTTCTGGAAGACTAACAGAGTTGGGCCACCTGAAACTTGGGGGGATGCTGTTCCTACTAGACATAGTTTCACAGAAAGGACCCAGAGCTTGCCCGCCCTGCTGGAACTAGTGGAATGGGTAGAGACAACTGGAGACAGGTGATCCCACAAATAGCATGACTCTGTGCCATGCAGGGCTTTATAGGTGACAACCAGCACCCTGAATTGCCTATGGAAACCTGCTGGGAGCCAGTGCAGCTCACAAAGCAGAGGTGTTACGTAAATGTACTGTGGTATGCCCAAAACTGCGCATACCACTGCATTCTGGACTAGATGCAGTTTCCAAATACAGTTGAAGGGCAGCCCCAGGATTGCAACAATCCTGCTGGGAGGTGACTAAGACATGAGTGATCACAGCATCCCAATGCAGGAATGGACATAACTCGCAAATGGCATACAAGATGGATTTGTGCAAAGGTCCTCCTTGCCATGGTTGTTACCTGCTCCTCACAGGAGCCGTGAACCCAATAGGACCCCCAAATTGTGCACCAGCTCTGTCTGCAGGAATGCTACCCCATCCGGAGTCAAAGATGGCTATCTCCAGATCCCAGAGCCCCTAAAACCCACAGTCACTCAATCTTGCTAGATATAAGTTAAAGCCTATCCTTCCCCATCCGGACCTCCAGAGTCTCTAAGCACTGGAAAAGAACCTTAATGGCATCACTTGGATAGCCCAGGGCTCTGAGTATCCTCAGCATATTTATGATAATTAACCCTGCAGTACTGTCTCCTCACTTCCAATCTCTTAAACCAGTTCTGAAGGATACCTTGATAAATGGTACTGAAGGTTGCTGAAAGATTATGGAAGGCCAGGATAAGTGTACCACCCCCATTTTAAGCTCACCAGAGGTTGTCAGCAAGTGTGTTCAGTGCCATCTCAGTACTGATCTGAAAGCTGCCTGAAAAGGGTCAGGGTAATGCGCTTCCTCCAGCACAGGAAACCTTCCACCTTCTCATCAACCTTCTCTAAGTAGGGAAGGTTAGAAACCGGATGAAAATTGTCCAGTTCCATTGGATCCAGCAATGGCTTCTTGTGAAGAAGGCAAAACTCTGCATCCTTCAAAAGAGGTGGAACTATCCCCTCCTTCAAAGAAGCATTCAGGTTAAACATCCAAGAGGAAGCCCTGACTGAGTTGGACTGGATAAGAAAACAGCACAGGTCATCTTTTCCTGCTCAAAAGATAGCCATGTACTTATATAACAGAACACTTAATTTTTATATTTCTGTAGCAGTGGCACAGAAGTATGTGGAAGCGAGACTTTTCTGTTGCAGCATTTGTGGTTTGGAATATTATTCCACCAAGAATTGGGAAACAGATTGGACCCGACCCTGCCGTCTTTTGGAAGGTCTTCAAGACACGGTTGTGTTCCTGGGTATGGTGGTAAGACTGTCAGCTGGAGCCCTGAGATGGTATTTTAATTCTTGCTTGATTGGTTTTTACCTTGGCTGCCAGTTATGTATTCTATTTTGCTTTTGTTCTGTTTTTAACTGCTGTCAGCTGTCCAGACCCACCATGATGGGATGGCAGGTAGCAAAGCTGACAAACATTTTGTTGTATAGAAGTTGATCTAGGTGAGGACTGAATAATCAGAAAAGGTAATGCAGCTCTTTTTGGTTCCTTCTTATGATCTTGCACATACACATATTTTGGCTTAAGACTTACCTGCAACAACTGCAAAATCAGCTTCCACATCACAAGCTATAACATCTCCATTTTTAATGTGCTTCTTTGTGGCTTCTTTTACTTTTCCCATTCCTAATTCATTTCCTCCATCCCCAATACCTAAATTGAAATGGAAGAATGTACAATGAAATAGTACAATACTAGATTTAATTTTTGATACCAGTATTCCTCTAGAAAATCTGATGAGAAATTAAGAATCAGTGGGGCTGTTAACATTATGTACTGTAAGTATACCTTTTATTTACAGAACTGTCACAAGCCTACTGTGATCACCTCCCATGAAAACTGCACTCTGGGTAACCACTGAAATATCTCAGCTTTATTAATCATGCATATTAATATTTGTATTTGCTTTAACAGCAACAAGGAAAGATAATTTAATAAAACTTCCTATTGGGGAATTTAGACTTCTCCCATTTTTCTCTATCAATTTTGCCAGGATGACAAAATAATCAAAATCGTAAGTGTGATGGGAAACTTGGATTGTTGGCCAAACTGCTGACTTATTAATATCAGCATTTGTACATGCTTCTCTGTCTGCAAGTTTATGTAAAACACCTACAATCTCAGTACAGTTGGGGCAGACTAGCAGCTGGTATATTCCATCATAGCCTTGCCAAAACATAACGGCCATTATCTTTAAGGATTAGCAAGGTTTTGCAACAGTTACTTCTATTCACAAAAACTAAGATGTTTTGTGGTGGCAAATATTTTGGTATTACCTTGCTTGCATTGTACTTTTACTTTTAAAAATAGCGTATTTGTCTAAAAGAACAGACTTATACATGTCTATTTAGAAGCAACCACATAGAGATCAGTGGGGCTTATTTCTAAGAAGTTGGTGTAGGAGTGCCCTTAGAATAACCCCACAAAAAGTTCTGCAGCTATTCAAGGAAAGTGACAGATGTCAGAGTGTGCTGGAAAGCGTTTGGCCCAAGAGATCAGAAAAATCACACACCAGGCATTTCTATAAAAATAAATTTATTTACAGAAAGCACAAAAACGTTTTCAAGCTGTGCATTCACACACGCTCAGAGAAGACAGGGAGGAAGGCTGTGCTGGAAAGCTACAAAAGCGAAACTAAAACAAGTCTGGGCAAGTTCCTCCCCCAGGCAATGCAGCTTTTTTTTTTTTTAAAACACCCAAACTGAGGACAATTAAGTCCGACCTCTTCACCCTGCTGATACTTAAGGAAGTACTCAATTACCATGGTAACCTAGTGGCTTGGTCCAAGCAAAAACAAAGAAATGCCAACAACAGATACCTACTATTTAGGTCTTCTGGAAAATCCAGAATACATATTCTCAAACTCGGACAGAACCAAATGTTAATGAATGAGAGAAATTCTATTTAAAATCCTGTAAAGTTACTGTTAAGGAGATCCTCCCTCCCAGCGAATTCTAGAATATTCTGCTAATGCCATTTCACTCTATCACCTAGTTTTTAAGAAATACGGTCAAGCTCATGACACACATGGAGCAATGCAGACATTTTATTTCACTACTGTCTAATTTAGCTTTATTGATTTTCCAATTAAAATATAATTCAACACTTTTGCATGGACTCTATCTGCTGAACACTTCTTATAGGTATGAAGATATGTGTGTATCTGTGTGTGTGTGTGTGTGTGTATCTGTGTGTATAGACACACACACACAGAGTATATAATAACTATGCAAAAATAAGATTTTTTCTCTAAAGGTACCATATTTAACCTCCAAAGGAGAAGGAGTCACTTTAGGCTGACTGAAAGGAACAGAAAAGAGATGAATAAAAGTTGGAACCAAGTTGACCAAAAAGCACTGATATTTCTTCTCTTCTTCCCCTTCCTTTTCTTGCCTCCCAGTGCCTCCTCCATCTCCAACCTGATTTTTAAAAACCTTTTTGTGTTGTTTCTGCT
This sequence comes from Candoia aspera, assembly GCF_035149785.1. Taxonomy (NCBI): domain Eukaryota; kingdom Metazoa; phylum Chordata; class Lepidosauria; order Squamata; family Candoiidae; genus Candoia; species Candoia aspera. Next base: position 305,323,506 of record NC_086153.1, on the reverse strand, counting down.
GGAGTGGGGGAGAGAATGTGTGTGTGCGCGCCCTTGTGTGCTGCAGTGTGAAAATGAGTTATATATGTGAGTGATTGATAAGGATGACAAAGGATCAATTAATTTTATAAATGGGGTATCTTGTTTGATAGACTTTAACTCATAATATTCTTAACTTCTTTTTGTCCCGGTCTTGATCGTTTTTTGGTGTCTGGCTTCTGGCAGATATAAATACATATGCATACATGCATATATGTAATGCACACAAGTATGACACATACACACACTTATTGGAGAGACAATTTCTGGGACTGGTTTTGGCTGGAACTGTCAACTCTAAACTGACAGGGTAGGAAGCTGGGCACTATTCTGTCCAAGAGAAGAGTTTGCTGTCTGTCCAAAAGGTAGTCTTAAATATGGTGTAAGGTAAGCTATTAATAGGCAATTAAGGATGCAATCCTTACAAATACTTGAGCATGTGGCAATAACCAGGGATCCCCGTGGTTTATCATCTTTTTGCTATGACTCCAAATTTTAAGAACAGTTGTAAAGAGACAGGTCCTCTTGCCAGTTATGAGGTAAATGTCTTAGGCTAATATTCACCATCAGTCAAAATATGCAAAATAAAAATAATGGACAATGCTAGGCAATCTGGTGAAGTTTCTTCCCCAACTCAGGTGGTGCACACAGACCAACCACAAGGATTTGGTCTATAAAATGTCATAAGAAAATAGCACAATATCAATAATGAGAAAATATTATCCAAATAGCATTAAAACATGAGAGAATATGCAAGTGCATTCAACCACCATAAAAAGCAGAAACAAAGCAATGTAGAAAAATCATGCAGAACATGGCTTTTGGAATTCTTTCTAACCCATTTACCAACAGCAATCATCATTAGCATCCGTATTTCTTCTGTGTAATGAAATAAGGTGTCATATCTATGTTGGTATGTGCACTTTCTCCTCAAGGCCTAAGCCTAAACTGGGTGAGTATTCCTGGCCTCCCCTTATGCCGAGGAACACTGTTGGCATGTTTTTATTTATTTATATGTGTGCACTTTCTTCCCACGATCTAAGCAAAATAGATGACATGTGTTGCTTCTGTGTATATTTTTCTGCTCTCCCCTTGTGTTGGTTTTGTGTCTATGCAAAGCACAGGGCAAGGTTAGAATAAATGCCACATTATTACTACATTTAAAAAGCATCCCATATTTTAGAAAACTAACTTCAAAGAGCATCAGTAAATAATAATTGGAAATTGCTCCAATAGAAATTCCTGTCTCCGTGACTGTGAACATTTGAAGCCTTAAGAGAGCTAAGTATTTCTTATCAATTTTGAGCTCCAATTCTTATGCCTCACCATCAGTTATTCCATTTGCATAATAGACCCCGTCCTTAATGTCTCCGGGTGGTTCATAATAACACTAGTACAGTCATCAGGGCACTGAAGGAAAATACATCGTACCTGTTGTAGTAATTCCTGGGAGACTTTGCGCAGCTAAAAAGAGTTCGTCAATGGGATCTACTAAATACTTAATGTTAACTTTACGTGCATTATAGTAATTGCCATCAGCAGCCATCCCAGCACGCTCTATTGCTATCAAATGATTAAATCTAAAGAAAAAAAATAATGAAAAAGACTTAAGATTCAGTTCAAATGCTAATGATAGTTTGCTTTACCCAGCATTACTCATGAAGGTTTTTCAATAAAACCTGAATATATTAAAAAGCCCATATACTCCATTTACTATCATGAATCATGAGGAAAGTTCTCTATTTGATAATTACTCAATTTCCTCAACTCTGCTTCCTTGAGCTCCTGATCCTTCTCTCTGGCTTACCATCCAATCTTACACCAGTTCCCCAATCTATCATTCTAGTCTTTGTAATAAAATACATTTCCTTTGGCTGACTCCAACCTCTTCCAGTTGGCATGGATTAAAACACCATTCATCCCCAACTATAGCTGGGAATTAATCAGGCTGGGGAAAACTGGCTTATAACCTGAGTAAAATTCTTCCCTGCAAATAGGCCATTTTTCTTTTTTTTATCTTTCTCCCCATCGCTGCCCACATGTGCTTTATGCCCTCCCCCTTAGCATTCTCTTTTATGCCCTCCATTCATTTCTTCCTGTTCCAAGAGAGTGCCTGGATGAAGAACTTCCCTTGTTTCTTATCTTTCCCAGAGAAAGCTGCAGGTTGGACAGGCTCCCAGAGAAAAGCTGTTTTAAAGCACCCCTGGCGCTTGAAGTCAACCAGATGGTATCTTTAGGAAAGGCTAGCATCTATGATGTTATATGGACCTCAGGATCTGAGCCCTGCTCCCCTGCCCTAGTCTTTAGACTCTCTGAGATATGCTTGAGTTTGGCATTAGTTTGCTTTTGGGGTCATATACCTTGGTTTTTCTGGATTCCCATCTTCACATAAGAACTGCAGAGCTGAATCTGCAGAATTGCTTTGGTAGCTGATTACAGGGATTGGCGTTTCCAGTATTTCTATAGTGTAGAGAAAGAAAAAGGTAGCTTGGATCATGACATTAATCATGCCATTGCTAGGCCTGTGCAGCAGCATCTTCCAGGCATGCAGATACTGCTGTGCCTTCAAACAGTTGTCCGTCCTTCCTTCCTTCCTTCCTTCCTTCCTTCCTTCCTTCCTTCCTTCCTTCCTTCCTTCCTTCCTTCCTTCCTTCCTTCCTTCAGTCGGTGGATCCAGAGGGACATGTTGCTAATGAGCAAAGTGCCTCACCAAAAGATCTGAACATGCCTGATCACTGTTTCACAGTGATTTGTTTTATCTTCTCAATGTAAACTGTGATCAGTTGTGTAGCTGAAATTTTCAGGACACCCTCCCCTTTTGTAAAATGGAAGGATGAATGTAAAGATACGACTGAGTCAGATCTAAACATGTGGAAGTTCTATTGATTTCAACAGATGAGAATTAAAAATCTTTTAACAAATCTTTCTTAAAACCAAATTATTTCTGATTTTTAACCTTGGCCAGATTATTCCCAGCTCAGTTGCACAGAATAATTAAATCCCACAAGATCCTGGGTGAAATACTTAATTGCAATATAAGATACCCCTCCCATTTTAAAAGGAAAATATTTGGGGGAAAAAAACCTTGTCTTCCTTTCAGGTAAAGAGAGTACCCACTACAAGTAAGCTTAATTACAATACCCTAAAGCCATCCCTATTGGTTCCTCCCTTCTCAAAAAACAAACAAACAAGCAAGCAAACAAACAAAAAACTAAAACCCCAACAATCCTGTAGAAAAAGCTGGTGACAAGAGAAAGGCCATTCCAACAGGGGCACCTGCAAGGGAAAGGAGAGACTGAGGCCAAGACAAAGCACAACCATGCATCAAAACTGTGCCCCTTTGTACGAGCATGTAACATTGACACATGTACAATGGCCAGGGCTTTGACTGCACCTGCCATCTTGGCTTCTGTACCCCCCACCCTTGTGGATACCCCTGCACTCCAATAGGATAGGCCATATAAAGCACAGTTATGAGGCCCATATTTGTTGCTTATGGAACTCAAGAGTTTTTCATATAATTAGCTCTTTTGTGCCTGGAGTCCATGGGAGACGTACTGTAGATGCTAAAGCTTCCTTCCCCAGATAAATGCTTTGGGCTGGTAAGTACTGGAAATTAGAATTCCTATGCATATCATCACCTTGAACTCTGATAGGATAGAAATTTAATGAATAAATACATAAATCTGTGGTAATGGATAATCTAGAACAGTGTTTCTCAACCTTGGCCACTGGAAGATGTGTGGACTTCAACTCCCAGAATTCCCCAGCCAGCATAGCTGGCTGAGGAATTCTGGGAGTTGAAGTCCACACATCTTCCAGTGGCCAAGGTTGAGAAACACTGATCTAGAACCTATGTCTCAAACATTTAAAGTGTTAAAGGTGAAGCCGGTAACCATTATTTTATTCCCTAACCAATCCATTTCTTTGGTTTCCCTTTCTTTTTTCAGACAATGTAAAACTGATTAGTGCCATGCTTGTTATGAGCTTAGCTCCAGCGGAATTTGACTTGGCTCAGAGCAGTCTTGGGAATTCTGAACTGGTACAGCTTACTTCAGATGTCCCTGGTTCTAATATTTATCTTGATCTTTGCATGGAACAAGCTAAATCCTGAACAATGATTTTATATGTATTTGAAATGATCCAATCACACGTAATACAAAAAACTACCAGCTCTCAGTGGAGGCTGTTTGGAAGGAGAAAACATCAAAGATTTAGATAGGTTTGCACATTGCGCTACACCATAGTTTGTTTTAACTAAGTAAGTGGCTGGGATCCTCAAAAAAACAAAAACCCCACCTAATCTGTAAGCCACAGTTTACAAACCGTAAGGTCTACACTCACACAATGCACTACACCAGAACCAAACAACCACATTATAGCTTTGAGTGATAAATGAAGCCAGTCATAGTAGGCAGATTCACCTACTGTAGGTATCGGCATGATGTTGGTAAGAGTTTTAAATTATTTTTCACAAAACGCTACCATAAGAATGTAATTTTCTCACAACACACTAGCAGTATTGTCATACTATACCTACTTTGAGAAATACTGTTCTAGATTTTAAAATAGGAGCTGTCATGTTCACTGATACAATGTAGTTTATACACCGTAATGTTTCACATGCCATGGCGCTGACGCGCGTTTCTGTTTGGGAGGGAGCTGCTGTGAGACCTTGTACCAAGCTCTGTATGTGAAATCAGTACAATGGAATGTTTTTGGGTTATTTTCTCTGCTCAAGGCCTTTTCCAGGAGACCATCAGAAACCGTTAAGAGCACCTGGGATTGTGGACTTGGGAAGATTCTATGGGGGGAGGGATTTCATTTGCACCAAGGGTTTTTAGTTTGAATTTGGTGCACTTTCATCATTCTCAGCTTTCTCTGTGATCCTGCATACTGTTCTTTAATAAATCAGATATCTCTGAATTCCTACTTATGAGTCTGATGGTGTTTTAGAATAGGCAACCTTTACAGGAGCATAAAAACAGGTCAGCACTAATAAATGAAAATGGACAATGTGGACAATCTTAATTTTAAGAAACTGAAATACCTTTCAACATAATCAGGTTATAATGGGCCATATCATACCTTGCTCAACAGCTTCCTTGATAATCTTTTTATTTAAATCGAGAGCTCTTTGATCAGTTACTATAACTACATTTTTTCCCAAGGCTTTCAAGATGGCTCCCATTGCAATGGCTCCAGGTGGCCCGTCATTTTCTTCAGGAGGTTCATAATTGAAATGGGTGGGAAATCCTGTAGTAATCAACACCGACTTTGCATGGGAAAGCGACAGGCATGCCTTCAGAAGTTCATCCTGAGAACACAGGTGTTTCACACCTCTGTTCCCTAAACATGAATAATACAAATATTTTAGACGAAGATCATCCCTGAGCATATTGCTTTGTCATTAACATACTTATCTAAATGGGCATTTATTTATTTAAAAATCCATGCTTTTAGAATAAAACTAATTTGTTTTGATTGCTGATAGATAAAAAATCTTAACAACAGATGCAACAGCTCACGGTATCAGGAAATGAGATGGAAAAGATCAGAGCTGCTATGCCAGATTTTTCTTCTTGCTCAAACATGCAAATAGATTAGATGTTATTCTCAGAAAAGTTATTTGCTTTGGCTTCCTTCTGATTTTTTACCTATTTCAATACAACACTGGATGCATTACTCATTCATATTCTATAGAAAGTCTGGGCAAAGTAGGATAATTGAGCTACAAGTTAAGCATCAACTAAATGATGACCTATGGTGGCTGCTATCATCATCATCATCATCATCATCATCTATAAAGGCTAGTTTGGAAATAAATGCATGCATTAGGGTCAGGATTTTTTATTCAATTTTTCTTTTGATAGGATTGCTGCAGAAAATTATACAGAGATCACTTTTTCTAATGGCGCATAACATTATTGTGTTTTCTCTCTTTCTCTTACCTGGATCTATTCCTATCATATCTTCTAAACATCTGATTTTCTTTACGGCTGCTGTTGAAGCAATGCTATAATGCAAAGGATCCTGACAAATACAGTAGACTTCAGGGAGTTCTTTATCATTACCAGCTATATCATTTTCAATTTCCAAATCAGTGATAAACATGCAACCAGGTGAATGGGTAAAAGCCAGTGGAGATTCTGGGAAGAAGAAGAGAATCTCAGTAAGCAGTATATAATAGGAAAAGAGGCCTTTCTGCTACTGTTACTTGGAGGAGTTTGAACATGTGAGTCTTGAGGAGGCGGCAGAGTTCTCAGAGCTGTTAGCCCAATCACCTGTAGGTTACAGCCATGTCTCTTCTGGTTCGCCAAGGCTGCTTGGGAGAAAGTGGTGGTGAATGTATCCTTGAGTGAAGGGTGGTTCCTCTTGCTTTGAAAATACAGTGGTGCACCCGCTCCTCAAAAAACTATAGCTGGACCCAAAATAATGAACATTCACCTAGTCTTCAACCTCTGCTTTGGGGGAAAGGACGTGGAGAAGGTGTGTGCAAGAAGAGACAGTCATGAATGAAAATATGATAAATAAATGTCACCAGAATATAAAAGTGAGTGACCAGAAAAAGAACAAATACATGTACATCTTACTACTGCATACTCTATAGTTGGAAGAGTCTGGTAGCACCTTTTCCAACAAACACATTTTCTTAAAAGGCTAAGTTCTCATGAGCAGCCGCTCACTTCATCAGATACACAGTGGCTAGGCTGATGTAGATTTAAAGTGAGACAAGGTGGGGGGAAGGTAGGAAGAAATGGTAGGTGAAAACAGTTGGTTATGCAGATGCAGGTTACATGTGAGACAAATTTCAAGTACCTTATCAATTATCAATTACAGTGTGTTAAGAACCCTTTATTTTTGTTGAGACCTTCTGAGATCGCCTGAAATGTTTTGATGTGAGTTCAGCAATTTCTTGCTTGATGGTGATATTGAAGTCCCACTTTTCCAAAACAGTAATTCTGAGGTCTGTTATGGAATGTCCTGGGAGGCTGAAATGCTCTGCTATTACTTTATCCTTGTTTTGAGTCCCGATGTCAAGCTTGTGCCCACTAATTCTCTTCCAAAAAGTTTGCCCTGTTTGTCCTATGTAAAATCCAGAGGGACAGTGCTGGCAGATGATGGCACGCATCACATTGGAGGAAGGGCATGTGAAGGAGCCTCTAATCCTACATCAACCTAGCCACTCTACGCACCTGATGAAGTGAGCTGTAGCTCATGAAAGCTTATGCCTTCTAATAAACTTTGTTAGTCAGAAAATTGCTACCAGATGCTTGATTCTTTAGTTTAAATCTCCAGAAGCAGATGAAATGCATCCTAGGAGTTATGAAGGAACTAGCCAAACTTTTATTAGCAAACTACAGAACTATCAGTCTGGCACAGATACTTAGGAAGATTCTGGAGCAGATCGTAAGAGACTGATCTGTAAGAACCTTGAAAACAAAGAGGTAATTATCAGACGTCAGCCTGAATTTGTCAAGAACATACCTTGCTACACTATTCGTAGCTCATTTTATATCATGTAACTTTCTCAGTAGAATGTAACGTGAATGCTATAAACACAGTGGACTTTAACTTCAGCAAAGCATTTCACAAACTACACCATGACATGGTGATTAGCAACTTTGTGTGGACTGATTGGCATAATAATTAAGTAGATATACAGCAAGCTCCATTTCATATTCAAAGAGTGCTCATCAATGGTTCCTTATCATGTTGGAGAGACATCAAGTCCTTGCTCCTCTACTCTTTGCTATTTCACTAATGATTAGGATGATGAATCATAGGGAATGCTCATCAAATTTGCAGATAATAAATAACTGGGTGAGATAGCTTATTTCCTAAAAGATAGAAATACAGTAATAGTATTTAGTCAAAATCTCAAACAAATGATAATTATTAATAAATTTTAGTTTGCATCAATAGAATTATTTCCAAATCATAGGAAGTAACCATTCCACTTTGTTTTGCTTTGGTAAAAGTTCCAAAAAAGGGTATCATAACTAAGAAGGTCTCAGGTAAACACCTGCCTTACTCCCAATAGTGGGGGGGGGGGTTACACAGAAAAAGAAATATAATTCTTAAATGCTTAGCATGTAATAAGAATCTTAATCATAAAATTATTTTACAGCACAATCCTGTGCAAGATTAGGGGAAAACTATAACTTTGTTGAAAGAGTTTCTGCAAGGTTAGATCCAAGACAAGAAAACAGTAGATTATTAAAAGAGAACAGATTTGTTGATTCTTTTATGAGGGTTATTTTATTTTTAAGCATGGGCTTATAAGAATCTGAAGAAGCAGTTACTACAAGTATATATGTCCATTGAGTCATGAAGAATCAGAAGTGACTGAACAGTAACTTTTAAATGTTATTGGTTTTCTATAATAAAGCAGCAGTTCTGGTAATCCCACTAAATACATACTACAACTGATGACCGCTTCTGTCCCTGTTACTCCACAGGCCCAAAAGACTGGTACATCTCCAGGATGAGCTTGTACCGCATCACCATATTCTGGACTGGAAAGATCTTTAATTCCTAACAAACCTAAAATTGAAAAATGATAAAACTGTATTATTACTGAAGCAGAAATATGGAAAATCCAATTATGCTGGGAATGTTGTAAAACAGCAATAAACAGAAACACCGTCTAGATACCTACTCCGGAAAAAGCCCTCCTGAATTTTCATCCTTCCCACTGTACTCCCTAAACCTTCCATCAGAAATTCCATCTGACAACTCCCTAGTAGAGCATGGGATATGGCACAGAGAGTGATGATGGTGGGATACTGCTGCATGGGATACCGACATCCCGGGCACCACAACGCATGTCTTCCGACTCGTACTATGTCACATTGTATCCAGAGCATGGCAACTTAAAAGCTGTTCATTTTATTATAAGCTTAAAATAAAACAAAACTTAATGGCTCATTTACTCCTGTGCTTGTGTAAAGGAATTAATTGATCAGCATAACAAACGTGACATGTGATATATTTTTGGCCTGACCTTTTATTCTATTGGAAAAAATATGTGAAACTGAACCTCAGGGCAGATAGAGATCGTACTGAAAAGCCTGTGGCACTTAGAATAATAACAGTAACAACAACAATAATAATATTTATATGCTGTCCCAGTGACTCTGGACAGTTTTACAATTGTTAAAAACACTAGTGTGCCTCATAGAGGCTTCTTACCCAGCACTGGCTGGAATTACCAGTAGGACCCACTGCTGAATTCTTTTAAATCCTATTATTTGTGTACAAAGGCATTACAAAACTAGACTGTACACTGGTAAGCCAGACAAGCCCAAGGACTGTTACCTTTCTCTCTCACATATGCTTTGTATTATAGATCATAGAAATACAGAAAAAAATACACTGACCAGAAGAACCAATGTGAACTGGTGCTCCATGTGATCTTTTCATTGGATGGGTGATTTGCACACACTCCTTCAGTTTGTCTTTAGGAATATGTCTCATAGTTACTATTAGATTACAGTGAAAATATTCAGTATCACAGCAAGGCAGAGCAGTCTGGTAAAGTTTTCAAAAATGATCCAAGCATTAAGAACAGTCAGTGGAAACTGTAATCAAATCCTCATAATTATTACTAAGACACACACTAAGTAAACAGTGTATAATGCACAGGATGCACTCAGTGGATTTATATCTTACTCCAGGCTGTCATAATTCCTTATCTTCCTATGAATTGTCAGCTCTTCAAAACTTGCATTTCTTAGTCCTAATCCAGTTAAGGAAGTTCTGTGTAACTGGTTTCATGTTTTAAAAGGATTCACTTGAGGCTAGAATAGATGCATCAGCAGCAATTGTATGTATTTAAGTACAGAATTTGTCCATTTACTATACAATGTGGGCAAAGGGTACAGAATCCTCCTTCCTCCTCACAACCACAACTAGCTTCATGCTTTCTAATGTTTCCAAAGGCTTTTCTTCCAGGTAGAGGGCATCATACCAGAAGTGACACCTTCTGAGATAAAAGCAACTCGGAGATTGGAGGCCACAGGTCTAATCGTTGGCATGTTCAGCTGCCTTCACCCACATATCATCCACTACCACCTTTATGATTTGTATAGCATTATATTTAAGCTCATGTAATTACTACTGATAAATTTCTGTTTAGTTACATGGTCACAGTAACTAAACATTTAAACATTAGATAAATTAGTAACATTATATTAGATTTGTTATGTTTCCTAACAGTATTAAAGTATTATAGTTTTAAGAACATATTTTGCAGCTAAGTAAGAATAGTTAGATATTAATTGAGGTTCAGCCTGAAATATAAGATCTTCACCCCACAATAATGGGAAGTGAGAATACAGATTTAAATATTTCCTGCAATTAAATTAGTCTGAACATGAAAACGGGTAGTTAACCACATGCTGATCAGCTTATTCTTTTTGAAGGGTGGCAATAGGAAGGTACAAGCCTCTATTTGATTATTTGTCAGTCAAATAACGCTGGGCAGATTGAGTGCTTTATTTCTCCTGCTGTGATTAACATCTGATCAGCAATCTGAGAAATATTCTGTGAAGAAGTAAACCATTAAGAATGGGTTATCACTAACAGCAAAAACTACCAGATTGTGGCTAAAAAATTCAAATGACCACAATGTGGCAGCAAGGAGTTAAGAGTTTTCTATATCAACTTGCTGCCCTCTAGTGACTGTCTGCCACTAGACCATTCAGGTATGACCTAAATCATATCCCTTATGAATATACAGTGGAGGTGATAAACAGATTTAAGGGACTAGATTTAATAGATTTAAGAGACTAGATCTGGTAGACAGAGTGCTTGAAGAACTATGGATAGAGGTTGTACAGGAGGCAGCAACTAAAACCATCCCAAAGAAAAAGAAATGCAAGAAAGCAAAGTGGCTGTCTGATGAGGCTTTACAAATAGCTGAGGAAAGAAGGAAAGCGAAAAGCAAGGGAGGAAGGGAAAGATATAACCAACTGAATGCAGATTTCCAGAGAATAGCAAGGAGAGATAAGGTGGCCTTCTTAGATGACCAATGCAAAGAAATAGAGGAAAACAATAGAATGGGGACGACTAAAGCTCTCTTCAAGAAAATTGGAGATATCAAGGGAACGTTTTGTGCAAAGATGGACATAATAAAGGACAAAAAAAGGCAGGGACCTAACAGAAGCAGAAGAGATTAAGAAGAGGTGGCAAGAATATACAGAAGAACTATACAAGAAAGATCTTAATGTCCCTGATAACCATGATGGTGTGGTCACTGACCTTGAGCTGGACATCCTAGAGAGTGAAGTCAAGTGGGCCTTAGGAAGCATTACTAACAACAAAGCTAGAGGAGATGACAGTATTCCAGTAGAGCTATTTAAAATCCTAAAAGATGATGCTGTTAAAGTGCTGCACTCAATATGCCGACAAATTTGGAAAACTCAACAGTGGCCACAGGATTGGAAAAGGTCAGTTTACATTCCAATTTCAAAGAAGGGTAATGCCAAAGAATGTTCAAACTACTGCACAATTGCGCTCATTTCATGTGCTAGCAAGGTTATGCTCAAAATCCTACAAGCTAGGCTTCAGCAGTATGTGAATCGAGAACTATCAGAAGTACAAGGTGGGTTTCGAAGAGGCAGAGGAAGTAGAGATCAAATTGCCAATATTCACTGGATCATGGAGATAGCAAGAGAGTTCCAGAAAAACATCTACTTCTGCTTCATTGACTACACTAAAGCCTTTGATTGTGCGGATCACAACAAACTGTGGCAAATTCTTAAAGAGATGGGAGTACCGGACCACCTTACCTGTCTCCTGAGAAACCTGTATGTGGGTCAGGAAGCAACAGTTAGAACTGGACATGGAACAACCGATTGGTTCAAAATTGGGAAAGGAGTATGACAAGGCTGTATTTTGTCACCCTGCCTATTTAACTTGTATGCAGAGTACATTATGGGAAATGCTGGGCTGAATGAATCACAAGCCAGAATTAAGATTGCTGGGAGAAATATCAACAACCTCAGATATGCAGATGATACCACCCTAATGGCAGAAAGTGAAGAGGAACTAAAGAGCCTCTTGATGAGGGTGAAAGAGGGGAGTGCAAAAGCTGGCTTGAAACTCAACATTAAAAAAACTGAGATCATGGCATCTTGTCCCATCATTTCCTGGCAAATAGAAGGGGAAGAAACGGAAGCAGTGACAGATTATATTTTCTTGGGCTCCAAGATCACCGCAGATGGTGACTACAGCCATGAAATTAAAAGATGCTTGCTCCTTGGGAGGAAAGCTATGGCAAATCTAGAAAGCATATTAAAAAGCAGAGACATCACCTTGCCGACAAAGGTCCATATAATCAAAACTATGGTTTTCCCAGTAGTAATGTATGGCTGTAAGAGTTGGACCATAAGGAAGGCTGAGCGCCTTAGAATTGATGCTTTTGAACTGTGGTGCTGGAGAAGAATCTTAAGAGTCCCTTGGACTGCAAGGAGGTCAAATCAGTCAATCCTACAGGAAATCAACCCTGATTGCTCATTGGAAGGATATATACTAAAGCTGAAGCTCAAATACTTTTGCCACCTAATGCGAAGAGAGGACTCACTGGAAAAGACCCTGATGCTAGGCAAGACTGAAGGCAAAAAGAGAAGGGGAAGGCAGAGGATGAGATGGTTAGTAGCATCATCAATACAATGAACATGAATTGAGAAAACTCTGGGAGACAGTGCAGGACAGGAAGGCCTGGCGTGCTATGGTCCATGGGGTCACGAAGAGTCGGACACGACTTAACGACTGAACAAGTGATTGTCTGCTAGCTCTGATGAACAGCTAATGATACTATCTTCATTTATCAAAAGCTTATACAGTATGTTCTAAAGCAAAACTGAATTTTTGCTTTAGACTGCATGCTTCCTTCTCTATATCTTTTACCATTCATACGCAGCAGTTGCTAGGCTGTTAGAACTTTTTTGCATAGCTGGGGAAAGCTTCAGTAAGATAGGAAAAGGAAAAAAGGTGTTTCTGTAAGCTCTAAACAGCACAATTAGCTGGATTCTTGGATAGGACAACTTCTCCCACAGAATGGGCATGCACTGCAATATTTTTATTGCAGATTTCCATTTCTATAATGTCTATTTGTGACTAGTATACAGCACACTTTAGTGTCATTTTTAATTCGTTAATATTTACTTGTTTACTCATCGTACTCCTTGATAACTAATATGTTCACTTCCTTGGAATGGAACCGACTGGAACCACTATGTAATTTTTTCTTCTGTTCTTACCTTGTACATGCTTACGTTACATTTCTGTTCCACATTTCTTACAGGAATGCCAGCTTTCTGGAGGGCTTTTTCAAATGTAAAACTACAGCCTAGATAAAAGGTCACCATGTCTTTAAACTGTTCAGAATATTCTTTCAAATTTGTCAGAATTCCTGTGAATATTCCATGCTCATATTTCCTGTACTGCAAGCAGTCACTTCTGCAAAATGAATTAGCATTATCATTGGACTGGCCACCTGAGTTCTGGCTCTGTTTATCTACTTACTTCAGAGTAAGTGTCACTGAACTCAATCAGACATATTTTTGAGTAGAATGGATGCACTGTTGTGTCATCATTGATTATAATTTATGGATCAGTCTTTAGGATTAAAAGGAATTTGGTGTGTAGATGGTGAGAAATAGAATCCCACAGTCTGCACAAAAAACTGTATTTGTATTCTGTACTTTCCCGAGTCATGAAAAAACATTACAACTTAGTTTTATTTTAAATCTCTCTCTCTTTCACTCCACACATTTATGAAAACTGTGCAACCCTAAACTGGTTTTCAAAAATTAAAATGAAATAATAGAAAGCACTGATATTTCTGTAGTAAAGTAAATGGAATACACAGAAATGATAAATGGTGCTAAAACATTTCTTGATAAGTTCCAACACAGACAATGTAAGTCTATACATACCTTATATCAGAACTGTTGCTCAAGAAAGGACATTTCCATTCCCCTGGGGTACTTCTATATAGCAGGGGAAGTGGCCCTTCATTTGCTTGACAAAATTTTTCAAAGTCATCAGCAAAAGATTTGTGCATAATTATAACATTTGCCTGTATAAAGCCTGTAAATATTAAAAAGCAGAAGTATAATCTTCTACATGTTACTTGCTCAAATGAAAATATCATTTTTTGGATGTAATCAGTCATAAAAACGAAAATATACATTTCTGATATACTAATGTCTTGTCTTGCAAGATCACCTTTTGTACCAAATACCTCCTCCCATGTGCTTGCTTAAATATTTCCAATTATTCAGATTCATTGACAAAGGTACAGATAAATTTTATCTCACTTCTGTTTTCAGCAGAATTTTTAAAAAACATTTTATTTTACCTGGTCATCAATGCTCTTATATTCTCTGATTTGATAAAATTCAGTTTCACCTTAACAGTGACACAGATCAAGTGTGGAATGTAGATACAAGAGCCACATCTTAGCAGGCTACAGAAATCCTCTTTTGCTTCCACATAGTGGTGGTCTGTTCTTTGCAACCAAGATTTGATACCCCTATTTAACCAAACATTTTGAATTTTAAGATATAACCCTAAACTTACTAAGATTGGGTCCAACTCCTCATCAAATAGGCCCTACCTCCCTGTGGGGGGTTGGCAGGGAGGTTGGCAGGGAGGTACAGTGGGGGGTTGGCAGGGAGAACTCCAGGGCCATGAGAGCATGGTCTGACTGTGGCAAGGAACTGATCTCACCTTCTCCCAAACCCAGAGCACTATACCACTAGCCCAAGACAAAACCAGATCTAGTATGTAATCTCCATTGTGGGTTGGATCATTAATAATTTGGATCAGGTCCATGGGTTGCCATGGCAGCCAGGAACTCCTGAGCCACTTCTGACCCCATGTCCAATGAAGGCAGGCTGAAGTCCCTCAGGACCTAAGCGTGGGGAATTTTACTGCCAACTTGGCCACAGAGTCAAGGAGCTCAGGCAGGGACACTGCCATGCTGCAGGAAGAAGGTGAGCGAGCAGCAGACGCAACTGATCCCTATGCCCCAACCTCCCTAAAGGCCACCAAAGACTCATGGATAACCACAGCCACACCCCCAGCCCTACCCTGAAGTTGTGGCACATTTCCAAAAGAAGCCTGGCACGTGAAAGAAGGCCTGGCTGCACCAGCACAAAAGAAGGGCCTAACCCTAATTCTAACCCAGGTCCTTCTTTTGAGCTGCACAGCTGGGACCTTCTTTCATGCACCAGGCTTCTTTTGCAAAAGAAGGCCCTGGGCGAGGCCCCAACTGAGGCCCTGGCTGGCACACGAATGGAGGCCCTGGGTGGCGTGCAAACAGGTGCATTGGCATGAAAGAAGGTGGCATGAAAGAAGGCCCCAGCTGGTACAGTAGTGTGCAGTGAGGTGGCAGCAGGCAGGGCTGGGTGGCGGGGGCAGCTGGTGGGAGTGGGTGGGGGTGGCCAAAAGGGCAGAGATGGGGGGGAGATAGGCAGGTGGGGGGAGTTCAAGTGGAGACGGTCCCTTACCTTACCGAGGCTCAGGGCTGGGAGGGACCAAGCCAGGGATGGCTTGGATCAGTGTGGGTTCTTGCCTGACGACCGGTGGGATTCAGTTAACAACAGCAATGGGGACTGCCGGCATTTCCGTTGTAAAGTGATGTGGTCACGTGACATCACGCTTTGTGACTGCATCGCTTAGAGATGGAAATTCCAGCCCCAATTACCGTTGTTAATCAAGGGCTACCTGTGCTCAGAAGTAGCTGCTCCTCGTTTTGATTTTAAAACAGGCCAGGTAACATCCTGTTAAAGACTCTTATAAAATTCACAATAGAATAAAACATCCACCATTTTAAGATCAATACCATTACAGGAACAAAATCTTAGAGAGATGCCACCATATAGCATATTTGATGGAACACATTTAATCTGGCTTTTGAAAAAGTTCTGAATTTATTTAAATATAAACTATTAAGATATTTAGGGAGCTGTAATAAATGCCAAAAGTTACAGGTAAACCTGGAAGTTTGGCTTTAGCTTTTAATTCCTGTAGTGAATTATCCCATAATCTTTGTTTAATACAATGAAATGCTGATGTCATACTCTTGGAAAATAAATAATCAGGATCAATGCCAATCTGACTAATCTTTTGGGTAACCTGTTTAAAGCATGTATCTACAAAAGGTTAATTTGGGATTTCATGAAGCAATCCTTCCTTGTTTTTAAAAATGTATATTAGCAACCAAAATTTAATACTAAAAGACATCATCAAGGTGAGCCCGCACACCACAAATTCACCCTGGTGCCATCATAGAAAATGGGAATAGAGTGATAAGAAACATTCTACTGAACCAGATGAGACATAATGTTGAAATGCTGGACAAACGAACAAACAAGAAACCCTGCAATGACAGATCAACAAGGCAGGTTCTTTTCTTAAGTTTTCAGCCAGCCATAACTCTTAATCAGAATAAAAGCCTCACTCTATACTGAAAGATTAGTGTCTGGAGAAAGGTTGTAGGAAGAAAGACTGGGAGTAGCTTTGCTGCATCTGCTACTGTAAAGACAGACTGCACCAAAGGCAAAAACTGAGTTGTTAATGTTGCACTTGGATGACCTTCACCCCCTCCTCTTCTTAGTCTCTCCTCATTCCATGAAGTTGCACAATTCACAAAGAGCTGCAAAGTTCAAACTGCCTGACGCTTCCTGTTTTTCTTTAAATTTTACATAAAAATACCCTAAAACTACCATAGAGATTGGATGGTACACTGGATAATAATCAATGACAACCTATGGTTTCATACTGTAATTAAGGCACCGTTCCTTAATCAGTATTTAAACGCTGGTTAGCATTCAGAAGTCACGCAAGGCATAACCATAAAATGGCTTATTTTGCCATGTAAATGTAATAAATGAATATGCTAATTTATGTGAATTAGAGGGTAGAGAGTTAAGGCAACTTGAACTGGAATTTCTATGTGATGTTGATAATTTGAATGAACTATTTTTTTTAGGAAACATTTATATGAATTCATGAATGAATTAGTCTTCTGTTCAATCAGTTTACGTGTCATTTTGGAAAAAAAACCACCTATGATGTTCCTGTTTCATATTAGTTTGAAGTTGGAAGAATAAATAATTAAGAGGATGTTATGAAAAAAGCATAAAAGAAAATAACCTACCAAAATGGAGACAGATTTATTGCCTTCTGCATAGAAAGATGGGATGTGAATGGAATGGAATGGAATAGATAATACAGCCTTAAATTCATACCTAAGAAATAACGTTGAGCACAGTTAACTAGGAATTTCTCTGCAGTGATCAAATCAGCTAAAAATTCAAACACTGTAGTTGTCTTGTCTAAAAATTGACTAGATTTGCTAATTAGACAAAGCAGAATGGAATGCTCATTCATTCTTCCTCCTGGCTGCAATGGAAGGGAAAGTGTTCAAGTCTGGCACTTCAAATATGTATCTTCACGTAAGTCTATAATGTTGACTGAATGCTATGTCCTAGCCCATCTCTTCTTCTGTAATAAAACTGATTAATCGAAGCGAATATTTGTAGCTCAGGGTTGAACTGTGGAGTCCTTGTTGCTCTCTGAGCCTTGTTGTTTTCTTGTAGATGTTCTCGCAGAGCGCATCCACGAACACCAACTAGCAGTCAGAAGACACAAGGAGAACTCCTTAATCTTACAACACATGGACAGACTCAACCATAGTTTCAACTGGGAAACGGTGAGCATCCTAAACCAAGCCAAATCCAAAACGGCCAGAGAATTCCTGGAAGCCTGGCACTCAGACAAAGCAAACAAATCAACAGACACATAGAGCTAAACAACATTTACATACCATTCAAAAGAGACAATAGAAAAGCCAAAAGACCAGTACACTCCCTTACCAGCAATCAACACCCAGATATGCAAAAATCAACACTAGGATTAACACCAGATGAACCATCAAACAGCACAATGCACCCTAATCAAGGAACTATTAACTCAGCAATCAACCAAGCAGCAAACAACAGCCCAATCAAAGAACTCCCAAGGAGAGAACAACCGGTATATAAATAGAGCAAGGCCCACTCCCTCTTTGCACTGAAGATGTTGCCTAGTCTGGCAGTGAAATGTCTGCAAGAAAACAACAAGGCTCAGAGAGTACCAAGGACTCCACAAAACTGATTAGATTAAGAAACACAGGTCTATAAATTGAAATACTGGGAGCTGCATAGTATTTCCACTATAAATTACTTCTTAATGCACACCGAGGGCCCACCAAAAGAATCTCACCGATCTACATTTATACTGAGTATTTACCTTCTGCCAGTCCAGAGGTATTGCTAATATTGAGTTTATTTGATCGAATCAGATTTCTGACAGTCCAGGGAAGAAGAGTTTTCAAACCTCCCAGGAAAACCATCTCTTCATCCTGGAACAAGAGAAGACTATAATGATAGAAATTTAAACATCCAATTATTTTTGAGCTATTTTATAATTTTTGTTGATGAACAAAGTTTGGCTTTTAAATAGTGAATAGGCTCATTCTTCCACTTTATGGATATTCTGATTATTTTCTAAAGGAAATATGGCTTTACTATCTAATGAATTAGTTTTTAAAATGTAATATATTGGCTTATAACATTTCCACATATATGCATAGATTTATACTTATTTTAAAATATTACAGATATTAAAAATAGGATTATGCAGCACTCCTGATTAAGCCTTCAAAAGGAGCTTTGGAATGTGAAGGTATTCCAGACAGGTGCTTCAGGGTACACAATAACGTGAACATTTTGGAGATCAAATATGAAGCCTGGCACAGCCCTATTAAAATATAGTGGCATGGAATAAAACCAGTTATTGCCTTCAATTTTACAGTTAAATTATATTCTCATTCTCTCTCTCACACACTTTGCCCTTCCTTAACAATTTAAGATTAATTTCAATAACGTTTTCAACATTCTAGAAGCACTGGCTTCAGTATCTACTATTGGTAAAACATCAAAATGAAAGCTGGATGGGTAACTTTGGGCCAGTCACTCTCTCTCAGCCCAACTCACCTCACAGGGTTGTTGTTGTGGGGAAAACAGGAGGAGGAAGGAGTATTAGGTATGTCTGCTGCCTTGAGTTATTTATAAAAATAGTAAAGGCTGGATAAAAAATATAAACAAAAAACAAAAGCTCTAATGATCTTACCTCTAAGTTTACCTTTAATTCCATTGAAGCCATTAGTTCTAAGGAAAATAATTCCTGAAGGAGTAAGACTAGTTTAAAGCATGGAACATTCATTGGTGTTCTTTTAAAACTAATGAGTTAATATTTAATCCATAATTGGTTACATATTTCTAAAAGATGTTGAAAAGATTAACAATTCCTGGTATTTTTCCAAAGCCAGATACCAACTGAATATTATATTATATTCAGTTGGTATCTGGCTTTGGAAAAATACCAGGAATTGTTAATCTTTTTAACATCTTTTAGAAATATGTAACCAATTATGGATTAAATATTAACTCATTAGTTTTAAAAGAACACCAATGTTCTAGAACTATCTAGAATTTACACATTTTTTGCCAGATATTTTACATATTTAGGTGAAAAATAAGTGACACTGCTAGCAGTTCCAGCCAGAATGGGAACTGTAGTTCAACAAGGTCTAGAAAAGCATAGATTCCCACTCCTGTTTTAAAGAAGCAGCTGTACAGTAATCATTTCATCAATTACACTACCATGAGAAAAAGGGGGATGAGCAAATGATAACCCTACCTTTCAGGGCTCTCTCTGCTGATGCCCAAAATCCTCCATAGTGAATTAAATTTACTCCTTCTCTAATACCATCTGAGCTATTTTGGGTAACAGAATTGTAGCCCAAACTGGACATAAAACAATCCCAACATTTCAGAACTACCACAAATATGTTGGGGAGTGGGAGTTAATAAAACAGCCTAGTGAGTGACCAAAGAATGTTGCATGGTGATTGGAAAAGAGAAAAAAAGACATGGGGAAAATGGGAAAAAAGGGAAAAGGGAAAAATAAGATATGTCTAAAATCTATAACAGGAAAAATCTAAATCTAGAACAGGAGAATTTTACACAGGAAGACTTTGTTGCTAGTTCCATCTTTTGTTCTACTCTAATCAAATATTTTACGCAGAAAAACTGAATTTAGTTTCTTAAGTTTGAATGAATGAAGTTTTAAATGCTTATGGACAGGCCATGAATACATATTTTTACTCAGAATAAACATTTTGTAATCTATTGAACCTGTTGCTTTTCTATTTTTACACATTCTGAATTTTGGGTATCATGACTGCAACTCTGAATACAGTTTAGCTGCTTAAATCTAGTCAGAGTCAATGGGATTTAAGAAAGAAACTACAATCAGATGGTGGCTGTATCTTTACATGTTTTAATTTCAAAGAACTGTTCACAGAGCTCATATAAAATAGTTATTTGTGCTAAACTAATGAATTTCAATACTATATAGATGTACTTTCATAACTGGACTATAGGTGGAGTTCTAAAACTAAGCATGAACATTTGCTGTTTTTTGCTTATTCCAGATAAGACACATCTATCAAAATTTTCATTCGTCATGACTGATGTTTATTATATTTAAAATTGTTGCCCATAATACTGAGCTTTTCTTCCTTGCAGAACTAATCCATAATACTTTTTTCATACACGTAGCTTAAATGCATTCTCTCACTGAACCAAATGAATTTTCTATCTTGATTAAACTTACCCGAAAGGGGAAGTATATAATTTGTTGAATTTGTGAAACAAATTATATACTTCCACAGACAGATGAAACGCCTTCCTCTTAACACGGGTATGTTTATTTGTGGATATTGTTGCCACAGTATATATTTAATTGGCTTGTAAACTATTCCATTTCACTGACTTTGGACCTGCTGTTTTCTGCTTTTTAGCAGAAGTGATATTATTGTTAATGATTCTAAGATTACTCAATTTGATTTATGTCTTGTAGAATGGTCTCTTCTACACAAAATGCTCATGAGAAGAACCTAGAAATCCCATACAAAGTTCTGCAAAAAATGACTTCATTTATTTCAATATTGGGGAGTTTAAAAGATGAAACTTCAAATAAATATAACTTACAGACCAAAATTTTGATCTGCATTTTATAAAGGCTATTTTTTCTAGTGTAATTTTCTTTATTATTGCTTGCTTACTGGAAGAGTCTATAAGATAATTTTAAAATACAAACTCAAATTATTCATTAACATGTGATGCCTTTCAGAGATATGGTATCAAACACCTACTTTTGCAAGTTTCAAGCACAGTAACAGTTTGCACAAATTCAATACACAGTTTTCATAAAAATATATCACCATAACTATTTGATCAATACAGAAGTTGAATCCAATTTCAGGAGAATCCTGATGCCTTCTGCGAAGTATACCATAAGGTTCAAAGTATATTTTGAACCTAACCTCACTATTGGTATACATAATACACATGGGATAGTTTTTGGTAGAAGTGTAGGAAATAAATTTAATTCCAGTTCATTTGAATGACAGAGTTAAGTTCATGCTTAATAATTCCCATTGAACTCAATGTAACATTACAATGCTTTAGTTTGGCTGTACAGTATTATTAAAATTAAAATAGATGCTGTATCCAACACAGACAATTGAACCCTTTTGTTCAGCCATGCCTACAGTTGTTTCCTGAAATCAACAGCCCAGTACTGAGTTGGCATCTTGAAATCTGGGGTATTTCCAGATTATCAACCCTTCTACAATCCAAGTTGTTTGAGTTCACACTTAAAGAACTTGACTCAGACAATTATATTTTCAGACAATTAGAATGATACCGAAATGGGCATGTTGACATGTTAGTGAGTTTGCAATACTGGCAGAGAACTGATAGACAATCTTTCCTTTCCTGGCCAACAGATGAGCACAGAGATACCTCAGACTGATCAATTTGCTGATGAGCAAAGAGTTCTTTATCTTCCCCTTCAGGAAGAGAAGCTTTGCACTGGAAAAACCCTGCCCCTTTGTATAGAGAGTAAATACAGAGTTCTGTGTGCTAGTAATGGTAAAGAATAAACTATCATGTTCTTTATGTCTGTATATGTTGATTCCTTGAGTAAATCCGAAGTGTGGCCATCACTCAGCAAAATGAAAATGCAGACATTTACTGTTAAAGGAGTTCCCTTTGTAATAAATACATTGAAACTGCAACAGGAATAAGCCAGGATCTAATGCAAGAAGCAAACCCCCAGCAGTGGAATTATATGATGGATTCCACCCTCCCTCCCAATCCATGATCTGACTTGCATCCCCTCCTGGGCAGTCTTGGAAGTAGGACTTATTCCTTTAAAATGCTCAGTGTTGAAGGACAGACTGCATTTCTTGTTCCATTTGTTTTCCTCCCTCATGTGGTTCAAACTTTACAGCTCTGTTGCCGTAGATACTAACTTCTGCAGATATAATCGATTTGGTAAAAAACAGAAACCTTAGATTATCTGTTACTGTGATGAATAACTAAAAACATAGATACACATATTTCATAAATCTCTTTATCTAGCTGTATGTTTATCTAAAAAGACCTTAAAGTGGTAGTTGATTGAAAAGTTAAAATGCAGCAATCAGCATGGCTACAAAAAAATACTGTAAACAAACTATAGGCTGCATCAACAGAAGTACAAATTCCAAATTACAGGAAATAATAATTTATTCTGCTTTGGCCTACCTTAAGTACTGTGTTCAGTTCTAGACATTTTAAGAAGGATTCAGAGAAACTAGAACAGGTTCAGAGAAGAGCAATTAGACTGTTAACAGGACTAGAAACTAAGTCCAATGAGGCAAGATCGAAGGAACCGGGTACACTTAGCCTGTAGCCTTAGAGGGGATATGACAGCATTCCTCAAATACCTTTAAGAATGTGACAGACTTATCTTTTCAGAGTGTAGTTCACAAAGTAACCAAATTTAAGTTAAGGAAGACAGATTCCAACTGACTGTTCTGACCCGAGATAACTACTCAAAGTAGCCATTCTTTCCATGTTCTTGCACATTAAAAAAAAAAAAAAAGTTGGGGTGCTTTAATGAATAGCAGGTGTGCTGTGCTCATGCAAGTCTAAAGCACTTCTTCCAAATAATTTAAAGCATGTCCAGCTTATTTGTCTATTTATCTAGGCTGCTTTTACTCTGAAATATGTTAATACTATAGGTTAGTTCCAGGGATCATGTTATAGCAGCAGAACAAATTTTTAATACTTTCATACCTATCTTCCTCCTTTGGAGGCCTTATGGGATGCTCCAGAATGGATTTGTACATATCAAATGCTACAAAGAGAAATCCATTTACAATTTCACTGAATTTTTTCTTTGCACATCAGTTTAAACATACTTTGCTTGTATTTTTGCTAATTTACCTAACTAACAAAAGGTCTTTTCCAAAAAGGTTTAAAATCTTTATGCTCTACTGAGGCAACAATAAGAACAGCAACAACCAAAACTCATTTGTGGAGTATTGGATGTTCTCTGCTCATGAATTAACTTGATTTTTCTATCCTAATGCTCTGTCACTAGAAGCAAGGAAACTAAAATATCAACAGAGCTGTCATTTTAGTAGCTGAGATAATACTAATATTTGTATCAATGGCTAGTATTTGCAGGGAATGATGTTATGGATATAAACAGTGAAGCTACTAAAGTAATCCATGACAATAAGCAGCAATAAACCCATTATTTTGAGAATTCAGTGTATTCAATTGTTCTTTTGAACAAAAGATATACTAGAGAAAGAAACCAATCCTAATTTTAACTAAAAATCTATATATGTTTGATTCCAACTAGACTTTACTATGCAAGCAGTAGTATTTCCTTGTGTTGATGGGATGCAACATTTATCAAATACACATCCATCTATGTGGACTTCTCCAGCAGTGGCTAACTTCTGGAAGGCAAGTTTTGAGAATCTATCTAAAAACAGAACAATAATTTAGACGTATATTGAGCATAATATTTTATAATATTGAACATTCTGCCCCTGGAGGTGAGGCAGGCCCCTTTGCTCCCGGCCTTCGGGAAGAATTTGAAGACCTGGTTCTGCTGCCTCACCTGGGGTGGGAGGGGCAATAGCTCTTCCTGGGGGTGGCTGGCAGCGTAGAGCCCTCCCCAGTGAATGAGATCTTCGCCCCTTGAATTTTATATCTATTTTATTCTCTATTTATATTGCTTTATATTGTAATTTATATCTGTTATGGTTTTAATTGCGGGACGCAGTGGCGCTGCGGGTTAAACCGCTGAGCTGTCGATCGGAAGGTCGGCGGTTCGAAACTGCGCAGCGGGGTGAGCTCCGGTTGTTAATCCCAGCTCCTGCTCACCTAGCAGTTCGAAAACATGCAAATGTGAGTAGATCAATAGGTACCGCTTCGGCGGGAAGGTAACGGCGTTCCGAGTCGTCATGCTGGCCACATGACCCGGAAGTGTCTATGACAACGCCGGCTCCAAGGCTTAGAAACGGAGATGAGCACCGCCCCCTAGAGTCGGATTCGACTGGACTTTACGTCAAGGGAAACCTTTACCTTTACTATGGTTTTAATTGCTGATTTTATTGTAAACTTCCCAGAGTCCCCCTTTTTGGGGGAGATGGGCGGTGATAGAAATTTAAAAAATAAACAAACAAACAATATTGTTTTTAACAATGGTCAGGTCTTTTCCCATTAAGATACTTATTTTTCTGATTATGATTGTGCAGATATAAGTGGTTTCAGTAGGATTCCTTAAACATCTCAGTACTCCATTAATGAAACAGAGTTAGAGGTGAACAGTAAGATGGGCAAGTTTACTGATGACATCGTATTATTCAGGGAGGTAATAGCAAAAAGAATGAAAATGTGTGAATGGGTATTAACAACAAACAGATGTGGCTATATGTGGAAAAGCGAAGTATATTGGGCAAAAATGTTCACATATATACTAATAGCTTAGCCGATAATGACTGGCTAGGAAAGAGATGGGGGCGTAATACTGAAAAGGAACAAGAAGCAACAATGCAAACAAGTGGCAAGTAATAGGAACATGATAGAGATGTAGAAAATAATGCATGGAGTGGAAAACTTCAACAGTGAGGTGTTGTTCCTGTTTAATAACAGCAAAGTTTGGGAATTACTCAATGAAACTAAATAGTGTCAGAGTTAAGAAACACACAAAAAAGCTTTTTTTTTTTCACACAGCATATCTGCATTTGCAAATAAAAGCCACTAGTAATATATGCATCTTTAAATATAATAAAGACATAGGATCAAAACAGCAATTAATACTATAACATATAACACTAGCAAAATCAATAATACAATAAAAAATACAAAATAATGAGCCTCTAGATTAAGAAGCCAATGACATATTTTTATTTATTTATTTATCTATCTATCTATCAAATTTCGTCAATGCCCATCTCCCCCATAAGAGGGACTCTGGGTGGTTATAATAAAATATAATAAAATCAATGTCTGTACATGATACGCTTACACCGTGAGTTATCAGAGATCTGGCTTGCCAGTCAACAGGATATCAAAAGCAAGAAAAAACACGTAACTTCTGAAAAATCAGTTATCGGATTTCATCCATGGCTTCAGGATGAGATAAGGCCCCGTGCAGAGTAGTACTGGGTTTATGATTTAGATATATTTCATATATCTCTCATAAGATATACAGCAGATGTACTCTCATATATTGAATTTAATTGCATTTGCTGACAGTTGCTTATGAACTTATTAATACAAAGCTTACCTTCACTTTGGCTTTTCAGAGATCAGTTCCCAACTTCATATTCTGTATGAATATCAATTATTTTTATTTAACTATTTTCTTTGATAATATTATTTCCAGAATTGTTAACAATCAATTTATAAAAATCTAGCAAGAATATTTTCCCACATTTCATAAAAGTGGCAGTTATATATCAGCTAATACTGCAAACAGACAGTGACTCTCTATTGCTTTTTACTTGTTCCATTGCTCAAACTGAATCCAACTTTTGAAAATAAATGACAGGTCTAATTGTCCATTATCAGAAATGTGCTCTTAGTTTCAGTTAAACTCAGAAATTTGACCACCAGGGTTGCTGGAGCCCTGAACAGCTAAAGCAGGGTCTGTGGAGTCCTTGGTGCTCTCTGAGCCTTGTTTTGTCTTGCAGACGTTTCATTGCCAGACTAGGCAACATCTTCAGTGCTTAGGATGGAAAGCCAGCTACTAGATCTGTTCTATAATGAGACATTTGGGCTCAAAGCACACAAGAATTAGCCTCTAAATTAACATGACCGAAAAATGTATCAGCGATGTCATTTCTATTCGGCTCATTTCTTTTTCTTACAGAATTCATTCAGCATTTGATTTACGGCTCAGGAGTTGCCTGCACAGACTTTAATGGAGCCCGTCACTCCATTATTTTCTATTCAGGAAACATTCTTGTCCTTCCTTTTACTATGGCCCATTCTTTTGCAGCCAGGAAATGAAGGGTGCTTTTTGGGAGAGTGTAAGAATCACAATGGAAGGCAGCATTTCTGAGAGACCCTGCAGTCGTCAGAGTGTCAAGGGCTTTAAGTCACTCAACGGTGTAATCTTCGTGCCCAAGCAACCGATTATCTGCCTTTCTTACACTCAGGAGGCGGGAGCAAAATATTTACTCACAAGCTGGAAAGATCTAAATTGGAAGGTGAAGATGGCCGGAAGCCGCGGTGTGCGTTGAAGAACAGCAAGAAGCGCCTGAGAAACTGGAGAGACAGCGAGAGTGAGATAGGCAGCCCTCGCGATTGGCGCAGCCACTAAACCAATGAGGACGCGCGCCTCTTGGCGGACGATAGAGATGAGGGAGGTGTAACTTGCTACTGTCCCTGACCAATCCCCGGCCGGGAGTGTAGTCTCGCAGGCCAATGAGCGCTCAGTTCGACTCCCTTTCTTTCAGTGCTTTAGTGGTCGGGGGGGGGCAGATAGAATTTCTTGGCTGTTCCAGGTTGTGTTGTCCCCTCGTCTTTTCAGTGGAGCATTGGTCCCTCCCTCCTCTGGGAATGGGGGGCGATCGGGAAGGTCAGGTTGCCGCGTTGAGCGGCAGTTAAGTTCGAGCTTGTCAGATGTAGGCGCCCCCTTATTTATTTATTTGTTTTAGTCGCATAAAGCCTCCACCGCCAGCTGCACCGGCAAGTCATGGAATACGTTTCTAAGAAATAACACCCCCCCATTGGAATGGGGCGGCGCTGACCCTGGGTCCCTTCGCCTCATTCTCTCCCCGGGCTGGCCCTCCAGGGAGGGACCCTTTGAGGAGATGGAGGGACCCGTCGGGTGCGCTGAGGAGGAAGGGGAGAGCTCTCTGCTCACCATCAGGCACGAGCTGAAGAACGGTGAGTCTGCCGGTCTACCTAAAGGTGTGGGGCGGCTGCAGAAAGCCAGATGCGAAGGCGAAGGGGCGGGAAGCGCAAGAGGAGTCCCCCGAGGCAAGGGGCGGCCAGAAGGGGACGGGAAGGTGGTCAGCGTAGGGAAGCGTGCGGGTGCCGCAGGGGACGGCGCGGAGCGCGGCGGCTACAGAGAAACAAAGGCTAGAAGAGAGCGGCGCCTCGGGAGCAAAGGGAGTGGAGCGTCGTGGGGCAGCTGACCAGGAGGGCGGTGTTCGGGTTGGCAGCCTGGGGATGGGGCGGCGACTGGGCCCAGAAGACTCGGAGGAGAACGAACGGAGCAAGAAGGTTAGGGAAAGGCCAGGCCACTAGTGAAATACACGAATTATAACCTTTTCAATATTACACTTACATGAACACCAGAATATCCGGTTGGCATTCGGAACAGATCTTATGAAACCAGCCCACCAAATGGATGTAACTAAAGGGGAACGATGAAATAAGAGAAAAACTTCCATGGGTTTCCCAGTATATTACTGTATTCATTACATAAAAAATAAAATAATTATTTCACTTTTCTAAGTTCCAAGTGAACCTGCAGCAATAAGACACAAAATTTCAACAACAAGCATATTAAACTAACTGTCCTAAATAAAATCCAAGGAGTTACTGTCCTGAAATAATTTTATGTTCTTTAAAATGAAATCATCATATTTTAAAAAATATTAGCATATTTTAATAGATTATTTGGAAAAACCTGAATAGTACTAATTAACATAGATAAAATTGACATGCACAAAATGTAAACATGCCTATGAATAATATCACTTAAAACAATACTTTTGAAAGCATTCTGTATATAAAGTATTATATATTGTTTTATGCAGGTTGATATAAGAAGTGCTTTTGAACAGAGAACAATTCTTAATTCTTAACACTGAAAATAGTTGTCTAACAGCCATACCTAGATCAAAGGTTTTAGAGAATTTTTTTTTCTCTGTATCATAGGGTCTTTATTTGTCATAATACTCAGGGCATTTGAACATACCATGGAGAATTTGATTTATCTTTTGGCAGTAAGAACCAGTTTTGGAAATCTGGCAGGTCGGTACTCTGAGATTTTTGTGTGCTGCAGATTCCATGATAAAAAAATTAACTATAACTACAGAAGAAGAATGGAGAAAGGCAAGGAACACATGCTCAGGAAAAGCCTAAAGATCAGTATGGCTCAGTTATAGAAGGTGCTGGTTTTGGCACATTATCATTGTGATGAGGAGGAAAATATGGTTTTGGTGGATGATGAAAAAATTATTTAGATGGTGGAGGGGGCAACTGTGAGGAGAAGGTAAATTTAATACATTGGAAAGTTGAAAAAATATTTTAGAAGCTGCTAATTCCTGCTAGGTTGTTTGGACGACATTTATAGTGTGTAGGAGGCAATGCAACCACATCTTTCTAACTATAATTTTTGTTATTATTTTTATAAAGTTAATAACCAAGAAACAGTGTATTTCTAGATTTTCCTAATTCTTCTGTTGCTCAAAATAAAATGCTGTGTTTATTATTTATCATCTTGTCATTCTGCATATTATTTTTACATTATAGTTCTGGTAAAAAGAATGATGAGTAGTTTGCAATGCAACTAATTATTTTCTTCCCCTCCAAATTCCCACCTGTGTTAATTATATTGGCTTTTTGTATGTGCATGTGCATGTACTTTTAATTCTTGTTCTTTAAAAATAAAAGAAAACCCTTCTTATTACAATCACACAGTCCAACTATATACATTTGCAAGCTCACAATCTTGAACAAGAGGGTGGTGGCCCCCTTCTGCTGTTGCTTTTCCAGCAATGAATATTTAAGGCATGCTTCCCATGATTTAGAAGGTAGTAAAAAACCAATATTCATAGACATTAATAGCCTGATCATCTATGAACCTGTCTAATCCCCTTTTAAAACTTTCCAAATATGCTACTATTACCACAACTGTTGGCATTGAATTCTAAAGAGTATTTATTTATTTATTTTCAATCCTGCCTTTATTTTATTTTTTTTATAAATAACTCAAGGCAGCTAACATACCAAATACTCCTTCCTCCTCCTATTTTCCCCACAACAACAACCCTGTGAGGTGAGTTGGGCTGAGAGAGAGTGACTGGCCCAAGGTCACCCAGCCGGCTTTCATGCCTAAGGCGGGACTAGAACTCACAGTCTCCTGGTTTCTAGCCTGTTGCCTTAACTACTAGACCAAACCGGTATGTGTTGTGTAAAAACAGTTTTATTCTGCCGGTTCTGAATCTGTCTGCATTTAGTTTCAGTAGATGAACCTGTGTTCCAGCACTGTGAGAAAGGGATATATTCTTCCCTCCATTCCCATTATTTATGCCATGCATGATTTTATATATCTGTATCATGTCTCCCCTTATTATCCTTTGTTCTTTGCTAAAGAGTTCTAGTTGCTGTAGTCTTTCCTTGTATGGTAGCTGTTCCAGTTCCCTAATAATTCTGAATGCCGTTTTTATTTCTCTTCTAGCTCTATAAAAACTTTTTGAAGTGCAGTAACCACTAAAGAATAATTACTTTAGGTGTGAGTCAGCTGAAGTAATTAGATAATTAGATTCAAATAGAAACCCTGGTGTGGATATTTAATAGCTAAATATTTTAAATAATTCTAAGAAAACAGGAGGTAAATTGTTGATAGATTAATTGATTATATATCATCAAGTCAGTGTCGACTCTTATCAACCACATAGATAGACCTTCTCCAATATAATCTGGCCCTTCTCTTCTCCCAACGATGCACCATTGCCTCCGTAACCAAATCTATCCACCTTGTTCCTGGTCG
This sequence comes from Candoia aspera, assembly GCF_035149785.1. Classification (NCBI taxonomy): domain Eukaryota; kingdom Metazoa; phylum Chordata; class Lepidosauria; order Squamata; family Candoiidae; genus Candoia; species Candoia aspera. Next base: position 305,293,281 of record NC_086153.1, on the reverse strand, counting down.
TCCTCTTCTTCTTTTCCCTTTCATCTTTCCAGCACTATGAACTTTTCAAAGGAGCTGAATCTTTGCACAATGTGTCAAATATATGTATGTGTGTTTGTGTGTGTGTATAGTGTGTGTGTGTGTATAAAATGCATCTTCATTATGATAATAATAATGGAAGGATTGGAAGGGATCTGGGAGATTATCTAATCCAATACACTGCCTAGTGCAAGAATTCACTAGTACAGCATCCCTAGCAGATAGTTATCCAAACTTTGCTTAAATATCCCAGCAAAGACATCTACCACCACCACCCTTACAGTTTACAAGCTTTATAAGTCACTACAATTAAAACTGACTCTGAGCAGCATATAATTCCCCATCTTTGTAAATCTGAATTAAAAACAAAATGAAACCTAGCAATATAAAGAATAAGATCAAGCAGTTGAATAAGAAAAAAGATAAAAGGTGTAAAAACTGGGAATAACCCACCTAATGGACCAGAAATTAAAACACCATTCCTCACTAGAGGAAGTTATCAGCATTCTGGCTCCCATGGCCTGCTAGAATATTTTAATGAACTTTCTGAAGGGAAGGGGCCATTCTGATGGCTGGTGGCAAGTTCTTCCAGATGAGTGGGGTTGCAACTGAGAAGGTGTGTTTCTGAGGTCCCTGCGGATGGCAGTCCCTTGGAGAAGGACTTGGAGTAAGCCTAGACTTCTTGATCTTATCAGGCAGGCAGACGTTATTGAGAGAAGGTGGTCCTGCAGATATCCAAGCCTTGTGAACCATCAAGTACTGTAAAGGTGACAACCAGCATCTTGAATTGCATGCGGAAGCCAACTGGTGTCCAGTACTGCCTCGAAGTAGAGGTGTGACACAGCATATCAAAGAAAACTCATAACTACTTGAAATCCTGCATTTTGAACCAGCTGTAGCTTCTGAATGCTTTTCAAGGGCAGTTCCATGCAGCAGGTGTTGCAATAACTCAATTGAGATTAGTTAGGATATTATTTCTGATGTCTGACTGAAATCTATTTCCTTGTAATTTAAACTCACTGTTTCTGCCTTGACTTCTGGAACAACACTGAATAATGTCTTCATTACAGTCCTTTCAAACTTGAAGACATCTATCATGCCTCCCTGCACTGTTCGCTTCTCAGGCGAAGTGTGCCCAATGCCTCCAACTTTCAATCCACTTAACATCTTGGTAGCTCTCCTCTGGACACACTCCTGTATGTCAGTATCATTCCTAAATTCAGTGCCCAGGACTGGTTGCAATATTCTAGGTGTGGTCTGACCTATGCAGAATACAGAGGAATAGCCAATGCATTCGGATTACACAAGTCTTAAATATTCACTAGGGCTATCATAACTAGTCTGCAAAAATCTTTGCTCCCATTTAGTAGTTGTCCAGATTTTTACAGTCCATGTATGTTAGCTTTTGTATTCACATTTTCAGAAATTTATAACCTTTTAAAAATAATGTTAGTAGATGATATGCTAAAATGAGTAATTGTAAAATTGTAAATTGTTGTGCTAGAATGAATAACTGTAGAGAAAAATCCGTTCATGCTATACTTTTTGGCATAATAGTTAGGGAACAATTTGATGTGTTTTCAAATACTTCTTTATATAAATTTTCAGTACATAGAGAAAAGAAGGCTAGGTTTCTGTATACTGTAAGGAATTAAATGTATTACATTGAGTTATTGTTTATGAAACTACTTTTTGTATTAATCAGTTTATAAATCTCTGCATTTATTGAAAATTAACACAAAATGCACTCTGAAGATTTTGATATAGAAAAAACATTAATTCAGAATATAATGACAGAATGTGAAGTTTTAATCCTCAACCTGTTATGAAAGTCTGTCTTCAAATAGGTTAGGTCCTGAATTGTTTCTTTTCTATTAAAGGAAAAAATATGGCTGTCTCTAAAGGATTGCTACTTCTTTGCAATCTGATACATCATTTTTAAAGTTAGTTTTCTATAATAACTTTTACTAGAGGACTTTTGCAACTGCTCAAATAAAAGAAAGTATGATAATCAGTTAAGTTATCTTGCTTCCAGAGGATATTTGAAATGAAGTTGAAGGCAGTTAAAAACCCAACTAGTAGGGCTGTGAAATATTCAAAAGCAAAGCAACACATGGAGCACATATGATGCATTTCTTTTGAAACAGAACAATTGTATTGTTTGCAAGATTCATGTTCCTCTTCAGAAGCTCCTCAAAGCTGTTTCCATCTGTATGTGTAGCCACTTCACTTTGTGGAAGCTTTATGAATTATGATTAACATTTTTTCTAAGTTCCCATGAAATGTTTATATGATGAAAATGCAATTGCCTTCATTTTATAAATGTAGATCAATAGCTGAAGTAGGTTGTGGATTACAGAATGTATTTTCAGTATTTTCTTATGCAATATTGAAAGATTTTGTTCTCACTTTTTTGTTTCTGTGGGATAATACAAGAAGGTGAAAAGTTAAATGCAACTTTACTGTATTTATACATATGATTCTGGTATAGCAGCTTTTCCAAGTAATTTGTAAAACCCTATTGATGAACAATCTTGTGTAGATATGGTAGACAGAACAAATACATTATTCAAGTCATAATAAAGTTCTATTGTATTTTTATTGGTTTGGGTCAACCATTCAGATTTTCCTTTAAAATCATATTAATCTGAATAAAATGACAAGCATAATGTTGTGCCATAATTATATTGTATAAGTTGTACTGAAAGTTCGGTAAATGGGAGTCAAGATTTAAAAGATTTATTTCACTTTAAGAGTGCTTTTGAACAGACAATGTGCTTGTTTGCATATTGATCAAATAGTGCAATATTAGCTGCTTCAGTTTAGCAGAGGCTTAATGTGTTTACCTTTGTGCAGTTGGGACAAGTGATGCATGTTCATAAACCTACACAGGATTTTGCTACACGTGGAAAGGTGATTGATCCAAAGAGGTGCACCTAGTATTACCAAGAAAGTTGTGATATATAATTGTAAATAATTGATTCAGAATTTAAGAATTTAATCCTGGCAACAGTGACTTGTCCTCCTTACTTGCACAAGAGATTGTGACTGAAAAAAAATAGATTTTTTTTTAAACTTTACACACCATGCAATGCTAGCACTCACAGTGGTGGGAATTGTTATGCAATGAAACGTAGCTGCTGGCCTTCTACTTTGCTGTTGTTGTAAACATTGTAAAATGTAGATTGTATAGGTTAGAAATGAAATATATTGTAAAAAATTGGGGGGGTTGTGTGAATTTTATGCAGGGGTCCCCTGAGATGGTAACATTATTTCAAAGATTCCTCCAGGGTAAAAGGTTTGAGAAAAACTGATCTAGATAATATCATAGTGCTTTTTTCTACTTAAACCCAAACATGGAACAAACCAACCCCAATATCTTTTCTCTGCTGAGTTCCCATACCATTACTCCAGCTTGGTCCCAGCCCCTGAGTGAGGTATGCTTAAGTCATCATTAGTTGTACCAGTGTTAAAATAATGCATCTCCTTTAAGCTAACAGCATCTAACAATAGTTTATTGGCCATTTCAAACTGATGTGGGCATGTGCCCTCCCCTCTGGTTCCTAGTCAGTTGCATCTGTTGCAATTCTGCTGTTGTTTCCCTAAACAGCTGGGCATCAACAAAGACAAAAAACCTTGCCAGGATTTGAAATGGCCTAACAGGCTGAAATAGACTATGAGACTATACCTTCCGATTATTTCTAAGCATAGAAGAAGCTGGCATTTGTTGCTTACAGGTATTTCTTGGGTTACGACAGCAATTGGGACTGGAATTTCCATCGCTAAGCGATGAGGTCGTAAAGCGTGATATCATGTGATCACATCACTTAGTGACGGCAATCCTGGCAGTCCTGGTTGCCATTGTAACCCCAGGTGGGTGGGTGCCATGGATGAGTGGGTGGGCAGGTGCTACAGAGAGTGGGCATGTGAGTGGGCACTATGTAGTGTGGGTGGGTGGGTGCTATGGAGGGTGAGCAGATGCTATGGGTGGGCGCTATGGAGTACAGGTGAGTGGGTGGGTGAAAAAGTGGCCAGTTGCCCTTATGGGTACACAATGATTTTCAATAACCAAAATAGTAACTAATGATTACATTATAAGCACATTTGTTTATTATAATGTTATTTGTTTTTATAAGATTACAATTTTAGGGAAAGTTTACCAATAAGAGAGCATATGCAGCAGCTATTTTTATTGTTATGCCTTAACTTGTATCTTATACCATTTATACAACATTTTGAAATGATTACTTGATATGGAATATTCACTTTCTTATTATAAAAATCTACATACATTAAGTAAAATTATATTCACTTTAATTATATACAGTACATGGAGACTTGAATACCATGGCACCTCAGTGACAGCTATATTATAGGTATTATATGAGTAATGAAGTAGAGTCTTAATCATGGGAATCATTTAATTTATATTACTTGTTTGCTTGTTAATATATGTGACATTGACACTGGAATGTTTTTTTACTTTTGTCAGCAAACTTGACAGGCCACACAGAGAAGGTGGGCATTGAGAACTTTGAACTCCTGAAAGTTCTTGGGACAGGAGGTAAGAATTACTTTATGTTGCTAATGAAGCATGAATTTACTTTTTAAAACATTCACCAAATAATATTCTGTTTTAGAGATAAAAGTTTTTTTAATAAATCATCAGGCTGTGATTATTATTTTTAAAAGATTCTTCTTTATATTATTTACACATCTGCATTTTCAGTATCAGCTCTTGTCATGACTCCGTTGGCAAATTTAGTCTGGGGGTTGGGCTTTCAAATCTGGGCTGCAAAAATTTAGACGCCCACTAGATCTCAGTAAAGTGAAACAGAAAACTCTTAACCCTTTGTGGCCATCTAGTCATTGTCCAGATTTTTGGAGCCAGGATATGATAGCTTTAAAGATGAGTGGGGTGAGCAGGCAATTAGGGGTGTTAGTAGTAGATCAAAGTTCCTTCCCAGCTAAAACAGGCAGGCAAGGGATTAAGTAGAAATATTATTTATTAGGTTTGTATCCTTCCTTTCAGTTAAGAGCTCGTGGTAGTATAGATTTTGCTCCCTCCTCCTAGTTTCTCCCACCACCACAACCCTGGGGGTAGATTGGGCTAAGAGAGAATGATTGACCATGGTAATCATCCAGTGAGCTTCCACAAATGAAGGTTGGTTGGCAGTATTGGGTCTCCCACTCCCAACTCCACCACCTTGACTGCCAAGACCACTCCATTTCAGGCAACCTAAATGAAATACCCAACTGAAAAGACTGCAAAGTTAAGTACAAACTGACTCAATCCAAAGAGTCAGGAAAAGCATTCTAGGCAACTGGTAACAGAAACATGAGTATAAATGTTTTTTTCCAGCACTGGATCATCTCCATATACTTAGTTTTATATTCCATATTTCGAGTCTCTGCCATAATGTGGTTGGAGTACAGTTGTTCAATTCAGAGTTGGTCTAGTCAGGAGCAACAGTGACTCTGAAGGAGACGTATTCTCAAGGATCCTTTTCCTGCAGTCTTGTGCTGCTTTGCCTCTCAGCCTTCTGGTTTTGATCTGTTGCCACCCCTCTTGCAGATTGAAACAGCTCAGAATTCTGACTAGGGTCTGGGGCTGGCAGTACTTCAGTGAAAGACCTAAATCTTCCGTGCTTGCCCTGCTAAGTCCAGGCTTCTGGTTCCCATCAGTTCCCAAGGCCTGATTCCTCCTGAGGATGAATTCTGTGAGCGCACTGACATTGATAAACAATGTGTACAAGAGTAATATGTATAAATCTTAAATTATATTTAATTGCCTCAAACCCTGGAAGGAAAGATTACTAAGATAGTGTGGACAGAATCTATGAGGTATATGCACAAAACAGTTGTCTGTCCAAATACATTATCTCTAATATGATGTACAGTATATATTTTGAATATAATTAGTTATATCAGAGATTGAACCTGGAACCTTTTAAATGCAAAGCTTATGTTGTGCCAGTGATCTTTAGCTATTCATATTAAAAATTGAGTGATTAAATCTTTTCTTTTAAAATAATTTAAACAGTAAAACAATTCCTTTATCATCTTTCAAGCAGTAATTTTTTGAGGAGCTAATAAGGAAAAGTTATTAGAATATAGCTAGCATGGACAGGATCTATGTAGTATACAGGTAGTCGTTGACTTATGAACACAATTGGGACTGGAACTTCTGTTGCTAAGCGATGTGGCTGATAAGTGAGTCATGCCCAATGTTATGAACTTTTTGCCACGGTTGTTAAGCAAATCACTGCAATCATTAAGTGAATGATGTGGTCATTAAGTGAATCTGGCTTCCCCCATTGATTTTGCTTGTCAGAAGCCCCCTGGGAAAGTTGCAAATGGTGATCACATGACCCTGGGACATTGTGACCGTCATAAATACATGCCGGTTGCCAAGCGCCCAGATTTTGATCACATGACTGCGGGGATGCTGTGACAGTCATAAGTGCAAGGACTGGTCGTAAGTTACTTTTTTCAGTGCTGTTGTAACTTTGAACGGTTGTTAAACGAATGATCGTAAGTTGAGGACTACCTGTGTGCACAAAAAATTGCCCTTCCAGATTTGCTTTAAAAAGTGAAATTGATAATGTTTTGACTGAGTCTGAGTTATAAACAAGAAGAGTCTTTGAAAATTTTGCTACTGTCATGATTTAGCAAGAAGCCATGGGGAAGTTCCCTTCCCCTAAGCCACAGTCCTCATATGGGTAATACAGAATTATTATTGTAGAGATTGTGAAACATTTTAAATACTTCAAGGTGCTATAAAGATGTGAAGGCTGTTGCTTGATGGATTCTGTGCGTATTTGCATACACTAAGTGTCTATGAAAAGATGAAGTCCAGTTGCCTAAAGCCTGAATGGGGCTAGTGTAATTAAAATACTGACCCCAGGATGGAGCTAACTAGAAAATAAATATTAAGGAAACATCAGATTATTTCCTAGTTGATAGCAATAAGTAGGTCTTTCAAATTGATGGTGTTAAGTAGGTCTTTCAAATTGATGGTGTCCTTATCAGGTCAGCAACTGTGCACTTCTGTAGTGTTGGCTGAGATGCCTCCTGTTGCTTTCTGAGAGTTACCAATAAGTGTAGACTTCCTTGTTTCCTTGGTGCTTATCTTAGTGGCTTTTCAATGGTAGCTGGTTTTTTTATGTGACTGAATCTGTCATTATGAGGCATTTACTGTCTGGTGCCATTCATCTAGGCAATATCCTAGCTTCCTGTATTACATGTTATAACCCCTACACTGCTGCATGTTAAGTAGTTCTGGACCTTATGCATTATTTCCTGCTGTCCTAAACCTTATGTAGTTAGAATGCTTTACAGGCATCTTCCTAACTCTCCTAGAAGGTTCTTAACAAGCTTTCTGAATTTCATATTGGAGGTCTTTAATTAGGTCTACCAGATCTGAGCTGTGGACATCCAGATAACCACTAAGTCAGTGCGTCCCAAACTTTTTCCTTCATTACCCAAAACTGCTTATCACAAAGTCCGTTTTACTCAATGTAGGTAAAACACTTTAAGTCAATTTAAATTGTGATTGGGTAATGGGTTCATGTGTTGTTACCCAAAGAAAAACCATTTTTACCCAATCTTGTGTAATTTACCCAGGTTTGAGAAGCACTGAATTAAGTGGTTGTAAGTAGCTGGAGTTTCCTGTACCTCTTTAATTCCACAAGTAGAAATCAGGATTCAGGTACTGTACCTAATAACTGTGGCTTCAAGTGGTCTTTCTGCATACCCAAAGTAAACCTCAATGAACAACAGTGGGACTTACTTCTAAGTAGACATGTAGCAGTTGAGTTAGTATAATTATTGAAATGTGAATCTATGTACAAACTAGAAAAGGATTATTGAATCATCCTATGCAAAGTCAAATTCTGTTGAAGTACTTTATGTTAATGTCATCCTATGTGGTATGAAAGCAAAAGTAGCTATGAGGGGCAAAAATCCAAAGAGCAACTAGAAAGTTCATATGTTAGTTCTTACAAAATAGTTTGTGTCTGTTTTTCTAAGACATGTTCATCCATAAAATGGTAAAACAAAACAAGAAAAAAAGGGAGGCAGAGGAATTAGTGTGGCTGGTGTTCAAGCTATGTTTAAAAGGGTGGGAGTAGATTTCTCCAAAGTCTTCCTGAAAGGAAGAAAACAATAATCATTGGTCTCCCAGTGTTTTTTGAAATATAAAATCAAGTACCTTAAATAAAGTGCTCAGATTCCTTGGAATATAAGCAACAGATCAATCAGGTAATCTTTATATTCAAAGTTGGAGATGATTTTATTAAGTAAAAAGAATAATTATGAAACCCAAATCAAGTAAGTTGATTTTGTTTGTAACTGATACTGTTTTGAGATTTATTTTTATTACTTTTGTAGACCTGTTAGTATGCTTATTTTCTTGCTTTTCAGTTGCTCCATTTTAACTCTTAACGGCTCTCTCCTCCTGCGTCTCTTGTTAGGAATTAGGATTTGTTGTTGGGCATAGCTCTGAACTTCATCCTTAAAATAATATTTAATATGTTAAATAAATCAAGAAGATAAACAAATGACATTGGGTTAAAGATTTCAGTTGTTAAGTTCTTTTTTTTGAAAGTAGCTTGAAGATGGAATGCTGTGAAGGTGGAATTATTATGGGAGGTTGGCTAATACTGTGTTATACCTGTGTAATATTTTTGGTTTTAGCTTATGGAAAGGTATTTCTGGTGAGGAAAATCAGTGGTCATGATGCTGGCAAATTGTATGCAATGAAGGTATTGAAAAAAGCAACAATAATTCAAAAAGCCAAAACAACCGAACATACAAAGACTGAACGACAAGTTCTAGAGCACATTCGACAGTCTCCATTTTTGGTCACTTTGCATTATGCTTTCCAGACAGATACAAAACTTCATCTAATCTTGGGTAAGTGTAAAAAGGAAAAAAAGCATAGAAGGGAGTTAAAAATAAGGTCAATTTTCATTTGTTGTTCCAGTTAAGAAATTAGCTCCTTCCTCCCTCCCTCCCTTGTAATGGTATGTGATTCAATTATACACAACAGAACAGCTACCACAAACATTTGTGCACAAACTGCAACCTACTATATAGATATAGGTATAAATCACTTATGCAAATTTTCTGCCCTTTGAGACCCATCCATCCATTCATCCATCCAGTCTGCCATTGGTTGCCTCTGATTAAATAATTAATTTGTGCAACTTGTTTTATCACCAAAAAAGCCAGCTCTTGAAAAAATCTAGCTGATTATGTTAAAATACATTTGTTCCTCAGCTGAGTTGGGTAACAGTGATGTCCATCTTAAAATGAACTACTGTACATGGAAATCTGATTTTAGTAGATGAACTTGGGGGAGAGGTGTCTATTACTCAAGAATGTTTGTTCAATCTAAGAGAGGACATTGTAAAGATTTGTATCTTTAGTATGATGGTATCAAATCATGTAACTCACAGCAGAAATTTGGTCTGTTGCATGCAATGCTAATTGCATTGAAGTTCAGTAAATTGAGGATTTAGTGTATCTTCCATTTGATTTCTAATGTGAAATCAAACCTTTTCAGTTCTGTAACACTGTTAACATTTTCCTTGTCCATGAATCATGCAAGGGTATAAGTCAAGGTTTCTGGGTCTCAAAGCACACCTCTCAGCTCAATCACCTCAATGATGAGACAGTTCGGGCACCCTGTCTCCCTCAGGGTGTGGCAGTTGAGAGTGGGTGAGAGAAGTGGAGGAGGGTCATGTAGTGGTTTCTTGCCCCTCTGCTCTGCAACAATGAGTCTGAGAGCCACAAGAGTTTGCCCTTCTCAGGTGCCGTGAGGTATTTCTTTTCTACTTTTATTCAGTCGTTAGACTTAGGGGAGATCTCTTCTCCCCATACCATTCAGAACAGCCAGAAATGCTTGCTTATATTGCCTCCCCTTAGACCCTCACCTCCCAACTTGGCTCCTTCAAAGTCTTTCACTTTTAGACATACAGTTTCACATCTGGGCTACAAAAATCTGGGCAACCTCTAATACTCTTCACTGCCTTCTAGTTAGGCATATTTATGTCTCTTTGCTGCCGTTCAGTGGTCTTTAGGAATTTTGCAGTTTAGCTATTGTAGTCTAAGTCTCTTGCTTTAATTTCTTCACAATTTCCTGGGTTTGCACAACAAACTGAATCATGAACTTTTCATTCTGGCAGAATCTGGTAACTAAGCACAGACTAGTGAACCTAATTTTAGCCTAGTGTATAATACAGCCCCAGTGTTTTTTTTTAATCTTTTAATTATTATATTTTACAAAAGTAACTGTAACTATCTTGAGGGTTTTTTTTTTTAACTTTTTCAATTATTTGAAAGCAGGTCAGTCTATAATTGAGACATTCATGGTATTCATGTGAGAGTCCAGATACATTTCCAAAGGAAGCAACGGCAGCTAGTGATGAAAGCAAAAAAACAGATTGTGCAACATTCGCTACTGTGTAGTGCAAAGCATATTTTTGGAATCAATTCTGAAGTTTTGCAGATCCCTAGTAAATAACTCAGCTTCCTGTGTCTTAGATTACATAAATGGAGGAGAACTTTTTACCCATCTTTCACAAAGAGAGAGATTCAATGAAGATGAGGTACGGATATATATTGGGGAGATTGTATTGGCACTGGAACATCTACACAAGGTGAGACCATGTTTTCAACTTTTTTGAGATAAATTTATTAAAAGGAAAAATGTATAGTGATATTAAGGTTAATCATAAGATGGTGTTTGCATTGTGGGTGAAGGAGACCACCTGTAAACATGCACAAATCTGTATTTTAACAACTTGCTATATGATACTTTGTGGAATATCACATGGCCACCATGAACCATGATTTAGTCACAAAACACTCCAGTTGACACTTCCCCACAAGCAATATGATTGCTATCCATCCATCCACGCTTTATTTTCCAGTATACATATTGTGCAAGCTCAGTGCAATGCCTACTTCCACTTAGAATTATTACTGACATATTTTACATAATTCTACACTGATTTGGACAATAGAACCATAAACTTTGTTCTGTATAAAACAGAACCTTTTAATGCTAGTAATCAGGCTAAACATTTTAAAATATTCATTTTATGTCTGAAATATGAAACTTTCAGAACAAATATAATTTCTTTGTAGTTAACATGGGCATTTTTCCAATTTAACATGGTCTGTATTTGAAATATATTGTTAAGTGCTGATATATGAACATATTTTAATCTGCTCTGCTCAGTAGTATACAATTATTTTAACTTTTTTTCAGTTGGGAATTATCTATCGTGACATAAAACTTGAAAATATTCTTCTTGACTCAGATGGACATATAGTTCTGACTGACTTTGGACTGAGTAAGGAGTTTGTTAATGATGAAGTAAGTATCTGCATATCAAGTTAATCTCTAAATAGGCCAGAAAATCCATGCACTGATATTTTTTTTCTCAGTGAAACCTTTTCCTTTTTCCCACTGAGCTTATATAAGTATGGTTAACCTTGGGTGGAGAGATCAGATTTACCCTGTGGGATAATTTGTGATTCTTGTCCAAAAGATTTTTTTTTAAAGAACACTTTCTTATATACTACTCCAAATGATATTATACAGAGAAAGCCAAACATATCTGGAGAAGACAAGATTGAATAGAATGATGTAAATCCTAGGAATAAGTTTTTTCCTGTTTTTTTTTCTTTTCTTGTGATGTGGTATCAGTTACTATATTGGCTATAATCTTGTCTTATTTTTTTTCAGAATGAAAGAGCTTATTCTTTCTGTGGAACTATAGAATATATGGCTCCAGATATTATCAAAGGAGGGGATACAGGACATGATAAAGTATGTTTTTGATGGAAATGAATATAATTTGTTTATTTTTTGACTGAGAACCAGTTTGGTGTAGCTGTTAAGGCACCAGGCTAGAAACCAGAAGGCTGTGAGTTCTAGTTCTGCCTTAGGCACAAACTAGCTAGGTGACCTTGGGCCAGTCACACTCTCTCAGCATTAGGAAGCAGGTAACAGAAAACTACTTCTGAAATCTTGCCAAGAAAACTGCAAGGACTAGTCTAGACAGTCACCAGGAATCAACACAAAACAAAACAAATCAAGATTAAATTATAGCCTACTTTGTGGTAGATAAAATATACTTTCTATATTTTTCAAATATATTTTTAAATGGAAGATATTTGGAATTTTTTATAGTTAAAACAGTGAATAAATCAAGTATTTCAAAATTTACAAAGTTATATTATTAAAATTTACAAAGTTATATTAAATGCCCAGTCCTAAGATTATCTTGTGTATTTTGTATAGTGGACATTGTAACTGAAATACTGTGAAGATGAGGGTGAATGTCTCTTACGCAGTGTAGGTACCTGTGGAATAGGATTGATTGTCATAAAAGATCAGTCACATTGTTTGTCAGTGTAACATTATCCTGTATTTAGCAAAGTAGTGGGGAAACACTAGCATTAGCAGCTCAGAAAAAAACCAGCTTTTTCTAAACTTTGACCAAGAGTGATGGTTGATGCTTTCTAATTTCAAAATGGTTTCTTGCATTTGAAAATAAAATGCATTATGTGTAATATATATAACCTCTGATACAATTAAATATATATCAAAATGTATTTAATTGTATCAGAGGTTGAACCTGGAACTTTCTAAATGCAAAGCATATGTTGTTTCATTGACCTTTAGATGTTTAGATTAAAAAGGGTTTGCTTTAAAAATAATTTAAACAATAAAACAATTTTTTTATTTTCTTCTGAGCAGTAATTTTCTGAGGAATAAATAATTTAAAGAGGTAACTTTTCTAATTCCTTAATCTGCTGTCAATCCCTGTCAAGACCCCAGGGTATGTAGTAGGATATCAAACTAAGACCAGGTCCAACCATACCTTTAGCTTTGGAAATGTACTTTGGATCATTCATTGTCTGTCAGCACAATCATAGGGTTGTTCTTCTGGGGATAAAATGGAGGAGGGAATTCTCTGTATGTTTGTTGAATTTTAGTGGAAAGACAGAATATATATCTGATGACCGAATGAATAAATAATCTGTTGAATATCTTTATGTACCTCCTAATTCTAAAAATAACTGCATAGTTTATTGTTATTTCCTAGAAGAGTTGCATTAGTAATGTTCATTAGTATATAATTATTTTATAGGCTGTTGATTGGTGGAGTCTAGGTGTTCTTATGTATGAATTATTAACTGGAGCATCACCTTTTACAGTTGATGGGGAGAGAAATTCACAAACTGACATATCTAGGTAAGTTGTCCATTGTAAATTGATAGTTTTAAAATCTGTCTCTCAAAAAACATTTTGCAGGTATAATGCGATCATCAAGATATTATGCTTTCCAATGCTTATAGTATCTGAGGGATTAATTAATGCTGTTGGAAAATTTTGACCCATTATCAGTAGTTTAATATATTGTTCTGGTTGTGGAGTATAATGTAAATTATACTCCACAGGGTAGATTCAGTTTTGTTGATTATTCTGGGTGTTACAAATGTGAACTTCAGAAAATTTCTAATGGTGTGAGTGCAATGTAAAATTTAGTGCTTATTAAATTAAGAGACACTACTACTACTTTGCTGTTCATTATTGCACTGGTCAAATGTAGCAGTTAAATAATAGATATTTTACAGGGATAAAACTAATATTTATACGTATCACAAATGTCTTAGGTTTATTTCTTTTTACAGTAATAGATTTACAATCTGCAGAATATCTTCACTCCATGTCAAGTGAAGGGTGTGGGGGTCTTCTCAGTAGCCACCTCTACATTCTGGATCAGTGTCCCTCCCAAACTTTTGAATATTCCTAACATCTCTGCCTTTAGGACATTGAGAGCTGGTTATTCTACAGGCGTATGGGAACAAGAGGTGATAAGGCTGACTTTAGGTAGTCAGTAGGGTTTTATATGTGTGTGTGTGTGTGTGTATTCTAATATTGTTTTCTTTGAATGTTGTGTACCTTATTTGATTGTAAACTGCCAAGGAAGTAGCTGTCCTAACAGTCAGGAATCACGCTGAGGCGAGGAGTAGGTCTCTAGTGTTTATTACTGCTACATAAGACAGAATTCTAACAAACTGAAGAAGCGTGGGAAAACCCAGACAGATAAACCCCAAAAGTTAAGGCGGTCTGATCTGTGTCTCTTTGAATGGCTGCTTAATTCCTCAGTACTACACATGCGTTTTCCCCCCTGGATAGAGGCCCCCTCCTGCTCGCCATCAGTACTCATGACATAGGCAGTATATAAGATTTTGTATAAATAAAAAAAAAACTTTCATTTGTTCTTTCAAGCATTAATTTTATTTGTGTTAAAATTACCTAAATGGTTATTTTGAACTACTTTTAAGTTTTTTTCTTACTGAACCAGATAATTTTCTTTGAAGAGTAGTTATAAATTAAATAATCAGGTTTCAGTGTACTAACGCTCAGTTACAGTTTAACATTGACAAACTGAAGCATATCCAGAGGGAGCAACCAAAATAATAAGAGGCCTGGAAGAAAAACCTTACAAGGACTAGAGAAGATAGGTTTCTTCAAATACCTGAAGGGTTGATATATAAGAGATGGAGTAGATTTGTTCAGAATTTTTCCATAGGACAGGAAAATAAATCATGGAGTTAAATTACAAGGATGCAAATTTTGCTTGGATATGAGGAAAACATTCCCAACAATAAGAGTTGTTCAACAGTGGAATGTACTTCCTTGTGAGATGGCAGATTCTTTTTTTGTGAAGGTGTTTAAGTAGAGTCTGGATGTCCAGTATAGTGTTGTGGTCAATTCCTGCACAGAGCGGGAGGCTAGACAATATGATCTCTAAGATCTTTCAGTCCTTATATACTATGATTCTGTGAATTAGTTTGATAGTCTTGGGCATTTCAGTATCTTTCTTTGCCATTGACCATAGTGTTTGTCTCAAAAGATTGTACTGAGTAGGAGTGGTATAATAGCCTTGCAGTGTTCTTATCATTCTTAGATGGCTGTCTTCAAAAGGTGGTGCTAGACGATTTGTGCTTAGGCCCAAAATGTATGCAACGTGAATTTTGTGTGCTTTTATCCAAACCCCCCCCCATTAAAAAAAAAAAGTCTCAGGGAAACCACGGAATAAGTTAGTTTTATCAGTATGCTTATTAAACTCCGTTCTTTTTCTCCTTTTTTTTGTCAAATCCAGTGAGGCAATGAAGTATGAATTAGCTTGGCTGTGTAAATCGATTGGATAAAAGCAAATGAATTGAAACTTAAGACAACATGGGGTCTGTTCTTGTATTTGTGTATCAGGTTAATTAGATTCAATTGTTTTTGAAAGGATATGATTGCACTTACCCCAAAATGCAGACAGGATGCTAGACTCATCTCTGTCATTATCTCTCTATCTCTCTATCTATTGTGTTTCTGTATTGCTAGATTCAACAAAGATGACACCCATCAGTTTGCAACACAGAAATAGTAAAAATACATAAAACCTGATAAAAACCTATCTATAAAGCAGAAAGTATAATCGTAATTATTCATTCCCTAAGGTCCCCCAGAACAACTCTGTCTTTAAAAGTTTCTGGAGGCCAACAATGAGGACCTTCTAATCTAATCTCAAAGAGGAGAATGTTCCATAACATGGGGGCTGCAACAGAGGAACACTGCTTACATTAGGGGCAAAAACGTCCTCTATGACATGAAGCGGGTATATTACCTATGGTCATATCTGGATAGAGATAGCCTTACTGCAGTAGTCCTTGCTGTGGTGAACTGTCAATTATTGTAAAGTGAATGGAGGTACACTATGCTTTGTTGTCATGTTGTAATTTATAATATTTTAATGTTTTGTGTCATTACGTGTAAGTCACTCTGAGGCTTTGTTAATGGAGCAGCATATAAGTGAAATAAATAAAGTATTATGCCTAAAACTGCCTTTGATGATGATCTAGAAGTGTCAGTTTACAAAATATAGTTACTGGAGTATCTACTTCAACTGAGAATTAGGCATCATGATTGTATAACATCAGTGTTACATTATCTTCGTTGGCTTCATTCAGTGGCTTAATTGGTTTCATTCATTGGCTGATGTAATGTGATTTTGGTTTGTTTTGGGGCTGAATTCAAAATATTAACATTTTAAATGCTTCACAGTTTAGGACCACAATACAAAATATGATGGCATACCTTTTTCCTTCCTGCATATTTCTACTCAAGCAGTACAGCCACTTTGGTGGCCTGTTTTAAGTTACAGTTTTACCATTTTAACTTTATCTAAAATATATAATACAGTATATTTTAACTGCATTTTGTTGCTTTGTTGTACATTTTTTCCAGCTGCTATTACAGGGCAACGAATACAATAGTAAATTTTTAGAATTGTTTTGAATTGAATTCCCAAAGTAATCAACTATCCTTTTACTTCAGGAGAATATTAAAAAGTGAACCTCCATATCCACAAGAAATGACTGCATTAGCTAAAGATATAATACAGTGTCTTCTAATGAAAGATCCCAAGAAAAGATTGGGTTGTGGTTCAGGGAGTGCTGATGAAATCAAACAACATCCCTTCTTCCAGGTAAAAATCAATTTTGTCTGTTTTTTTTTAACTGTTCATTTTTGTATTGGCTTTCTTTTTAGATGTTATCCAGCAGATACTAGAAATAAGGTAGTATTACTAAAAGATGGAATCCCTGGAGAGAGACGTCAAATTTCTTCTGTATTTATGTGCCCTCGGAAGCAGATTCACATGTTTCAACAGAAACTTGAACCTGAATTTGGTTAACTGTTCTAATGTAAAGTGCTGTGAGTTTTCCTTTGTATATTTTAGGGGCATTTTAACTGTGGTTTAGTAATTTCACTGGCATGTAGCGAAAGACAATGCAGTTGCTTCTGCCATCCCTTTTACCCCAGGTGAGCAGGTGGGAACACTTAAAAAAAAATAGGGTTACAATCACCCACCATTTTTATTTTCTAAGAATGTCTGTGGGACCTAAAGTTATGTTTATAAATGAAGCTAATGCTAGAAACTGAGATTTTGCATTGTAGGATGGGGCATGAGCCTGGCAGTATCAAAGGCAGTACCTATACTATGGTACCTATAGAGGCCATATTGAAGGATATGAACCTAATCAATAAACAAATAATGCCTCCCTACTTTTTCAGTAAATCTATCTGAAGTATGTATGAATAATTTTCCTCAATGCTATTGTCATTATTTACAATTTATTTAGCAGTTTCTTTGAATGGTGATCATGATGAACCTACAGATGTGATTATTTCTTCTGCATTTTACCCCTTCTTTTTAGATTTTTTTATCCTGCCTTTATTATTTTTATAAATAAGTTGCCAATAATATACTTCAATGAATCCTGTAATCCTGTGCATAGAATAAGTCTAATTATATTTGAATAGATATAATGTAAGCCGTGATCTAATTTCTCTGAACAATTCACATTGACAACTGAAACAATTACCTTTTTTTCATTCACTCTTTTCTATGTTTAATTTAATATATTGATTCAGAAAATAAATTGGAATGACTTGGCTGCCAAAAAAGTGTCTGCTCCATTTAAACCAATAATTCGTGATGAGTTGGATGTTAGTAATTTTGCAGAGGAGTTTACAGAAATGGACCCAACATATTCTCCAGCAACCACTCCAGAGGCTGCAGACAAGCTTTTCCAGGTAACTGCCATATAATAATAGTACTTAAAATTTGTGGAACGATCATATAGAAATTAAATAAGATTGTCTGTCTGTCTGTCTATCTATCTACTCCATTATCAAAATGGTTGAAGTGAATGACAACTGTAGTGTTAGAAGAGACATACTAAACTTTACAAGTTTAAAATAGTAAGAGAGATTGGGAAAACTTGCTTATGGTCTGGTTAATGCACATAGGAGATTCCATGGCCTCTTAGGGAAAGGAAAATTGATTTGCTTTCTCCTTGGTTGGTGTTGTTTTGCATGCAGGGAGGATGAACTGAGGCATGTAAGGTGAAATTGCAGTAAGACAGATGTGGAGAGAAGAGCAGGTAGCAGATTGGACATAGAAATGCTTGCAGAATAAGGCAAAAATGTAGGAACAGGCTGGGGAAGTACAGTATAAACTGTCATCTGTGAGTGGCATATGAAGGTTAGTGGAAAGGTAATACAAACTGTATAAAGATAGAAAGTAAAAGATAATGGCAGGGTAAAGGAAACATCCAGAAATGCTAGTTGGACTTGAAAAGCATATTGTTTATAAGTGACAGACGGGCTGTAGAAACACCATCCAGCTCTTTTTTTTATAAATGCTTGTGATTCTATGCTTGAATGTATGTGTGTGTGTGTGTGTGTGTGTGTGTGTGTGTGTATGTATTTCTAAATCAACTTCCCTCCCCCTTGAAACAATATCTTATCAATACTTTTTAAACCGTACAAATCAAAAATCCTGTAAATCTTAGTCCAAACCATTAAGAAAATGAAATCATAATAACCTCATTATCAATCCAGTTACACATTCTTAATTTTTTACCCCTCCTTGAAATATACCAGGGCATTTACATATCTCCCTATTACACATAAGGAATTTTTTTTTACAAAAAATCAGCCCCACTGCCACCCTCAAGGACTCAGACTTCTCAGCAAGGAAAACATTCTCACAAAACATATTCTCTTCTTTCCCGTAACACTGATTCAGATAGTCATAACATCTCCCCAGCAAAGCAACTCCCTGTACAAACTTAAACTCAGACTGTCACTTTAACCCCCTCAGGACCAAACTATAATCTTCCCCTGGCATTACTTTAATCTCACTAACAGAAAAATCCCCATCTTTTCCAAAATCTTCATCATCCATCGTAACATTTTCAGCTAGATGACACACTTTAGCAACAATCTCTTCTCCAATATCCCAAACACTCTGCAGAATAGCTTGACAACACTCTGAAAGAAGTTTTTTAAAAGTCTGCTTAAGCTCACAACAGAGCTCTGCGAAGTATTCTTTAAAATCTTCCATGCTTCAGACAGTAGATTATGGCACCCCCTAGTTACTTGACTTGCGCAGAAAGGAGTTAATAAGTTAATTTAAAACTTCTGTCTAAAATTGGCATGAGAAAGTATAGTAAAGGTAAAGTTTCCCTTGACATTAAGTCCAGTCATGTCCAACTCGAGGGGGCGGTGCTCATCTCCATTTCAAAGCCGAAGAGCCGGCGTTTGTCCGTAGACAGTTCCGTGGTCATGTGGCCGGCATGACTAAGCAGAATGCCGTTACCTGCCCGCCGAAGCGGTACCTATTAATCTACTCACATTTGCATGTTTTCGAACTGCTAGGTTGGCAGGAGCTGGGACTAGCAATGGGAGCTCACCCCGTCACACAGATTCGAACTGCCGACCTTCCGATCGGCAAGCTCAGCAGCTCAGTGGTTTAACCTGCAGCAAAGTATACTAGCAAACAAATCCCAAAGAAAATGAACAGAAAACTGAAGATTTAAAACAGCAAACCCAACGTGTAGGAAAATATTCCATCCTTAAAATTCAGTACCAAAAAATAGTAATAGGAAGGCAATTATATATTCTCAATCCTTGTTACACTTTAAATGGGAAAACAAGCCAAAACTTTAAACAAATTAAAAATATAATCCAGAAATAATGATAGGCACCAAGAGATTTTGCTTCTTCTTGCTGTAGAGTATATAACTTAAAAAAATAAATTGGGTGTTTTAGAAATGGGAAGGCAGGACTTATTGTCCCTTTAAGGGCTGCAGCGTGGCTCGGAAAAGATGAAATCCCAGCCGCCCAGTGAAGTCTTGCTGGTCGATCACACACGCTGTCCACGATCTCTGCAACTCGCCATCCAGAGGACAAATGGGTCAATTCCCAGTGTTTTCCTTGCCTGGAAAAATGCTCTGGGCTACAGGAGAAACCAGCCTGTGCCCCCAAAAAACTGCCACGATGCCAGCTCTGCCCACGGAGCTTGCACGCACAGCTGCTCAGTTTGCCATATCCCACCAGAAGTCACAGTCCTGGTTCTTTTTGATCTCTTAGTAACTTTCAGTATTACTGATCATGGCATCATCTTCAAGAGTGGAGACTGGGGGGACTCTGTTGCAGTGGTTCTGCTTTCTCTGGGGTTTTAGTTGGTATTGTTTTGGGGGGGATCAAGCTGTAGCCCCTACTTCATGGGGTTCCTAAGGGTTAGGGTTTGCTCATGTGACACCTCTACTGTGTATGTTGCTCTGGTTACAAGTTGACTTCCAGATGAACTGTTGGTTCATTTGAAGATGCTGGATGTTATTGGAGAAGATCTTCATGACTCAAGACCTGAATATCTCACAACTCTTCTCCAACAGTTTCTGCCTGTCCTATTAGTTTAGGCAGGGTTGGTGTGCTCCAGGTCCTATCAACAAAACAATATGATCTAATGGGACCTCAGAGATGCATCTTTTCTATTGCTTTCCCAGTTGGCCCTGAGGCAGGAGGACTTGTAAACTTACATTAGTTATGTGGTATTTTAATCCTTTTTATATTTCTCTTATCTGATATTCCATTGCTTTGTTATTATTACTGGTTTCTTTTGTCCTTGTTTTATGTCACCCTGAGTTGCTTTTGTGATTAGGTTGTTTGTAAATTGAAATAAATAAAATGCAGCAGCTCAGTTACTGGCAAGTAGTCAGCCACCAACAGCATTTTACACTAGTGCCCAGCATGGTTATCCATACACTTCTCTGTGCAATTCAAAGGGCTGTTTTTGACCTATAGACCCCTTTGTGTCTTGGCATTGAGGTATCTTCAGAACTGCCTCATCTAGCCTGAATAATAAGCTCTTGATAATCCCAGTTTTCAGTGAGATAGCGGGTAGGGTTGAAACCAGGAGGCAATGTTTTTCTACCGCAATACCAACATGATGGAACAGTCTCTCTTTGCATATTAGATTAGAGACCACTATAATTATCTTCTGGAAAGCATTAAAAACTGAGGTATTCCAGAAAGCCTTTGCAAGTTGAATGCTGTATTGCTGCTGCTGCTCTATTAATTGTGATCTGCAGGATGTGCTTTAACTGTCATGGGACTGTATAACAGAAAGCATTTTACTGACATTAAAATCCTATTATGTCCATTAAATTATACTGTGTACGTTTTAGTGTTTATTGTTTATGGTGGATGATTTGATGTTTTATGTTTATTGTGGATGTTTTATTGTTTGTAGTGCTACATGTATCATGGATGTTGTAATTCTTGCAAACTGCCATGAATTGAATGAAATTTGATAAGTAAATAGATATAAATAAATAAGTGAATTACAGGGGGTTCCTGCTTTTAAATTGGAATCTTTTGAGTGTTTTTATTACATTTGTATATTTTTGTATTAATCATCCTCCCCTCACACAGCTTCCTCTCAAGATCCCTCTGGAGCTTTTTTGCATAATGATAAATACGAACATATGTATATAGTGTAGGAGATACTAGGGATTTCCTTTTTGTTAAGAAGAAGAAAGGAAGTTCATTCATTCATGGACCCATTGTAACTTGTACATGGGACAAGGTACTGAGTTATTGGTCAGGTTGAAATAATAGCAAGTAAGCAGTAATCAGCTGATAGTTCTCTGTGCACAAGTTTTGGCCAGAATGTAGAAACTGAATTAAATTGATTGGGCATATTCTCCATACTCCTTCTCCAGCACATTTTATCATTCCTTCTGAACTCAACAAATTGTGGTTAATTTTATTTTTAAATATAACAACTGCATACCATGATTATGAAGTGACTTCTTCAGACAAAATACATATATCTTACACCATAGATTAGGATTCAGAAAATGTACTAACTTGCAGATAATCTAAAATGGAAGTGATTGCTTTCTATTTCTTCTCATTTTAGCCATACCAGAGAAGGGAAGTTGAAAGAGCAGGAATTTGGAGGCAGCTAATGCTATTCCTGTTACGATATAAGATGATTAATTGAGATGTCACCAATTATAGCAAAACCAAATTTGTATTTCAAAAAGCACTTCAACTTGCTGCCTCTCCTGGAAAAGTGATGTTGTCTGCTCTGATCAATTAAGCTACAAAAAACATATTTATTTAGATCAATACTCTATTTAGTTATACTATACAGGTTTAATCCAGTAGCAGACACTTGCAAAGTCTCTCTCTTCACATAGAGCATGTTGGAGAATAAAATGATGCTAATAACATCCAATTCCTTTGCTTCCAAAATAAATGATCAGTTACATTTTAAGAGACCTCTTCCAGAAAATTAGAAACCTTGGGGGTAAATTCCAGGCAAAAATGGGTATGATCAAAAACAAAGATGGCAAGGACCTAACAGAAGAAGAAGAGATCAAGAAAAGGTGGCAAGAATATACAGAAGACCTGTATAGGAAGGATAACAATATCGGGGATAGTTTGATGGTGTGCTCAGTGAGCTAGAGCCAGACATCCTGAAGAGTGAGGTTGAATGGGCCTTAAGAAGCATTGCTAATAACAAGGCAGCAGGAGACGACGGCATCCCAGCTGAACTGTTCAAAATCTTGCAAGGTGATGCTGTCAAGGTAATGCATGCTATATGCCAGCAAATTTGGAAAACACAAGAATGGCCATCAGACTGGAAAAAATCAACTTATATCCCCATACCAAAAAAGGAGAACACTAAAGAATGTTAAAAGTATCGGACAGTGGCACTCATTTCACATGCCAGTAAGGCAATGCTCAAGATCCTGCAAGGCAGACTTCAGCAATTCATGGAGCGAGAATTGCCAGATGTACAAGCTGGGTTTAGAACAGGCAGAGGAACTAGGGACCAAATTGCCAATATCCACTGGATAATGGAAAAAGCCAGGGAGTTTCAGAAAAACTTTTATTTCTGTTTTATTGATTATTCTAAAAGCCTTTGACTGTGTGGACCATAACAAATTGTGGCAAGTTCTTAGCGGTATGGGGATACCAAGTCATCTTGTCTGCCTCCTGAAGAATCTGTATAACGACCAAGTAGCAACAGTAAGAACAGACCAGGGAACAACGGACTGGTTTAAGATTGGGAAAGGAGTACAGCAGGGCTGTATACTCTCACCCTACCTATTCAACTTGTATGCAGAACACATCATGCAACATGCTGAGCTTGAGGAATCCAAGGCTGGAGTTAAAATCGCTGGAAGAAACATTAACAATCTCAGATATGCAGATGATACCACTTTGATGGCTGAAAGCGAAGAGGAACTGAGGAGCCTTATGATGAAGGTGAAAGAAGAAAGTGCAAAAGCTGGCTTGCAGCTAAACCTCAAAAAAACCAAGATTATGGCAACCAGCTTGATTGATAACTGGCAAATAGAGGGAGAAAATGTAGAAGCAGTGAAAGACTTTGTATTTCTAGGTGCAAAGATTACTGCAGATGCTGACTGCAGTCAGGAAATTAGAAGACGCTTAATCCTTGGGAGAAGAGCAATGACAAATCTCGATAAAATAGTTAAGAGCAGAGACATCACACTGACAAAAAGGTCCGCATAGTTAAAGCAATGGTATTCCCAGTAGTAACATATGGCTGCGAGAGCTGGACCATAAGGAAGGCTGAGAGAAGGAAGATCGATGCTTTGGAACTGTGGTGTTGGAGGAAAATTCTGAGAGTGCCTTGGACTGCAAGGAGATCAAACCAGTCCATCCTCCAGGAAATAAAGCCAGACTGCTCACTTGAGGGAATGATATTAAAGGCAAAACTGAAATACTTTGGCCACATAATGAGAAGACAGGACACCCTGGAGAAGATGCTGATGCTAGGGAGAGTGGAAGGCAAAAGGAAGAGGGGCCGACCAAGGGCGAGGTGGATGGATGTTATTCTAGAGGTGACGGACTCGTCCCTGGGGGAGCTGGGGGTGTTGACGACCGACAGGAAGCTCTGGCGTGGGCTGGTCCATGAAGTCACGAAGAGTCGGAAGCGACTAAACGAATAAACAACAACACATTTTAACAGGCTGTCTTAGCTCTGAAGCTAAGTAGTCTGTATATAAACATGTTTGAGTGCATAGACTAGCTTTGCTAGATTTGTAATATTTATTTTGTTATATCCAAGATAAATATTTATGTAAGTATTAGAACTGTGTTGTGCTTTGGATTCAGTTCCAAAAAGTGCTTTGGAGCATGTAGGGGTACAAATAAAGTATCTATCTACAACTCCTTAAAGCAGCCGTATCTTTTCTTGGAAACGTACATCTGTTTAAAGAGTTACAGGCAGGCGTAGCATTCATGTTCCAAAACACCTTTCTGGAATTGAACCTGAAGCAATGCACATAAATTTAATCATGTTTCATTTCTTAACTGTATAGTAGATGTTTTGAGAAGGTAGGCAATGTCATCATGAAAAAATCTGTGTCAGTATTTTAAATTTTTGTACATGGAAGATAATGTCTTTCAAGTGAGTTTTTACTACTGTGATAATATAGAGTTGCATGATTTCCTTGAACATAGTGACTGATTATCTTTGCTATTTTTTTCCAAGTATGATTAACCATACATCTAAATGAGAGCTAAAATTAGATAATTTAAAATTTTGGACGTAACTGATGTTTTGTTTCCTTATACTTCAGGGATATTCTTTTGTTGCACCTTCTATCTTATTCAAACGCAATGCAGCCATTATGGATCCAGTTTATTTTCTGACAAAAGTTGACCAACCTGGAGTTACAAATATTGCTAGAAGTGCTATGATGAAGGTAGTCATAAGAATTTATAAGCACTGACCATTCTAACATATAAAACATTTCTCTAGTGCATAATGTATTTTGATGTGAAAGATAAAATGCAACTTTAAATAGTTTTTTGCTGTGCATATAAGGATATCTTATAATTTGGGCTACTTTTGCTAGTAGCCTAGTTAGCAATAGAAATATTTTGAAAGTAACATTAGAACTCTTATGTCCTGCTTGTTAGCTGACATTTGACATTGGTGAATCTGGTTAACTGATGTAAGGCATAGAATGCTGGATTAGCCTTTGTCCAGATCTAGCAGGGAAGTTCTTACAGTACATGCATGTTTTCATCCCATTAAGAATAAGCTAAGTCTAGAAAGCTGTGCAGATTTGCCTATCTGTTCTTGAACGAGTGCAGAAAATGTGCAGATTTAGTAATGTAAATGGTGTTACGGGCATACACGGACACAGTAAATACAACTGGCCTCTGCTGTTAGTGCTTGAAGCACTGACAAATAGGCAATCTGTTAATAAACATTTTTTTTCTCCTTGCCCAAACTATCTGGTGATGAAGTTCCTTTTGCACATGCCATTACAGTGCATAAGCTTTTATAGACAGAGAATTAAGATGCCAGAAAATTATTCCAAGTAAGTATCTATGTCTGTATCGAGAGACTGCAGACATCTTAAGTATACAGTGGCATGATCCTTGTCCAGGAATAAAATGTATTTCAGGATTTTAATCTTTCTAGTATTCATGTAGAAGTAGAATCTTTTGAATGTTGATATATACTGTATATATCATAATTACCTTCGTTTGCTGAAATTAATATATAAGATATTCAGAGAGGAATTATTTAAATGGTGGAATACTTTCTGAATCACATTTTTTAGTATCTGTATCATGTCTTCTCTGAAAGAATATATACAGAGCACTTTACAATGTCAGTTAGTATGATGCAGTCATTAACTTCCAATCAGTACTGTGTCTATTCTTTATTTTATTCAGTAATGTCAATAAATAAAATGAAGCATTTCTTCTCAGGACTCTCCATTTTATCTCCACTATGAGCTGGACCTGAAAGAAAAACCACTAGGAGAAGGAAGTTTTTCCATCTGTCGAAAATGCTTACATAAGAAAACTAGACATGAATATGCAGTAAAAATAATCAGTAAAAGGTATAAAGACAAACAGCACATTATTTCCTTTTTTAAAATTAAAGTTAATGTAGTTTTAATGTTTATGAAACCTTGCAATTTAAATATTCTCTGAACAGCTTAAGCTATAAAAGAAAACAGGACAGCACAGTAACAAAATTAAAAGTATGAAGCTTTGGATAAAACCCTGGAAGCAGTGGAATCATTATAATTGTACAATAAAAAGCCGGGAAAGATAAGAAGCATACTAAAAAATAACATAGTGACTAGATAAGCCTCCCTGGGAAAATGCTATATTCTCTTTTGTTTTCTTATCTCATTCCTTTAAAGTCTCTGGCCTCCTATTTCTCACTCCCTTTGTACACTTTGCTTACCCTAAAAGGGAGCAGCATGATGGTTATGCATGGATATATCTCTTCACATAAGCTGCCATTCTGATGGCAGTAGCATCTGAAGGAGAATCTCAGATTATTTCACCTAGTTAAAAAAGTAAACAATTTTTACATTTTTAAAAAGATTATGCTTTGTTGAAACAAACAACCGTCTTAGATAAAAATATTCAAACATTTTCTTTAAGCACTTATAGCACATATTTCAACCAGAATGTTCCTCAGTGAAGAGTTCAGTTTACAGAATCACGGAGTTGACAGGGCATTTGGGTCATCAGGGCCATCCAACTGCTCAGTGAGTGAAGGAAACTCATCTATTTAGTGATGGAGAACCTATAATCTTACTTGGTTATTGGTTTCACTGTCAAGCTGCTCTTAGTCTTAGGAGATTTTTCCTAATAACCACCCAGAGTCCCTCTGGTGGGAGGAGATGGGCGGGGACAAATTAATTAATTAATTAATTAAGTTACAGGAAGGAATATTTGATTAAGTGTCCATTATTTTATGTTCTGCATTCTAAGATGGTGGAAAATAGGCTTTAGTCTTGTGACACCCCTTCAGGTGGTTCAAGAGTGATATATTCTGTCCCATCAGTCTTCTCTTCTGAAGACTGAACATACCTAGTTCATATCTACAGATAGTCAGTCTCTTATTTCTGTACTCCTGATCATCCTTGTACCCCTTTTCTGAATAAGTGCTAGTTTGGCTAAATCCCTTTTAAGTATTGTCCTCAGAACTGAAATCAGTACTCAGTGTAGGATCTGCCCAACAAAGAATAGACTGGAACTACACTCTTCCTGATGAAGATAAGAAACAGATACAGTTCCTGTCCTCAGGCATACAATGTAAAGAATACAAAAGGACCAGTTCTTAATGTTAGATGGATCTTAGTCTTCTCCTTTGTCACAGCCTGAGGACTGGTGGATGACCATGAGGGAGAGCCAGATTCTAACAGATTTAGCTTTTCAGGAGAGTTGGTGTGTTCTTTCCTTTCTGTGCCACAGGGTTCCTTCTTTCTGACACAGCCAAAATGAGGCCCAGGCATTTGTCCCTGTGATTATATTAGGCTGTGGATTTTAAGGGCTCACAATGTTTGTACGTATCTAAGGAAATATTTTGATGAAACTTTGCAGTTTGATTTAGGAAGATAAAAACCATAGCATTTACAAATTAGTAGTTTGCTTTATCACAATATTATTCACTGACTTATTTTTTTCAGGCTAGAAGTCAACACTCAGAGAGAAGTTACAGCTTTAAAACTCTGCGAAGGACATCCCAATGTTGTGAAATTACATGAGATTTATCATGATCAGGTAGTGCAATATGCTTTGCTTTCTGTATTTGCTCTGCATAACTTTAAGAAGACAAGCTAGTTTTATTTGAATATTAGAAACATGCTAAATGAAAATGAAAGGCACACAAATAAGACACAGTACACTGAAGGCTTTTAGCATTAATTATTTCTATTATAAGCTATGGAAACATTTTAACTTTCAATTCTTCATTTTCTTCACCTCTTCAAATAAATTAGTAATTGCCCTTTGTTGGTTTGGAGGCACTAATAGACTCTGACAGAACAATTAATCTCTTAAGAAATAAATTTATTACAATGTAAGGCTGCTTTGAACTTAGCTACCATAGAAGATGCTTTTATATATCTTACTTAATTTACTTTTTAAAAAATCTATATTTTATATGCCAGAGAAGAATGGGAAAAATCTGCAAACATATCCTTCTCTATAAATTAAACTAAACTGTACTTACAGGTGTCTAACAATGCTACATAAAAAGTGAAATAAAGGTGAAATAAAATCCCTCTTGTGTTTTCAGAGAAGAATAAAACATTCTAATCCATTTTAAATTATCCTGGGGGGAAATAAAGGAAAAATTAAAAATCAGCTTTGCCAATAACTTTTCAGCTTTGTCTATACCCAATGAAATAATTACAGGAGGATCCATTTTAGTATTATTTAAACTAATCTCAAAGTATTAGCCTTTTGTCTATAACAGTGATCAGGATGTATCAAGCTTGCTGCTTCTTTCCAGGGTTGGTTAGCAAGTAAGCCAAATCATATCAAATTCTCAGTTGTTAGAACTCAGACTATAGAATCCAATGGTATGTGATGAGACACCTACTTGCTCATTGGAACTTCCTTTCTGGAGCTAAGCCACCAGAACATTTTGGGGGTACTTCTGAAACTCAGGGGGGTGGAATAGAAGAATCATCCCTTTCATTTTGATGGTGGAAGCTGATTTGATTCCTGGATATACATTACAATATTCCAGTTGAAAAATTTTTCAAAGCTGTATGTATTTTTATTGAATAGTAAACCTCTCCACCTAATTATTTTTCTTCCTCTACATATTGCTAAAAAGTATATTTGTTTTTAGCTCCACACATTTCTAGTAATGGAACTACTGAAAGGGGGAGAATTACTTGAACGCATCCAGAAAAAGAAGTACTTCAGTGAAACTGAAGCTAGTTATATCATGCGCAAATTAGTTTCAGCAGTGAGCCATATGCATGATGTGGGAGTAGTACACAGAGACTTAAAACCTGAGGTATGTGTTCAGGAAATGTGTGAAGCTTGTGAAATCTGACCATTCTCACCTCTCTTCCCTTGCTTATTGCTTCTTTTATTCTCTTTTAAATTGTCATTTTGTTACGGCTGTATTTTTAAATAATTGTAAATAAAAACCTAATAAAATATTTATAAAACAATTAAGATAAGGACAGCAAGTCTTCTATCAATAATAAGGTAATATTTCCTCATAAGATGAGATACATAAACTGTGAGTTGTGAGATCTGCCATTTTAGTCAATTGCCTTTTCCTATAATATAGCCTTCTATGTATTTGCATTAGTTTTGTATGCTAAACTGAGCGTCCATTAAACATATGCATGCACTGTTTTCCAGCTTAATGTTAGAACTGTTCCAACTTACTGTTCTAAGTTAGTAAATTCCACTTCACTGGAATTGCAGGAGGGATGGCTGAAGGGGAGAAGAAGGAAATAGTACCATACACCATTCTACTAATGGAAGTCTTCTGTAGGTAGAAAATTCTTTGGAATCCTCCTATAACAAAACCTGTGCCTAGGCAAGGACTTGTTACGGGTGTAGCGAGTAAGGAAGATGACCTTGATGGAAATAATACAAGAATTGTTGTTGTTGTTGTTGTTGTTGTTGTTAGATTTTTATCCTGCCTTTTTTCCCATTACCAAGACAAGAGGGACTGAATCATTTTTAAGTCCAGAGAAATGAGATAACATTAGGAAGAAGGGAGAGGAGGTGTAGCACAGGCTTGCTATTATAGCCAATCTCAATAAAAGTAGTTTTAGCTTTCGTTTAGAGTTCATTTCCTGGTCTGCTCTACATAATAGGGCTGGAAGTAGAAGATACTGCTTTCTACACTATCCAGATCTAGCATTTTCTAGAGAATGAACAGTTGAATTTATAGACCTCAGTTGTTCTTAAGAAGCTGTTAAATAAGTCTAATAATTTTGTATGTTTTTCTTCTATGCTTATTTGTGCAAGCCCAATGCCTCTCTGCTACTCATTAAAGCAGCTGATTTTTTTGCCCTTCTATATGAGTGTGAAAAAACTGATGCTGCTTTAAGAGTTGCATTAACTTTTAATGAGTTGATTTCTTAAAGCAGCATTTTTTTCAGGCTCCTGTGAAAATCTGAAAAATGACTCACTAATATAGTGAATAGCTGAGAGGTGCGGCACTCATGTGAAGTCTGAAGCACTTTATTAAATCATTTTTGAAGCATGCCCAGCCCTACTTTTCACTATACAGGTAGTTCTCACTTAACAACGGTAATTGGGACTGGCAACTCCATCACTAAGTGATGCGGTTATAAAGCATGATGTCATGTGACCGCATGACTTACAGCAGCATTTGCAGTAGCTCCAGTTGCAGTTGTGAGGTGAATCTCGTGTGGTCACAGCATCCTGTGGTCACACGATTGCCATTTGTGACCCCCCTGTTGGCTTCCCCATTGACTTTGCTTGTTGGAAGCTGGCAGTGAAGGACACAAATGGTAATCACATGACCATGGGGAACTGTAACCATTGTAATTGTGAACTGGTTGCCAACCGCCTGAATCATGATCATGTAACATGGGGACACTGTGATGGCTGCAAATAACAAGGAACAGTTTTAAGTTGCCTTGTTCAGTGCTGTTGTAACTTTGAATGGTTGCTGAACAAGGACTACCTATGCTGCATTCTTTTTGTTTTTTATTCTTGATGATTAGGCTTTTAGAAAAAGGTTTCCTGAGTATGTAAGATATAACATAGATTTATCTTTTTTCATAAATAAAAAAGCATTTCAGTATTACTGGCTATAATGAGACATTTATATTTGCTACACTGCTCTAATGTTATTTTTGGTTTCAGAATTTATTATTCACAGATGAAAGTGATAATTCAGAAATAAAAATAATTGATTTTGGATTTGCCCGATTAAAACCTTCAGACAATCAGCCTCTTAGAACTCCATGTTTTACCCTTCATTATGCTGCTCCAGAACTCTTAAACCATAATGGTTATGATGAATCCTGTGATCTCTGGAGCTTGGGAGTTATTTTGGTAAGCAATTTTGGCTTTTTAAAAGAAGTATCCAAGCATGAGTGATAAAAAACATTAATGGAAAAAGTTAATTGTATTTGATATATATATTTGTTCAACACTAATGTTTGAGCAGAATATGGAATATTTCATTAGCAATAGCAGAAAAGTCTAAGAAAAGTAAACTGCAATTCAATTGGCTGAAGTCAGCAGCCTTTACAGAAATAAAAACTATATCCAGCAAAATTACAACTGAAGACAAGGTCAAGCATTATAAAAGTTAACCATTTGTAATAAACCGAAGCATTTAGACGACCTGCGTAGTAAGTTAAAATTCTTGAAAGTAATAGAATTAAATGTATTTGTCATAATTATACATTCAGTGGTTTTTTGGCCTTGGTTGCTAGGGAGAGTGGCAGAAATAATTATTTCACTTGAATTAGTTCATAAGAAGGCTAGGGGCATATTTTCATCATAGTTAATCCTTTGATTCAATCAAATTTGTAATCAAGGAACACAGTCTTATTTATAATTAGATTTGTTCCAATATACAATCTTTGATTGGGTACAGATCTCTTGGCAGTAATTGAGAGGAAGCATATTTTGTCTGCATTGTCCATTGTTACAAAATATAATAGCGGAGGTAAAAGACCAATGGCATTTTATCTAACCACTTTTTTAAAAACACGAAGGTTTAATAGGATTGTATTCTTTCTTATGAAACAAATTGACTGAAGCTAACATTCTTTAACTTCTGAAAATGTTACTTCATTTACACTACGTAAAGAACCTTCAAAAAATTTATGAGGTGTATAATTTAATATTAGTGATATTTATAGTATACTGTATCTATATGTGTATATTCAGACACAAGTATGATAAATAAGAATTGTATTTATCTGTAAGTACTGATTTAAAATATTTCTTTTGTTTTTCTGAAAAGTATACAATGCTTTCAGGACAAATACCCTTTCAGTCTCAAGATAACAGTATAACATGTACAAATGTTTTGGAAACAATGAAGAAAATTAAAAGAGGGGAATTTTCTTTTGAAGGAGATGCTTGGAAAAATGTTTCTCAGGATGCCAAAGATTTGATACAAGGTATATATTGATCAGTGATTTACCTAGGGAGTCCTTAACTAGTATACTAAGAATAGTAGACAGACAGCCAGATACTTTATTTCGGCCATTGACCAATAAAAATACATTCAGTAAAACAAACAAAGGAAAGTTAACCACTAACATCAATGACTACTTTGTGGGCAAAGCTTACACACAATGTAGCAAAATTTTGCTACTTTTAGAGAGATAGATTTATCCTGGTTATCTAATAAATAATGCAAATAAAAATTATTGCAGTGCCCTGGAAATTTAGATAAAAAAGGGGTAATCAGCTTGTCCCTGTAGAACTGGCAGTACAAAAGAACATGGGCTTAGAGTATTAGTAATTTGATTCTTGGAAAGTACTAAAATATTTGCTGAGGAGGCTAGCACAAACTGCATAGAATTAGTAACTTAAAAACTCTAATGTAATAGTTTTCTGTTTCTTTAAAGCAGCTTCGTATCTTAGTCTTTCAAGTTTTTACTTTAATCTAATTT
Source organism: Candoia aspera (assembly GCF_035149785.1). Taxonomy (NCBI): domain Eukaryota; kingdom Metazoa; phylum Chordata; class Lepidosauria; order Squamata; family Candoiidae; genus Candoia; species Candoia aspera. Next base: position 305,260,887 of record NC_086153.1, on the reverse strand, counting down.
AGGCCTTCAAGCTTTCAATCTGTATGTTAAGTTTAAAAAAAAATGGATGGTTTGGAGTATATAGACATTTCTAAATTAAAACTATCAGGATGACTTAGCCTATTTAATATAACATTATTTTGTGACCTTTCTGTAAATAGTTTCATTATAAACAATTTATACTGCATAATATGAGTTATATCCAAATATATACTATACATTTCAAATGAAGATTGTTATTTTTTAAAAATGCCACTATTTAATCTTACCATTGTTTATAAATGAATGTTAAATAAATACCATTCAATAGATAATGGCTCTTTTATTTTAAAATGTCTAATGCATTCATACTAGGACTTCTTACAGTGGATCCAAATAAGAGAATTAAAATGACCAGTTTGAGACACAATGATTGGCTTCAAGATGGTAGCCAACTGTCATCCAACCCATTAATGACTCCAGACAATTTAGGATCTTCAGGAACTGCAATACATGTCAAAGCAACTTTTAATGTAAGCTCACAATGGTTGTTTTTTTCTAAATTAAACCATATTTCTTTTGTCAGCCTATCATTTACTTTTAAAGCAAGATGTACTTTAGGTACATATACATTAAAAATGTAAATGTTTTTTGTTTAAGTTGAGGATGCTTTATTTTGATCCTTACAGGCAAGGCACACCTTTTTTTCTTTTTCATTTTTATGGTCCTCCTGAATGAAACATTTTCAGTATTTTGTTCAGTTGAACAAAAGAAATAGTTTGTGGGAGGGGAAAAATTGAGAGGTGCTATATACTGCTGCCATTGATAGGAGGGAAATCTTCATATGTCAGCTTTCTTATACTAATAATTATAAATTGAATTTATTATACTAACATTATATATTCTGGATTCTGCCAGTTGTTGGCTGTCTTGGGGATAATTCAGTTTCTTTTTTCTTACTCACTCACTCTGCTGACTTAAGTCAAGCTGTTACTCTACCAAGGAAAACAGTAAGAGGGATTGCTTACAGTATGTGCCATCAAGCTGACGTTGACTCTGAGCAACCACATAGATAGATCTTCTCCTGCAGGATCCGTTCCCAACCTGATCCTTCAGGTCTTCCACAATGCGTCCACCACCACTGTAAATGACTCTACCCACCTTGTGACTGGTCATACTCTTCTTCTCTTTCCTTCAACCTTTCCCAGCATTACTGACTTTTCCAGAGAGCTAGGTCTTCTCAGAACATGTTCAAAGTAAGATAATTTGAGCGTGGTCGTTTCTGCCTCGAGTGAGAAAACAGTAAGAAGTTTATCCTAATGTAATGGCAAAGCAAAGCTGTACGTAAGAATGATTTGTTTTTCTGTCTGAATTTCAGAATCTAATTAAGCACAGATTAGCATAAGTGTAGTCATTAACAAGAATATACAGCTGGGAAAAAGGCTGTAAGACTTATCTTCCCTTAATTGAAAATGCAGCTTCTCTCTCTCTTTTTCTTCTCCTTATAATATGATTCTTAGAATATTTAAAATGAAACCAAATTCCCTTTCAGGTTTTGCTTCCATCCTTTCTCAGCCTTATTTCCCACCCTCCGCTTTTTTTTTTTTTTTTTTTGGTGCTTTGAGTCAGCCTGAACTCCTGGTGACTGACTGGATGAATCAATGTTGTTTTCTTGGCAAGATTTTGGAAGTGGTTTGCCTTCTTCCTAGGGTTGGGAGAGTGACTGACTCAAAGTCACGCAGCTGGCTTCATCCATAAGGCAGGACTAGAATCCATGCTTGAGTCTTATTTCCATTCCTATTATCACGGTATTCCTTATTTAATATGATCTGTTTATCCCATATCATTTTCTATAGCAATTTTAAAAAAATTATTTTAATTTTAACTATTTAAAAGTATTTTGAGGTGTTGTAATTATTTACAGAAAGTATTTTTAAAACTTTATTTCTTAAACAGTTACACGAATTGAATCTAGTTTGAATGCACAAAATTGTTTTTGCTTTTGTAAACAGGCCTTTAATAAGTACAAAAGGGAAGGATTTTGCCTCCAGAATGTTGACAAGGCACCTCTTGCGAAAAGAAGAAAGATGAAAAAGACAAGCACAAGCACAGAGACCCGCAGCAGTTCCAGTGAAAGTTCTCATTCTTCTTCCTCTCAATCGTATGGTAAAACTACCCCTACAAAGACCCTTCAGCCAACACATCCTATAGACAGCAATATTTCAGAGAATATCTTTCAATTCTCTGACTGAAAATCACAGAGTTCTGCTGTCTTGGAGAATAATTAAAACTTGTTGATGCATGTGCTGGTTTGAATACAGTAAATGAGTATATTTTTACAAATTGCCCTTTCTGATTTTTCTGTTTCAGTCTGAGGCCAAAATAGGACATGTTAAAATACCACTGTGACTGTTGTTGTTTTTTCATTCAGTCGCTTCCGACTCTTCATGACTTCATGGATCAGCCCACGCCAGAGCTTCCTGTTGGTTGTTGCCACCCCCCAGCTTCCCCAAGGTCGAGTCCGTCACCTCTAGAATATCATCCATCCATCTTGTCCTTGGTCAGCCCCTCTTCCTTTTGCCTTCCACTCTCCCTAGCCTCAGCATCTTCTCCAGAGTATCCTGTCTTTTCCCAGAATCAAAATTCAAAAAATTGTGATATAAAATGTCTTGTCTTAGTGTGTGCCTATCCTCAACACTTTCTGAAAGATGTTAATATACAAAGTCCATAATCCAGTGGGATAATCCTGCACTAAGGAGCCTGGCCTCTGTAGACTCTCACGAGTTCTCATAAATCTGTTTACCAGCAACAAGAGCTGTGGGTGAATGCAAGTCTTTTCATTACATTTCGTTCTCCCTCTCCCTCTCCCTCTCCCTCTCCCTCTCCCTCTCCCTCTCCCTCTCCCTCTCCCTCTCTCTCTCTCAGAGAGTGTGTTTTATATATAAAATATATTTTATTGTACACATACATACATACATACATACATATAAAATCCTCAGCAACGATGTGTTGAAATATATTGGCCAGGGATCAAAAATACTTGTTTCCTCATATGCAGAAGCTAAGTTCTTGTGCAAGAAGTATGCACAAGCCACTTCTTCAGCATATGAGGAAGTCTAAAGAAATCCCTGCATAACACATAAGCAGCAACTTGGTTTGTGTGATAGCTTGGAGACCATATGAAAACTCTTATGATTTCTTCCACTATTAATTTAGGCTGATTTCCTCTTTCTAGTGAGAAAAATTATTTGAGATTTTAAAAATTGATTTATTATAATATATTAAAAAATTCAATTGGGTTGTAGCTTAATATTCAAGAGATTTTTATTGTATATCAAGCATCTGCGTGGTTGGTACTATAACTGTATTTGGTAAGCAGCTGAATGATGTTGTGAGTACTTCTTGGAGATGCTGTAATTTGCTATAGCAATTTCAGTAAGAATTATGAGCTGCTTATACTATTTAATCTTGCAATACAATTTTTCCTGATAATATTTTCATGTCTAGACATAATATTCTTCAGATTTTGCCCCTGTTTCACACTGGGGCATACTTTAACCATTTATGCACTGGGAAAATTAAAGGGACATTCTGTCAAGCACTGTGCTTCATATCTATACACTGTGTTTTACTATAGTAAAATTTTCCACTGTAGTTATATATTGGATTCATAAATATGGGTCTTTCTGATGCATTTTAAATGGGAATATTTTAGACTATGAAGCATGATTTATAAATATATGCAGAGCTCTTCCATAGCTCATATGCTGCACTTCTGCAAAAAGTATAGAAGTAGTCTTACTGGTAATCAGTGAGGCGATTTGTATAAAGTTAAGCTCATACCTTACTGGCATGATTAGATCTCACTTAGCAGATTTTAGAAACACCTTGCTGTATTGTAGATTGAACAATCCAAAACCTATGCAAATACTTTTTTTCTATAAAGAACTGTAACTTCTTTACATAATTGTATCTATTACAGTTTTGAGAAATCTCTTGCAGACTTCTTTGGGGAAACTGAAAAAAAAAAGCCTGGAAATGCCTGGAGAGCATTTTCAGGAAGAATTAGAGAAAAATAATGTAATATGTATTTTTGTGTTATTTACTGTTTTTTTGTTGGCATTCTTTTCACCAAATTGGCTTGCAGTTAGCTAGCAGACTTACAGTGTGATTGTATGCATGTATGTACTCAGAAGGAAGAGAAGTAGAATTTTCTTTCTAAAAAGAATGCATAGGATCACCTTCCACAATTAGGTGCCCTCCAGATATGCTGGGTCTACATTTCTAAGACTATATCAGAAAATGCTGCCTAGGAAATTCTGGGAATTATATTGTAAACTGCCCAGAGTCCCTCCGGTCGGAGGAGATGGGCGGTGACAAATTGGATAAATAAATAAATAAAAATAAATAAAATCGTTCCCACAAATCAACTGGAAGACAGTAACTTAAAAAAATTTGAAATGCTAATTGGAGCTTTGTTCAAAGTTGCAGATGTTAATTCCAAGATAAGTGTAACATAGAATTAGAGCACTTTTTCTATCAGATATGTCTTGACTTCTACACTGCATTAAAAATTCAAATTATTTTTGCAAACTATGTATCTAAACTTGGACAGGACAGTATCTTCCATTGGTAACTTTTTAAAAGCACTTAAGTTTTCAGTGTGAAGTAGCACAAGTTCGTGTTTTTTTAGAGAAATGAATTATTTAGCTTGCAGTTCTCTGCACGCTTACTCAAGAGTAAGTATCACTGAACTCCATGAGATATATTTTTCAATAAATAGAGATAGGATTGTTTTGCCAGGTGCATACGTTGACATAAGTTAAATTTTGCAGCACAATATTGAAAACTCTACTATTTAGATTATTCTGATCTTTATATATGCTGATAGCACAAAGAACTTAATTTGTGCTAATATATATGGTACTAATTTGGTGTAAATGAAATTTACTTTCTGAATGTGTGTATGTATATATGTGTGTATGTATAGTTCATTTCACACATTTTTCTCTGATAATACAGATAGCATTTCGGATAGATGGAAATGCGCATTCAATAAATTACATAAATGTCTTGCTAGAGTGTGCCACTTTCCATTTCAAAATGAAGATTTAAAACATCTTTTTAAACAAAATGTCAAGAGTTTTGTAGTTTAAATTATAAAACAGTTAACTCTAAATTTATATGTAATGTAAACTAATTATTTTTAATATCTAACCCCTTTTGGAGAAACTAAAATATAGGATTTAAAAAAAAAAAATCAGAATAGCTGTACTGTTTGATAGGATTTCATGAAAATCACAGAGTAATGGTTTAGTATTTCTCAGGAAAAGGACTTTGTATATATTTGCATTGTTTCTTCCACAGGCAGCTATTCCGAAAGCTTGATAAGCTAACTTTATACTATTGGGGAGGGGATTTTCATGAATACAACCCTAAGTGAGTGCAAAGTACATCTTACTATTATTGATAACATATGTTTATCCACAAGTTTGTGTTGGATCTCAGACTTAATTATTTACAGTGTGTCCTTTTGTCTATCAGTATGTATAATTATCTAGAGGAATTGGTAGAGCAATAACAATTAGAAATTAAATGGTACATGTGCAGCTATGTTTTCAAAGTTTTTATGTTGTTATATTTCTCACAATCAGATCCATATATATATATAAACCAAATTATTTCTTGCTGTTAATAAAATGATCAATGTATGGGTTGGACCACATTCCTGATTCTTTCATATAATGCTCTTTCCTGCTGGTGGGAGGATAAGACAGTGGGAGATGCTGGATAAAGCTTCTTTCTGCTTTATATCATTGTTGGGGACTAGACTCAAAACAGCTTTTGTTGCCTTGTGTTGACTGAAATGATAAATTTGTGGTTTTTATTTTTTTCAGCTGTATTAAGTAGAATAAATCTTTAGTAGTCTAGCAGAGAGATATTTATTATTCCCTTTTCCTAAAAGTTTAGAAGAATATAGTTATGCTGTGGATAACTCAGGTAATAATTTATTACCCATAAAACAATATTTTCTGTATCTTATTCCCTGAATTTGAAATTTTGCACCAGGCAGATAGGAGTTAAGTGTAGTTGATAAAAACAGGATGATATACTTGCAAGTCTGGTAGAAATCGTCAAGTTTAGTAAGGTGGTGGACTAGCAACTTAAATTGTGCTTTGTAATATTAGTAACAGAGAAAGGTGGTGCATAATTCTGTAAAGAAGGTCACTTATCATTCAGGTTTATTTTAATTTTAAGCAAGTAATACAAAAGAAAACCTCATATATAATGAAATTCTATAGACTAATATAGCATAGTGGAAGAATTGACCTGAAAATTAATAGAAGTGTTCTGAATAAAGTGCTTTATTTTTTAAAAAAACAATACTTTATTTAAATATTGAAAAATATTTGTTGAAATAAATTGCTTCAAAGAAAGAGATGACAGCAGAGTTGATTACAGTGTGATTGCCCATTTTATGCATTTTGAGAGCAAGAAAAATAATATTGTCAGTACAGAGAGATGCAATTTATCAGCTATTTTTCTTTTGTTTTGCATGATAGATGAATATACACCCAACAATTAAAATAAAATCTTAAAAGTTAACAATTAAGGTAGAATAATTGTCTTAAGGTGACACATTGGCATTGATTTACAAGTATCTATTAGATACTTGTGACATTTATATAATCCATTCCTAAAACATCTTCAGTGACAGTGCATAGCTATGTTCTTTTTAAGGCTTGGGGTGGCCTCTCTGAAGACTTATGAGATCATCTTCATATACACATGTGTGCATAGAAATCACTTCTCAGGGCACTGCTGTAGAAGCATCCCTCTGAATTGTATGTACTGCCCTAGTAATTAAGTATGTATAAACGGTGCTTCTGGATTGTTGTTGTTTATTCGTTTAGTCGCTTCCGACTCTTCGTGACTTCATGGACCAGCCCACGCCAGAGCTTCCTGTCGGTCGTCAACACCCCCAGCTCCCCCAGGGACAAGTCCGTCACCTCTAGAATATCATCCATCCACCTTGCCCTTGGTCGGCCCCTCTTCCTTTTGCCTTCCACACTCCCTAGCATCAACATCTTCTCCAGGCTGTCCTGTCTTCTCATTATGTGGCCAAAGTATTTCAGTTTGGCCTTTAATATCGTTCCCTCAAGTGAGCAGTCTGGCTTAATTTCCTGGAGGATGGACTGGTTTGATCTTCTTGCAGTCCAAGGCACTCTCAGAATTTTCCTCCAACACCACAGTTCAAAAGCATCTATCTTCCTTCTCTCAGCCTTCCTTATGGTCCAGCTCTCGCAGCCATATGTTACTGCGGGGAACACCATTGCTTTAACTATGCGGGCCTTTGTTGTCAGTGTGATGTCTCTGCTCTTAACTATTTTATCGAGATTTGTCACAGCTCTTCTCCCAAGGATTAAGCGTCTTCTGATTTCCTGACTGCAGTCAGCATCTGCAGTAATCTTTGCACCTAGGAATACAAAGTTTTTCACTGCTTCTACATATTTGCCAGTTATCAATCAAGCTGGTTGCCACAATCTTGGTTTTTTTGAGGTTTAGCTGCAAGCCAGCTTTTGCACTTTCTTCTTTCACCTTCATCATAACGCTCCTCAGTTCCTCTTCGCTTTCAGCCATCAAAGTGGTATCATCTGCATATCTGAGATTGTTAATGTTTCTTCCAGAGATTTTAACTCCAGCCTTGGATTCCTCAAGCCCAGCATGTCGCATGATGTGTTCTGCATACAAGTTGAATAGGTAGGGTGAGAGTATACAGCCCTGCCGTACTCCTTTCCTAATCTTAAACCAGTCCGTTGTTCCGTGGTCTGTTCTTACTGTCGCTACCTGGTCGTTATACAGATTCTTCAGGAGGCATACAAGATGACTTGGTATCCCCATACCACTAAGAATTTGCCACAATTTGTTATGGTCCACACAGTCAAAGGCTTCAGAATAGTCAATAAAACAGAAATAGATGTTTTTCTGAAACTCCCTGGCTTTTTCCATTATCCAGCGGATATTGGCAATTTGGTCTCTAGTTCCTCTGCCTTTTTTAAACCCAGCTTGTACATCTGGCAATTCTCGCTCCATGAACTGCTGAAGTCTACCTTGCAGGGTCTTGAGCATTACCTTACTGGCATGTGAAATGAGGCCACTGTTCGATAGTTTGAACATTCTTTAGTGTTCTCCTTTTTTGGTATGGGGATATAAGTTGATTTTTTCCAGTCTGATGGCCATTCTTGTGTTTTCCAAATTTGCTGGCATATAGCATGCATTACCTTGACAGCATCATCTTGCAAGATCTTGAACAGTTCAGCTGGGATGCCGTCATCTCCTGCTGCCTTGTTATTAGCAATGCTTCTTAAGGCCCACTCAACCTCACTCTTCAGGATGTCTGGCTCTAGCTCACTGACCACACCATCAGAGCTGTCCCCGATATTGTTATCCTTCCTATACAGGTCTTCTGTATATTCTTGCCACCTTTTCTTGATCTCTTCTTCTTCTGTTAGGTCCTTGCCATCTTTGTTTTTGATCATGCCCATTTTTGCCTGGAATTTACCTCCGATGTTTCTAATTTTCTGGAAGAGGTCTCTTGTCCTTCCTATTCTATTGTCTTCTTCCACTTCCGCGCATTGCTTGTTTAAAAATAATTCCTTATCTCCTGGCTAACCTCTGGAATTTTGCATTTAATTGGGCATATCTCCCCCTATCACTGTTGCCTTTTGCTTTCCTTCTTTCTTGGGCTACTTCTAGTGTCTCAGCAGACAGCCATTTTGCCTTCTTGGTTTTCTCTTTTTTTGGGATGTATTTTGTTGCCGCCTCCTGAACAATGCTGCGAACGTCTGTCCAGAGTTCTTCCAGGACCCTATCTACTAAGTCCAATCCCTTAAATCGATTCTTCACCTCCACTGCATATTCCTTAGGAATATTAGTGGGCTCATATCTAGCTGATCTGTGGGTCTTCCCTAATCTCTTTAGTCTGATCCTAAATTGTGCAAGAAGAAGTTCGTGATCGGAACTACAGTCTGCTGCAGGTCTTGTTTTTACCGACTGTATGTAGAGAGCATTGCATGCTATGCTGTTGGCTGGCAAACCACGACAGCTGTGCAAGATGTTTATTTACATTGAACCTTCCTTGAACTTCCATAGTGGATAAGGTTGTAGCAAAAACTTTCCTCACAAGGCAACACGAGCTGTAACCTGAGCTGTGCCAGGAGGCTATCAGGGGGGTTACATGAGGTATGCATTGCTATTTAGACCAATCAGCCTTCTGCTATGTGAATTACTGTTTTAGTGTACTTGCTTAGCTGGGGGAAAATAAAAGAGAGCTTACGGCTTGAATCGGGGCTCTCATCCCGAGGAAGTTGTGTCTGTGCATTCTTCCTACATTCTTCATGAGAGACCACAAGCTCTCATCCTGAGAAAACTTGCAGCCTGTGTATCCTTCATGTGAGACCACCACAATTGTACAGATGTCCGCCACCTTTGGCTGCAAAGGATGTAGTCAATCTGATTTCGGTGTTGTCCATCTGGTGAAGTCCATGTATAAAGCCGTCTTTAGGTTGTTGGAAGAGAGTGTTTGTTATGCAGAGTGAATTGTCTTGGCAAAATTCTATCAGCCTACGTCCTGCTTCGTTTTGTTCTCCCAGGCCATGCTTACCTGTAATTCCAGGTGTCATTTGACTGCCCACCTTAGCATTCCAGTCTCCCGTGATGAAAATAACATCTCTTTTAGGCATGTTGTCCAGTAGGTGCTGCAGATCCTCATAGAACTGCTCTACTTCAGCTTCTTCAGCATTTGTGGTTGGGGCGTATATTTGGATCACTGTGATGTTAGATGGCTTGCCCTGAATTCGAATTGAGATCATTCTGTCGTTTTTTGGATTGTATCCGAGCACTGCTTTCGCCACTTTACTATTAATTATGAAGGCTACTCCATTTCTTCTGTGGTCCTCTTGTCCACAGTAGTAGATCTGGTGGTCATTTGATGTGAAGTGGCCCATTCCAGTCCATTTCAGTTCACTGACGCCCAAAATGTCTATCTTTAATCTTGACATCTCACCAATAACCACATCCAATTTGCCCTGGCTCATAGATCTTACATTCCAGGTTCCAATGGTGTGTTGATCCTTAGAACATCGGATTCGCCGTTCACCACCAGCACTGTCGGCGGCTAGCCGTCCTTTTGGCTTTGAGCTAGCTGCGTCATCAACTAGCTAGGGCTAGTTGAACTCATCCTCTGTTCCTCCCCAGTAGCATTTTGACCATCTTCCGACCTGGGGGTCTCATCTTCCGATGGTATACCGACATATCTCTGGTTGTACTGATCCATTTAGTTTTCAGGGCAAGAATACTGGGGTGGGTTGCCATTACCTTCCCCAGGGATCGCATTTAGTCTGACCTCTCTGTCCTGACCTTCCCGTCTTGGGTGTCCCTTCACGGTTTAGCTCATGGCATCATTGAGGTGCTCAAGCTCCAGCACCACGACAAGGTAACGATCCTTTGCTGAAGGATAGTCTATGTTTTATTTGTCTTTCATCAATTTTATCTATTATCCATCCATTTCTGGAACAGGCATGACTAGCAGATAAAATTCTCTATCCCTGTAGTCACCAACTCTGCTGCAAAGGAGTGGAGGACTTTCCACAGTAGGTCTGAAGTGGCATTCCCAGGCTGCAGGGAGAGAAGGGAAAAAGACGCACTATATGAACAGAAGCTCTTCACATAAGATTCAATTTAACTCATAGGATAAATCCCATCTACCTGGGAAAATGATTGTATAGACATGGATTCTGGACATGGATGTGACTATGCAGTATATAATTATCCTTACCTTGGTCTGATTGTATTGGCTGGTTATTCCCCCCTTCCCCCAGTAGATAGGCATTTGAGCATTTTTAGGTCACCTAGTTCCTTGAAGGGACATGGTGGTGCTGTGGGTTAAACCGCTGAGCTGCTGAGCTTGCCGATCGGGAGGTCGGCGGTTTGAGTCCACGTGACGAGGTGAGCTCCCGTTGCTAGTCCCAGCTCCTGCCAACCTAGCAGTTCGAAAACACACAAATGTGAGTAGATTAATAAGTACCACTTCAGCAGGCAGGTAACGGCATTCCATTTAGTCATGCCGGCCACATGACCACGGAAGTGTCTACAGACAAACGCTGGCTCTTCGGCTTTGAAACGGAGATGAGCACCACCCCCTCAAGTTGGACATGACTGGACTTAATGTCAAGGGAAACCTTTACCTTACCTAGTTCCTTGAAACAATTGATGGTTACATTTCAAAGATTGTTTAAATCTTAATTTATATTTACAATTCTTGTATATATATCTTTGTTAATTGACTATTTTCTTTTCATGTTTCTCTTTTCCTAAGAAAATTAGGTTGCCAATTTAGGGGATATGTATAGAGTGGCTCCAGAGTTTCATTCCTCTGAGCTTGTGCTGTGGTTCACTTGCATGGATTGTGGAGCAAGATAATGTTTTATATTGTGGTTGGTTTGGTTTTATGCAGAGATTATATATTTAGTAAATCAAAGAAATAAGAATTGAAAGGAAGTAGTAGATACTCCAAGACAGGCAATTCATTAAAATATGAAATATAATTTTAAAAAGTTAAATAAAATGCATAATGATATTTCTAAATATATTATTTTTACATGTCTCTCTTTCGGCACAAATTTGCTGATTAATTTGTAGAAATATTTAATTTTTCTCTTAGCAGCTTTTACTTGGATTCGTATGAATATGAACAAAAGCCTTTGTGCCGTGGGATAACCAAATAAAGCAGGGTTCCAGGTTATATGAACGCTTCTATTTTAAATCAAAGACATGTAAAAGTCCCTGCAAAACTTCCCATTCATCATTGGGAAATTAGAGATACAGCTGGCAATACTGGGACACATTAGGACATTTGGAGAATTACCACTGTTTGTTATTGTACCGTATTCAGCATAATACTGTGTAATGGCTTGGTTCCAGAATTGTTCTTCCATGAATAGAATGCTCTTTGTCTAAAAAAGGCTTATTATTCCTAGGTGAAATGATGTGGAGAGGCAATATTCACTAATTTTCTCACCCTCTGCAGCCCTACCTCCAGATCTGCCCCAGAGGATTGGAGTCCCTAACCCTAGAACAGGAAGGAGGTGGTGCTAATAGCTGCAGAGGAAGAAGAAATCAGTGTTCTGAGTAGATGTTTGTGTAGCGGTCTTCTGCTAGCAGTATAAAACCTTTGGAGTCAATTAATATAAAACTAAAATTCCCCAGATATTTCATAGTGTTTTGTGGTAAATGTGAGTGAATCTTTGAAGATAAATAGTCATGTTCATCCATTGTTTTCCTTTAAAAAAACCCTGCATATTGTAGGTGCTGACTAACATGAAGACATTATATGGGTTCAAACATAGGAACCAGTAGATTCTTTCCACACCTTCATCTGGAGACAGCAGTTTGTCTCTTACATAGCAGGTTGACTTGATGAGACATACCCTGAATGAAGTTTCCACTCAGGTGGTCTATTGTAAAGTGAGCCTGATGCAGAAATAACTAAATAAGCCTTTAGCAGCAATACAGTTCTTTATTGAGACCTGGGTTGAGCTACCAGCCCCATCTTGCCTTAGCTTATGGGAGACTATTATGATGTCTTTTGTTCATACTGAAACTAGGAATGCAGCTCAATATCTGTAAAATGGTTTGCAGTCCTAAATTGATATTAGGTTGGTTTTCACGGCATAAGCAGCTTTATTTACTTTCAGTAGAAGAATGGCTGTGGCAGGAAGACCCACCTGTCACATTGGATTGTATTTAATATGAAGTTTAACTTTCTTTTCTTCTGGTTCTTCAATATATCTGCTGTGCTAATGTAAATTTATGGCTGTTTGATATCAAAACAAGTGATACATGCAGGATTTGGTAAATAAGCATATGCATTTCATTGGCCTTATACAGGAGTATAAGTGAAATGTTTTTCACTTGATTTATTATACATTCGGACTTCTTGATCAAGGTGAATATATCTTGGAAACATAATAGTAAAAGGGCTAAAATGAGAGACTTGGAATCTATTGACAAAAAAAATGCATTTTAAGGTAAATCTTTGATTTGCTTATAGAAATAACTATTTTTAAATCTGTAAATATAGATTAAAAAATATAGTCTGTAATTTTCATAAACTTCTTTTATATACTGTACTTCTACAGTGTCTCAATATTTCTTTTTAATTTATGACTTTCTGTTTGTGAGGTTCTTAATAGATAGCATTTCAGAAAATAAGATAGAAGCTAAGCTATCCATTAAGATAATCTTTTTTTTAATGCAAAAACCATTTTTATCATTACGGTTTATTATAGCTTTTAATTTTATTCATTTACTGGGTTCTTATTGAATATATAAAGGGTTTTTTCTTAATGCAAATCTAATATATGCTATAAATACATTTATTAACATTTCTTCCTGAACTATAATATTTATATGGCTTATACACACAAAAAATAATGATTTAAAATAATGGGATTATTTTATTCTAGCTGGGCTAGAACTAAGTGTTAACTTATTATGCAGTCTGGAACAGAGGCTCTTATAGAATTATTTTGATAAAAGAAAAATCCATGAATTTTCTGCTTCGTTTTTGTTGTGGCTGACTTTTGTTGTGGCATCTACACATAACATCTACATATACAACCACAAATTTTACTGGATGCTTTATTGTTATAATTAACATTGCTGCTCATCAGTTCTTCAATTAACAAATTAAGTTATTTTATATTTACTGAGTGTTGTCAATATTAGACATAGTTATACAAAGTAATAAATATGCATGCATTTTACATATGTTTTAATTTGTTTACCCTTTGGCAAGTCTTTAATGAGTTGGATCAACTTCAGAAAGAAATCAAGTTAGAACTTGTAATTGTCAAAAAATATTCTTACCTTAAATAAATTTGCTGAAATGTTTTTGTGTAGGTTTTATGCTAAAAGCAGTAGACTTTGTATGTATATTCAAATATATTTGTTCTACCCTCAGAACAATAAACTTGTCTATGTATAAAATGTTACAAATTTAATTTATTGAATTATTGATGAGTATTGGTCTTCTAGTACACACCACTGGAGAATTAGCATTCTTTATGCTTTTAAGGAAAACTATTAGATGCTTGCGGTGGAAAATTAGCAGTGGCTCTAGTCCTATAAAGTGAAAAGAGAATATTGATATGTCACCCAGAAAGGGGTACTTTCATCACATGTTTGCACTGTCTCCATGGCTTGTTTTCTTTGGTAGGGAAGTGAAGCTGCACAGAACAATGAGCAGATATGAGAAAAACACACTGACAGCAGCCGTACTGCCCAGTCTCTTAGAGACACCATCAGAGCAGGGTATCTGGTCACCACAAAGGTGCCATGAACAATCACCTCCTTCTCCTCCCCACCCGGAAATCTAGGCTGTTGGAGGACCTGGAAACTCAGGAGTCTTAATTTTTTACAAGGCTGTGTTCTCATCACTACCCAACTAGGTTTCAGTAACGCATCCAGATCAGCTTGTTCATCTGCCACCATCTTATTCTGGATGGTCCTGGCATTTACCAACAGAAACCTGAAGCCAAGGCTTCTAGTGATCCAGCCTCCAGGGCAGAAATAGGAAGCTGCACTAAATTGCTGAACTTCTTTGTCTTAAAATAATTGGCCCAATTCCTACCATCAAACCTCCCTCTGCCCATTACCATGGAAATCTGGCCCTATATTTGTGCAGGCTCTTCTATTCTCTCTTATAAAGAGAGAATAAGGTGCAGATGAAACAAGAATTTCCTAGAGTGTACTTTTACGTATGTCGTGCAGCTTCTGACAGAGTAGATTCTTTATAGATCTGAGATTGAATTTCAGTGTATTTTAAATTAGATTTGCAATTTGAAATATGCCTTGTTTAGAACTTAACTAGTTCCAAAGAGGTTATATTGTAGGATTTTAACAGATATATCTTCATACCTTCATACTCCCAGAGTCCCCCCGTAGGGGAGAGATGGGCGGTGAATAAATTTATAAAATAAATAAATACCTAAAATCACACAGAAAGCAACTGTTGACCACTCTGTATAGGAGTATAAAAAGATGGCTTTTATTTTCTTACTTTTCTAGAATTTGTAAAGTGACTGACTTCACATGCTGGCTTTTAACTCTGGAGTGTTGAACAAGCCAAAGTGGCCTGGTTATTGCTCTAAACCTTATTGTTTACAAAAACTAAGGCTTTCACTTACCAGGTTAAGACAAAATCAAAACACTTTGTGGCTTAGCATAATGTATGAATATGATTATTTTGCTTTACATTTGTTGTTTTGGAACCTGGGAATTAGAATTTTGGCTGTTTTGATTCTGTGTTCATTAATATTATGCACAGAAATATGGCATGCCAATTTGTGGTGGTTTTTCTAAACAGAGCATGTGCTCCTTTTTAAATCCTGACTATTCATGCATAGCTGAATTTTCTAAGAAGAGTAAAGTCATAGTATTCTCTGTTCAGCAGAACAACAATTTCTCCCGATAGGGATTAAAAGCACAAAGCAGTAAATGGAAAAATGACAGTACTGTATAAGGCTTCTCTTCGCCAAAAGGCCCTATAGCTAGAGGCAGATATCAATAATTACAAGAGAAAATTAAATAACTTAAATAATATATATGATATGGAAATATTATGAATGCATGGGTGAGTCAAGAAAGATGAAAGGAGACACTTTTTAAAGCAGAAGTATGGATTAGCTACCTGAAGTTATCGTAATAGCTGTCAATTTAAACTGCTTCACAAGCAACCAGAAGAGAGAGTTATTTATTTATTTAACAATAATATGTTAAATAATTATATGGCTGCCCAACTCACACACAGTGACTCTGGGCGGCTTACAAGTTAATGCAGGCTATCAGTGACTAGTAGTCAAGATGGTTGCATGCATCCAGAGACAGTATGCATTTGATACCAGTTGCTGGGAATATTAGGGGAAATGAGTTCTGCTCATATTCTGCTTAACAGCCTCCATAGGACACTGTAGGAACAGGTTCACACCAGAGGACACTTGACTAGTGCTGAGATTTTTTCAATTAAACATGGTATAGAAATGTTTATTTAAAATAAAACTTTGATAAGGTTCAAGTAATTGTTATATTCTAAAATGATAAATTTTGTGATTAAAATTAAGCTTTTGTGATAAAAGCTTAGAAATAGTAAGTATAAAAGTCCCTTAGAAATGTGAGCGCCTGAGTAAATAATCCCTCATAATAGAGCTAGGAAAGGGTAACATATTTTTCCTATTCTTGTGTAGATGCAGAAGTAGGCATGCAGTTCATTAACCTAAAGAGGTGGGGAATAAAGTAACAATAATTTCTGCTCCCAATTGAATATTACAGGTAATAAAATACGTGTGACCTTTCAAACACCTCCTAATCCTTATATATTTACATCCTCATGTATTAGTATCAGTACCATATATTCATGCGTATGTGTGCTGATGATGCCTAAATCCCTTTTCAGTGCCATCTAAGACGTCATCTGCATATTTTGCTTGCCCTGGAATGAGAACAGGAGGGATCACTAACCATCCCTTGAGAACATTAACCTCAGCCCATCATAAGGCAACTGCCACCTGTCTTTTCTTGTTTCACATCAAAAGCTGCATTTTCCAACTTCTATCTGCACAGTGCTCTGCAGTCTGCCTGCTGTGGATCATTTCATTGCAGGCAAATGTTTCCACTTTGGTTGGCTCCAGTGCACTGGCAAGAACGCCCCTTTCTTCTGCATACTGGTTGCTGTCCACCATGGCCATTGTGTTATTGGCCTGCTTGTCCCATTCTGAAATGAGCTTCCTACAGTGGACTGTTGAATGTTGTTTGTTTGTTTGTTTGTTTTGAACAGATTCACATTTGAGCCGGTCAAAGGCTAGACAGTTTTTGTTCAAGTTCACTAGTGGAACAGTGAATTGGTGTTTGTTTGAATAATGCATTCCACCAGCTTTCCCTTCTAGTGATAAAATGAACAATAAAACTAGTGTGTTCCTTCCCCCCACTTCCATACACAAGGTGGGAAAGTGTCGAGGAGTCAATATGGGTCAGGAAGTCATTATTCAGAACTTCTGTCTGGCTTAGTGGCGAATGACTTGTTTCCTCTCCTTTATATTCTCACCTGTATGTTCTTGACTGGGCTGTCATGCTCAAATTTCTGGATCTCTCTATAGGTGTGCCCTCCCCTAACGTTTAATGATTGCTGCTCCTACCTTTTTGCCTGGTCTATTCCTAGTGAATAAATTGCACCCTTCAATCCTTGCCTTCCATTCATGAATTTCATCCTATCAGGTTTCAGTAATGCCTACTAAATCTTGCTTAGGGTATATATGACCCTGGTTATCTGGTTATCTCTTCTTAAAAAATCCTCTACTTACACCATCCCCCCAGGCCCCTATGATCGAGAGAAGGCCCGTTTTCGGTCTCACTTGGTAAAGAAGCAGAGATATACTTTTTCCGTGATGGCATCTATCCTATAGAATGACTTGCTATCTGCTATATACTAGCTGGAGCTGGCTCAAATTATTTTGCTGTCTGAGGCAGAGGGCAAGAGGATAATTTTGTGATCCCATATGCAAAGCCAAGTTGACAGTGGAAACTTATTTCTGTACTAGCAATGGAATAGGATCCTCCAACAAACTTGAAGGAAGTATGAGTCTTTGGTGCTCTCTGAGCTTGGTTGTTTGCTTGCAGACATTTCATTACCCAACTAGGTAACATCAGTGCTAGTGCATGTGGGGTTTGCTCCCTGTTTATATAGAGTAGCTTGCCCTGCCAGTGTTGGTGGGAGCATGGCTTTAACTGTATATAAACGGGGAACAATAAACTACTGTATATAAACGGGGAGCAAATCCCACACTCACTAGCACTGATGAAGTTACCTAGTTGGGTAATGAAACGTCTGCAAGCAACCAAGCTCAGAGCACCAAGGACTCTACAGTTCAACCCTGAGCCACAGATACTCTCTTCTGTTGGAACTGTCTGTATGACACACACACTATTTTCCAGTAACTATGAATAACTGAAATGCTCAGGAGAACAGCCATTGTTGCCTAATGCTGGAGCCAGCCCTGAGCTGTTGTGTTTCAGTGTCAAGATACTGTATGTAGCCTTTGCATCCACTAATTCCTCTCATATTTGTATTTTTAAGTTATTTTAATATTTGAGGGCTACCTGTGAGAAATTATGTACAAGAGTCCCTCTTTTGGGGGAGATGGGGGGTAAAAAAATTTGAATAAATACTTTGAAAAAATATATAATGCGGTTTTGCACTGTATTGCAAA
Organism: Candoia aspera; assembly: GCF_035149785.1. Classification (NCBI taxonomy): domain Eukaryota; kingdom Metazoa; phylum Chordata; class Lepidosauria; order Squamata; family Candoiidae; genus Candoia; species Candoia aspera. The sequence continues at coordinate 305,242,606 of NC_086153.1, read as the reverse complement.
GATCCGATAAGCATTTTTTAAAAACATACTACCACAGTAGTGCCAGACGTACAAAACCGATTTTAAATGTAGAATTTGTCCGTGTTTATTTGTTAATAGCGTTTAATATTCAGTGGGAGTCCCCGTAAATTTCTCTATTCTATATCTTTTCCCCTGTAAGAATAAAAATCTATTGTTTTCCACTCTGGGAAGAATCCTTGAAGTATGGGAGTAGAGTCGTGTGAATAGTCTCTGTCTGCAACCTGATTATCCACCTTTCCCCGTTAATATGTCGGGGACTCAGCTTCAAAAGAAATGTTGAATGACGGCGGGAGCGCCCGAACACCGCCAAGCGCTTCTCCTTTCCCGCCAAACAACGCCGGCAGCCGCACTCCCTCCTCTGCTCCGCCCACTCCTCCCCCCGCCTCATCCCTCTGGCTGCCAGTAGGTGGCGCTGCAGCGAACCACGTTCGTCGCCCCTCCGGTTCCCGTTCCGGGGCCGCAGGCCGGCTCGTTCCGCCGCCGAAAAGGCACCCGCTGCCACGGTTGCTGCAGCTGCCGCGCCCCCTCCCTTCCGCCGGTCCCCGCTTTGCGGGGTGCCCCCTGGGCCTGCTCCCGCCATGGCTACCAAGAAAGGGGGTTCGCGGCTGGAGACCGAGATCGAGAGGTGCCGGTCCGAGTGCCAGTGGGAAAGGATCCCTGAGCTCGTCAGGCAGCTTTCAGCCAAGCTCATTGCTAACGGTGCGGGCCGCTGGGTGGGAAGGGACGGGGGAAAGTCGGGAGGAAGCCGGTTCGTCGACCTTAATGCCAACGCCGACAGCTACGGCTGCAGGTGCAGCGGGGGCGGGATGAGGCAACTGCTTTTAAGCGCGCTGGAAGCTGAGCTTTCCTGAGAGTAGGTGATGAGCTGGCCTTGGGTTAGCCGTGCGTGGTGTTTACACGCGCGATAAAACTAAACAAGTGAGCCCTCTGGGCACGTGCAGAGGCTCACCGCTTGCCTGCCTTGGAACAGAAGCACAGCCCTCTCCCCGTGGATCTAATGTTGAGGCAACCTGATGCTTTGCTTTGCTCATGCTTGGCTGGGAATGCTGGGAGTTGTAGTCCCAGCCCCTCCATCACATCTGGAGGACATCAGGCCGGGGAACCTTGGAGAAAGACTGCCAGGGCAAAGGCCTGATGCTGTTTCTGCTGATCAATAATACTAATACTAAAGCTAAAGCTTTGCTTCCCAATAGGATAATGAACTGCTAGAAGATGTGCTAAAGTTCCCTTCTATTTTACAGTCCTTTCCTGGAAGCTGTAAAGGAGCTAACCTAGTATCTCTATGTACCAATGTATTATTTAGTAGTCTTCAAATGCCCACTGTTGACCTTTGAATATCTTGTATATGTCCAAAAACTTATACTTGGCATTAAATTAAAAAAAAATACGACCACATAGGAATTCAGTGGTAAGCTGCAGTAAACTGTCAAATTCAGATTGCATAGCAACATAAAGGAAGGGGAAGGTGGTGGTGCTTATTTCTCCCTTAGATGCAATTTTTTCCATCAGAGCAGAGATAATGATGCTGAAATGGCTTCTGTGTATGTAGGTTTTAAACTGAATCAGAGCATAAGAACCCCTGTTAGGTATTAGGGTTTAGCTCTCCCTGAAGAATAAAAAAAATGTGTAAAGTGCACATTTTAAATTAATTCCTGTAGTGTTTCCTGCTCTCACTGACTAACTGTAATGTTACATGCATATTCTGACATTACAAAAACAAATGTCAAGAAAAACCCAAATTCTAATGTGGCTTTCCCAAGTTAAGCTCTAATCAATATCTGGCAGGACTGTTCTGATCTCTGATTTGTGAGATCAGCTTAGAAATCACTCTCCAAGGTTTGGGATAAGGATAAAAAAGAATACATGTTTGTTGAACTTAATACGAGATAGCACTTATGGTTGACTTTCATGTTTGATGCTAGAACTCTGGCTGTAACAAAAAATAATAGGAAAAAAAGGTTTCCTGCATCACTGAATAACTATAGCAAGCCTATATCTAGTATTAAAGTATGTGGATTTGTCAGCCCTTCGAGTATTCCACTGCAATTTAGAAATTGCAGATTTATGTGCATTCCCCAAATACATGTTTAATAGATGCAGTATCTATTTCTCCTGATCAGGCTAGTGATATAAGCTGAATTTTGGGGTAAATTTGCATTCTGTGGCATTGAGAGATGGAGGATTTACTTTAAACTTATACAGGAGCACTGCTACTTCAAATGGCAAAATAGAGGGAAGAGGGCAGGGAAGGGGTAGAGTCAGCACAAGTGGTTTTGTTCAAACGTATTGTTTAATGTATATTGTGCAAGTATATTTTCATGCAATTGTCATTAGTAATTTTCACATTATGGAAACGGGTCTGGGTGAAAAAGTTTCTGGTAATTTGCACCTGTAAACAGTTATATTTTCTTTTTTTAAATTTGATAACTTGTTTTCAAAATAAGTAGAAAATCTGAAAATACTTATATTTGAGGAGGTATTATCATATTATATAAATACAAATATTTGAGATTTAGAATAAGAATGCATATATTCCATGCTATAAAAACTCCTGCTCTTTTAAGTTAAAACATCAGATTATGCTGTCAGAAGTAAGGTTATTTGTCTTAGTCACTGCCATGTTGCAATCTCTTGTACTTAATAAGGAAAAAACAAGGTTTACTTCCTGCTTAGCATTTATTTATTTAAAAGACATACATAGCTGCCCAACTCATGTAATTGCAATTCTTGGCAGCATACATCAAATAAAAACCAAACAGTAAACAATGACTACAAGGAAACAACATTCTGAAGAATGTTTACTGTGACTTACAAAGAGTGGAAGCAGAACGCTCAATACTGTTATCAAGTTGTGTGGACTTCGAGCTAAGCTGATAAGCAACTTGGTATGTCTTTCTGTGAACTGAGCCACAGGACAGTAGAGCTGGGCATTTGATTGATCAAAATAAGTTGTCAGATAATGGATGTATGGTGGATATTGGATATTGTAGTTCAGTAGCACCTAGAGAACAGGGGTTCCCATGTCTTTTTAAAGATACAGCAAAATTGTTAGTTTTACTCATGACTAAGTTTAGGAATGTAGCCTAGGTACATTTAAGGGAAATAAGTATGCAGGAATTGTGACAGAGAGAGGAGATAGTAATAAATTTCAGTGGCATATGCAGGCTGATAGTGGCATAGAAAAAAATTATCTGAGCTATGTAAAATGATGAGAAAAGAAGGTTTTAACTTTAATTTCCCTCCCCACGATTTTGATGGATAATTTGTGCTCTTCCTAGCCTGCTAAACAACTGCCTGGGAGGTAGATGGATGAAATGGTGTGCATCTGAATCCATGCATGTTTGAAAGTGAATGTATGTTTGTATATGCATGTATGTGTGGGGATATGTATATACAAATGTTTTCATGCATAGCTATGGGCCTTTGTATGCAAGCATAGCAGCTCAGCAGCTGGCACTCAGTGAACTTTTAGAGTGAAAATGTTTTAGAGTTGTGTATATCCACTTCACAAAGCATACAAAGAGAGCCCATATCAGCTTCTGAAATAATCTTGTGGTCCTTGCAAACCACATGGTTCCTTTAATGCTTAATGATTTGTAAAGAGGTGCTTCAGTGTGTTGTAAAACCCTTCTATTGAAGGCTTTCCATTTCCCTAATATTTATGGACTAGCCATTATTATGGATTATAATGCACAGTAGCTGGATTTGCACATCATACTAAAGCAGAATCAAAGATATCTCTATTGGGGATATGCATTTGCTCTTGATCTGATTGGATATATTGATTTGTTAGTCATATCAATTCAAATGCATATCACCATCAGACTGAATATTCAGATACCCTTACATTTTATGGTATAGTACGATGTGTGAAATTGCTCTTTATAGAGATGAGAAACACTGAGAAATAACTAGAAATATTTCAGAGAAAAAGATTCCCCCCCCATTTTTATGAAGGTCTTTTTGTTTTTATGAAGAAGTTGCAAAAGATGGTTATGAAGTATTTCCTAATAGTTTCATTTTAAACAGTACATCAAATGGTTAAAATGTGCAAGAAATTTATCTATGGTAGGAAATGCACCAAATTAAGAAATAAACAAACATCTGAAATGTACCAAGTTTGCTTCAATATAGGCAACCCATAATTGTCAGATATTGATGAAAATGATAAAATGATTTTAAAAAGGTTCAGAAGAAGTTGATACTGCTGATAATGATAATACTTCAAATTCAGGAAGTGAGACTGATCAGATAATATATCACATACCACGATGTGTGCCCTGAGTTTTATCCCCACCTTTTTTCAGCCTTTTCTAAAAATGTTAAAATGTATAAACATCTATTTTAAAAAATGTAAATGGAGTGAACATTTGAAAATGAATTCTGGCTATAAACAGGACATTATAAATACAAAGCAAATTTATTCAGAAGGTGCAGGATTTATTTTTGAATCAGTACCAAACTAATATCCACCAATTATACAAACTCAGCCAATTACTAAGAAATACATTGGCTAATATTGAAAGATTCAGGTTGTAACTGTAATTATATTCCAGTAGTATTTTATCTCATACTAAGTATACCATCCAGTAATTTCTGCATTGAAAAACTTTATACTGAAAGAATTAAACAGTGGTAAGGTTTGCCATGATTTACCATCAAATAATTAGCAAACTCCATGGTGTATTCATGCTGCCTCCCCTCCCCTCTCCTCCAGCATGAGGCACTTCTTTACTTTGTGCACTTCAGTCTCTGACAGCTGTTTAAAAAAGAGAAAAAATACTGTATGTCAAACAAGATCAGCAACACAAGGTATGTGAATTTGTGAGTGCTGCTGATTGTGTGAATATGGTAGGTTGGATGTTCGCATCATTTGGCTTAGTGGATCATTTCGAACTGTTCGTTATTAGCAATCCTGCATGTAGAGGTCTTTCAAAAGCTTTTCCATCAACCATGATTCTCATACCAAAGGCTTTAAGGGGTTTAGCATTTTAGAGATCATCTGAAATGCCACACTTATCCTGTAGCAGAACACTCTGAGGTATTCCAGCATTGCCCTGCGGCTATCCCTTGAGGCATACTTTTAATTAAGCTTTCTTATTTCTAGTTTGGAGTAACAGGAGACGCATCAAACTACAGTGGCTGTAGTAGGCTAGAATGAAACTTAAAGGCAAACAGTTTTAAATATATGCATTTGAAATCCAGACTTACATATTTTTGGTATTTATGAAACTAATATTGTGCAATATCCATAATTTGTTATTTCTGGCATGCATGTCCTTTCAATGTAGTTTGGCTCATAGATGTTCACACCAGCTAAAGAAGAACTAGATTCTGCCAGTTTCATGTACTTTCAAAACCCTGTTTGAGGACAGTTGCTGAAGACAACTAGTGATCAGAAAGAATCCCAGATAAAGCTAACAAAAGGAAAAACAGTTAAAAATATGTTACATTTTTTTGTGATTTATACTAGTGTTTCTCAACCTTGGCAACTTTAAGATAGGTGGACTTAAACTCCCAGAATTCTGGGAATTGAAGTCCACCTATCTTAAAGTTGCTAAGATTGAGAAGTACTGATTTATATGATCAGTTGGAGAAATTTCACCTAGACAATAAAATCGTTTATTTTTATTCTTAATTATATAGCTTTATGAGTGGAATTTATTACAAATATAGCTTTTCTACTCTGGAAAACTTTGTATAAGCTGATTATTGCATAATGTAGTATTAGACCACCTATCTCCCAAACCAACATACATGTACATAATCTGAAGTCAGCATTTTTGTGGCAGATGATGATGGACTTAATTGCTAGATGAAGAAGGAGAGAAGACAAGTCTTATGAAGACATTTGTGTAATATCAGATTAATGTAAGCCAGGTTTTAGGCTATAATCAGCCCAGAGAGGAACTGATTATATAAACTTCCACTTCTTTAATGGCATATGTTTATTCTTTAGTAATTGGAAGTATTAAGATAATAGTTCATGCTCTAGTTAAATAGCATCATTATCCATACCTCCTTCTAACATACAGATGAAGTAATTGTAGTGGAATTAGGTCTGCCCTTGAGAAAGAAGTAGGTGAGGTAAAACTGTTACTCAGTCCAGGGAAGGTACAAAAAACCTCAAAGCAGCCCTGTCTTGACCTTGTCTTTAAAAAGGGGGCAGTGAAGGTTCTGTACAGTCTTTTAAGGCCCTGTTAATGTACCATAAACAACAAACTGGCATTCCTGGAATCTCTATGATATCTGTTTCTTAACCTGTCCTGTCTCTAAGGGCTGACACTAACTTTTATTTTTCTGACAAGTAGAGATGGCCCAGCTCCACTTGGGATTGCCCATGGAACCCATTTCAAAGAAAATACTTTGGTGCAAATATCTAGTTAGTTTCTCTGGGAGGCAATGAAGGCTGTTCTGGAGGACTCATTGTACTAACTAATTGGCCTTTTTAAAACCTATGGGTAGAATTCAGATATTTAAATTAGAAGAAGAAATAAATAGTCTGGAAGAAAAATACAAAAATAAAATTGAGTAGCACAACTGAACGTATTGTGTAAACAGTTGGAGGTTTCAAACCTCCTCTCCCCAAAGACCCTCAAAATGTACACATCGTAGCTTCATCTCCTGCCTTGGTATGCAGCTTGGTGCTTCCTACTGCCAGTACCCTTCTTCTGGATAACACCTCCTGGTACCTTCCCTCTCAGCCTGTGATAGGGCCGCCATATCCTGTCTAGAAACTAAAAGGAAAAAAAAGTTCTAGAGCTACCTTCTGGCCAGAGTAAAATGTCAGCCCCTTCTTCCTTGGGAGATAGACCAATCTTACAAGAGATAAATAGAATCAAATTTTATTTGAGAAAAAGGGGAAAAAGGAAATATAAAAATCCTTTTTCATCATTAAGTCGTATGTAAAACATTCAGTGGCAAAGGAAGTAAAAATTAGAATTGTTCAAATCACAGATTATGACTTAATAGGATTTCCCACCAAAAAAACCTTATAAAGGCAATGTGAAATTTAAACTTTATTACAAAGACTAGCATAGAACAGTACAATATAAAAATTAAAAAAACCTTGCATGATAAAGAGGGGAGAACATGCAACACCAGTTAAATCATAGATAAAACTGTCCTAGTAGGTATTAATAACCAAATAATAAAAAAGCTATAAGAATATATAACAGGCAAACTAATTGTGAATGAAGATAAAAAAGATAGAATCAAGATAAAACTAGAACTCTTATAAAATTACCCTATATAAAATATACTAAATAGAACAAACGGGAGAATATCAGATCATTAAAAAGTGAAAGTAAAAACCCTGTCAGAAAACAAAAGAATGCATGAAAGAAACAACTATAGTATATACTCACAGAAAAGCCCATCCATGGATAAGCTGGCCCTTAATTCAGAACCAAAATGCCACGAAATATGTGCTACCTGTGGATAAGCCAGTTGTGAAAATTAAAAGGAAAGTTTCAAGGGTCAACCTATCCACAGGTGGCGCATTTTTCATGGTATTTTGGTTAAAGACTTGAGAGTTGACTTATCTGTGGATGGGCTTATCTGTGATATACACGGGTACTTTTAAAAAGTATTACCATATATTCTCACAGATAATCCCATCTACAGATAAGCCAAACCCAAGTTTTTGGGTGTATTTTGGAACCTAAAAATTTTGACTAATCGGTGAGTATATATGGCAGCCTTTCTCAACCTTTTGACCCTGGAGGAGCCCTTGAAATATTTTTCAGGCCTCGGGGAACCCCCGCACATTCAGGCTGAAATATAGGCCAGAAGTTACAAAATTATATTCGTTTCATGTGTAAGCCTGTATATATGCATTAATAGTGTTCTTAAACTAAAAATAAAGAATGAAACTTACTTCTTTAATGTGGAGTTGCCCAAATTTGAAATAATTTTTAAAATAAATTGTGATCTCCCAGGGAACCCCTAGTGACCTCTCATAGAACCCTAGGGTTCCACAGAACTGTGGTTGAGAAAGCCTGATATACGGTATTTCAAAACAGTTATTAGAAAGGAACTGGAAGTAAGGGGGGAAAAAACTCAGTCTGAGGAAAAATAACAATTATTGGTAACATTTTGGAGGAACGAACATCTTCCTGATCTTACACGTCACCACACAAAATTTTGCCAGATATGCTTTGGTAGAGTTCTTGTCAGACAATAGACAAGTTGCATAGAAATGCTTGGGAAGCCACTAGCAGTGGTACAACATAGGTTCTTTGTACGTGACTGTAATACTGACAAGCAAGTAACACATGCTTAGTTGTTTCTATCTCCCCATCCCCACAGGTGCACAATCATTCTTGACTGGCAATATAAGGCTTTGGGCAGACACAAAATCATGTTGTTCTGCCCTCTTTCTCTCCTCCCGCCCCGCTTTCTGGCCCATAGTTACTTGCACCTTTTCCCTGGAGTTCAGACTACACTTGCCAAAAGAGCAAAAGCTCTTCCACCTGGAAAGGAATAGATTGGGAGTAATTTCATTTTGCCATGTGTTAAAACAGGTCTGCAAACTACACCCTGCAGGCCAGATTGGAATTGCGAGCTAAGAATGGTTTTTACATTTTCAAATGGTTGAAGTAAAGTCAAAAGAATAATATTTTATGACACGCAAAAATTATATGAAATACAAATTTCAGTGCTTGTAGATGAAGTTTTATTGGGACACAGCCATGCTAATTCATTTATGTATTGTCTATGGCTGCTTTTAAGCTATAACAGAAGAGTTGAATAAGTAACAGAAACCTTACATGGTGCTCTCATTGCTTCACACTGCTACTTGGCGCACTCATCACAGCATTCCCAATTCAAACAAGAAATAAAAACATTTAAAATGGAATATCTCATCGCAGCACAATTTCTTCACAAAAATAAAAAATGAAAATGAGCCTGCAACCAAAGTTTGGTTTCAAAAGTTTCCGAGGGGCTAGCCTCTCAGCAAGAACAGTTACTTGAAGAGTTGAGAATATTGGGAGCAACATCAATAGTCAATGAAAAAACAAGGCAAATGATTTTTAGTGGTTTTTCTTACTGGTACTGCTTAGTTGTTGTTTATTTGAGGAGTCAGTGCTGAGTTTGAAGTGACTGAAGAATTAGCCTCTATGAATCAGCTACAGGTGAGAATATTTTCAAAGAAGTAGAGAAAACACTAATTCAGTACAAACTGAAATGGAATCTGCTAAAATGTGTTACAACTGATGGTGGTAAAAATATGTGTGGAGCAGAAAAAGGCTTAGTTGGACAAATATACTAAGCTTGTAAAAATCTAAGGTGTTTAAAGCCTATGATTATTCATTGTATTATTCGTCAGCAGGTACTTTGTGGAAAATATTTGAATCTATCAAGTGTTAATGAACCAGTAGTGTCAACAGTGAACTTCATTTGCTCTTGAGGACTTAACTATAGTCAGTTCAATGAAATTTTGTCAGAATTAGAAGCTGAATATCCTGACCCTGCCCTACCACACAGCAGTCGGATGGCTTAACAGTGGTAAAGTTTGTGATTTTTTGAGCACAGGGCCGCAATTGAATTTTCTCTGAATGAGAACTGTCCTCAACCACTATTATTGAACACTGAATGGCTTTGGAACTTAGCTTTTGCTGCAGACTTAATAATGTTTCTTAATGAATTCAACCTAAAATTACAAGGCAAAACAGCACTTATATAGGCAAAACTTATATTGCAGTAAAATTATTTTAATGACAACTAATATTGAAATCACAAGTAATACCAAGCTGCTTTATACACTTCCCATGCTGTCAAAAATTAAAACAAGAAGTGAGATCACCATTTCCACACAAATTTGCAACGGGTATATTTTCCAAGTTCAAACTACAGTTCCAGCAGCGTTTTTCTGAGATCTCTGAATATACCAATCTCAAATTGGTGTGGTAAAGGATACCAATGGATAAATAATCCAAAGAAGATCAAACAAAGATGAAATATGCAGAACTTCAGTACAGTAGAGATGTCAAAATCCAAATTACCTAAGAAGATATTCCGTACTTACAAGAATCTATCGTACTGGAAGATGAAGTTAGATCAACACTCCAGTCATTACCAAGTCAGAAGGCTACAGGAATTTATGGAATATCTACAAGATTATGGTGAGCAACAGAAGAAGATTCAGTAAAGGTTCAAACCAAGTTATGCCAGCAAACCTGGAGAACAACGCAATGGCCAACAGATTGGAAGAGGTCAGTCTACTTACCGACAGCAAAGAAAGGAGACTTAGCATAGTATGTGAACTCGTACAATATCCTTAATTTCACACTCTAAAAAAAGAATGCTTAGGATCATCCAACACAGATTAGAGTCCTACATGGGAATGAAGCTGACTTTAGAAAAGTCTGAAGACATTATTACTGATGCCTGCTGGATAATTGAGAAAGCCAAAGAATACCAGAAAGAAGCACATGCTTCACTGATTATAGAAGGGCCTTCAGCTGTGTCTATCATGTCCCATTGTCCTCATGCAACCACAGTATGGACAGAACATGGTGAAACAGACTGGCTGCAGGTTAGCAAAGGAATGAGTCAATGCTATATATTCTTCCCTTATTTATTCATACTATATGCAGAGTATCTATTGAGGGAAGCTGATCTGAAAGAAGATGGGTGTGGTTTTAAAATTGGAGGAAGAAACATCACTAACCTTCACTATGCTGATGACACTACTCTGATAGTTGAAAATGCAAAGGATCTGGAAGCTTAAATAAGGAAAGTCAAGGAATGAAAAAAGGGACTAAGATTAAATGTAAAAAGATTACACAAATGACAACGGGTACAGCAAACAGCCTTAATATTGACAATGAAGAGATGGAAGTGGTGTATAGGTTTTAGAATCAACCGTTAACGGTACAGGAACTCAGAAGTCAAGAAACATGCTGCAAATTAGCACTTGGTAAAGTAGTAGTGAAGGCTTTGGAAAAGATAATCAGATGATGGGGCATGTCTATACCTATAAAGATCAGAATCATACAGGCAATGTTTTTCCATCTGAAACTCTATTGAAGCAAAAGTTGGACTTTCAAGAAGCAGGCTAGAAAAAGGATTAACACTTTTGAAATTGGTGTTAGAGAAGACTCATGAGAATACCATGGCTAGCCAAAAAACCCAAATAAATTATTAAACAAATTAAGCTAGTGTGTTACAATTTAAAAGAAAACTTTTTAAAAATGATGTACCATTGGTATATGACCACCACCTGTCTGTCAGTTTGTCATATTGTGGTGGCTTGTGTGTTGCTAGGATGCTGGAAGCTATGCTACCAGTAGTTCTACTACCAAAAGGGTTACCCATGGTGGACAGGTCATGCGGAACCTGTACACAGATCAAGAAGCAGTTGTTAGAAAATGGTGATACTGAGTGGTTCAAAATTGGAAAAGGTGTGCAGCAAGGTTGTATACTTTCACCCTACTTACTCAATATGTATGCTGAACAAATAATTTGAGAAGCAGGAATGTACGAAGAAGAACGGGGTATCAGAATTGGTGGAAGACTCATTAATAACCTGCGATATGCAGATGATATAACTTTGCTTGCTAGAAATGAAGACTTGAAGTACTTGCTGATGAAGATCAAGATTGTAGTCAGCAGTACGGACTACTGAATGTGAAGAAGACGATTCTCACAAATGGACCAATAAACATTGTCACAATAAATGGAGAAGAAATTGAAGTCATCAACGATTTCATTCTAATCGGATCAATGATCAATGCGAAGGGAAGTAGTAATCAAGAAATCAAACTACGTATCATGCTGGGAAAATCTGCCATCAAAGGCCTATCTAAAGTTTTCAGAAGTAAAGACGTTAGTTCAAAAACAAAGGTGCGTCTGACTCACGCCATGGTCTTCTCAATTGCCACATATGCCTGTGAAAGTTGGACCTTAAAAAAGGAAGATAGAAGAATTGATGCATTCGAACTGTGTTGGCAAAGATAATTGAAAATACCATGGACTGCCAGAAGAACAAACAAATCAGTTTTAGAACAAAATATAACCAGAATGTTCCCTAGAGGTGAAGATAACTAAGCTCTGACTCTCATACTTTGGACACATCATCAGGAAAGACTGATCGCTTGAAAAGGACATCATGTTTGTTAAAGTCGGCCAGCGGAAAAGAGGAAGACCTTCAATGCAATGGATTGATACAATTACCACAACAATGGATGCAGACATTGGAACAGTCAGGCATATGGCACAAGACCGAACAGCATTTTATTCTGTTTTACATAGGGTCGCCATGAGTTTTAACGACTTGATGGCAACTAACAGCAACAACAACATTGGTATATGACACCAGAGAAATTGTCTAAGAAGTATAAAAGTACTTCAAATCACTGTTGGAAATGTGAAAAACATGAACATTTTATTATGCATGGTGGACTTGTGAAAAAGCAAAAAGATACTGGATACAAATGCATATGGTGATGCAGAGAGTTTTAAAAATGAACTTTCAAATGAAAACAATTTTTCTTACTAGGACTTATGGACTCTCAGCTAGAAAAAGCTCATGCACAATTGGTTTTATATATGGTAACTGCAGTGAGGTTATTATATGCACAAGGATGGAAGACTACAGAAACACCAGTAATGGAGGAATGGATTGTGAAGAGTTTGCAGAAATGGTTAAATTGACTTGAGGGAACTACAATCTTCTATAAAAGACTGGAAACCCTTTATAGACTTTGCTGAAAATGGACAAAAATGAACTGCTTTTGGGATTTATTGATTAAAAAGATTTGTTTATGTGAAGAAGGGAACTATGATATGCAATATGGGAGGGTGGAGATGGTAAATGCTATGTTTGTAACTACTGCAAAAAAGATTGGAAGTCACTTCTTTAGATACCTTTTTTTTCTTGCTTTTTTGTTATTCACGTTTTCTTTTACCACTTTATAATCTTTTTCTTTTTCTTCTATGTTTCTGCAGTTTTTAAAATCTTTATAAAATCTTTTTTTAATAAAAATTATTAAAAAAACAACAAATCAACCTAGAATTTTCATTTGAGACACAAACGACCAGGCTCAAACTATCATACACATTATGCAAAGATCTACCTCTCTGGAGAAGTCTATATAGCTGGCAGGAAAGAGAAGAGGATGACTATCATTTACAACAGTAATAAATGCACCATTGGAAAACCTTAACAACCAGGCTGAGAACAGATTCTCTTGGAGAAAATCTATGTGGTTGTCAGAAACAGGCCAAGAAACTATGCCGAGTCAGTGTATTCCAACTCTAGTTCTTTATTGTTCTCACCGTATAGACAGAATCTCGCCAGACTAAAGCTATCCTAACTAACCTATGGGGAAATAACCTAGGAGAGTCTAGGGCAGGGCTACCCTGACTCTCTTTGACCCCCTGCCAGACTCTCTAGACTGCGAGCCCTCTTATCAGCTTAGAATGCGTTCACTCCTTCCTGGGAACCAGTGGCAGCGCTGAATTCCACCACAGTGGTGCTAAGAATCGACACTGACTTGATGGCACATAATCAATGTATTTCTTACCATGTTAAAGTCATGGATTTGTTCCTAACTCTGTTTTTCCATAATTAAATTTTATTTATATAATTCAGTTACTAAATAATATCTGTGCAGTGCCACACTGGTGCAAATTACTTATTTCTAGTTCCAGCAATTTCTCTTCCTAAGAGAGAACTGCATTTCTTTACCACTTCTTCTGTATTTTCATATCTATACTGTGTCATTATCTGTATCCTGCTTTTCACTGATTTTTTATAGTATAAGCAAACTGTTGTTGTGTTATGTCATATAAGTAAACATCTTTAAGTAGGAGTATCTGTTACTTATATTTGGAATATGCAGTGCCTGAATATCAAATACTAAATATATGACCCTACTGTTAGAACTATAGAACTCTAAACAGGAAATAGTTATTGTGACTGCAACTGAAATGTTTTTAACTGATAAAATTTGAATGTGGGCAAGTTCTTAAATTTTGCAAGTGATGGTATTACCATTAGAAGCCTCCTTAACTTGCTGGCTTCCTGTGCTGTAAACAATAGATTTAAAAAGGCTTGCGAAAGAAAGACTCAGTGGTGAAGTAGGAATTATTTTTTTCCAAACTGGTGTGTGTGTGTGTGTGTGTGATGGAATGAAAAGTATTTTTAAACAAATAGTGAAACGTTAATAACTCTTGTCAGTCTTGAGCTGTGTTCTATAAAAGCCTATCTGGTTTTCTTCAGTAATGGTATTTATTATTTTTTTAAAGGATGAATTTTGAAATGTAGTTGTTCAAAATAAAGTTGTCATCTAATATCAATAGCACTTAATACTGAAACACTGCCAAAATTACTTAATTTTAATCCCATTAATATATAGTATTTTCACTCTCTTCTGATCTTCCTTTATTTAACTTGGTTTCATTATCCCAGTCTATCAGAGATTATGAAGGAAGTGGATGATACCTTGCTGTTACATAGCCAGAATATCTGATCACATGGCATCATAGATCAGTCAATTCAAAGTCAAGGCAGGAAGAATTACCTTCACTTTGAATGTGCTTTGTGGAGGAAATCACAACATAAATTCTTTTTAGTCTACATTTCTAAATAATTGCAGAAAAGATGAATGCTTTCAAGGATAATGACAATATTAATGAAAATACATCCTGTCAAATCTCAGCTTTGTACAGACACAAAATAGTCCAAGGTTTGGGAAGAAGTAAGAGAAGGGGCAATATATTTCTCATAATCATTCTTCTACAGGTTTATATATTACAGAACTCAGCTCTTATTTTGGAAGTCTTATTTTAGCATTTCCAGGATATAGATTGAAGTTGAAGTAAAATTGTTTTTTAGAAAAGTACATTAAAGACCATTCTGTGATTCACCTGTGAATAGCTGTATAAGTTTGATATGAACATTTTTTTTAAAAAAATGTTACAGCTGTTATAAAAGCAAATAATTTCTTTTTGTTTCAAAATGGAAATTGCTCTTCAAAGTAAAGCCTAAATTAAATATTTATAATGCAGCCTCATGTAATGATATCCTAAGAGATATTTCTCTTGTGGAGAGTGCCTTTCGAGTAGTGTAATACATAGTTTAGAAGGGAGCAAGCTGGGATATTAATTCTTTCAGCAGCCCATTTTTGTTTGAAACTCCTCCAAACTTTAGAACCCCTGGAATTCAAGGTACAAGTGAACTATCTTTGCATTTTATGGATGAGATGCATGGTATTTTAAATGGATTATTTATTATGCTGTATTTTAATGTGTTTGTGAGCTGTATGGGGAACCATTTATTGCCTTATAATAAATAAGAGCAATTGTCTAAAATTTTAGGGGCTGTTTCAGAGAGAAAAATAGGCATGCTGGGAAAGATCAAGTACCTTTTGCTCCTGCCTGCATTAACTGAATAGTCCTTGTTTCCTGAAGTTGCTTTGCAAACTAGAAGCAGCTGTTGGATTAAAGTTACACTCAGTTGCATTGTAACATTTCGTTTGAGTTTCAAGAGGCATAAATATCAGAATGATTTATTGCTTGGTCTGTCCTCACCTTCGATACCAGCTCTCCAACTCACTCCTAGAGCCAGACGTCACAGGCGCTGATTGCAATTACTTAATTCCAGCTTCAGCAAAGTGATTATTGAAAATTTAACTATTCCCTGTGGGTGAGTGAGAAAGATAAGGCTAAGGAATTCATAGAATACTATTTGCACTTCCATTTCAGTAACATATGAGGAGCCATTCATGTCACTTCACTAATTATTGTACAGAAGACTATCTTTGGGCTATGATGTAGATTGTTAACAAGAGATAGATTTATAGTCTTGTTTACCCATAAATCAGACAAGAGTTCCCTGAATGTGGCTCTCCCAGATTCCTGGCAAGTAAGCAAAAGCATAAATCTTTCTGCTGTTGCAGGTTTCATTAAGCAAACATGTAGACAATTGGTGCTCGAAGTATCAATAACAATATGTGATTACAGACAGTTAGCTTATTTGTGTGCTGTATAATAGATGAATCAAGGTACTTCCAGATTAAATAATATACGAAGCATCTTTATCATTAAAGCAACCACACCCCATATCTGCTGCTTATTATGTTACACCTACTTTAGTAAGGCTGTTGTACTATTAATTATTCCACCCATCCATACACACACACACATGCACGCACACAAACACACAATGTAGAGAGATTAAAGGATGGGCACAATAAAAATGAGAAAGGGAGAACTACCATATTCAGGAGCCAAATTGTTTGTGTGCTGTTTGTGCATATATTAAAAAGATGAATTTGTTTAATCTCTGTAGATTATGAAAACTGCTAATCCCTAATTCTGATACATTGTGATGGAAAAGTATTCTGATAATGGGGGAAATAGAAATATTAAGGAAATACATGGACAAAAGGCAGTACTGGCATCACTAGTGCTAAGCTATGGAATGCTTTAACCATGTTTTACTGACTAAGCCACAATGCTGGGCCATAAACTATAAAGGCTAAATACAGGTAGGCCTCGCTTAATGTCCATTTGTGCAGTGGCCATTCAAAGTTACGACGGTGCTGAATGAAGGGACTTACGACTGGTCCTTGAAGTTTGGGCCATTTCAGCGCCCCATGGTCATGTGAACAAAATTTGGGCCCACCCACATTTACAACCACCTTTTTGCTGCCTGCCTATCTGCTGCCACTGCTGTCTGACCCTGCCTGCCACAACACACACCACTGCTGTACTAGCCGGGGCCTTCTTTCATGCCACCTTCTTTTGTGCTGGTGCAACTAGGGCCTTCTCTCACTTCCCAGTCAGGGTCTCTGTTTGCGCACCAGCCAGGGCCTCTGTTTGCCTGCTGGTCAGGGCCTTCTTTTGCATGCCAGCCAGGGTCTTCTTTCGTGAAGGAAGGCCCCAGCTGCACTGGTGCAAAAGAAGGTCTTGATTCCAAGGGTCCTTTTGCGCCAGTGAAGCTGGGGCCTTCTTTTGTGTGCCGGCTGGGTCCTTTTGTGAAAGAAGACCCTGGCCAGCATGCAAATAGAGGCCCTGGCTTGCATGCGAGAGGAGTCCCAGCTGGCATGAGAGAGAAGGTCCCAGCTGCACTGGTGCGAAAGAAGGCGACGTGAAAGAAGGCCCCGGCCTATACAGTAGTGGCATGTGGTGCAGCGGGCAGAGCTGGGCGGCAGGGGCAGCTGGCGGCAGTGGGTAGGCAGGCGGCCAAAAGGGCAGAGATGGGGAGATAGGTGGATTGGGGAGTTGAAGTGGAGGCAGTCTCTTACCTTTTTCCAATAATGGCTTGGAACCAGGTGAGTCCTCGCCTAACGACCGTGTGGGATTCACTCAGTGACAGCAACTGGGATTGTCGGAACTGCTGTCGCTAAGTGGAGTTGCTGGCCCCAATTAGGGTCATTAAGTGAAGACTGCCTATAAAGACCAAGTGAACCATATTATACGGTTTAGCACAACATGTGAACCCATCCTTTCTGAATTTAAATTTTCTTAGACCCTAATGTAACACACACACACTAGGCCTCTTCAGGCACTGTTATGAAGTGAAATTTATCTCATTATAAGGGTGAGTGCCCACTCCAGAAGATGTGCTGTGAGGCTGCTTAAAAGGTAGTCATCTTCTTAAATTTTTATGATTGATGGGTTTTTGTGTCATGTCATAGTGGTACCAAGAGTTACTAGAACGTTACTGCTGTTTAACTACGTAATGATTTTGCCTCTCTCTATAGATGACATGGCAGAACTCCTCCTCGGAGAATCCAAGCTAGAACTTTTTCTGAAGGTGAATCCTCTAAAACAGGGTGCAAGTCCTTGTGGGCCCCGACCAAAATTAATTGAAGTCAGGAAACATCTCACCGCAGCACTTGATCGTGGAAATTTAAAGGTATTTGTGTTTCCATTGTGATAGCTGGGAGCTTGACGTTTGAGCAATGTAGGAATAAGTAATGTTGCTTTTAAAATGCTTAGCTGAATCATTTATATTATTACAATGTAGAGCTAACTTTTATATATATTCCGTGTATCAGAGTTCTCAGTCGTCCACCCTGTTCTTCCAGTTTTACAGCACATTAAGCATAGTCTTCCCTGACCTGGGGGCCTCCAGTATGATTAGCCCTACTTAGCATGACAAATTATCAGTGGAGGTTTCAGGCTAAAACATCTGGAGGTGACAGGTGAGGGACAAAAGCTTGAGTAATAAAATCAAGGATGAAGCTATAAGGATGAAAGGGCTTCATTTTTTAAAGGCGGTCATTACCAGTGATAGATCAACTACCACCAATTAATTTATAATGATGTTTGAGCTTCTTCAGATATTATTTGGAACTAAAATAATTTAATCTGAAGCTCAGTTTTTGTTGGGGCTAAATTAATTTCTCTTAAGTTCAAGACTGTTTTAAGTTCCAGATTTTGTTGTCTTCTTGATGATATCAGCAGTACGATGTGAGTTTTGGTATTGTATATCCTATGGAGTTTTGATATTGCATGTTCTATTTGGTTACCTTGCAGCTCCAGAGGGTCATGGAGGAAGCAGATTCTCTGGACTCCTTTCAGTCAGGTTTCAGACCAGGATATACTTCTAAAACTTGTTGGCAGGCTTGGGATAAGGATAATGCAGTCCAGTTGTTATGGGGGAGGGGAGGAGAGTAGTCTAGTCCAGGATTCTTACTTTGTGGGATGGCTCAGGGCTTCACTTTCCTCCCTAATATTTACATGAAACTGCTGGGGTGGTTCATCCATTGGTGTGGGTACAGTATCATCAGTACTCCGTTGTATATCTCTGCCCCCGCCTGTTCAAATGCAGCTGTCAGGGTTCTATCCCAGTGTCTGGAGGCAGTGGGGTTCTAGATGGGGAAGAACAGCCATAACATTAGGCTCCATAGATCTGGGAATTGGACAGATTTCATCCTTGAATCTAGATTGGGTTGCACTGCCTTGCTTGGATTTGCTCGGATTCAGTGCGGAATTTTGTGGGCTTCTGGACTTAGAGCTCATGCAGAAGAGCAGGTGGCACCTGTGTCCAGGGGAGTCTTTGCAGAACTTCATCTTGTGTGCCAGTTGCGCCCATTCCTGGATTCAGGGGCCCTGCTCACAGTCACTCATCCCTTAATCATTTCCCAATTGGATTATTGCAATGTGCTATACATGGGGCTGCCTTAAGACTATCCAGAAGCTTCAGTTGGTCCAGAATGCAGTCAGTTGGTGGTGTAGGTAGTTATGAACATCCCTTGTTACACCCATGTAACACTTCTACTCCATGAGCTGTGCTAGCCCCCAGCAGGCTTCTGGCTGCAATTCAGGGTTCTGGTTTATATGGTTCTATGCCATATACAGCTGTATATGGCATAGGACTAGGTTGTCTGTAGGACTTCCTGCACCTGAGAGTATCTACCCATCTCACACACACTGTTGGGGGCTCACCTCTGCCCTTTGGAACAATCTTCTTCCTGACATTTTTGCCCAATCCTACAGAATTTTAGGAAGGCAGTTAAGATCTGGCACTTTCTCTGAGCCTTGGGTCAGGATAGGTTGAGTTCCCAATTGATGAGTTCAGTTCTGATCACCATCTTACTGGTTTACAATGTTTTAATGAAGTATGTTATTGATTGATTATGGTATTCGCTTTCTTTGTACACTGCCCAGAGTCACATAGTTGAGCAGCATATTAATGCTTTAATAAATAAATATTTCACTCCCTCCCTGCCCCCATTACATGGTAATTATTTTGTTAGACTGCAGTACTAGTATTGCTAATGTGTATTTTAAGTCCAAAAGGGCAATATTACTAATTTGTTCACATTAACAGATAGTTGTTTATAGCAGGATTATGACTTTGTTGGAAGATTAAAATTTACCCAGCTTTTTTCTGTATATTCTTATTAAAAATACAAAAGCATATTGTAATTTTGGTGCTAAAAAGAAGTTGCTTCTCTTGATTTTAGTTACAAAGGTTCCTATTTTTAAAACTATAAAGTTTTATAGTTATATGTCAATTGTTTACTTAATATTAAAATGCTTCTTTTAAAAAGGTTATTTTAGAAATTACAGTAGTAAATTTTTAGATAACACTGGTCACTTTTCTTTTTCATAGCGTTCTTGTGGAAATAAAACTGGTAATGGGAGTGTAATATAGACCACCTTTAGCCCTTAAGGCTATAGATATAACTTATAAATCAATTTAAGGAATAAAGAATGTTAGAATAGTATATCAGGGTTTTTGAAACTGTTTCACAGGACCCTAGGTTGCCATGAGAACTAAATGGGATTTTGAATACAGCCAATTTTCTATCACTAGAATTTTGCCTGTTGATCAGAGGTTCTGGGGATTTTTCTTTTTAACCAGTAAGTTCTGTGGCCTGAAAAAGTTTAAAAATCCCATGTATGATACCACCTTGTATCTAATACCTGCTGCTTGCCCTCATTTTTTTTCTAGCCAGAGTTTTTACAAGAAGCCCATTTAGTTATGGCCAAATTAAATTATGTAGAAGGCGATTACAAAGAAGCTCTTAATACATATGCTAAGGTGGGAATTGATGACCTGCAGCTTGCTGCTGTACCTCCTTATCGCTTGAGGATGATTGCTGAAGCATATTCAACCAAAGGTAAGATAGTTTTCAGTGTAATTGTGACTTGCTCTCCCTCTTTAAATGTTTTTCATTTCTCACCACACTGAAACTTGGTGGCAAGTGTGCTGTTGATTCTAAGACATATAGCAAGGAGAGGGATGCATTATTAGTAAAGATAAGGAGGCTAGCAAATTTGGTTTAAAAGCATACAATCAAAAATGAATACTTTTTAAATTTAACCTATATGCTCCATACTCATTCAAAATACACTTACAGTTGGTTCTATGCAGAAGGTTTGCTTCTGTGAAAAGTGTCATATTAGAGTCACAGATTATGATGAAATCATTCCCTTCACATGAACTATACAGTTTGCCTTTTCCACTGTCTGTGTTTGGCCTTTTTCCCAAAAATGTGAGCTGTTGTAACAACAAGAAGGTTGCCTGACTATGGAGACATCATTCCTCCTGTATAAAAATTCCCATGTGTTAAACTGGCTAGCATCTGACTAGAAAAATTAAGGTTGGATTTATTATGTATATTTTGACCTGAAAATGAGGGTGCGGAATCAATCCTTTTACTACGTTTGTGAAACTTTTTAATAGGAGTAGCTTTGAACTCTGCCAGAAAACTGGAATGTAGGAGCCACTCGGGACTTCCGGGAGAGGCATGGTGAACTAAACACGTCTCAGAAAGAAAAAGAGATGACCATGACAAAGACTGAAGAACCATAGAGTAGACTGGATCTTCGGAACCTCTATGGACAAGGAGAGGATGGGAGATCACCCACGGGTGCTCTGGATGGCTGCTCCTCACAAGGAGACTGCAGGACAGAAATTTGAGACTTTATGATTTCAGAAATTGGACACTAGAGGAGACTAAAGATTTCAGGCAGAAAAGGGAAAGGGGAAAAAAAGTGTAATCTTGCCTTTGGTTTTCAGTTAGTATGGTGATTTACAAAATGGAACAAAATGCTGTAACGTTTGAAATACGTCAGGAGATTTTTGAAGAATGGGACCAGACATTAGTAGCTACAATGTCAGAAATGTCAATAATGATGTCTGCTTCTATGGATAGATTGTGTCCAAAAGATCTTAAATCTAATGCAGAAATACTAGAACGAGAAATACTGGATGATAACAGAAGTGTGGATTATAAGATAGAGAAGTGGAAATACAAATGAAAAACCAAGATAATGACCTGGATAATGACTTTTTACTGGATTTACAAAAGAGGTTTGTTAAAGCCTCAAAGAAGCATCTGCAATGGGAAAAATAAAAATTGGAGAGAGACCAAGTCCTACAACAACATCCGCATGTATTAAAGATCATTTTTATAAAGCTGTGGTAACCCTTTACAGACTTTTTGCTGACACCAGGACTGAAAAGTTGATGATTTATAGATTTGCATATAGATAAAGGATGGGTTATCGGAAGAATAGATATTTGTTTGTAACCTTACAGGGGGCGAAGAGTTATCAAGTTTGTTTTTACCTGTTGTGACGAAGATCGGAAGTTACTTCTTTACATATTTCTTTTTTTCTTTATTTTCTTTTTCTTTCTTTGCACTTTTTATTCTTTCTATTTCTTTTTCTGAGTTTAGTTTGTATTTGTTTTTACTACTGTAATTAATGTCTTTAATAAATATAATGAAAAAAAGAAAACTCCCAAGTTTAGGCAACAGGAGATAGGGAGAGGCAAGAATTCCCACAAATGAGAAAATAGCTCTCCCAAAGCCTTGCAGAACTCTGGAGTCTCAAGCTTGTGAATGGAATTTTTATGATTCCTCTTGTGTTGTAACCAAGCTACAAGCTAATTGGCGTGTTACCTAACACATATTGATATGAAAACTCTGGTCTGGAGCTGTTTTCAGACTGTTTAGAATCTTCATGTGCAAGTACTCTTATTGAATTGTTAGATGAAGTTTTTATTTCAAAATATCTTAGTGATGTCCTGGAACTTTCCCACTGATATGTATTTGAATACTATGGAAATAAAAAGAGTAACCCCAATTACATGTTTCTTAATAGTTTATACTGTATTACATCTCAGCAGATGACAGTACCTGGCATACCTTTTCCAGGCTCAAAAGATAAGCAAATAGACATCTGAAAATTCCAGGGCTATAGGCTAGATTGGGAAGTTGGAAAAATATCTTGGAAGAAAACAATGGCAAACAACTTCCATGGTGTTACCAAAAAACCTGTATGAATTAGCTTTATTCAAAGGAGACTTTACAGTAATTATTAGTCTTCAATTGCATATTTGCGGCTATTATTTATATTTCAGTTATCTCCTGAAATAGGCATGGATGGATTGCTCACAGGAATAGATGTGATCAAATTTTCATACCCAGGTCTCCAGCACTCAAAGATTCTTCTATACTTAATAAATTTCTTTGGGCATTTTCAAGAGGTGAGATTAGATAATGTAGTTTTGGAATATTGCTGATTTCTCTTCCCAAGTGTTTGTTTCTGCTTTCTTATGGATGTACTTTATTAATATGAACAATATCTATAAGACAAACACGGACAAATACTAGTTTTGGTCAGTTCCACATTATTTGTGAAAGTGTGCAAAGCTTGTTTTGTTTCTGTAGGTGGCAGTGTTGATTAAGGGTCAAGATGTATTCTTTGTACTGTGTGTGCATTAAACAAAGCTGGGTCAGTGTTCTGAGAACACAGCAGTTTATACTCATCAGGGTATAGAATACTGTACACTTGGAAGTTTTTACTGAAAACTGGCATAGTTGATGCTTATGATGATGATGTCTAGAATAACTGTATGCCAGTTATATGCCTTGTTCTACAATATACAGAAGTTATAAACTTGCAGAACTTATGTGCACTGCAGAAAAATGTACAGTTTTTACAGTTTTTAGAGCCAAGCATATCATGGTGATGACAGTTTGAGTAAACAGGTGGAGAATATTTTTTTTCCTTTTTTAAAAAATCTCTTTGATCAGAAATTCATAATAAGACATTTCTTTCTTAGAATAATCATTCAGCTTAGATAAAAAGAATAGATAGATTCATTCTTCCAGGCAAATTTAGAATGGATAGATTAAATCTACAGTAGCAACCAAGTTTTTAAAAAGTAATTGGGACCCATTTCCCTAATACAGTTAGGGTTTAGACTAATGAAGGTGGTGAATGTGGAACTGGTGAATCAGGGGATCCATGACACCAGGAGGATGTGATGGAAATGGCTTCCTCCCCATCTTTTTGTTCATTCATAGGTTTTTGTTGCAGCTGTGCTTGTGTTGGTTTTAGGAGCTGCCTGTGCTTTCTCTAGAGACCTGTGCCAAAAACCTAGACATCTGTTGTAGCCTTCCATATGTTTGGAGCAGAGTTATATATCCTGCTTCTGTGCTCTCCCTTTACAGTGGCCCTCTGGCTCTTCTTTTTTTTTTTTACTGTCTTACTGCTAATCACATTGTATTTTATTGTATTTCCTTATTGGTACTAATAATTGGAATAGCATCATAATTGCTCTGCTTGAGCTGTCTTCCTCTATTGCTCTTCCAGATTTAAGATGCCACCAGCCTCTTGTTGCATTTTATTTTATAATTTGAATACACTGAGGATAGTTCTCTTCAATTTGTGCTATAATTTCATTAAAAACTATAGTTTTAATGCTGCTGTGATATTTAAAAAAACTTTATTTTCTTACCAGGAACTTACATACCCAAGTGTTCTTCCAAAACCTCTTGTACCATTTTTGGTAGCATCTGTTGGAATCCAGTTGACCCTATTAAACTCCTGAGAACAAATGGACCCCTGCATCTGTTTAAATTATTTTTTATGTATGTGCTACCAAGAAAAAAGCTACTTTAGTGTACTGAATTTATAAAATTCATAAATATGAAAATTTATGAAATGGTCCCTAATCTATTTTGAGAATTTATTGAAAGTAAAATGGGTCCTAGTTAGCTTTAGCATTTGATAATTCCATTTTTTGTCCATTTTAGTAGGGGATTAAAAATAGTTTATTGTTAAACTTACTTGAAAGAAATAAAAAAGAAGAAATGAATGATCTTTGAAATATCTCTAAACCTATAATTGAAGGTGATATGAATATGAAGGTGATACTTCATTTGGTTAAAAAAAAGTATCCCAAATGTTTAAAGCAGTTGTTGGAATGTTTCACAAATCTGTTAGCATAAGAGGATTAAAATTATATATAAAATCCTGATTGAGCTGGCAGTTTTGGACTTCTTTC
This sequence comes from Candoia aspera, assembly GCF_035149785.1. Taxonomy (NCBI): domain Eukaryota; kingdom Metazoa; phylum Chordata; class Lepidosauria; order Squamata; family Candoiidae; genus Candoia; species Candoia aspera. The sequence goes on along the minus strand of NC_086153.1, from coordinate 305,217,816 downwards.
AATGTTTCCTTCTAAGTCCATATTCCTTCCTTTGAAGTCACTAAGTATAGTGTGATATAAATTTATCATAGACCTATTTAATTGTATTTTTGGATGTGATCTGTGTATTCATGAGTCTCACTACATATTTTCTCACCACATAATAGGTATGGCTTCTCAGTTACATACAACAGAACTTTCAGATCTACTAATACACACTTAGTTGTGGTACTGTTTTCAGTATTTGATAAATGAAAAGAGCTTGGTTAAGCCCCAAGTTATTTTCTTAAATGAAATTGTCTTTGCTTTTAGGTCTTTGTCTAGAAAAATTACCAATATCATCTTCAACAAGCAGCCTCCATGCAGATCGTGAGCAGGATATTATTATGTGCTATGAGAAGGCTGGGGATATAGCCCTTCTGTATCTCCAGGAGATAGAAAGGGTAAGATGGGATAGCTAATCTCAATAAAGTAACTAACTTGACTTTCCCCCCCTCTTTCTTGGAATTCCTCCCATCTACTATATGTGGCTTTAAATTTCTTTTTAAAAAGATTTGATGTATAATTTACTATTTGGATTAAATAACCCATTCTTGACCTCTGTATAGATTATTTTAACAAATCCCAGCAAAAAAGCATAAGCATTAATTTTCTTTTATCTGTTCTAATCTTTTACATGCCATAATAAGGTATCTATTATTTCTTGGATCTGAATAGTCCCTGTGAATGATTAATTTCAGGTATTCTAGATGACAGTGTAGAGCCAGTTTGGTGTACTGGATAAGGCATCAGGCTAGAAACCAGGAGACTGTGAGTTCTAGTCCTGCCTTAGGCACAAAGCCAGCTGCGTGACCTTGGGCCAGTCACTTTCTCTCAACTCTAGGAAGGAGGCAATGGCAAACCACTTCTGAAAAACTCTGTGAAGAAAACTGCAGGGACTTGTCCAGGCAGTCTCCGAGAATCTGACATGATTGAATGGGAAAAAAAAAAAGATGAAAATAGCCCAGTACTTTCTATTGAGAACTGTATGATTCTTTATCCCTGTCTCAAGAATATGACTTCCATAAAATACAGAAAAACCTCCCTAAGAATTCACATGATAAAAACAGTTTTCTCCATGATGTTCTTGAATTTTTTTTGGTTAATATGATAAAACTTTGTTCTTAATGAAAGCTGGCATTCCGCATAGTTTAATGGTTGTGTAATTTTTAAACAGTAACATAGACTTGGGGTGTTCTTTATATTCCTACTTTATTTTCCCAAGCTGTAAAATAGACTCATAGGAATTTATTGCACTAAACTATTACTAAAACTTCAGAATGCTCCTAAAAAGCATTTTTTTCCCTCAGTTTTTGCAGTAGCAGTTGCAGCTTATTATTTAATGTTGGGAGAATTGTTATTTCCATTCATAGTATTTGTCTGTATCCAAATAAGGCAGCTTATTTACAAACCAATGAAATACAACAGAGTAAAATAAAACATATAAAACCATGAGCTTTATAAATAAAATCAACAAAACCAGCCACATTATTCCTAACATTTTCAATCATATTTTCCCATTCTAATGTTTTCATTTAGATTTGAATTTCATTTGACATGAATTTTACAATTTTCATGATGGAGCTAAAAATAAATAAATTGTGGCCAGTAGTTACCCATTCTTCTTTAGAAGATTATTTGAAATTTAAATGATTTTAGGTGAAAAATAATAGTGGACAATGCAGTTAAGAGTTAGAGGTTTATTTATTTATTACATTTGTATACCACATCTCCCAGCAAAACCAATACACAGCAGTTATTTGTAAAATTAAACAAGGATAATTGAAGGGACGTAGCCTCCCTATCTGCCAGAAAAAGTGTTTCTTTGTCAGGGTGGTCAGGGTTTGTTTGCTTGTTCACATTTGTGGGTTGAATTTTCATTTACAAAATTGGGATAGAACTGGCAGTGGTATGATTATGTCACTGAGCGGATAGAGCCAAAAACATTCACCCAGTTTTTGATCGCTTGAGAAGGTTAAAGGGTGAAATAGGTATAGTTGTCCTTGAAAGTCTTTAAATATACCCTTTTTGTCCTTTATTTGAACAAAAACAAAAAACAAAAACAAAGCCGTAATCAAGATAAAAGTCAAATCATACCTGCAACTCTGGAGCCAGCTTTAGGTGCCACAAAATAGTTACTGAAGGACTTCACACAGGTTGCATATTGCCAACCACTGAGCAATATATTGAGGCTCCACAAATAAAGTAAAATTATTGTAAGTTGCTTACCCATCTGTACTGTCTTAATGTGGAAGACTGGCACGAAGACCAATCATGTCCAGAAGAAAGCTTGCAAACATGACAGCCCTTCTGTGCAGTGCGGCAATATAGAGAGTGTTTTTGGGTGGCATAATGTTCTGTCTCTGCCTCCCACTGGTGAGGAAAGGGAGCATTTGGGGGAATGTAATTCATTTATTTTTATGATCTCCTAGGTAATACTTAGCAATATGCAGAACAGAAGTCCTAAGCCTGGGCCTGGAACACATGAACAAGAACTTGGATATTTTTTAGAAACTGGACTTCAGAGGGCCCATGTCTTATACTTCAAAAATGGGTAAGATTTGATTGCATATCCTTCTGATATTACTTTAAAAAGATCTACCAAAATGATTTAGAAAAGCCTTGAGTGTTGTTATAAGATTACACACAAATTGCTAGAGGTGTGCAGTAGTCTAATTCAAAGTGGGAAAGGTGTGTTTTGGATCTGATGTAGGTATACTCTTAATCTATTGGCAGCTCTTTCAAGACAGGAACACCTTAACCCCTCCTTAATTCAAATGGGTGTTTTCCTGAGCCTGTGTGGTTACCATGCAAGACCAGGAAAAGCTGCAACTTTTTAAAGGAGTTGCTGACAGATACAATGAATGTGCCCACACCAGATCCAAAGCACCCTTTTCACTTTGGATCAGAATACTGCATGCCTTTACAAAACACATTTTTTTAAGTACTGTCTTGCGGTTAATAATTTGAAACACATTCAAAATAAATTATTTTATATATTTTGTGGGAATATAATATGTTATAAATTATATCTTAACTTTTCTCAGTATTGTGTTGAGGCTTTAATAATAAAGAATGCTAGAGACGTAATACTGTTATTTTTAGTTTTTTCCAGTCTCTTCAGTTGCCACTTATTTTAACACTGTGTTTTAGGATAAATATTCATGAAGATTAACAATATGTATAAATGTATTTTCATTTGTGGCTTCTCAACAGAGCCTTATAGATTGCAAGAGAGGTCATCCATATGTTTTGATAACTCTTTCTAAGAATAGCCTACTGAAAATAGGGGTATAAAAATTGTATCTAGCTGTATTCCTCTGTACATATGAGTAAAAGAATTCAAGCTTCTCTTTACTTTATAAAGTTTCAGCATTGGTGCATCAGGCTGTAGATTGCTACATTTTCATTTCTTGGAAATATTGAATTGACTAGTTACAACACTTGGATTTTTAAAAAACAATGAATTGTTATATTGTATCATTGATTTGGGGTAAATATAACTATGAAAAAGTGTTGAAAGTGTTTCAGTGAATTACTATGTTAATTGTTTATCTGATTTTATAGATTCCATTATTAGTCTTTTAACAAAGTATCTGGAGTTTATTGCAGCTCTGCTATCATTATTTAATTGGAAGACAAAAAGAATAATAAAATTTCATTTTCCCAAAAGCATAGTGGTAAGGTGGGGAAAAAGGGAGATGTGCCATATTCTGTGTTTTCAATGGAAAATATAGATAGAATTAATAGAATTTTGCATAGAGAAAATAAATGATTTTAACTGATTGACCCACCAAACCTAAATGCAGATTACATAAAATATTTGCTTATTTGTATAATAGTGTATGTAATCCAGGTTTAGGTTTAGTCAGTTTGGTCAGCTAAACAGTAGGGCTGTGCAGGAATCCATATTTGAATGAGAAAAGATGATTTAAGTGCACAGAGGCACATGCATCACGCCTGTCAGCAGCTCCTTAAGGTCTGTTTTTTTCTGAGTTCACATGGCACAGCCAAATAACCTTTTCCTTTTCAAACCTGGATCACTGCACAGCCGTATAAAATACAATGAACAAGTGTTATTGCTTTAAGATTAGGATTGTGTGTTAAGAATAAAGTTCAACAAACTTTAGCTTGTGGGCATGGCATTAAGTTTATATCTTTTTTGGGCATCATGGCATCATTCGTGAATGGTTGGTTTGTGTCCTGAAAAATTAAGGTAATAGCAAACTCTTCATGAGAATGAAGTCACAGTCCCCACTGACATTGACACTTGGATCGTGTCATGTATTTCTAAATATATCTGCAAACTGCTTCTCCATTTTCACAGAATAAGCTTTTCTGGAAAACGAATGACCAGGGAGGCATTCAGTTCAGGTGTTTCATGGGAACTCTTTCCAGCTATATCTCTGTTCTGTCAGACAGGCTGTTTTCAGTCTGATCTGGTAGAACTGGAGTAGTACTCAAAATAAAATTCAAGTGTTCAAAGCAAGAATAACTTTGGATTATTTGACCAAGTATAATAGATTACCCATGTTAAATACTCAAGGAATTAGTGGATATTAGTTTTTCAGAAATCAAGTTTTAATGAACAAATATAACTAAACAGAAATTGAGTTGTTAAGGCTTCCTGGGAATAAATGGAAAAAAATACCAAAGATAATTTTGGTACATTTGCATTTTTAACCAGGCACTGAGAAAAAGGACAAATTCACAGTGAAAGTTTAAAAAAAATGAAATATTAATATTGCAAGCCTGTATATATCTCCCCAGAACTGGACCCCTGTTGAGTTCAGTGTGTCTTTCATATAAGTAAATACAGGACTGATTACTTAAAACGACAAAACATTACTAGTCTGTTTCCTTCTGAACACTGGAGAAAGGGGCAGAGTTCCAAAGGTGACAACTAGCTAGAAGCTCACAAATTTCTTAAGATATAGGAAGGGAGAATAAGTTCCCTCTTTAGGCTTATGCCTTATGGAGATCGGGCAAAAATTCAGGGGAATTCTGGCATATTAGTTGAGTTTTTAGTTTACTTGGGTAAAAAAAAAAAAGAATTTACAGATAATTAAGAGGTCTGAGAGAAGGGATGTTTCCATTATATTTCTTGTATAGTTTGCTTATTCATTTATCTATTTATTTATTTCTTAGGGTTCTTTGTGGCTAGTTCATTAGGATGAATGAGGCTTTGTACCCTCTGCAGTGGGTGATGAGTAATCCTTTTTAGAGAAAATCTTCAAACATTTTTCTTAAAAAATTATTTATTTATTTATTTTATATAGTTGCCCATCTCACATATCAACTCCGGGCAGCTTACAACTGGCAAAATAGATTGCTTTTGGCAGGACTTGGGAAAAGGAAGTGCTGTTTTGCATGATTCTGTTCCTACTTTAGTGGACAGTTCTACTGTAGTTGGTGATAATGGAGGAGGAGCTGTGGAGCCTGTAGTTACTCATATGTGTGGTACTTCAGGGTTTGACTCTTCTTTCCACTATGAAATAGCATCTATATGAATCTGCCGAGAAAGATAATCATGAGACTGAACTTAGGTACTGTCAGTATGCTGATAAGACCCAGTTGTACATCACCAACCCAGACTGAACCAGATTTAGACAACTCCAAGATTAGCTCTTGATGGGGTTACCTCCCCCTGAAGGAGTAGATCTGCAACTTGGGGGTCCTCCTAGACTCATGGCTCCTGCTGGAACAACATATAAAGGCCACGGCCAGGAGGAGTTTTGTCCAATTGAGACTGGTGCACTAGTTTTATACCTACCTGGATTATGAATCCCTGGTAAGAATAACTAAAGATCTCATTGCTATGCATTTACAAGGACCTTGCTTTGAAAATGACTGTGAAACATCCCTTGATACAAAATATAGCCAGTGACAGCTGCTACTGTAATATGATTCCTGTTCCTCAACTACTGCATTGGTTGCTGATAGATTTTTTAGTCCAATTCAAAGTGCTGGTTTTGGCCTGTAGCCCTATCTGGCTTGACTCCAGGATATCTTAGGGTCAACTGTTTGCCCAGTCCATGTGGTCATGTAGGAAAAGGATCCTCAGGGGTCCTATGAGAAGTCAAAGGGATATGGATCCAGAAACAATCCCATGTAATGGCCCCATGTTTTAGGATATTCTGTCCCTGAAGGTACACCTGATACTTTCTTCTTTGTTTTTTCACAAGGCTGTTAAGACAGTGATATTTGAACAGGCTTTGGAGGTTCACTATTACTGATTATCTGTATTTTTATGATCAGGCTGCCGGGTCCCCTGAGCTGATACATGATTATTTTGTTACAGTATATTGTGTTGATTTATCTCTTTATGATATTTTATTTATTGTAAAATTAAAACATAGTAGTATAATAGTAATAAAATTATTATTGTAAACCACTCAGAGCTGTGGGAATTGCACAGTATTGAAATATTTGCAAATAAATAAATAAACGAACAAACAAACCTACTATCTCCCCCCCTCCCCCGAAATAAAAACTTTTGACCCAAGGCATGTAAGTGGACACAAAAAATAATAGCAAACTCTTACCTTCCGGTAACAGTGTTTAAAGCCTTAACGTTATGAGTGGAAGAAAGTTAATAAACAGGATTTATGCAAATTAAAAATAATAGATAGCTGCTACTGTGCAAGTATCGTATGAACTTTGAACTTTAAAAAAATGCAAATGGGCTTTATTCCAGTGAGTTATAACTAGCATTACCTAAGAGTTTTCAGCTGATTTTTTGCACTTTTAGATATACAGTAAACCCTCGATTTTACAAACCTTGGTTCAGCAGATTTTACATGCAACAGACAAAATCTGAATTCAAACCCTTCCTCAATCAAGGCAATGGTTGCTGCTTCTGCGCATGTGTAAGCACTGTCACTTCTGTGCATGTGTAAACAAGTACTATACTTCATGATATTAGTGGCATTCTTGATTTCTTTCATATGTGCTAATGTTTGGGCTATTGTATTTTATAAGATTCTGTAAAGTTTTTTTTTTTTGTAAATATTTTGTAAATGCTTTATTTAATCAACAATGGCTGCAAAGCGGGGGAAGAAAAAAAAGATCCCCCCTCTCCAATGTGATAGCTTTTATTGATTCCTTATCTGATCGTAAAGTCCAGCCTTATTACCCCCACTTCCATGCTTTTAGGAAGATAATCATACAGAAGCAGCAACTTCCAAGACTCAGTTAAAATTGGACACTTTCTTCAAATCAATCAGTCTTCCAATATCATCACTGAAACCCAGCACATCTGCAGCAGACAACCACCAGTAAGGTAAGTTTTCTTATGTACACACACATGTTTGTGGTATAAAAAAAACATTCAAATTTAATGGACATGCAGCTTTAAAAGACATCCCTTCCCACCAGGTAGCCTATTAAATCGAGGGTTTACTGTATTTTCTTTTTTTCTATATCTTTTATATGTGCAGCCTTGCTGTCTTAACTACAACCATTTGAAACCTTGCACACATTCATTAGAATCTTTGTAGAGAGTATCATCTTAGGAGCCCAATTTTAAACTGTTTTAATTATAATAAATATATTTTTGTAGTTGTCATTTTTAAATGAAAAATACAGATATTGCTGATATCACCATAATACTATTCCATTAATTTTTGTGTTAAAACAATTGGTTGCGCTGCTGCTATAGCAGCTTGGTTAGTGGCAAGTGAACATTTAAAAAGATATTATAGGGGGCCATCATTTTCTGTGGTCCCATTAGCTGCAGTTTTGTGGTTCTGCATTTGATAAATAGAGACCAAACCTTGATATATCTCCCATAGTATGTGCTAGCCAATCCAATCTGGCAGGATTGGTGTGCTTTGGGTTCATTTAGTTAAGCAATGCCATCTGCTGGGACCACAGAAGCATGCCTTCTCTGTAGCAGTGCCTGCCCTCTGGGATGAGGTTCCCCCTGAGATTTGAATGGCCCCCATCCTACTGGTGTTTCAGAGGGCCCTGAAGACTTGGCTCTTTACTTAAACTTTTGGCAAGCATGATCAAAGCCCCCTTTTCTTATTTTTCTTTGTTCCCATCTGCGTTAGTTATTTTTGCCATCTTTTTTACTTTTTTTAGGATCATTTTCCTCAGTAAATAAATAGACAAGTATAATGTTTTTGACTCATTTGTTTAATCAGGTTGTCATAACCTAATTTTAGAACTTGTGTGGAGAACTGATCATGTTTTAGGTCATATTTATGTAGAAATACTGAAAATTCAAAGAGGTTCACAAACTTTTAAGCAACATTGTATGCTCACTTTTCTTATTTTTTTTCTCTTTCTTAAGTTTCTTTTTAATACAGGAAAAGTATTGTTGCATATATGTTCCAAGAAATTTTGTGCTGAGTTACTAGAACAGTTCCTCTGAGCTGCAAGGGACAGTTGCTACTTTCTGATGGCCAAGAAACAATTAGCAAGTTACTAAAATAAATTAGTGGTATATAAAAATGTCCTCTAGTTATGGGTCAACAGATTTAGATTGAATTGATAGCAAGCAAAAATTAACTTTCATTCCAACCTTGCCCTTTCCCTGATTTGGAGGACTGGGAAAAGAAAATCTTTGTTGTCAGTTTGAATATTCAATGTCTCTGGAATTGGAAAAGCATGTAAGTTGAAATAATAAATAGAACTTTGTTTCTGTAATTCTAAGCTTATTTGTATGTTGTGGGCTCATCCACATTGAACAGAATTTTGGTAGTGTTTGATTTCTCTTTGAACTGCAAAGTGACATCAGGGACATTCTTTGTGCTTCCTCCTTTTTTCCCCAAGCTTATGAGATGAATGAAGTCTTGTGATTGACTTCATAGGAAAAAGTTTGTCGCCTTGGTGAGGGACTTGCTAGAAGAAGTACAGTAGTGTAATAATACTGCAAGCGCTGAAAATATTAAATGGCTTTTTGCTTGTGTTTTACCATAAAAGGATACACATGTGTACAAATGTTAACCTTAGAGGAATTATTCGTGATAGAAATCTGATTTTTTAAATGTCAACACCCATCTTGTGGTTTTAGCTTCTAGAAAAGAAAACTTGAATTATAATTAAGTGAACTATGTTTCATTTTAAGATGTGGAATCTGGTGGTATTTGGCCTGAAAATAGGCTGATTCATTGCTTCCTTTAAAAGGAACAGTAATTAGCATGGAGTTTGTTTATCTGGTGAACTAGATTTCCTGAATGTTCCTATGGAGCTTTGGAGTTGATCAGTTGGTTTTACTATAGTTGAGATGGGTATTATAAACTCATATTATGGTAATTGAATTTGTATTAAGGAAGACAAAATGTTATTGGATGCTCTAGGTTACGAAAAGGACAATGTGGCTTCTTTATAATACAGTTGCCAAGCTACATTTAAACTGTTCTTCATTCTCCTTAAAATCCTCAATCCAAAATAGCTAAAAATACTGGCTGTGTGAGATGATACAGCATCATAGAAATTCAGTTTTGATTACACAGATGCCCTAAGACCAAATATTTGGTTTGCAGTAGTCCTTTCCCAATTAGAAAATGTTTATTCCTAAACATTTTGAACTTTTAGGGAATGGGTTTATTTCATTTTTTAAATGTTCTTATAAGAAGCCCCTTTTATTATATATTTTACCATATTTACCCATTTTCATGGATTTATACATACCTTCACCACCATTTTTTTATAGCATTATGTAGAGATGAGATGTATCCCCAAACAGCAGTACCAAAAGGAAGTAACTTGGGGTTTAATCCTAGGTCATATATGGGCATCATAGCACCATTTTTAAAACTTAAAAATTTAAGCCACTCAGTCTGAACACAGCTCAAAATGTGAATGTAGGGGTCAGAGCAAAAGGATAGTGGCATCTTAATCCCTTTTCAAGTGTTAACTCCATGGAGTGACATACGCATCTGTTTTGTCACTAACCTGGAAAGAAATTAAACTATAATTGCACCAAAAGTTGTGTTGGTTATGTTGCTAGAAAAAGCCATTCCTCTTGTGTTACCTACTGACAGACTAGATGCCATAGGAGAGTAATATGTAGCATTAGTTCCAATATCAGAAATGTAGTATTGGAAGTGGCCCTTAGCTCTTGTAATGTTGCTATCATACCAATCAGAAATATTTTTATATAAATATCTGAATGAGAATTAGTACTGTTATCTTTATAGTGTTCTCTTTTACTTAGCCTTAGTAACTAATAAAATGATACAGTTTTCCCCCAGTGATTGTAAGTATTCATGCTGTGAGAATAAAGTCTACAGATTTAAACTGGTTAGCTAATCTGATGGTTAGTGTTCATAGTAAATGAAATCAATCCATATTGTTACTCTTCAACATACTAACCTTTTTCTGCTTTAAAGATGCATTGGCTAGATTCCATCTTTAATCAGATTACATAATTTAATTTAAAATATGAAATAGAGGAGATCTCAGCAGAGAATACAAGTTTTAATTCATTATAAACATTTATATGGCCATCTACTTAACACATGACTCTGGGGAAGATGTCAATTTAAAAAATTAAGAATAAAGAAAAAAACCACAGTGTGCCCAGAGGAATTCAACAACGTCAAGATGGGCTCACTCAACAGCCTGGCCCAATTCCCAGGGAATTAGCTATTTAGGTTGAGCCAATTCCTATCAGTTTTATATTTTTAATAGTATCTTTATACTCACATGTTTTACAATTAATGAATCTGTCAGGTTCAGCTTTACTTAATATTGTGTTGTGAAATTCAGAAATTTTGCAGGAAAATCTATGGATACTTTTTTGCTTCTGTCTCTATAATACAAATTTTTGTGCACATGTTTTCCAGTTTTTACATTCAAGTATTTTTCCTAATATAATAAATTTCTTTGCATACTTTCTCCAAATATATGCATTTTACATGCATTTTTTAGTTGTAAATAGCATAGCAAAATTTAGAAGAGAGTGGATTTAGGCAAAGAATTGCATTCTGATTCTCCAGTATATTCAGGAATTGTAAACCCGATAAAGTGATAAACAAATTTGAAGGAAGGAATTTCTCATAATGGTTATCATTAATCATTTGGGATACTAAGGTAAATAAGACCTCATTATTTTTTTTCTATTTATATCTGCTTATGTTTTGGCAGTACCTATGGATAGCCTCAATCTGAAGAATTCTGGATGGTGAAAACAACCTACATTCTGTATAATTATAAGAGAAAAAGAATCACAAAATATTAGAAAGCAGATTTGCACCAATAACACTCTAGGAACCAAAGGCATTCAGGAAGGCCATTTTGAGGCCTTCCTGAGTGCAAGGAGGAAAAGGACTAATCACACCTCCAGGGGAATATGTTCCATGAAGCAGGGGCTACTGCTGAAAAGGCCTGTCTCCTGATCCAAGTTTCTTTAACCTACCACGAGTGGGAAACCCAAAGCTGGGCCTCTCTTTATGTTGAGATTGAATGGTCAGAATCATGCCTGGCAAGGTACTCTCTGATGTATCCCATTGTCAGACCATATCATATAGGACTTTATATTATGTACAAATAACCTCAGTAGAACTGCAAAGTATTTTCAAAATAATTGAATTTAGAACTCAAAAATTGGGGATGGGAAAGGTTGATCGTTATAGTCTGTCCTCGTTTAGTCACTGCAGTTTGTTCCAGTGAAATAGTTGCTGAATGAAATGGTCACTAAGTGAACCATGTGACTGCGAGAGAAAGATGCTACAAAGATCGCTGGATGCTACCGTCTCATTTAGATAAACTCTCGTGCAGCAATGCCAGTGTTACTCTCACTCTGTCATGCGTTGTTGTCAGGCACATAAATTTGGTTGGAATTTTTTTTTTATTACCTTTTATTACGGTTGTATTTGCAAATGGCAGCTAAATGAGGTAGGCGCTAAACAAGGACTTCAGAGGTTGAAACATGTATCTTGAGAGGTTAAGGAACCACTGTAATACGGATGAGAGGATAGGTGAATGAGAGTGTGGAGAGGTGGAGAGGTAGGTAGGTGGATGAGATTTTGGAGATTCCACCTTTGGAGAAGTGGAACGAGGACTATAGTCTGGAAATAATTCTCTTCAATAAACAAGAAAATCCCGTCTTGTGTTAGAATTCTACTACATGTTTTTGCAGTGGAATGCAGTTAGGTCCAGTGAAAATACGAAAGCTGTTCTACAAATTGTTAGGAATACAGGAAGCTGAGCTTATTTATATCTGAATAGTCCCATCTTGTTTAGTCTGTTCAGCCATGATTCTCCATAATCTTAGGCAAAAAACACTTTTGTCATTTCTTAGAGATATACTTCAGATCTATCGGTTTGGGTTCTTTGAGTTTCTCCCTTTATCAATCTTAACTTTGTTTGATTTTAGCATTACTTGTAGGTGTGTCTGTGTTTGTGTGTTTTAAAAATCACATATTTTTGCACATTTTTGTATACCTTTTACTGAACATTCATTTTTTACACAATTTGACCTACCAGAGTTTTTGAACATCATGTTCACTTCTGCAAACATATCTGCATTAAAGAGAGAGAGAGAATGAGAGAGAGAGAAGGTGCGCTCCCTGGGTCCTGATAAATGGCATTGCTTAACTGAAGGAACTGGAGTGCACCAACCTCGCCAGATCGAATTGGCTAGGCAATTGATTGACCAGACACCTTGATCGACCAGTCTGTCGTCAGAGAGAGTCCTGCTGTTCACAACTCGCTTTCCATTCGTCTCGAATCCTGTCTTTTCTTCTCCAGGTTCAGCCGAAGTCCTTGACTACTGGATCTTCCCATCTCTTTGGAGGTCGGCTGATAGGTCTTTTTACTTCTCTTGGATACCATTCAGCAACTGCTGTTGTCCAGTGGCCATCCAACATGTGCACGACGTGTCCTGCCCAGCATAGATTCCATTTTTGATATTTGACGATGACATCATTTATTCCACTTCATGTTCTAATCTGGCTGCTTGGGATGTGGTCTTGGAGAGAAACTTTCAGCATGGATCTTTCCATAGCCCTTACTACTCTTGAAAGCTTTTCCTCTTCTACGTTTGTTAGCGACCATATTTCACTTCCATATAGCACCGCCAATAAGACAGTCAAATTAAAAAGATTAACATGCAGTTTTCCTGTCGATCTTTTCATTCTGTAAGACTTCCTGTAAGAAGTCTTACAGAATGTATGTATGTACAGTATGTATAAGTATTTTGATTATAATAGTAAAATCTAATACAAACTAAACTTAAAGAAAGAAAAGATAATAGAAGGAGTAAAAGTGCAAGAAAAGAGAAACAGAAGAAAGAGAAAAGTAAGAATACAATAAAGAGAAAAGAAATACCTGTATATAAAGAAGTGACTTCCAAACTTTATCACAAGTATAAACATTTATTTAGTAACTCTTTACCCTCTCTAAATTACAAACATTTATCTTTTCATCCCATATCCCATCTCTTATCTATAAACAAATCCATAAAATGTCATCTTTTCAGTCCTGGAGTCAGCAGAAAGTCCATAAAGGGTTGCCAGAAGTAACAACATTTATTTATTTATTATTCAAATTTAATTACCGTCCATCTCCCCCAAAAGAGGGACTCTTGTTTTAACCTTGATCAAATAAACCAACCTTATATTCCTTCCTTTTACTTCTAATATTCTTAATCTTTAGTTCATTCAAATATTGTCGAAGGATTTGATTTCTCTTCCTTTCTTCTTTGTCCCATTGCACAGAGTTCTTCAAGGCTTTAACAAGCCTTTTTTGTAAATCCAACAAGAAAAAATTATCCAGGTCACTCTCTTGGTTTGTCATTTGTATTTCCCTTTTAAATTTTAAAATGTCAGCCAGTTTCTTTTGTAGATCCCGTGAAACATCCTTTTCTAAATCATTCTCTTGGCCTGTCAGGTGTAAATCCATTTTCAATACCATCTCATTCTTGTCAGCTAAAATTTGTTCTACAACTGTCATTTCTTCAATAACATCTTTTGGACATAGTCTATCCATAAAAGCAGACATCATTACTGACATTGTTGATATTGTGTCTACAATTTTCTGATTCCATTCTTCAAAAGTCTCCTTCAGTATTTTTATTGTTACAACATTTTGCATCATTTTACAGGCCTGTATATCTTTCCTCTACCTAAAATCTTTAGTCCCCTCTACTGCCCAGTTTTTGAAATCATGAAATTGCTTATCTTTGTTATGTCTTGTAAAAACCAAAACAGGATCTATTTTCCATGAGAAACTATTTGTTCTTTATAATTAATTCCAAAATCTTATTGTACAAGTTTCAATATTCTAATTTTATCTGGACCCTTAATCTGTTTGTAACTTTCTAAGATCAAAATATTATTTAGCTTTTTTCCTGTTAATTTCAGATTCTTTAAATTCTTCAACTTGTGATTAAATTTTTCTTTAGTTCAGAATTGAAGGCAGACTCGCCCAGTGTTTTCAAACTTCTCATTCTGAAGTCCTCTAATAGCTTAGAAGTAGTTAATAAGCAATTTCTGAAACTGATTAAAAAGTGAGGTTTGCAAAGTTAGTGTCCTTTAAAAGTCTCTGTTGTGGTTGTGAGCAAGATGGCTAATTCCGTTGTCTTCTGGGGCTTAAACCTGCAGAAAACGGCTGTCTACTCACTGTTCCTCGATCTTTGCCACAGTCATCGGCTCTGCTTTTGCAGAGCCATCTTCAGTTTGCCATGCCTCTTCCAGAAGCCCTGAATCAACTAGGCAGATACTATGGAAGATAAATGGTCCCTCAAGTAACCAGGCCCTATACCATGTAGGGCTTTGTAGGTAGTGACTAGCACCTTGAATCACACTTGGAAGCAAAGCAAGCAGAGGTGTTACATGGTCATACCAAGGCAAGCCCATCACTGCCTGTGCCACTGCATTCTGGACCAGTTGAAGCTTTTGGGTGGTCTTCAAGGGCAGCCCCACGTACAGTGTATTGCAATAGTCAAGTTGTGAGGTGACTATGACATGAGTGGCTGTCTGAAGGCCCCCCGATCTAGGAAAGGATGGAACTGGTGCACCAGGTAAAGCTGTGCAAAGGCCTTCCTGGCCACAGCTGCAGCCTGTTCATCAAGCAGGAGCTGTGAGTCCAGAAGATCTCTATATTGTGCACCATCCTCAAATGGGGAAATGCCACCCCATCCAAGGTCAGAGATGAAATATCCCCAGATCTGGGCAGCCCCAACACCCACCACCATTCAGTCTTGGTAGGTGAGTCAGAGACGATGGCTGCCTCATCACCAGTAGCAGCTGCACAAAAGGAGCTGCAGCTTCGTGTGCTCAGCCAAGGAGCGAATTTAAACGGCATTGGTACTGCATCTCAGCTGCTGGAAGCAACTTTGGCCCTGACCCCTTGCTGTTTGTTCCTTGCTCCATGTCTCTCCATGTGAATGGCTTGACATTAAGCAGAGAATAAAACAGGAATGTAAAATGCCTTCTTAGCTGCTTAATGTATTTATAGGCAAGTGTGTAAGCATCGCTTGTGGCAATGCCAGAAGTGCAATAGTTTGGGTCATGAGTATGTTTGTATAGAAACAATGCCATGTTGCTAGCTGAGAACCCAAATGCTTTGCAGGGAATGCTTTAATTTTCAGATACATACACCTCATTCCATCATGCAGTGTGATGGAATTAGGAGTAAGGATCTGAAAATTAAGTATCCAAGACCAGAGTAGGTATGTCTGATAAGGAAAAGGGAATGAATGACCTCAAGTTATGCATATGGTGAGAAACTGTTGGAGAAATGTTGACATGTAAATATTGGTAGAAACACATTGAATAGTGTCTGGCAAGGAAAGAATGTTGTTGAAAGAGGCAAAGTTGTTTATGTTTAAGAGTGTGCTTCTGCCCAGTTCGTTACATGGAAGTGAGAGTTGGATATGTTAGGGGAAACAAAGTAAATTGAATGCTCTTAGAATAGGCTACTTAGGAAGAGTGTGTGGTGACACAAGAGATTGGGTCAAGAACAGATGCTGAATGAATGTGGATTGAATATAGAAGTGAGTAATTAATATAAAAAAAGTATATTGAGGTAGTTTGATTGTATAGAGAGAATCGAGATCGAATTGCAAAATAAATTTATGAAAGAAAAGTGAATGAGTCAGGAGGAGAGAAAGAAAGAAAGACTAAGGAAGTTATAGCTGGATGGATTACTTGAGATAACGGAAAAGTGAGGCAATAAGTTTAGGACAATGTTTGAAGCATGGTATGGACCTGGATTTGCATGGATTTGCAAGGATTAAAAAGTATGGACAGGTATAATGAATGGTATTTGTGTAAGCTAGATACAGCTATATCTTTCTTTTTCTTATTGCATACCTTTAAATTTCTGGTTTTTATTTATATGTCTGCTTTTGTTTTTAGCATCCAATTCAGTATGTAAGACAGTATGTTTTTCAATATCTGAAAAAAAGCATGGATTTTTTAGACTTCAGATCTAGAATAAGGAAGGTGTGTTTAAAACAGGAAACCTAAGATTACTGAGAATATTTGTTCAAATGTGATTATTTAATATTGCTTGCACAATAATGCACAAATGGCACATATGTACTTACATAATCCTTGCTTATAGTGACAAAAACTGTATGTGGCTAGTCTAATTTATGTTTGCTAGACATAAACTCAGTGTTTTCAACCTTCAACCTTTAATTTCTTTTCTGCTTTACCATTCCTTGTTTTTTTCTTATCTCCACAATCTCTTCATATATAGTGTTGGAAGATGAAGGAAGTGAAACTTTTTAAAGTTGAAGCATTTTGCCTTGAGAATGTGATTAGTACACAATGTTGTATTAGGAATTTTTAAAATAAAGCTCTGCAAAAGCCCTATGGGAAAAAAATTAATGTGGTCCCCTGATATCACGCCAAAGTGTACTGCACTGCATTTTCTTACTCTTCTAAGAGTGCTTATTAGCTAATTTATAATGCATTTTAATCTTGCATCATTGCACAGCCTGGGTCACAGGTGTCTTAGCATAATATAAAGCGTTATTCATTATTGCTGAAATGTACTTTCTTCAGCCAAAAACAAGTGTTGGACCATTGACTTACAGACAACTGTGCATTGCTCTCCCTGAATTTTGCAACTCCACTGTTTAGAGAACTGTCTTGTTTGTGTAATCAATAGAAATCATTTTTTCACTATGGATCTTCTTATTTAGCACAAACATTTATTATAATTAGATTTATTTTCAATAATTTCAAGTAATGCTACTATGCTTAAATTACAAATACACGTTGACCGTATTTATTTTTCTCCTGCATTGTTTTCAGATAAAAGAATTGCTTTGGTACACATTTGGTTAAAGGTCAACTATACACAAGTTAACTAGCCCAACCTTTAAAAATATATCATAACAATTTATCTTAAAATACTTCATTTTCATTTTATCACTTTATCATCATATTCATCCAGATAGTGTTGATATCCAAAGTAATGACTTCAAAGATTCTGCAAGTCCATCAGAAAGCATTGTCCACTTTCTTCTTCAGTTTGGCCATTTGGACTATCTGATGGTTGATTGTAGCAATTTCAGGGGCAGGGGAGTTCCTACTTGCAGCTTGCTAGTTTTTTAGGAGTCGCAGTTCCAGAATTTCTAGCCTCCAGGCCTTTCTCTCATGACCATCTATTTGGCCACTGTGAAGAATATTCCAGCCATCTAGCATTTGTATGGATTCACTTGGAGTTAGACTCTCACTGGTTAGGACTGGTTGAAGTGATGGAGGCATGAACCTTCCTAGTAAACTGGGAAGAACCTGATCCTGTAACTCCTAACAAACATTCGTCAGTTTAGGGTCAGATATCAGTTTGGATGATACTTAGTTGCATATCTCGACCCTTGGCTGGCCAAGTAGTGCTAAAAAGATTGTCTTGCCTGGAATCTGTTGGGGTCTGGATGGGAAGGAACAAACTCAGGCCCCAACCTAGCAAGACTGAATGGCTGCAGGTGCTTGGAACTTCTCACCCTTGGTCCTGAATGAGGTGGCACTCCCCATTCAGGAACAGTGCACAATCTGGAGGACTTCCTGGACTCTCAGCTCTTACTTGAGGAGCATGTGGTAACTGTAGCCAGGAAGCTTGCACAAATCCAACATGTATGCCAGTTGTACCTGTTCCTAGACTGAGAGACCTTTCTTACAGTCATTCATGCCTTGGCTATCTGACAAATGGGCAACTGGAACATGCTGTACATGGGGATGCCCTTGAAGACCACTCAAAAGCTACAGCTGCTCCTGAATGCAACAGCACAAACAGGTCAGGCCTCACTGTGCCAACGTGACATCTTGATTTGTGACCTGCACTGATTGCCAGTAAGCTTTTGGGTGCAATTGGCCTGCTTCAGGTCCTGTCAGTTAAGCAGTGCTATCCAGTGGGGACCCAGGTGGTGGATCTTCTCTATTACAGCATCTGCTTTCTAGAAGAGCATCCTCCTGGAGATACGTTCAGCCCTCCCTCTTGCCACCTTCAAGTGAGCCTTAAACACATGGCTCTTCCTCTTGCCTTGGGTGTTCTCAGGCCTTGGGTGTCTAGCTGGCTTGGCTGGGGGTGATGTGGGAGATTTTCTTTTTCATTGTTTTCCTCAGGGCAATTGTATATTTTTATTCCATGTTATTTTTTTCTGTTTTTAATTTTGTGAAGCTGCCATTTTTGGAGTAAGGAAGCTTAGAAATTGGCTGGCTGGATAGAGGCAGTCTTCGCTTAATGACCACAATTAGGACTGGAATTGAGGTAGCTAATCGGGACCCAATTTTATGACAATTTTTGTGGCGGCCATTAAGCCAATCACATGGCCATTAAGCAAACCATGTGGTTGTTAAGCAAATTATACAATTCCCTATTGATTTTGCTTATTGGAAGCTGGGCGGGAAGGTCGAAAAAGACAGTCACATCACCATGGGATGCTACAACCGTTGTAAATGCAAGCTGGTTGCCAAGCGCCTGAATTGTGATCACATGACAATGTGGATGCTGTGATGGTCATAAGTGCAAGGTTGTAAGTCGTTTTTTCAGTGCCATCATAACTCCAGACGGTTGCTAAACGAATGCTCATTAAGAGAGGACTGCCTGTAGATAGATAGATAAAATTGGTTTAATCAGATTCCTTGCATTACACATCATATGCTTCTCTAATAAGCATGCATATGTTTAAGTTGCAATAAAATAGGGACTTCATTTGTAATCAGATAGAGACTTTACAATTAGGAGCATAATCCTTTCAAATTGTTGCATGCTATATTGGAGAAGGGTGATTACCCCTAAGAATAGGGAAGATAATTGTTCCAAGTTTTTTTCTGCAACCTGTTCTAATATAGTGTGGGAAAATCATTTAAGAAGTGTCTAGGTTACTATAGAGTCCTTGAAATCATTTTGTTGGGGACAGGGCATTAGGGAGGAACTGAATGCCTTTTTTCCTCTGCTCCTTTAGCCCTTTAGCAGGGGAGTAGAAAAAGCACAGTTACACTGTTTTTGTCAGCCTTCCCACTGTATAATTGGGGTGAAACTGACGACTGGGACAATCTTCCATTTTCTCTGAGGAAATACACTGGAAGAAGCACTTCCTGAGTTCATTTGGTCTCTGCCAGCATTGATCCTGTGATAGATACCAGTAAAGTGGCAAGAATGAGCAAAATTCTGATATGGGATGGGGCTTAGTAACATTGTGATGCTCCAAGCCCACAAAAACCTGGAGCTAGCTCTGGTGCTCTTCACTCTGCACTCATGCAAACAAAGCATGGCCACTTAACTGAAACTGCTGTCAAAGCACACTTACTTGGAAGTACCAAGTGCTGAAAACTTTCCAAAAACAATACTGATGAATAAAATGTGTTTCCTAATTAACTGAAAAGGAAAATTGTTAATATTGGCTGATTAATCAAAGAAGTCTCAATTAGAAACTTCAACAGAAAACATACCCCTTGGATAATTAGAGGATATAAAAAGGCAGATGATCACTGAGTTAAGTTTTGTTTATAGTTCTGATGCTATATGATGGCATCTCCTGAATTCTAGCATTGATAAGAGGCTAATCCTCAGTTTGAAATTAACTCCACAATAGTAAGTATGATATAGTAAAGATACTACATTACAGTAAATAAGGGATTAATATTTTTGAACCCTTGGTATTTACTGTCTGTTGTTTAAGAGAAAAATGATGAGAAAAATGCTTACTTGGGAAATAATATACACAAATAAAAACATTTCTCCATTTATGCATTATGTTGATTTTTTTGGACTTTTACAAAACAGACATTCTGTCAAGTTGGAACTAAAACATTTGAAATTTTCTTATTGCAGCTTCCCTGCCAGGTCTGTTGCTCACATCTTTTCATTCCTAATCTTCACTAATTAAAATGAGGTGAAGATGATGATGACTGTTATGTTTATTGTTATTATTTGTTATGGTACTGTTTCTCTGGCTCAGTTGAGTTTAGAAAATGGTTATTTATACGTGGATTGGGACATACATTTCTTAGGCTCATTTAATCTCTCTTCTATCCAATACTGGGAATATTATCATCATTTTTGGATGAAGGAATAGCGAGAAATTATATCTCACTGAACTTAATTAAATGGTGTAAGTCCCTTCTGCTCATCCCCTTACATCTACTGTTGAATTTTTAAAAATTCATCTCATTACAAATATAGATTCAAGGTTTATACCCTCCAGTTTTTCACTTTACTGCATTTTATGACTTTTATTTATTTTATTTCTTTATTTTCTAGTCCACCTTTATTATTTTTATAAACAACTCAAGGCAGCTCAAGATACCTAATATTCCTTCTTCCTCCTATTTTCCCCACAACAGCAACCCTGCGCGGTGAGTTGGGCTGAGAGAGAGTGACTGGCCCAAGGTTGCCCAGCCGGCTTTCATGCCTAAGATGGGCCTAGAGTTCACAGTTTCCTGGTTTCTAGCCCGTTGCCTTAACCACTAGCCCAAACTTTAACTTCATGGTTGCTTTTTTAAAAAAAAAAAATCCCCCCTCTCTCCCCCGCCACCTCTTCTTTGTTTTTTGGAGTGGGGACAATTTTCAATCATCTACATTGGCATGATGCTATGAATGGAATTCCACCCTGTATCCAGTCCATATTGTAGATTTAAAGTTGTTTCATTCTTACAAAATTGGATGAGGAGTGAAATATTTTAAATGAAGTTCAATAAATGGAAAACTGTAGTACTTATGGAATAAATAAGAAAGGATACAGTATTTAAATATTAGCTGAGAATAATTTTGAATTCTATGTACATATACAGGAATTTGACAAGAGGAGTTGGTAGATTTAGAGAGATTCTAAGAGCCGTTGAAACAAGAACTACTCAAAATCTACGCATGGTAAGTTTTATAACTGGAAAATTAGGTGCTTGAA
The DNA here is from genome assembly GCF_035149785.1 of Candoia aspera. NCBI lineage: Eukaryota > Metazoa > Chordata > Lepidosauria > Squamata > Candoiidae > Candoia > Candoia aspera. The sequence continues at coordinate 305,196,485 of NC_086153.1, read as the reverse complement.
TACAGTGGAATTCAATTAAGAATAAGACTATATCGGTTTATGTTGTAGCAATGTTCATTTTAATGCAGTGATTATTGACATAGTTAGAATATTAAAATATTACAGCATAATTATTGGTTAATATCCATACTTGTTCAAAAATTAAAATAAACACAAATAATTTGGAGAAGTTGGACCAGTATCTATTGGGCTTCTAATTTTTGATAAGCACTGCACATATGAACAATTCCTGGTCCTAGTTTCAGTGGCAGTGGAAAATAGTTCCTCACTGTCTTCCCTGTGACACCATTTTATGTACTCGTACTTTGAAAACAAACTCTAGTTCATGAAACAAGCCAGGTATATTAAATTATCTACATATTACTAAAACTCTTATGTCTGTCTGAAACCTTCAGTTGGGTGAAATGGTGCAACGATTTTTGAAGCAAGGTATCTTAAATGGGCTGACTTAAAGAATATGTCCAAAATCTAGGACCCATTACTCCTATGGGACTGAAATTTGGCAAAGTTGTGGTTGCTTCAGTGCCACCACGCCTTCCAGCTACACTTCCCAGAAACCCATAGGTTGCGTGGTGCAAGGGAAGATGGGACGGGTGTATCCCCACCCTCTTTCTCGCCTCCCTCTGAACCCAATTAGCTGGCAACGGGCAAGTGGCGATTGGCTGTTTTGGAACTGAGGCTGAAATTTGAAATCTCTTAATGGTGGTGGGCAGCGAGGGAAGGATGAGGAGTGACTTGGATGTCTGCTGGTGAGGTAGGGCTGGTTGGGGGCACTGACGGTCAACGGGTGAGCCCTCTTCCTCCCTGGAAGGAGGGGGCCCTTGGGGACACTGGGATGGGAAGCGGGGGTGCAGTTTTCCTTGTGGTCCACGGCTCCCTTTGTCCCCCTCCCCCCAGCAAAGTGGCAGGCAGTTCTTTGGGTCAGCCAAGGAGGAGGAGAAGGAGTGATTTCCAATGTTCTCTGCCAGATTTCCACAAGCAAAGTCAATGGGGGAGCTGTCAGGAAGTCAGAAGTCACCCCTGCTCCCACTGCCTTTTTGGCCACCTGTGGTCATTCTGTTTCTCTTTTTAGGTAAGGAAATATCTCTGAAACGATGACCCAATGGGTCATGGGTTGTCTAGTAGTTTTTAGAAGGCAAAGTCCTTCTCTTATGTAGTAAGTATGTTACAGCATGATGTGCAAAACAGGTATTAGAATTTTGATGAATAGACTTCATCAAAATTCTACAAAATTCTTCTACAGACTAAATAGTTTTCTCTGAGTCTACTGATATTCTCTAATCTATAGATGGTGATTTTTGGTTATATGAAAATAAGAACTTGTAGAATGAGTTGATTATTTGTACATATGATTTTATATATTGCTCTTTGAAACCTTTTATGGTTCCACTGGTGAGTTTGTTCTTTAGGCTATATTTTATTCTGTATGTTATATTCTACATATACCCTATTTGTATACTGTTGCTTATTGAGTAAAGTTGTACAGTGCAGAAGGACTTAAAGCAGTAAGTTGTTTCCTGTTATACGAAAGTTACACATTCTGCTTTTGTTCATTCTAAACATGGGGTATTTCTTTTTTCTTCTTAACAGACAATAGCAAGGCAGTTAGCTGAAATTTTGCTTCGAGGCATGTGTGAACAGAGTTACTGGCACCCGCTGGATGACCCTCCTCAACAGTCACCCTTAAATGATCCACTCTGGAAAGGTGCAAACACTAAAAGTTATGCACTTAGCAGAAGACCACGGGTGTACTCAGGAGAAAAGTATGTTTTTTAAAAACTAATAAGTTGATGTGATTTGTTCCATTGAAATAAGAATACAGTGTATGGGTGCAGACCCTTAACAGTGTTACCGTGTGTGCACAGGGCAAGAGTGGAGAAAAGTAGAAATGGAAAACAGAATTAAAACATTTTCTAGGTAAAGCATGGAATGTGAATTGGTAAGGACAGATACATCTGTTCTTAAAGTATGCTACCTATAGTGGAGATGAGTATCAAAATAGCTTTGGCTGTTTAACAAAGCAGATGTATTAGCTGTGTGCTTCAGTTGTCACTGTGTTTGGGTCAGCAGTGCAGTATTCAAAGCTTCTCACTAGAATGGTCTTTTCCTTTTTCCTGGAAGCATAAAACATACTGATAATAATGTGAGGTCACCGAGTGTTACCTTTATCTTAACCATTAAGATTGGTGTTGAATATTAAAGAATTTTAACAGAGCTGGTTGCAGTAACTAAATCTGTCTAAAATCTGTGTGGCTGGATGTCTGAATACTTACTTATTTGTAAGTTATATTGCAGCAGCAAATATTAACTGGCTTGCAAGTTCAAAATGCTTCCCAAGCTGTCTATTGTGAATTTGAAACAATTGTTTTGAATTCTAAATGGGATCAAAGTTCAAAACTTAAATATTTTGTACAACTCTAAGAAAACCAGTATGGAAGAAAATCAGTCTGAATGAAGGATTTAGAATACAAACACATTGGGAAAAATAATTCTAAGCAGTTCCTGACTGTATAGATGATCAGATTTTGTTTCAGTATACTTGCTATTCACTTGCGTATGTTTTCATTAGATGGAGAATGTGGTAAATGAATTTCTTTTTCTCAAATTTCTTAATATTCTGAACTATGCATTCTCTAAAATATTAATGTGAATGTGCTGCCAGTATAGGGAACTGGTTAAGATGTCAGAGCCAGTGTGAAAGAGTGGTAAAAGTGTTCTACAAGGACTGGAGATATCTAGGTTCAAATCCACCATAACTCACAGGCCAGTCACATTCTCTCAGCCCTATCTATTTCAGAGGGGGCTTGCTGTGGCCAAAAAATTGGAGGTGGTAGTGCTAGGCATACTACCTTTTGCTCCTGGAGGAAAGGCAGGATGTAAATCTAATAAGCAAACAGTGAACTGTTGTTATTTTGTTGATTATCTCTTTTGTATGAGTTGTTACATTGGTTTCTTTTTAATAAAGTATAAAAAAAGAAGAAAATTTGTGATCTTCTAATATTCTTTCCTGCTTACATAGTTAGGGTTTTTTACATTTATGAGTCTTCTTCAACAATACAATCCACTCCTTGCTGTTGTCGTAGAAAAATGAGAAGAGGCAAGAAAAATAAAGGCAGAAATAGCTTAATCTGGTATTTCCTTAATAATAGGAGAGATTGTAATGCAGCGTCTAGAAAGGATAGCACTCCCATGTATACAACCCAAAGTATGGATCCGGTATGTAGATGACACCTTCATCATAATAAAAAAGGAACAACTGGAGGAAATACATGAAACCATCAACAACATCTTCAATGGAATAAAATTCACAAGGGAAGAAGAAAACAACAACACACTACCCTTTTTGGACATCCTCATCAGTAGAGGAAATGATGGCAAGCTAGAATCGCAAGTCTACCAGAAAGCTACCCACACTAACCAAGTGCTCCATTACCAAAGCAATTACCCAACCTCCCATAAGAGGAGCTGTATTAGAACATTATTCAGACGAACACTAATGCACTACAGCAATCCAGAACACCAGAAAAAGGAAACAGATCATCTATACAGCATCTTCCAGCAAAATGGATACCCCCTCAACTTTACCAAAAAGTGCCTGACCACTCAACCCACTACAAACCAACCAACAGAAGCTATGAAAAGGATAACACTGCCATACATCAGAAACATCTCAGAAACTGCCAACAGACTGCTACAACCACACGACATCACTGTAGCACACAAGCCAACCAAAACCCTTCAAAACATCTTAAGTAACCCAAAAGACCCAGTAGCCCAAGAAGAAAAAATAGGGAGTTATCTACAACATACAGTGTAAGGACTGTAGCAGCCACTATGTAGGATGGACAAGCAGAAGATTAGCAGAGCATATCCACGAACACCAACTAGCAGTCAGAAGGCACAATGAAAACTCCTTAATCTCACAACACATGGACAGACTCAACCATAGTTTCAGCTGGGAAACTGAGAGCATCTTAAACCAAGCCAAATCCAAAAACGCTAGAGAATTCCTGGCACTCAGACAAAGCAGCCATCAACAGACACATAGAGGTAAACAACATTTACGTACCATTTAAAAGAGACAATAGAAAAGCCAAAAGACCAGAACACCACCTCGCCAGCAATCAGCAACCAGTTATGCAAAGATTAACACCAGGATTAACACCAGATGAACCATCAAACAGCACAATGCACCCTAATCAAGGAACTATTAACTCAGCAATCAGCCAAGCAGCAAACAACAGCCCAATCAAGGAATTCCCAAGAAGAGAACAACACCTCCACCAACACAAGCTTGACAACCCATGGTATATAAACAGAGAGTAAGGCCCACTCCCTCTTCGCACTGAAGATGTTGCCTAGTCTGGCAATGAAACATCTGTAAGAAAACAAGAGGGGGTGAGAAAGAAACTCAAAATAACCCCACTTTGATTCTGTTTGGTATAAGAGGGGGCAGAGGGGAACATTCTGTTATTATGCCCTCAAACAAAAGAGTTTCAGTAGTCTTGTGAAGTCTGTTTCCTGACCTGATCTGTCTTGAAGGGCTGACAGGTAGCTCTTTATTAAGGAACTGACTTTTTACCAGCTCTTTCTCTGATCACTTAATATGATGGACACCATATAATCAGTTCAGAGCTCCTTGTTATCTATAAAGAAAACAGTTCTCAAAAACTTATCCATTGTCAGAGGACATCACATGCTGATGTCTGCCTCCCACATTGCCAATGATGCTAAAGGTCCATATTGAATGGTCTTGTGTTTCAAATATTATAAACTATGAAAAAACGTGGAGTGGTTAATTTGGTAAAGTTTAAGAGCGTTAAAAAAACAACAACAAGATACTGTTATGGAGATTGCTGGTGAAGAAGAGGGGGGCCCTCTCTTCTTCACCAGCAGTCTCCGTAACAGATATTCTGATTAGAATAAAGAAATTTATAGGGAAAATGTATTCTTCAGGCCATTGAGTAGCTATAACTGCAAATATGAAGGCAGTTACGTTAGCATTTTTTGAAATGGGAGTAGTTGTTTTAGTTGCCAAAATTTGTTTATGCTATTTGGAATTGTTACACTTGGAAGCACCTGTTTCAAAAATAGTTTTATTTCCATAATTTCATTTGCTTTTACAAAAAACAAAATTGGTTTTTCTGTATCAAGTTTGATCGATCATGAATATGCAGATGTGACACAACCGTTGTCTATTACATATAAATGAATTTTGGTTGACTTTAATATAATGAATGCTCAATTTTTAACAGCATTTTCTGTCCTCAAGAGAACACTGAAGAAGCTCTGTTGCTGCTGCTAATTAGTGAATCCATGGTAAGTGAGCCATGTTTCTTTATAAATGAGCACCATTTACATTACTTTTGTTGTATTTCACCGTTTGATACTTCATAAGTTGTAACGAGAGCAAAAGTTGAGTATGTGTCTGCATAACTGGGTTGCCATGGTGTGCAATACTTGGATCTGAAGCAGGAAAGCCACTTCTCGTATAATCCTTTCTGGGTTCATTTACTCCATGTGTTTCCTCTGCATTTCTTCTAGCCACAGAGTAGTGTTGTGTTCCTCAAAGCCTATAAATTAGTTGATTGGGTACAACTAGGAGCACAGTGTTCTTATAGCACTCTAGGGCAGCAGTGGGCAATTTGTTTCAGCTGGGGAATGCAGCACTGATTTAGTGCTATACCATTATAGCATTTCTAGCCTTTCGATTTTCTAGAAGGTTGCAGGAAGCTATTTGGTGACAGGATAAGATAACTTGAAACGAATGTCCCATTGTTGCTTTTTCGCCAATTTTTGGAGGTTTTAAAAATAAGAATGTGAACAAGGGGGACCTTTGGGAGGCAAACTACTGCATTCCCTCCATAACCACCCAAATATGAAACCTGCCAAAATTGCACCACTAACATTTGTCCATTTAACTGCTGAATGTCAGTGGTGCAGTTTCAGGAAATTGGGGAGCCACAGGTTGCTCGCTGCTGTTCTAATTGGATAGTATTTCTTGAAAACTGCTGATCAGCTTTTGGCAGGTTCAGGGTAGTGCTATTCTAGAGGGAGAAGATAAAACAGTGGGAAGCTGTTTACATGTTTGTGCATGTGTGGATGCAAGTCTATGTGTACTTATAAGCACACACATGATCACAACCAATCATCTGTATCACTTGCACGCTTCATACCTATAAAAAGCTTCACCAGCTTTGGCTTACAGGATAAATGCACGTACAATGATCTGGGTACATGTATTTATTTATTTTATTGAACACATTTATATGGCCGCCCAACTCACACACAGTGACTCTGGGTGGCTTACAAAATTAAAATCCATCCTATAAAACCCCGTCAATCCCCCCAGCTTCTCTTTCCATGACTTGAACTGTTATTCTTGTCAGAATATTGTACATAGATTATTCTAAGGTTCTACCATCTTCTTGCAGCAGGTTTTCACAAAAATACTTCCCAAACTTTTCACTTCCCTCTCACGCTATAGGCATGCTGTTTCTTATCTCTGCCCATATTCAGGTCTTTGTTTGTGCCAGGGCACCATTTGGTCCCAGTGGCAAATCATTCCTGGAATGTTAAACTATCAGAACTAGTTTGGTTGTCAAACATGATTAGCTTATATTCTCCAAAATGGAATTGGGCAGGGAGAAAAGCCAGTGATGTAGGATCCTTTTTATTTGTGTGTGTGTGTGTGTGTGTGTGTGTCCATTATGCTGCAGAGGTCTTGTTTCAAGGGGACAGTGGGGTTGGGTAAGAAAAACTTCAGCATTCCTGATGCTAAAACAAGAAAGTCAGAATTGAATGCAAAGCAGACATAGACAAGAGCACAAGTGGAATCAGAAAGGAACAAAAGAAAAACTTGATCTGTTTTGTCAAGAAAAATTTGAAAATGACACAGCCACCTGCTATTAGACTACAGTGGTATAGCAACTGCTAAGAGATATGGACTGTAATTATGAATTATAAATACCAGGCTTAAATACAGGTAGTCCTTGACTTATGACGGCAAGTGGGACTGGAATTTCTGTTGCTAAGTGATGCAGTCATAAAGTGTGACTGCATTGCTTAGCAACAGCAATCCCTGCAATTCGGGTTGCTGTCGTTAACCAAATCCCACAGTCATTAGGCGAAGCAACTTCCTGCCAACTTCCCATAACCAGAATCAGTGGGGAAACCGGCAGGAAGTTGCAAGTCCCAGGTGCGCAGGCAGATAAAGTGGCTGCTGCCAGGTGGGGGAGGGAGCAAGGGGGTGCGCAGGGGTGCGGGGGAGGCATGGCGAGGTTCAGAGAGGGTGCAAGGGGGTGCACGAAAAGCGCGGCAAGGGTTGGGGAGAGTGCGAGGGGGTGTGGAGTGGGTTGTGGAAGGTGCGCGGGGGTACACAGTGTGAGCGCAGAGGGGCTAGGGGAGAGGGCATGGGTGGGTGAGACCCCAGTGGCTTATGACATTCCCTGCCGGCTTCCCCATTGACTTTCTGGGGAAGCCAGCAGGGAAGGTTGCAAATGGCGATCCCATGATCATGGGGCACTGCAACCGGTCATAAATCTGAACAAGTTGCCAAGCGCCCAGATTGCGATCATGTGACTGTAGGGGTGCTGGGATGGCTGGAACTCCAAGGACTAGTTGTAACCACCATTTGTTCAGCGTCATCATAACTTCAAACAGTCACTGAACAAATGGTTGTAGGTCAAGAACTACCAGTATACAATCTGTGTGATGATTATATTTATAGCTATTTGCCAACTTGCCTCTTTTCTTAGGCTATTAATATTGGGAGGAGAAAATATATATGTTACTGTATTTTAAATTGGTATATATAAGAATAACTACAGTTTACCTGTAATGCATCAATTCAGTTTACATTCATGGAATATGCAGGACCTTCAAGGTCAGTGTGGAAGAGGTGTATTTAAACTTGTTAGTGCCAAGTTTTAAAAGCAACACTGGACAATACTTGTGGTACATATGCTGGTGACCTTCAGGTTTGGTGACTGTGACATGCTATACATGGGTTTAGAAATTTCCATTGGTATAGAATTGAGTAGCTAAGTTGGCTTTGGAAGAAAAAGAGACCATAATATACCAGTAATAAAAGCATTGCACTGGCTGTCAGTTTGCCAAGTGAAGTACGAATGTTCGTTAATAACTTCAGAGCTTTGTTTAAGTTACTTGAAAGATTGATTCCCACCAATTTTCTCGCTGAGATAATACAAGGTTTTTTACAGTTAGTGTGGCCTCCTTTTGTAGCAAATGAGTCAAGTCTGCACTAAAGCCACCTCAGTTCTTTGGAATTTTTTTCCCTGCTGAATTAGGAGCCTTTAGTTTTTTGGTGCCAGTTTAAAAACACCCTGAAACAAACCTTTTAAACAGTATTTTAACTGAGGATTTCAATTTATGATTTTAATTGTGGATTTAATTTCTTGCTTTAATTTTGATTTGACATTTAACTATAAATCTCCAAGAAACCATGATAGCTGGCAGTATTATAAACTTAATAAATACTTAATAAATGAATAAGTAGATTTGATGGTTCCTTACTGAACCTTGATATTCAAGCAGAAGAAAGGGTCATTTAAATCATAGTCATTCTCTTCAGGAGAAAGGTTAATATTCAAATACAGAACAGCTACTTCATCCCCTTATTTTCTGATTTTTTCAGACCTGGTGAGAATCTTTTCATTTCATCCACAGTGAATACACAGATCACAACAAATGAGAAAACAAAAGCTTGTTTTACTGCCAGTCTAGTAACTACTTAAATTGGTATTACTAAAACCATTTAATAAAGGAGTTGCTTTCTATACCCTTTTCCCATCTTAACTCCCTGTCCCAGATAAGAACATGTGCCACACTTGGCAGATTTAATACTACCTGTCTGTATGGTCCTTATAGTGAATGTACCTGTGCATGTTTTTGAATTGTCTAAATACGTAGTGTAGGAAAGAATGTCACTCTTCTTCAAACAGAATTCTATTCTTAATTTATTGGAACATGTTTTCAAGGCAGCATGAGAGTCGATTAACTCAAAAGGGTAGAATATTTGTGAGTAACTGCTGAACTGCCACTGTAAAAGTCCACACCCAATGATTGATTATCTAGCTTTTTTAACTCAAATCACTGCTTGTCCTCAGAAACTGAGGTGTCAGACAGTTATCAGAAAGTGGCAGTCTGTTGCAATTTAAAACTTACATTTTTCTCTCTATCAATTATACAGTAAAATTATTCACTAACTTACATACAAAATAATCTGGAAAAATAAGTTTAAAATAATTTATGTTGCCTAATGGTAATATCAGAGAATTAAACTGAGTGCATATGAATTATTTTACCTGGGTTCTGCCTTTAAAAACAATGAGAAGCATTTTGATTATGTTCTCTAGATTTGCTAGCATAGCTTGGTTAGAATCTTTACTGACTTTCTGGTGCTTGCCATATTTCTGTGGGAATTCCATCAGTTCCTATAGCTTTCTGATTACTGGATTGCTGATTTAACTTCATATTCTAGTACTTCATATAAGTAGGGAATATCTCCTAGTATGTCTTGGATATTGACATCTTCTTTACTGTACAGTATTTCAGTATACTCCTTCCATCTTTGATTTCCTTTGAATCACTTACTACCTGTCCATTGGCATCTTTATCATACCAATTCGATGTTGGAACCTCCTGAGTTCACAGATCTTTTGGAAGACTTTCCTTGTTTCTTGATGCCTATTTCCATCTTCAGTGTCACTACAGATGTCATTGCAATACTACTTCTTGTCTCCTCTAACACTCTCTGTAATTCTTTGTGAAGTTGCTTCCTGAGATTTTTTTCTTTCTTGGTTTTGACTTCTCGGCAATTTCCACAGTTTGTTCTGACATCCAGTTTGCTTTGTTCTGTTTCTTCATCTTTGGCAGACTCTTTTCTCATTCTTTCTTAATAATATCTTTAAGTTCATTCCACAGTTGTTCTGGTTCTCTATCAGTGAAGTTTGGGACTTCAAAGCAATTCCTGATGTTCTCCTTGAAAATGGTGGGTATATGCTCCTGATCATATTGTGGAAACTGGTTGGTTTTCTTCTTCTTTAACTTAACCTGGAACTTGCACATGAGCAGTTCATGATCTGTTCCACAGTTAGCACCTGGCCATGTTTTTGATACTATAACTGAGCTCCTCCATCTCCTTTTAGAAATAATGTAGTCAGTTTGATTTCTATGTACTCTGTCTGGGGAGGTCTACAGTATGTATAGAGTTGTCATTTTAGTTGTTTGAAGATAGTGTTAGCAATGAAGAAATCATTGGAGTGGCAGAAATTGAAAAGTCAGTTGACCTTTCTACTGTACAGAATTTCAGTATATTCCTTCCATCTTTGTTTAATCTTCCTTGATATTATGATTTGTCCACTGGCAACTTTTAGCATAGCAATTTGACATTGGAACCTCCTGCTGAGTTCAGAGATCTTTTGGAAGACTTTCCTTGTTTTTCTATGTCTCTTTCCATCTTCAGTGCCTTTACAGATACTGTAATTCTGCTTCTTGTCTCTTAACGGTTCTCAGAAATTCTTTGTTAAGTTCCTTCCTCTGTCCTTCTTGGCTTTGGTTTCTCTTCTCTTCTTGGCAATTTCTATTGTTTGTTCTGATGCCCAGTTTGCTTTCTTCTGTTTCTTAGTCTTTGGCAGTCTCTTTTCACATTCATCCTTAATAGCTTCTTTGATTTGTTGGCTTTGTTTTTCCATTTTAGCTTGACTTGGAATTTGCACATGAGTAGTTTATGATCTGTTCCACAGCCCCTGGCCACATCTCTACTGTCAGAACGGAGCTCGTCCACTTCTTGTATCAATAATATAGTCAATTTGATTTCTGTGGGCTCCATCTAGTGATGTCCATTTATATAAGGGTCATTTTGGTTGTTCAGAAAGAGCGTTAGCTATCAAGAAATCATTGGACTGACAGAAAGTGATAAGATGTTCCCTTGTTTTAATTCTGTTTCTTAGGTCATACAGTCCAACTACGTTTTCCTCCATACTATTTCTAAAGTTGGCATTCCAGCCTGCAACAAGAAGCAGCGCATCTTGCTTGCATGTTTTGTCAACCTGAGTTTGAACTTGCCCATTAAGCCCCTCAACTTTCTCTTCTTCTCCATCCATGGTTGGAGCATAAACTCATATTAAAGGGCTGTCCACACTTCATCCCTCCCAGGAACACCCCCTCCCCTGTACCACAGTAAGGCAGGATAGCAAGATTTGAGAGGGTAGAAACTGAACTTTGCTCAAAATATAAAATAAAATTACTGACATGGGACTGACTAATAGATAAAGTGGTGACATTGTCATGCTAACTGGGCTGGTTTCCCCTGGATTTCTAGGCCCAATTAAAAGGGTGAGTGTTGTCCTTATAAGCAGAGCTAAGGAAATTTTCATCTTACTTGTTCATGCTTGGAGCTTTTGTTCACCTACTGAACCACTTTCCTCTGGACAAATAAAGCTAGATTTTGGTGTAGGGAAAGAACCTATTTAGCTGCACGCTCTTCTTATGGAATACCCTCCTCAACGAGACTTGCCTGCTGATCATAATATCTTGTTCAGCGCTCTCAGATACCTTAGATTTTGTAGCTTAGTTTAAAGAGTTGTTAAATGCTCATAGTAACTTGAGATAGCAGCTTTTATGTATTTTTCCCAAATTACTGTTATGCTCTTATTACCTAATATGTTTCTGTTCTTTTAGTATGTATTATCCACTTAGAATCATTGTGCAGAAGAGAGGAACATAAGAAAATAACTAACTGAAGATTCTTATTGTAGAAAGTGGCTGTTCAGCATCTTTCAGTTTTTCAGTAGTTCTCTCACTTGAATTAATAAACATGATGCAGCAGTTCTTAAGAAATGCAATTTCATTATTGACTTCCCATTTCTGAATAAGCTTTTCCATTTCTGACAATACTAAAGAGATAATGCTTCTTTTTCCTTTAAGGTCTTTTGTGGTTATTACAGGTAGACCTTGTTTAACAAAACTAATTGGGACCAGAAACTCTGTTGTTAAGCGATGCAATCTTAAGTCGAAAAACCATATGACCGCACCGCTTACCAACAGCAGTTCCCATTGCTGTCATTAAGCGGGGACCAAATGGGTCATTAAGTGAGGACCTCACTTGACTGCAACTTCTGACTTCCTGTTGGCTTCCCCATTGACTTTGCTTGTGGGGAGCTGGCAGGGAAGGTTGCAAATCACGATCATGTGACCGCAGGACACTGTGACATCATAAGTATGAGGTCTGGTCACAACTACCACTCGTTCAGTGCAGTTCAACTTGTAAGTTGGAATGGTCACTGAACAAGTGGTTGTTAAACGAGGACCACCTATATACCGATCATCTGTTCTTATATTTGGTATGGTTTTTCAGGCTAATCGTGATGCTGTATTGAGCAGAATACCAGAACACAAAAACGATCGCATCATCAGTTTGCAAAGTGCATCTGTAGTGTACGATTTGCTTACCATTGCCTTGGGAAGAAGAGGTCAATATGAAATGCTGTCGGAGGTAAGCTGTCAAATAAGGCCTGGCATCCATTTTGGAGCTATATCCTAGAGCCACAGTGCATGGCGTGTAGACACATATAGCTGGAAGCTCTCCCTTAATATTTGCCAGGCACCCTGCCCCCTGATTTCATTTTATTCTTTTAAAAGGTTTTTTTTTAATTCAAAGCATGTGTAGGAACCAAACCATCAATTCCCAGCATAATCTATATTTAGTAATGCCTGTGAGCTTCTCACAGACGGCATCTTAAAATCTTTAAAAAATAACGTGGTGGATAGATGTGGGCCAGTGCTTTATTTGGAAGTGTACCTAGCTGCCCAGAAAAACCCAAAATTAAATTGAGCTGGTAGAGAGCATTCTGGACAGCTAGAATGGATGGCGGGGAACAATTACTGTTCGCACTGAAGACGTTGCCTAGTCTGGCAATGAAACGTCTGCAAGAAAACAACAAGGCTCAGAGAGCGCCAAGGACTCCACAGTTCAACCCTGAGCTACAAATATTCGCTTCAGTTGGTAACAATTACTTACCCAAGTTCTGGTAAATGGGTATTTCACTTGGTCAGGCTCACTATGGAAACCACTTTGTGTAGGTGCTCATAACATGGTTTCAAAATCTAAATGTGCCCATGGACCCCAGAACATTGAAAATTCTTGAATTAAGCAATATTTTCTGTTGAACAACAAATGAAAAAAATCATTCATCAATTCAGTGTAGCATATAACAGTTTGTCTGTTGTTCAGCTGAATGTTCACTGATATTGGTAGATATAGGAGAAACATAATCTGACAGAACTTAGTACAATAAGAATGCCAAGAGTAGAATGTAATTCATGAGATAGCTAAAGGATTAGAGCCGGAGAAGTAGTATTTTGTTTATTTATTTTATTTAAAAATACTTACATGTCTGGTACAATGACCCTTGGCATCTCACAGGGATAACAGTAAAACATAAAAGAACCATAAAACCATGTTTTATTAACATGGTTTAGTGATTAGGTAAAAATCTCATCCCAAAAGGTGAAACAGTTAAAGGAAAATGTAAATCTGATCTGCAAATCTGTTGGCAGATTGCTGGGAAAGCCTTTGGCCCAGGAGAGATCAGAAAAGTCACATACACCAGGCATTTCTATAAAAATAATTTATTTACAGAAAGCGAAACGAAAGCAAAACATATTTAAAAGTCTTGGGCTCTCAGTGAGAGCAGCCTGACTTTCTACATGCCTGCACAGAGAGGAACAGAAACTAAAACAAGTCCGGGCAAGTTTCTCCCCCCCAGGTGATGCAACCATTAACATGTGAAAAGGAGACAATTAAATTCAACCTCTTCACTCCGCCAAAATGATTAGTTACTATAGCAACCTTAATCTGCAGTAGGAAACATTAACAAAATCAACCCTTACCTGTGTGGATTAGATTTTTTTCTCTTTCTCTCTCTCTCTGTATATGTATATTGCTGGATAGGGTGCAGCCCCTTAGTTAAACTCTGTAGACTCCTTTTCCGCCCACTTTTTCCCCTTTTTCCTTTCAGCTTTCAATTCTCATCTAGCTTCTTAATGTTCATATCCATAATAAAGATTTGTTTTCTTATTGAATCATTATTCTCATTCTGAAAGGTTTTTAAATTTAGCATAGGCATGACTTATGGGCTTCAGTTAAAGAAAGGAAGAAAAGTGGAATAGAAGTTTGCCACTATACCAACTCCCAAATCAGAATATGCTGAAACAGGATGTGTGCATATACCTTTAAATACTTGTTCATTTTGGAAAAAAATTATCTGGGGAAGAGTGGTTGGTGCAGCATCAAATAGGCCTTCACCAGGATTGTGTGGAGGTAAAACAGGGATTGTGAGCAGTTTACAGACCTCTGCTCAAAAGGTCCTAGAGGGCCAACCCACCATTCCCCATGCATGCTAGCGCTCCCTGCTATACCCATACTGAGGATTGTCTTCACCATCACAAGCTGGAAAGTTAGTTGTGCCTTTATGGATATAGATTATATCCTTTTAGATGCAGACTATATCCTTTCTGTTAAAGGTGGTAAGAGACTGAAACTGACATAAAATATGAAAATTAAAATGTGGATGTGATCTTGAATTTTTAGACCATATAATACATCTACCAAAATCACTACATGCTGATTTGTTACCTGGACCAGTGCAAAAATACTGTGTGGAATGTCTCTTCCTACAGATTGATTGGGCTGTATTCCTTCTGTCCCTAAATAAAGGAAGCAAAAAATAGAATTCAGTGATAAAAAAAATTCTCAAGTAGTAAAGTAATAGCTAAATTGGATTTTGAACCTTTGTTTTTTGGGTAAGCTATGATTCAAAGCCAATCATGGCATTCATAAATTAATATTTATATTGTGTCCTTGTTTTTAAATTCTCTGATTCGAAAGCAGTCTTGGGAGCCAGTTCTTTAGTTTTTTTTTCTTGCTTTTCTTTTTATAATAAAAGCAGAATTGGGTGCTGGTTTCCTAGTAAATATCTCTATTTTTAAAAAATATTTTTTGTGACAGCAGTTATATATAGAGTGTAAACCCTGAATGTAGTGGGGCTTATTTCAGAGTAAATAAGTACACAATTGCATTAAGGAAATGTAGAAATAATTTTAAAAGTAGAATTTCAATATTTTATGAAATAGCAATAGTAAACATAAACTATGTATATGTACTATGGATGCTCAAAATTCTGTGTGCTGGTCACAGAATATTCCAGTGTTGCCCAGAATGTATTTTTCTTTTGGAATGCACCAATCCGACCATTCTATAGGTGGCTCTCATTTTAAGTGAGCTTCCAGAACAAAACATGGTTCATGGTATTTTGGATGTCAAACTTGAGAAATATGCTCCCATGCCAGAAGAAGCATTTGGGAAGGGAATGGGGCCTCTGTGTGGTAAATATATTTCTCTTTAAGAACTATCAACTCTGTTGCTTTTACTGCTACCATCTGGAAACTAAATTCTGTACCTACCCTGGAAGTAAGCATTATGGAGTTTCATCAGAATTACTCCTGAAGAGGAACTGAAATATATAACTGTAGTAGTCATTTTTGTTTCATAGCTTTTTTCCTGAATAGCTGATTTATCTATCTATCTATCTATCTATCTATCTATCTATCTATCTATCTATCTATCTATCTATCTATCTATCTATCTATCTATCTATCTAATTTATCCCCGCCCATCTCCTCCTGTCCGAGGCCTCTGGGCGGTTTACAACAAATGATTAAAACCATCAGAATAATAAAATACAATAAAAATACTATAAATAGAAATAAAAATAAAGAATAAAAATACAAGCGATGAAAGATCTAAAACAGTCCAAGTGTGGGAGGAGTGGTCTATAACAACCATCCCCATGTAACTCTATTCCTCTCTCCACCCCAAGCGAGGCGGCAGAACCAGGTCTTCAGACTCCGCCGAAAGTCTAGGAGCGATGGGGCCAATCTCACCTCCAGGGGCAGCACGTTCCACAGGGCAGGAGAAGGCCCGCTTCCTGGACCCCACCAGATGAAATTCTTTTACAGATGGGGTCCATAGCATGCCCTCTCTGCACGATTGGGTGGGACGGGTTGATGTAATGGGGAGGAGGCGGTCCCTCAGGTAACCTGGTCCCATGCCATGTAGGGCTTTAAAGGTAATAACCAACACCTTGAATTGGACCCGGAAGCAAACTGGTACCCAATGCAGTTCGCGCAGCAGTGGTGTTACATGTGCCCTTCTGGGGGCACCAAAAACAGCTCACGCAGCTGCATTCTGGACCAGCTGAAGCTTCCGGATACTTTTCAAGGGTAGCCTCATGTAGAGCGCATTGCAGTAGTCTATCTGAGAGATAACAAGGGCATGAGTGACTGTTCGAAGAGCCTCCCGGTCCAGGAAGGGGCGTAACTGGTGCACAGCATGTAGCTGCACAAAGGATCTCCTGGCCATGGCTGCCACCTGCTCTTCGATCAGGAGCTGTGAGTCCAGGAGGACCCCCAAGTTACGCACTGGGTCTGTCTGGGGCAGTGCAACCCCATCCAGAACCAGAGATGTTAATGTCCCGGATACAGAAGAACCATTAACCCACAGCCACTCAGTCTTACCAGGGTTCAGTTGAAGCCTGTTGTTCCCCATCCAGGCCCCCACAGCCCCCAGACACTCAGAGAGGGAGGTCATGGCATCACTTATTTCATCCGGGATGGAGATATACAACTGAGTATCATCAGCATACTGATGATACCTCATCCCATGGTGACGGATGATCTCACCCAGCAGTTTCATGTAGATGTTAAAAAGGAGAGAGGAGAGTACTGATCCCTGTGGCACCCCACAAAGAAGGGGCCGCGGGGCCAACCTCTCCTCCCCTATCAACACCGACTGGGATCGGCCCTGGAGGAAGGAGGTGAACCAGCCTAAGACTACGCCGCCCACCCCCAACTCCCTGAGCTGCCCCAAAAGGATACCATGGTCGATGGTATTGAAAGCTGCTGAGAGATCAAGGAGAGCGAGGATGGATGCACTGCCTCCATCCCGCTCCCGCCAGAGATCATCCATAAGTGCGACCAATGCCGTTTCCGTCCCATAACCAGGTCTGAAACCTGACTGAAAGGGGTCTAGATAATCCGTTACCTCCAGGACCCTCTGGAGCTGCAAAGCCACCACTTTCTCAACCACCTTCCCCAAAAAGGGGAGGTGGGAGACTGGATGAAAATTGTCCAGAACAGTAGGGTCCAGCGATGGCTTCTTGAGGAGGGGGTGTACCAACGCCTCTTTAAAGGCCGCCGGAAACACCCTCTCTCCCAAGGATATATTAACCATCGCATGGACCCAACCACATGTGACCTCCCGGCCTGCTTTTACTAGCCAGGAGGGACACGGGTCTGGATGGCATGTGGTGGCATTTATTGTCTGTAGGATCCTGTCCACTTCCTCAGGTCCAACAGGATCAAACTGCTCCCAGATAACTGGATAAGCCTGTTCCCCTGGTATCTCTTCAGACCACGCCTCACTTCTGGAGTCCAACTTGGAGCGGATCTAAGCGATTTTGTCCTGCAGACGTTCAGCAAATTCCTCTGCACGGCCCTGTAGGTGGATCGCTGAACCCACCTTCCCCAAAAGGGATCGAGTAATCTTAAACAGGGCCGTCGGGCGGCATTCTGCAGACGCAATAAGAGCGGAGAAATATTGACGTTTTGCCGCTTTTATCGCCACAAGGTAGGCCTTAATGGCGGCTTTTACCTGTGTTCGGTCGAATTCAGTGAGCTGTAATCCTGCACACATTGTATTTGGGTTACATAAACATTCATAACTGGGTACAGAATGGCAGCTGTAGCTTGTTTATGCTTCTCTGCCCCCCATTCTTTTCATTCTTTTTTTGCACTATTTTGCGCTGCTTCCTTTTCCTTCTTTCTGAGCCCCTCCTGCTCTCCAAGTTCTCTTTCCTTCATTTCCTTTATGATGAGATTTAATTTATGTATGAATTCTGAAAATACTATTTCTGTTAAATTTGTGTAGGAAATAATTTTACTTTCCTATTCAAAAACAATAAGTAATTAAATACAAGAAATAGATTTTAGTTGTTTATTTAATTCACTTTAGGCACTGCCTGACTCCAGCTGACTCTGGGTGGCTCACAATATGTTACCATAAAATAGTTGCTGTAGAATGTGGAGTAGCATATGCATATAGCAGGAATTTGAGGAAGTCAGTTAACATTGTGTTTAAATACACTATCCAATCAAAATGTTCAGAGTACTTGTCAGGGAATCGTGTTGGTTATCATTCCCTCCTTTCTTTTGTACAAGAATATGTTGGGAAGATGACCTCTTTTCTCACTTTCGTACCTTTGTGACCCCGCACTTAGGTTGAAACTCCCTTGTTTATATGTATTTCATGAAAATTTCCTTTATGTTACTGTTTTTATGGGTTTCATAGAATAGGTTTATACATTGACCCCCTGTGTGCTTTTTTAGTTTGGTAGAACTTTTGAAGTTGTGTTAAAAGGCATTCACTTCTTGACTTAAAAGTATCTTGAGAATCTTTCTTTCCTTTTATTAATTTCAGCATGAAATTCCCATTATGAAGTAACTTAAATAGACGGACAGAGAAAATGGACTTTGTCAATAGGTTGAACAAATGTCCT
This sequence comes from Candoia aspera, assembly GCF_035149785.1. Taxonomy (NCBI): domain Eukaryota; kingdom Metazoa; phylum Chordata; class Lepidosauria; order Squamata; family Candoiidae; genus Candoia; species Candoia aspera. The sequence continues at coordinate 305,177,847 of NC_086153.1, read as the reverse complement.
GAAAATAAAACATGGGTTTTATAGTATTTATTTTTTAGGTTCAAGTTACAATGAAAACTTCATGAGTCATAAAAATATATTAGTAATAGATATCATGTACCCTGGCATGATATTTATATTCTGTAACACTTTTCAAAAGTGTTACAGTGCCTTGCAAGCGTCATTTTGTTTGCCGTGAGTGTCATGAGTACTGATGGTGAGCAGGAGGGGGTCCCTATCCAGGGGGGAAAATGCATGCGTAGTAGACAGAGTTTGAGCTGTCATTCAAAGAAAGACAGAACAGACCCACCTTGACTTTTGGAGTTTATCTGAATGGGTTTTCTCGCGCTTCTTCAGTTTGGTAGGATTTTCTGTCTACTGTAGCAGTAATAAAACACTAGAGTCTCGGCGTGGTTCCTGCTTGTCAGGACAGTGAGTGTAATTACCAGCTAATATAGTCAGTGCAGACAGATGAGTACTGTTAGTTTAAATAATTTATACCTATTAATGATTTGTATTCTCAATTTTGTTGCAGTGTTTGGAAAGAGCTATGAAATTTGCCTTTGAAGAATTCCATCTTTGGTATCAATTTGCACTTTCCTTAATGGCAGCAGGAAAAGTAAGTCTCTATTTTGTTTTATTACTGGCTGCTAATGGCAACAGAGTGGGCTGTAATCCTGCACACATTGTATTTGGGTTACATAAACATTCATAACTGGGTACAGAATGGCAGCTGTAGCTCTGTTTATCATCAAAGACTTGTAAGCCACATACCCAACATGCAAGTGCAGCCAACAAACTATAGGCATCTACTTGTTAGAGTAGAAAGGTGGATATAACACAAATTAATTAATACTGTTGGGTGTGAAGAAGGTATTTTGGCATGTTCTATATGTGTAAGGTGTATTATGAGTTACTGCAGGGTTGGCAACCCTTTTCAGCCTGGGGCACATGTCTTCTTTCAGCTTACCTTGTAGTCTAAGATGCATGGCTGGTGATATGTATAATCAGGCTTGGTGGGCTTGAAATTTGGGGGCTATTTTGAGAATTTAGAGTATGACTAAACAGGCAAGTGTGTAGTCTTAAGCCTGCAGAGGATTCAAAGTTTGATGCATTAAAAGAGGCATGCCCTTTAAGCCAAACTCAAAAGGGAAAACTCATCCATTAGAACATCCATTAATGGATGCAATAGGTACATTAAATTTCTGTAATTCTTAATTTTTTTTATGTTAAGGCTTAATGCCAGCATTTTTCTTCTTAAGCTCTTTCCCATGTCTCAAAAAATTTAAAATTCCAAATATTTTACTTTTTTCATGTTAGCAGTGCTCTAGGAACTACAGATGGGGTGCTGTGGATGGAAAAGCTTTCTCTCTACCCTAGTGTTATATGCAGATGCATTCATTGCCCCTGCCCAACTTTTATTAAAGAGGACATCTTGCAATCCTCTTAGGTTTCCATTTAAAAAAAATTGCTAACAAGAGAGAAAGTACTATGAAGTAGCCTTTGTGGCTTCCTTCTTTGAAAGGAAGGAATTATATTTCATTGCTCCTAAATGGAGAGACAGAGTCTAGGAAAGTAGTTGTAACCTGCATAACCACCACACTATTCAGTTTTGGAGTAAGCAAAGCTACGCAAAGCATAGAAAAGGAATCAGAAATAGTAAGCCAAAGAAATTAAATAGATTAACAAAAAAGAAATATAGCTATATACTAACATAATTCACTACATGTCTGTACTCCTTTCTAACCTTTCAAATCATCCTTGCTTCTATCTTGTCCATTATACAGTACTATTTCATATTCTTTAAACTTATCAATTCTTTCTTTCTGTAGATCTAATCAACTCCATCCAAGTGTGACTTTCTCAGTCTTCTCTTTCCTCTCAACCCATTCACCCTTCCTTTACATATTTCCTTACAATTCAGCACTCATTCATTATCCTTATATGACCAACCACCTATGTGTACGTTTTTTGTACTGACTAGTCACTCACTTTTGCATTCAAACCACATTCATTCATCCCCATTCATTCTTGACTCTACCTTTTTTTGTTTTACCACAAACATATTTCTCTTGACGTATCCAATTCTTCCTTCCTTATAACAAAGCAGGCAGAAGGACACTTTGAGGTTTAGCCATTTTCACTTTTTTTTGACAAATATGAATTCTTTGCCAGAGAACACATACTGTCCAATATTATTCTACTGGTATTTTCCCATCTTAAAATTTCTCCATTCATTTTTCCATCTTTAGTAAACATTCTGTCTACCAAGATACCACTCATTCCAGTTTTTTTGCCATGTATGTATAATTTGCTATCATTCATTCCATTTCTCTTCCTAGAAACAAACTTTCATCTTTATACATCAGCATTTCAGGCACAAATACTGTCCTCATGCACACATGAAGCAAGTTACAGTCACATCTGTACTTTAATACTTCTCAAGTTACACCATCTACAGCTATTTCCTTACAATGTTTCAATATTCTCACACCATTTATAACTTGCTTTTAATCAGTTTTCATTGACACTAAGATTTATAGCATTAATTTCAGTTCTACTCTTAGATATGTGAATGTGAAAGGTCCCCTGTGCAAGCACCAAGTCATGTCTGACCCTTTGTGGGGGGCGCCGCTTTCGCGATGTTTTCTTGGCAGACTATAGTGGGGTGGTTTGCTATTGCCTTCCCCAGTCACCACCTTCCCTAGCAAGCTGGTTACTCACTTTACCAACCTAGGAAGGATGGAAGGCTTAGTTGACCTGAGCCAGCTACCTGAGAATCCAGCTTCCGCTGGGATCAAACTCAGGTCACAGGGAGAGTTTTGGTTGCAATACTGTCACCTACCACTCTGTGCCACATGAGGCTCTCTCTTTGATATATATCTACAAATTTCTGAAATAAAAACGATGAAATGATTTGTCATGGAACTGAGGGAATGCTGGAAGGAGTATTTTAGAAACTCTTTGATATATCTCTACAAATTTCTAAAATACTCCTTTCAGCATTCCCTCAGTTCCATGCCAGATCATTTCATCGTTTTTATTTTTAATTCTGTTTACTCTACCAGAGACTCCTTGTTTAGCCTTTTTCATCCACTTCCCAAACATTTTTTTAAAATTTCCATCAGAATCACTCTACACGTTCTTGGCATCTTTTAATCTATGATCACGTGCTGTACAATATGTAAAAGCTATTACTTTATCTAAAAATTCAAATCTGATTTGTAGCTGCTGGACTTAAATCAAAATCAAACCAATTCCTTCTTGATTGAAATGCATTCAGCTTTTCTTTATTACATCTTGGAATGGTTTAAAATAGCAAATTGAAATATCACACTTTGCTACCTCCTGACTGTCTTATTTTCAAACACCCTTTTATATAGTCTGCTCGAGCTGTGAAGGTCTTAAAAGAATGTATTCGGTTGAAGCCAGATGATCCTACAATTCCACTTCTTGCTGCTAAATTATGTATGGGAACCCTTCATTGGGTAAGTTTTTTTGTTAGTCATCTGAAAAATGAAGAATTAAGTATTTAAGGGTATATGTACACATCCTGTTTCTTTTTTTTTTCTTTTTAAATCTGCATTGTTCTATTAAGTGCATTAGCTTTAGGAGGTATTTTTGCTGGTCAAAGTATTAAATGTTCAAGTCCATGTAAGGCTGAGAAGAATATGCCTTCAGACAGAAGTTTTAATCCTTAAGGTTCCAGACTATTTTGGTACTTTATTCCAAATTCAGAACTTTCTGGCTCAGTTTCAAACATCATTAATATTATGGTCCAAACTTCCATGTGGTTTGGGGAATGCTTTTATAATGGTACTCTAACCTGGCTTATAATTACTGCATCTGTGGAAGTCCTTTTAGAGTGCATGTTTGTTTTCAGCTATGTGTGATATGAAAAGAAAACCAGGAATTAACTATTTTAATCTGATTTGTTACTTTCGATTTTTTTTTAAATTTCCCTGTTTAGTCAATTGATTATAGTTACCTGTACTGGCATTGGCATACCAAAATTTAGTAGCTGTTTTTTTTAATGGGATAGAGTTCTTTTTTTTTTTCCCAGATAAGTCTTATCAATTCATTGAAATTTTAGAATATTTGTAGTTCTGGCCTCCATACCACTATAGGATCTGATTAAGATGTCTTGTAGATCCTGGGATGATTTTAATTTGATCTGTTATGGATATTGAAATGTCCTGTCACTGCATACATGATCTTGTAAATCTTGAAGAGATCATTGCAAGGATATATCAGCATTGCAAGGTAACTAATTAATACTAGGTGTCTTGTCCAGTTTGGTTGATTTATATAGCTGTCCACCTCACCTAAGTGACTCTGGTAGTTTCAAAAACAGTTAAAAAACAACAACCAAATAGAAACAGATTAAAACAAATATACAGACATATAAAAACATCAATAAAACCACATTAAAACAAAAATTAACTATAATCAGCTTCAGAGTCCATCACTACATCATAGTCAACACAGCCATTGTAGAAGCTCTCCACCACTACCAGTTCATATACTTAGGATGAGGAAATGGAAAGCACAGAACCAAAACCCATCACACCTCTTTTATTCAGTGATCTATGTTGTAGCACTGGACAGGAACTGGTTTTATTTTATTTAATTAACGCATTTATATAGCCACCCATCTCAATAAACGTGACTCTGGGTGATGTACAACCAAAGATTGTACATATTGGTCAACTTGATTTAAACAGTGAATTCTGAATTAGTGAATTCTGCCACTTTTCCTCTGTAAATCTATTTTTAGTTAGAAGAAGCAGAAAGATTTGCCAGAATGGTAGTTGATGTGGGGGACAAAACATCAGAATTCAAAGCCAAAGGTTTCTTAGCCCTAGGACTCTCCTACAGCCTACAAGCTACAGATGGTAAGTAAATTCCACATATCAATTTATAAGATTGTGACTTTGAGAAATTTGTCAGTAAAATGGTTTATGTTGTGTATATTTGGTTGTGTATAACCTTTTATTAAAATTGGACTTCTGAAAACAGGCCTCTATTTAAATATTACTAATTAAATTATGTCTTTAGCTTCCTTGAGAGGAATGCAAGAAGTCCTACAGCGAAAGGCTCTTCTAGCGTTTCAAAGGTTAGTGGATGGTAAACTTTTTATTAAGCTGTAGATAATGACAACTCTGTGTATTTTGGAAAAGAATATGTTTATAAATGATTACATAATACGGATTTATCTCTGGGAGTACAGTGCATATTGTATTAACATTTGGTTCATCAAATAGAGCTGGCAAATCCAGTCTAATTCCAATGAATTTCCTTTTACTTCATTAAAGATATTTTTATTGTCAATTAATAGATAATAACTTTTGCTCAACCTTTATTTAAAGAATAATTCTTGTAATCTGAGATTTTTTTCTTTTTAAAGAAAATATAGCTCTTGAGTAGCACAGTGGAGAGTAGGTAGAATATATGCTTTTGTTCTTAGTAGTAGTATTAGTAATAGTGGGAGTAGTAATATTTTTAATTGAACAGAAGCAGTTTAAACTATTTAGAGGCTCAAATCCTTGTGTCCTTAAAACAGTTATGGAAAAGTACTATGATTCACTATAACTTGCAGGTGACTTAAGAATTTTGCGATTACCAGAGCTGTACTTTAATGACCAAGATCCTAAAAATTTAATAATATTCATAAAACCAGAGATATCTTCTCGTAAAGCTTAATCTGGTTGATATCAAAATATCAGAATAAAATTACTTGAAGGGAGAAGAGAATACGGGTAGTTCTTGGGTTACAATGGCAGTTGGGCCCAGGATTGTTGTTGCTAAGCGATGCAGTTGTAAAGTGCGACATCACATGATCACATTGCTTAGTGATGACAATTCCGGCAGTCTTGGTTGTCATCGTAACCCCAAGACACGCAGGTCATTAAGCTGGTAGCACTGGGAGTCCCAGGTAAGGAGCATGGGGATGCGGGGGTGGGGAGGTGTTACACACACAAGCTCCCAGGTTCGGCTTATGGTCAATCACTCACAGACTCACAGCCTGTTGAGGCATGTGGATCTTGTCAGCCCCCCTTGCTTTCTACCTGGTTTTACAGATAGGTGCGGCTTGAGCAGACAAGACACACAGCCCTGGTCAACAGCTGGGAAATAATTAGGGACACACACAAATAACTTCCAGCTGAACACTGAGGCACAACAGGTTCTTTGAAATACATGGAGACCCAGTGAATTTAAAGTAACAGCAAAACTTTACTGGTTGCAAGGTACATTTGCTCTTTCTCACATGCACACACACACTCATCCCCCCCTTACCCACGTTCTTCCCAACTAGACTGCCAGGCACTAGCTAGAGGGACAGAAGCCGCCAAGTCTGGATCCAAAAACAACTCAAGGAATGGGTGGGCTCTGAGACCCCTTTTTTATCCCCCAAAGTCCTTGCTTTGTTGATGGGATTGGGGTGGGGGTTTCCTTTGATCTCCTTCAATGGGATCCATTTGCAGGCCAATTTGCTCAGGCCCAATTTCCTTTGTCGCTCAGGTGACATTTCCATTTCCTTACGACTTGCTTCTTTCTTGTCTACCTCCCCTGAAGGGATCTTTTCGACAAGATTCCTGGCTTTTGTCCTCTCTGCCTACGTGCCTGCTTTCTCTTTAGGTTATTGCAGCTTCAGCCTAGCCTCACAGAGGCCCTGGCAGGGCCGGTACAGGCCATGCTTGAGTTGTGGGAGGCTAAGGGAGGGCTTGGGAGGGCTGGTGCAGGACATACGTGAGTTGGGGTAGTCTGAGGGAGGGGGATGCTGTGATGTGGGAGTTGCATGTGCAGGAAGGCCGGGGGATGGGTGGCACAGTGGAGTACGAGTGCAGGAAGGCTGGGGAGTGGACGGCACAGCGTGAATGCAGGAAGGCCAGGGGGATTTACCAGAGCGACTTGCAACAGCTGGAACATCAAGGACCAGTTGTAAGTACCACTCATTCAGCTCCATCACAACTTCAAATGGTTGCTGAATGAGTGGTTCTCAAGTGAGAACTACCTGTAAATGTATTAATACAATGTTACAAAAAACCCAGTGTGGTTTAAATATGTAATTATATACCACAAACTTTAGGACTTACCAGTATATGAAGAATTTTGGATTTAGGGAGCATGGAGAAGCAAAAATATTATTCTTCAATCTTGGAAGTACAGTGCAACTCCAGATTTAAAATCTCAAATCATCAAAATGTGTTTGCCTTATATTCATGAATTAATTATAGTGTAGTGGATAGACTGGTCAATATTATTCCATGTGATCAAAATTTAATCATGTGTTTAAAAATTGGGCTGAATTTTGCATGAAGTATAATTTGTTGGTTCTTTTTTCCTTACATCTGTTTGTTTTCTCTTTTTTCCCCTCTTTTTTGTATATTAAAGCAATAAAATATATTGTTTTGAAAAAGGGGATAGCAATGTAATCAATTAATAGATTTCATTAGTATTTTATCACAGTTAATACTATTGTAGAAATTCATGTTGTCAAACCATGTTTTATTTAATGATAAGTAAACTAGAACTCTAAGTTCAGAAAGGCTTTTGCCCTCACACACACACAGAGCTCATGAATATTAGTACATATTATTTTTGTTAGGAGAGCTCTGAAGGAGAGTTGGTGTTAGCTCAGTACATTTCCATAAAGTTTATAGGTCTAATTTAGTAATGTTCGTACAGAATTAATTCTAAAAAATAGAGCTTCCTGTGGACAAATTTTACTTTGTTTTTATGTTTTTGCTTAAAAAGATATCCTTTGAAACTTGAGTCATGAACTTGTATCAGTACAAAATAAGAATTGAAGCTGTATCATATATGTCCATCTTCCTATGAACGTATCATTGCTGTCATCTGATGTAAATGTCAACAGCCATTTATGCAAGTAATATTTAATCTGGATTATTTCTGAGATTTTAAACTGATGATGAAGTACGTAATAATGGATAGCTGCCAGATGGTAATCACCCTTCTTTCATTTCTAGTTTTAATTAGATTTCTGACGCAGTAATCTATAAAAGAAAATCTCTGTATTATATTATTAATCCTGTGAGCATTCTGTTTATCAGATTTTTAATTCACTTTTAAAAAACAAAATATTAAAACATCCTTTATCACTTAATTTTGAAACATAAGAATCCCTCTGAGACTGGAGAATGTTAGATATCAGACATCTTACAACATCCAGTGAAAAACGAGTGAAAATAGCAACTGACTTGAAGGCGCAGGGGAGGGAAGGAAGGAAGGGACAGAATGCTAACTAGATTCGGAAGTACAACTAACTGGGTGTCAAGAACAACAACAAAATTCTACTAGTGTGTTAGCTATCACTAAAGGAAGAAAGGAAGTAACATTGAAAATTCATTTGTTTCTCAGCATGTCACATTACAACTGAAGACATAGTTTTCCAGGATATAATACAAACGATCTGAATAATTAATGTATACCAATAAATCTAATCTATTTAACTATTTTCAGGGCGCACACTTTGTCTCCAAGTGATCATCTGGCAGCCTTTTATCTAGCTTTACAGTTCGCTATTTCTCGACAGGTGAGTTTAAAAATCAATAGATTTGTTAACATTGATTGACAGTAAATAAAATTGTTAATTGAAGAACTTTTAGTATCCACTGAGTTCATATTTCCAAAGGAAATTGACTTCTGCATTTCAGAATTTCCCTATAAAATATCAGGAATATATAACCTATCTTACTGGTTATGGTTCACATTTGTATGCCTACATTCATTCTTGACCTTCTTGCTAATTCAGTGTATTATGACAGAAAAATAACTTATTATCTTGCATATAAGAATCAATTTTCAATATTTGCATTTTATTTTTATATATTACATAAAATAATATATTTTATAGTAAACCTTTTAGAAAGACTAGCCATTCAAATTTGCAAAGTCTTCAGTTCATGCAGCTTGTTCTTCAACCATCCCCAAATAATGCCATTTGACATTGCTTTCTCTTTGGTAAGACTATTTCCCCTTTGAGTAGTACATGGGAAGGGCCCACTCCAAATGCAGTCTGAAAAAATAAACAGTGAAAGGTTTAAAAACTGTTTTAAATTGCAGAGTCTTGAAGCCTGAAACATACACATTTCGTATAATTTAATCTATACCTTGAGTTTGCAAAGGTAAGGGAAAGTTTGTTTTAGAAAGCTGATTTTAACAAGGCTACACACATACTTTTTATAGCTAATGGATAACAAAATCAATGGCAGCTGCACGTATGCGTCGCAATGAAATGTTTCCTTCCAAAGACACACGTATGAACGTATATTTGGAACTACTTTCCATTCCTTGTTGATGTTATCCACTTGTACAAGAGAATTATTGTGTTGAAAATATGTGTTGTGGTAATAATTCCTTTCAGTTTTTATTTTAACTAGATACCAGAAGCTTTGGGTTACGTTCGTCAGGCTCTGCAACTTCAAGGAGATGATGCTAATTCTTTACATCTCCTTGCCCTCTTGCTGTCAGCTCAGAAACACTACCACGATGCTCTGAATATCATCGACATGGCCTTGAGTGAATACCCAGAAAATTTCATGTGAGTGGTAATTGCTGTTTCCATACATGCTCAATGTGACATAAATCTGAGCATTGAACAGATCCAGCTGTGGTGTCGGGAGAGGTTGTAAATTTGTTTTTCACTTTTCCAGGTGGCATCCTATAACTTTCATACTTTTTGAATAAGAATGTGATATTCTGCTTCCCGGCTTCTTCTTTGAAGGTGTTGTTCTGTGGATGCCACACTGTTGTTTTTCTGCAATTACATTTTTATACCATTTGGAATGAACACAAATGGATGTGTTTTGTTTTGGGATGGGTTTTTTTTTTTTTTTTGGTTCTTTCTCTATTTTTAAAGGAAGTTTCACAATCTCTTTCTGATGTGTTTGGAGTATAGTATACCCAGTTATTTTTGTTTCATGTGTTTGAAACAACGATTGGAAATGGAGAACTGTATCACGAACGACTGAAATTAAGCTAACACCCAGTGAACAGAAAACTTACTTAAACATTGTGTAGGCATCTTTTTAAAAGGATCTAATTTGGTCATAGACCGAATGTGAGCTCTGAGTACGAAGTCCCAGATTCTAACTCAGCTCAGTTGTCGGTTCATTGAGCAAATCTAGGCAATTCACCGTCTTTTAGCCTTAATCTGTATTTTGTGCAGGGGGTGGAATGCAGAGAGTAATTTTTGCCTTCCTTATAAAGATGTGGCAAATAACTGTAATAATATATGCTGTGCTTTTAAGTGCTTATTAAAGAGTCATCGTTGTAATGTTATTAAAAATAAATGTAAAAATTGACATGATGGATTTTTCCCCTATTGGTATCCCCGCAGGTAGAAGGTAATCTGCTTCTGATGATGGAAGTAGTTATTTATTTATTTAAAACATTGATACGGCCGCCCAACTCAACCAAGGTGACTCTGGGCTGCTTACCCAAAAAAAAAAAAAAGCACAAAATCTTAACAAAAAGAGTACAAAACCCCAATACATACCCATACAAAAATGGGGGCCGCCACCAAGAAGGCACGCCTCCTGGGTCCCACAATCTAGCATTGTTTCAGTGAAGGGACTGGTACTCTGCCCTCCCTATCACAGCATTTATGGTGGGCAGACTCCTGCGATAAAGACAGTCCCTTGGCGGGGATAGATACAGGTTTAGAAACCCAGTTACTACCAATTTGTAGGGGAGACTGGTGGAATTCTTTAGCGCTTTCAGTGCTCATCACTTTTCCCCTGTAATTTTGTCCCCATCTATTTTTCCCTCGTTGGCTTTCCCTGATTTATATTTCTCATGCTGCAGGGAAATATGGCAGTTCGCCTCTGTTGTCTGAAAACTGCATTATCCCTCTGCCATTTTAAAGTTCTTCAGGAACCAAGTTTTTTAGGCATGTATCTGCTACCAAACACCTAGTTTGTCCCTGGGGCCACGATTTCTTCAGGTCAACTTTCTGGCTACATTCATTTCAGTCTGATAATATCCTGAATGTGTATAGTTTAAATATTCATTGCATAAGATTCATTTAAAAAGTCTTCTTGAAAGGTTGGTGACAGGCAATTGACTTGCTAGCTTTCATTTTATATTATATGGTAAGTACAGCACTTAGCCAGTTTGATTTCCTTTCAGAGGAAGTCACTGGAAATGTATTACATTGTTCTCACTGAATTTACCTGCAAAGACATAGATTAAGTACTGAGACAGATAGTCTCAGATTACTGATCCTGTACCGGGCCTCTACAGCATCCTTAAAGACAGAGAAAGACAGCATCCACAAAGGCAAAGATAGCCCTTTTGTTTTTTTTCCTCTTCAATTTTCTGCAATTTATTATTTCTTCTTACGCATAAACACACAGAATCCTTACACAAGCAACTGGGGGAAAATATCAGCTTTTGCCATACTGAGAAGTCTGAAATATATCTATTAGTTCTCATGTAAATATATGATCTGTAATTTCCTAAGAGAAGTGGTAGATAGCTTCTGCCTTTTAGGATCAATCATCTACAGTAAAGGAACAAGCAGTAAAGGAATATGCCACAGACTAGCACGTGGTAGAGCAGCCACGAAGGACTTGGAAAAGATATTTCAATGCTGTGATGTGTCTATACCTACAAAGATCAGAATCATGCAAGCCATGGTATTCCCTGTGACACTCTATGGAATCCAAAGTGGGAATCTGAAGAAGCAGAATAGGAACAGTATTGACGCTTTTGAAATTTGGTGTTGGGGAAAACTCTTGAGAGTACCATGGACAGCCAAGAAAACAAGCCAATGGCTCATCAAACAAATCAACCCAGAGTTCTCACTTGAAGTAAAAATGACCAGGCTCAAATTATCCTACTTTGGACACATTATGTGAAGACCTAGCTCTCTAGAAAAGGCTCTAATGCTGGGAAAGTGGGGAGGAAAGAGAAGAGGAGAACCAGCAAGGTGGATAGACTCAGAGTAGTGATGGGTGCACCATTGGAAGACCTGATAGAGCAGGTAATGGGCAGAACTTCCTGGAGAAAATCTGTCTTTGTGGTCACTAGAAGTTGAATCGAAAATGACTTGATGGCACATAATGAATCAATCAGGCTTCCTAAGAGAAAAAAGTGTTCAGCAATTTTGCCATGGGACCATCAAAGAATATTTGTAATCCTTCTGCCTCCATTAACTCTATTCTGTCCAAACCTTCAAACTTGCAACATTATGAAAAAGGACAAAGGAAAATACAGATATGAGGAAGGTTTTGTAGGAAGCCGACTTACAACCTTATGTTACCTAGAAATATTTGCACAAGTCTTATGATATTAAAGTTGCTGTTACTTATTTCAATCTCTTCTAGTATAATTCAAAACATAGTACATAAATTGATATATAAAACTATAAACTATCAAAAATTTATTCAAATAGTAAATACTTATACTTTTAAGTCTCATGTAGTAATTCTGGAAAAGTGTAACTTTCAGTTATATGCTTTGCATGCTCTTTACAAAGTGTTGTATGGGTTATATGTGCTATAGAGTTTCTCAAAACAGTTGAATAGAGTTCTAACATAACAATCAACTTTAAAGAAAAATCACTGAAGAATGTATGCTGATAGAGTAATCTGAAAGAAGTGCCTGCAATTCCTTTCTGGCTTAGTATGTATTCTTTTTGAATGATCTTGCTATATTTGAGCTAACCTGAGACCAAAAAGGTTTCCAGCCTTGCAATTTTGTGCAGCTTGGAAGCAAATCCTATTTAACTCGTGGCCTACCAGACGGAAGCTTTGGATTGGTCTGTTTTTTAAAAACACATCTGATCATAGTTGCTTTGGCAGCAACTCTTCTAAAAGAAGAGAAACAGCTTTGGGTTAGCCAAGTGAACTATTGTAAAAGAGTTATTTTCTCAGCTAATATTCTGGTTTTCTTCTTTTTGGTAAGTTGTAGGTGTTTTCTTTTGCTAGTAATGAGCATCAGAAAAGGAAAGGAACTAAATTCCTAGTGAGAAATGTCAATCTGCAAATTCTGTATTAAACAGAGAGATAATGTCTTTTTATTAAAGTTCAAATGCCAGGCACATTTATTTACTTTAGTTTTTAATATCCCAAAACTAAGGAGAAGAAAGGCAAGGTGTTTATATTTTGCTAATTCTTATTTTCATTGTTAGAGACAATACCTACAGTCACAAAACAGAGTCAGTACAGTTTAGATATGCACAAATCAATACCAACAAAAATAGCCAAAAATTAACTAGGATTGTCATCCACATACGAATTTCAGCAACAAAAAAGTGGATATTTGCTTTAATACATTAAAATGAATTGCTTAGACAAAGTTTTATAGAAAGAAATGTATAAATACAATTATTGTTTGTTTTATAATAGAAAGAAATTCTATTTCTCCTGGTTCTGCCTTTTCATGAATTTTAAAACAGTGTTATTTCCATTGGAAGTACAAAATAATGGAATAGTATAAAACTATAAACAAGCTTTGTTTAACCTTTGTTTTCTCTTAGATTACTGTTTTCAAAAGTCAAATTGGAATCACTCTGCAGGGGCCCTGATGAGGCACTTCTTACCTGTAAACACATGTTGCAGATCTGGAAATCTTGTTACAATCTTACTAATCCCAGGTAAGAATTATGGACTTAATAATGTGAACTATGAATCATCTAAGGAACTGAAATAACACATGATTTAAAAAATCATAGAATATAGTTTATTATTGAGGTATTCTATTGTCCCACTTATTTTGCAAGTAGCTTTTTCAGTAAATACAGTGTTGATGTCATGAGTAATGATGGCGAGCAGGAAGGGGCTCCCATCCAGGGTGGAAAACACATGCGTAGTATTGAGGAATTAAGCAGCCATTCAAAGAGACACAGATCAGGCCCGCCTTAGCTTTTGGGGTTTATATGTCTGGGTTTTTCCCACGCTTATTCAGTTTGTTAGGATTCTGTTTATGTAGCAGTAATAAACACTAGAGAACTACTCCTCGTCTCAGTGTGATTCTCACTGTTAGGACAGTTGATTATATTTTAATGGTATGGCACATATGAGTGGTATAGGGTTGTTTTCTTCATTTTAATTTGAAAAATCTGAATCATTGAGCTATATTTGCATTTTAAAATAGAAATGTTTGTTTTAAAGTAGGCATTGTTAGAATATCTATAAAAAAAGTTCTGTGGAAAAATTGATTCCAGCCTTCCCCATCTTACACCAACTATGCTTACTAGGAATTATGGGAGTTATAATCCCAACACATTTGGGGGGGGGGCAACCAGTTGTGAAAGTCTGGATTAAGGTACAGCAAATTTATCCATAGTTGTAAGTAAACTAACTGTGCACCATAATTGTCCATCAAGGGAACAATAGTGGAGGCTCAGTGTAATTATATAGAGATTACTCAAAACAGTTAAGATGATGATCTTGTAAAGATTGATGGATTCACATGAATTCCTGGCTGCTTTGCAGGTTTCACTGGCCATTAACAGGCAGCTCAGCTGAGGTTGTTACAAATCTCTGGAATTCAGAGATGAGTCAGGCTGTAGATTAGAGCCCTACTGTGTGCTCTTGTTTTATTGTGGATCTTCTGGCAATGAAGAGGGAGATTCAGTGACTTGGAGAATAGAGGCCTTGTAAAATAATGTGTACATAATTTAAAAAGTTGTTCTATCATATCTGAGCAGATAATTTGTATTTTGGTTAAGGTAAAAGTTGAATTCTTGTCAAAAAATCAGCAAGCTTAAGAGTAGGATCTCAAATACATTTTGAAGCCATTTCTGTGTTCTCTATTTGGCAAAATGTTCCTTGTATTTGAATGTGAAGAAACCTGATCAGAATTTCCAGAGGGATCTCTTGGCAATATTATGACAGTTGCCACCAACTTTTAGTGTGAAGCCTTTGTATATTCAGCTGTAATAATCTGTTTATACATTTTATCTTCTACAACTGTATTTGATGTTGGTTAAGAATCTGACCACTGAATTTCTGATAAGCTTTATGCAAGTTCACTTCATAATTGTGAACATAATTTTAGCAGTGAACATGCTGAGATTAGTGACCTTTTTACCTACTCTAAACTAGATAAATTACATCATTCTCATCACAAAAAACTCCTCTTTGTTCTCAGAGCCAAGGAGAAATTGTATCCAATTGTTCTTTTAAGCAAAACAAAGTTCCCCTTTACATCTGAACATGAAGAACTGTACTTTGAACTCTAGTTAATGAAAACAAGCCAGGGTCAAATTGTTGTTTCCAACAATCCAGAACTAGGGCTTGGCTTCCAGAGCTGCAGTTATAAGGAGAGCAAGAAGAGAGTGGAGAACTGCAAGGTAGGAAGGCCAGTGGAGGGAGAAGAAGGTGTTAAGATTTTGGTAGAATTTGGTAGGGTGGGGGGGATTAAATGCAAAGAAATTTACTAAGAACTGATATGGGGAAATGAAATGCTTGCCTTGCTCAAAGTGAATGTTGGTTGAAATAGGAGACTATAAATCCAATCCACAGGAACCATATTTTCTTTGGGACTCAAGACTCCACTTCTGCCTTGTACTTAA
Organism: Candoia aspera; assembly: GCF_035149785.1. NCBI lineage: Eukaryota > Metazoa > Chordata > Lepidosauria > Squamata > Candoiidae > Candoia > Candoia aspera. The sequence continues at coordinate 305,162,321 of NC_086153.1, read as the reverse complement.
GTTCCTTGGCCAGCTTGGTTTATTTGAAACTGGGTTTAGGAATTGGCCATATCACCCATGACAGTTATTTTTTGACAGAGCAGAGACATTTTCTCAAAATTCAAAACTGATCACAAATCTGAAAAGATACAATACCACTACAAGAAGAATAATTAAATAATAGCATTTGATACTAGCAATGAACAAGTGCTTTGATCATGTTAGGAAAAAATCATTCTCCCAATTTATGAATTAGCTGAAATTTCTGAAAAGATCGATATGACAGTTCCATAAAACTTGCAGTACACAATGAAAAGCTTCCTCATTAATGGATCAGCACTCATGTTTTAAAAATAGAAAACCAAGTCAATAATGTCATCTACTACATGCTTTGAGTTGATGTATACCGGAGCAGCTCAGTTGTTACTAAGGGTAACTGAGCTACCCCTTTTAGGGGCATTGGTATGAAAACTTTTAGCTTCATTATTTTCATTATTAATATTGGGCACATGTAACAAGAAGCTAATTAATCCAGCAGTTTCCAGGAAACGTGTGCTGATTAATGAAATACTTATTGCTTGTGAAATGGACTAAGAAAGGTTTCCTTCTGTTTCCTGTGGATTATTGTAATTGCATCATTGCACATGGAATTAGGTGTCCGCCAATCCTACTTTAGTGTCTTGCAGAGTCTTTTATACCATTTTTATAGCAGCTGAACAAAGAAAGGAAATAGTTTCATTCTCTATATAGAAGGCATTACTTGAAAATGGATTTAGAAGTTTCACTAAGGGGAAATTGCCAGGATGGAAAACCAAGGTGTCCTTTTACAATTTAAAGCAGGCATGAAGAAACCAGAATTTCTTCTACTTTTTTAGAGTCTATCATTTGTCAGAAGCATTGTTGCTGCATTTGCAGCACTAAGCACTCTTGCTTTCCTATAGAAAAATGAATCTGCTTGTGTAACAAGGCCAGCTATGCAGCACCAAAACCAGTTCTGGTATTTATTTACAAAACATTCATACAGCATAAAGTTGGGAAGGACGGTTTAGGCCACAGTATCTTATCTTGTGCTCATTCATATGAAATAATTCATATGAAATAATCATATGAATTCATATGAAATAATTGTAATGATTGCCTATTCAAAATCACCATCAGACTCACACAGGGCTTTCATGGATATCTGATTTAATAACAAATAGTATGCAGGATCACAAGCAAAGCTGAGAATAGTAAAAGCGCGGGATGTCTCCCAATAAATCCCCAAGCAACTCCCAGTCCCTCCCCCCAAAGTCAGTACAATTCCATGCCCACAGGTGCCCCTAACGGTTCCTGCCGGTCTGCAGGAAATGTCCTTGACAGGGCAAGATAACCCAAACATGCATTCTTCATTCTTCACTCCTCGCATCACAGCCTGGTACAAGGGACAGGAGCAGCCCCCTCCCGTACAGCAATTCGTGTCAGCCCCATGGCATGGGAACCCGTTACGATGTTTTCCAGGAACATTGGAACAGTAACCATGACAATAATCTTGGACAGCTGCCTATCTGCTTGAATGCATCCAATAAAGAGGAAATCACCACCCTCTCAGGAAATTTGGTTCATTACCATATGCTTTTACTGTTAGAAATCACATACTCCTCAACATTTATTCTCTATTTGTTACTTAGCTTCAAGGGCAACCCTAATATTTCCCTGGTCTGTGTACTGAAATTACATGAGTGAGAGATTTCTCTTTTTTCATATTCCTGGGTAAATTTCATTTGAAAAGGCACAGGAATTGTTTTCATGGAAGCTCTAAAGTCTTGTGTCTAACAAGTATGCTGAAGGTAATTATTGTTTAGTAAGCATTTCAGCAAACCTGTGTTTTAAGAATCAGACTAGGACTGTTATAACTAATACCCAAGAATATTAATTTATATCAGGTTAGGATGCACACTAATAAATTGATCTATGGAGTCCTTGGTACTCTCTGAGCTTGGTTGTTTGCTTGCAGATGTTTCATTACCCAACTGGGTAACATCATCAGTGCGAGTAAGTGTGGGGTCCAACACAGTAGCTTGCCCTGCCAGTGTTGGTGGAGGTGTGGTTTTCTCCTTGTTGGTTCCTTGATTAGGGTATTGTTTTCTGCTTGATTGTTTGCCTGGTGTTAATCCCTTATCTGGGTGTTGGCTGCTGGAGAGGATGTGTTTTGGTCTTTTTGTTTCCTTCTTAGCTTTTTTATCGTCTCTTTTAAATGGTGTGTAAATGTGGTTTATCTCTATGTGTCTGTTGATGGCTGCTTTGTCTGAATGCCAAGCTTCCAGGAATTCCATAGTATTTTTGGATTTAGCATGGTCTAGAATGACCGTGAAACTATGGTTGAGCCTATCCATGTGTTGTGAGTTTAAGGAGTTTTCATCTTGTCTTCTGACTGCTAGTCAAAAAAAAAAACACCAAAAAAACAGTGAGATCACTTTGATCTATTCATGCCTCCTTAGCATCCTGTTTTCAAAATGCTGCTCTGTCTCTCATTGCTGATCTTATCCTGTTTTTAAGATGCTGTAATTTTACTGTTTTTAATCCTGTTTTGTATATCTACATTGGATTATTATGTTATTGATTATGTGCCATCAAGTTGTTGTTGACTCTTAGCCACCACACAGATAGCTTTTCTTCATGACGATCTGTCCCTAACCTCAGGTCTTCTAACAGTGTACTCATAGCCACTATAACTGAGTCCATCTACCCTGCTGCTGGTCATTGTCTTCTTCTCTAATGGATAATATATTTTATTATTAATAATGAAATGCCTTCTCTTAAATCTTTATAGCAGCTTTCTAACCACAGTCAAATCCTGCAGAAATATCTTTGCTCACCTGGCATCCTTGTCTTCCCCACCTCCACAAGCTTCCACCTTCCAGTTATCTTTGTGCCCCTTTATTTTAATATATTCTAACTTGTTCTCTTTGCTTGCCAAGGTGAAAACTCAGATATTTTCCACTCCCTCAAATGATTGTTTCTTTGCTGCCTGACTAGAGCTGTTTTTCAGAATATTCCTGTGATAGTATTTCTCTATTTTGTGGTATCTTGTTCCAAAATGACTTCTTTTTCTTGAAGCTTATGGAACAACATCTTGGTGCTAGTACCTTACCCTAACAAATCCCAAACAGCAAGCATGTGATAAGCATAGATAACAAATCCACATGAACACTAATTTCATGTTCTACTCCTTGCCTGTTCATCCCTTGGTTCATACCCCCTTTTCTATCCTTATTTCTGTTCTAGATGATAAGTCTCTTGTGGTAGAGCCTTTACATTCTTTCAAAAGCAAACCATAGATAAAGAAGCAACAACAACAACAACAATAATAATAAAGCCACCAGTAATTTTGTAGCTATGCTGCTTTGATAGCATTTGAAACCATATTGTCCTCTACATACTTACCTTTCAGTTTCTGAGACTTCTGAAGTAGTTGAAACTCAGCCACTATAAAATGCATTGTTTTTATTTGGCTGTTGACACTCTCTCTCTCTCTCTCTCTCACACACACACAAACACACACACAATTAGGTATGATGTAACATACACATCACTATTCCCTTGTAGTGATTTAAAGTATTAATATATTTCATTATTTCCTACAGTGATTCTGGACGCGGCAGCAGTCTATTGGACAGAGCCATTGCTGACAGGCGACAGCTTAATACAATCACTCTCCCAGATTTCAGTGATCCTGAAACAGGTGAATATTAATTCTACTGTAATAAAGTGTCAGACACAATATGTGTTTTCTGTTGCATACCATTGCAAGGTAGGATATAAACAGTTACATAATAAATTCATTTTTTTACATATATTCTTAGAAGAAACAATCCATTTGAGTATATCTGTTTATTTCTTCTTCACTTTTAAAGTCCCACTTAGATCTCTACCCAGAATTTCTAGATGATTAATTTCATTTTGAAAGCAAAATTGTTGCTATAAAGTGAGGGGAAGTTATTTAATTTCAGTATCTGTCAACAAGGGCTTGGCAGGATGAAAAAACTGAAATACTTTGTTATCAAATGCCTCCTGGACAAATCCAGTATAGCAGTTTCTGTGTTTGGCATGATCACACTTCCAAGTTCCCTTCTCCCTATATAGACATTTTCTGCTCTAGCAGTAATCCCATTCTCTGAACATCTTTGAATTCCTGGAATTTTTTTTTACATTATCTGTGCTTGGCCAGCAAAATATTCCTAAGAATTTCTTCTCTCAATGTAATAATTTATTTGCCATAGATTTAGGAAGTAATCTCTACCCACGTAGAGAGTAATCTCTCTACCCACACAAATATAAATATAAATAATGGAAATAATATTATGGAATAGAAAATTGAATCCTTAGGTTTCAAAAAGCTACAGGTAGTCCTCACTTACCAACCACTCATTCAGCAACTGTTCGAAGCTGCAACGATGTTGACTGAGTGGTACTTACGACTGGTCCTTGAAGTTCTGGCTGTCGCGCTACCCCCATGGTCACATGATTATGATCTGGGTGCTTGGCAACCGGTTCGCACTTACGACAGTTGCAGTGTCTCACAGTTACATGATAAACATTTGTGACTTTCCCTGCCAGCTTCCTACTAGCAAAGTCAATGGGAAAACTGGCAGAGAAGGTTGCAAATTGCTCAGGTAAGCCTCTCCCATCCAGCAGCAGCTACCTCTGGGCCTGAAATCGCTCACGTGCATCACTGCGGCCACCATGCACCCTTCTCTGCCCGGCAGCAGCCACCACCGGGCCCAAAATCACTCATGTGTGCCACTGCAGCCACCCGCACATCCTCCCTCACCTGGCAGCAGACACCCCCAGGCCCTAAAATGCTCACGCACACCACTTACCTGCCTGCCATCCTGCTTGCGAGCCGCCCAGGACTTGCAACTTCCTGCTGCCTTCCCCGCTGACTTTGGTTGTTGGAAGCTGGCAGGAAGTTGTGAGGAGGTCCTCACTTAACAACCCACAATTCTCGCTTAACAATGGCACTGGGGTCTGCTGGGATTGCCATTACTAAGCGATGCGGTCATGTGACGGCAGACTTTACAACTGCATTGCTTAGTGATGGAAATTCCAGTCCCAATTACTGTTGTTAAGTGAGGACTACCTGTAATTGAAAGCTTTAGATAGGATGCATTTATTGTGCTTACCTTAATAGAAGTGTCATGAGTACTGATGGTGAGCAGGAGGGGGCCTCTATCCAGGGGGGAAAACGCATGCGTAGTACTGAGGAGTTAAGCAGCCATTCAAAGAGACACAGATCAGGCCCGCCTTAACCTTTGGGGTTTATATGTCTGGGTTTTTCCCACGCTTATTCAGTTTGTTAGGATTCTGTTTATGCAGCAGTAATAAACACTAGAGAACTACTCCTCGTCTCAGTATGATTCTCACTGTTAGGACAAGAAGGCTAATATAAATTATCTTTAAAATGGAATGGTAATATTAGATTTGCTGAAATTATGATAATGAAGGCTTTTTTTTTCTGTCTCATTTTCCATAGGGGGTGGGTTCCACTTCCTTTCAATTAAAAATTGTAATTAAAAAAAAAAGTTTTACCATGTCAGAAAATAAGCCAGTTTTGAGCAAAGCACAAAAATATTGTCCAAAATTGTTCTGTTTTCACTGGAATATAACATTATTTTATATCTTAAAAGTCAAAACTTGTGTAGTCATAATGGTTAAGGAGATGGTTGTATTAAAAATAAGGGGCAAAAAGAAAAATCTGGACTTGATAGTTTTACTTAAAAATGGTTTTCAAATATTATTTTTGTTTGTTCTCACTTCTTTACCAATTTTTAGGTAATGGTATATAGCAGGGTTTCTCAACTAGGAAGCCTAGGGTTTCACAAGAGGACACTAGGGGTTCCCTGGGAGATCACAATTTATTTTAAAAAATATTTCAAATTTGGGCAACTTCACATTAAAGAAGTAAGTTTCATTCTTTATTTTCAGTTTAAGAACACTGTTAATGCGTATATAAGGCCTACGCGTGAAACGAATATAATAATTTTGTAACTTATGGCCTATGTTTGAGCCTGAATGTTCAGGGGTACCCCAAGGACTGAAAAATATTTCAAGGGTTCCTCAAGGGTCAAAAAGTTGGAAAGGCTGGTATGCGTCTCAGTATAATACCAGCAATATAGTATTTCATATTGTTATATTTATTCAGACTGTCGTTCTTTTCTGCACAAGCTACAATATTAGTCCTATTAGCTCTTTGTAGTCAGTGTAGGGTCAATAATTTGAATAACTGCTAATGCACTGTATCTATGTGATAGCCATGTATTCTATTCTCTATTTAGTTGAGGTTGTTTGAATGTTGTCATCTATTAGATCTTCAGGGTGCATATTGCAGAAGAGTTTAGACATAGGAACTCTGAGACATTATCCCCAATTTTTGAAATGCTGTGGCATACAGACAGATTTACAGAAGATAAGCCTTGAAATAATGCACTTCATTACCTTTTTATAATAAATTTTGTGTCAATAAGATTTAAAGTATTTAGTTATGTCTAAATAGTTACAAGTCAGTTCAAAATATGGAATTATTATTTTCTGTTTCACAAGTTAATTTTAAGTTGTTAGAATAAAATATAAAATGTGGTATAGTTTGGGTATGAGTTTTATTTTGAAAGGTTGACTTCCAAGGAATTTCATCCAGGATCATACAAATAGCCTTTCAGGTGTATACTGTAGCTCTCTTCTCTATACACCCCTATGTACATTTACCTCTTCAAAACTGTTCAAGTGGATTCTTTAATCCCCTTGAAAGGAGGCAGATTTAATCTACTAATAGTGTTCATATTATTAGTACAAGGATCTCCAATACTTTGGGGGATGGTGAAATTTTTGAATTTTGAGAACATATTGTGGATGTTTTGCCATTTATCTTTAGCCCTCATTCCTTCAGGGTACTTCTTACTTTACTTGTTTATTGGTTTTTTTTCCTGAGTAGATGGGCAGACTTCTAAACTGCCTACTGGTGTGCAGTCTCCTTTTGCTTATTTTTGAAGAAAGCTTTTCCACACATTGGGGGGCGTAGAGGCACTCTTATTTTGTTTTGCAGCATGTCTGCTGCAAATTTGTTCTCTTTTTTTAAAGTAAGATCCTATGTGAGGTAGGGAGCCAGGCAGGCACCAAGTGGAATATCTGTAGACTCTGTAGAGTCCAGACACCATCATTAGTAGAAGGACACATTTGGGTTCAGTTTATCAAGATAACCAAACTGATGTAAAACTTAACAATTTATTATGTATAATAAAACTACTGGAATGATACTATTTTACAGACAGTTGTTGCATTAAAAAATAAATGGTGGCTGCAAATGATGGTGATGTTAGTCTGTGGCATCTGCAAATTACCATTGGACAGAGCTAGTTTTGGTGGTATGTACTTTAATAAATCCAGGCTACCTTCATCCATTCATAAAATCAAATATGATAGGTTTCCCACATACTTTTCCAGAATAATGGTTTGTGCTTGGATGCTCTGTTCTCAATGGACTTAGTCTCTTTCTTAGTAACTTTTGTTGCTATTATTATTTTGTACTGTAGCCTGGCATGTTGTTATACCATTTCTTTATTTTAACTCTTACAATAAGAAGGAAATGTAAAATGCTGAGAGGCCTGAATGAATAGACTGCCATATAAGCCTCTGTTAATAAATAAATAAATAATGGCACAAATAAATTGGGGAAAAGCATGTTCAACCATAACATCTGAATTGTAACAGAATACTAGGGTTGTTTAGAGATAATTGTGTTGTCTGGCTTATTTACACAAAATGAGGCAATTGCTTTACTGCCTTTTCTTAATTCCTGAGCAGAATCAAAGGATTAAAACAGAAAAGCCAGTTTAGGTTGATATCGTTCAGAATTGCAGACAGAGGTCTATGAGAAAAAGCAGGTGAAATAAATTGAAGCACATCAACAAAAACACTTTACTGGCTGATAATAATATTATCTTGTTGTTTAGTACAGTTATGAAATAGCCTTATGTCTGCTGTCAGTCAAATATAATAATAAGTTTAAAAACCTTGAAGTCAGTTACCCAGTGAGAAAGAGATGTATTAACTTCAGGAATGAATGTGTACTTCTATCTCACATTAAATAGCACAGATAAGAATTATTTTGACATGCATTTGTCTTTCTAAGGTAAATTGATTTGTTTTTTTCCCTGCTTGCCCGCATCAATACACAGTTTTAATTTTATCTCTGTCATAATTCTGCAATAATAGTGTTTCTGTGTTGAAATGTTTCCATCCCCATTTAATAATAGCTAAATAGGCTATACATTTCCTTCCTTCCTTCCTTCCTTCCTTCCTTCCTTCCTTCCTTCCTTCCTTCCTTCCTTCCTTCCTTCCTTCCTTCCTTCCTTCCTTCCTTGTTTCCCTCCATTAATTTATCCATTCAGATTTTATTCTTGGCATTTTCTTTATAATTTTTCTCTTTCACTTTTTAGCTTCTGATTCCTCTACATCTTCACCTCTCTCAAGGACAGAATCTCTTCTCCAACTGTTTATGTCTCCTCAGTCTCCTCACTTAACTCACAAAACTGATTCCTTTGTCTGGCCCCATGCAGCCAATTCATCCTGTGACCATGTACCTGGGTCCTCCGAACCTTCATTCTGTAAACAGATTTCCTCTTTCTGATAGGTGTTAGTTTGCTCTGTTTGTGCTTCTGATAATCTCCATAACTGCTAAGCACAAATTGCACTGAAATTTGCAATATGGTATGAGTGCAACCTACGCATTACATATTTGACTTTTAAAAAAAGGCTTATCACTGAGGCATTTGAGAGCATTGATTGGATTCGACTGGATGGCCTCTTAAATTAGCCTCCCCATCCAGCAGACTAGAAAGACTTACTCAATGTTAACTTTAAAGAATCCGCTAGGGGGCTCCATTGTCTTCCTGACAGGCTAGAGCAAGTGTTGGCATAAGCCATTGCTCTGGCCAGTGGCACCTGCTAGCACAGCATTTCCAACAGTTATTAGGATTAGTTTTCAGAGCTAATGGTGTGCAACAAGTGAAATTGTTGTGCCCATTAGTGAAAACACTGCACCTAATTCCAACTGCTAGATCTGAGGGCCATTTTGTCAAGGCTTAGATAGAGAGACAAAATATTTTTGCTGTGACACAAAACATGTAAAATATGAATATAGAAAAACTGGTATATTAGGGATTAAGAGTTAAGGTATGCACCAGGACACAAACACATGGTGTTACAATGGGAAGCAAGTTTTAAATTTGCTTGTTCCAAATGTGTCAGTTTTGTTTGATGTAATTGCAAGAGAAAGGCAGCATTGTTTCATTATTTTTTATGCTGCTTATCTTTGTAAAGTGGAGTATCTCCTGTATGAAGTGGTAGGAACACAGAAGTTTCTGTTAAATTTTTTTAGATGCCACATTTTTAGTAGCTTTACAATTTTATAGTTCCTTGTTTGAAATGATAAAACTGATTGACAAAATTAAATATAATTGGTAATCACTTTCATTCCTAGACATTTCATCCATGTTGTCCTGGCATGATTTGAGGATGAGCTATGTTAAATTGACTTAATCTGTTCATTTGAGTAAAGATGTGTGAGCAAATCATCTCTAGGATAGAAATAAAAGACCAGGGTTAGAAAATAGATAGCAGATGCACATAAAACAGATTGTTGGATCCTTTTTCAAATAAACTTTGAACTATTAGTTTTTGTGCTTTTATAGTAATGCTTTTTCTGTTCCCATTTGCCTGTTTAGGGCTGTTCATACAATTTGTTCTTCACTAAAATAGTTTGCACTTCTAAGAGTTATATGCTGCATTACATATAAGAAAATGATAAACTAATATGGGAGAATTCTAACCATACCACTTGAGTCTGCAAGTCCAGAAACAAAGTAGCACACCTGTAAGAATACTATGCTAGCCAGTTTTCACCCTGCTGGTTTGGTACATGCAGCAAGGGTTATTGTGTTCTGGTTTTTATATGAGGAAACATTAAAAAAGAGGATTTCAGATTCTCTTCTCCAATCTAAAATGGTATAATTCAGAATATTGTTATAATTTGTAATTTAAGAGCTATTTTTTTCTAAAGGATAAGCATCAGAACTGGGCTTCAGTGGATGAGAGATTATGAGTAAGAATTAATTAAATTAAGAATGTAATTTGAACCTTCCCAGGATTATTTTCTCCTGAAAGCTTAAGAAATTAAACTTGCTTTTATTTCAACGAATACTAACAGCTAAGAAATTTAGTAGATAGTTTTGTTTTTTAAAAACAATTGAATATGTAGAGGTGTATAAAATGCTTCAAATCTGAATTGTTTTGAATTCAAAAAGGGCCATTTCAAGTTATAAACCATGCTTTCATGTTTAAAATAACTGTTCTGTGTTTAAAGCAAACAGTTTTGACCCATTTGGAAGTGAAGTCCCATAAGTGCAAAATAATTGTTTTGAACTCAGATGTCTTGCATATCACTATTGGACACCAATGCAGCATTATAAAATGCGGCCCAGGTAGGATGAAACATTTTAATTTAGGGGAACCTATAATTCAGGGTCTTCTTGGAATAATGAAAAAATTAACACTAACATAGAAGTAAGCTGTGAATTTTCCAGCTCCCATGAAATTCTCAGAAACCATGTGAACTCCCTGAAAATGCCCTCTTAGTGTAAAATCTATATTCTCCTTGTTAGATTCTGTCTTGTCCTGAAAGTAGATCCTCATGCAGTTTGTGTAGCACAGCAAAGTGTTTTCCCTTTAAGTTCAGATGAATAAAAATGGTCCAAGTCCTCTCTAGCTTTCTAATCACTGTGTTTACTGTTTCTCTATGTTACACTTGTATGTTAATATGGCCTGAAAGAGGGTTAATAAATTAAATGAATATTTAATATCCTTATTAAAATTTTGTCTAATATGAAGTCAATATGCGCAGTGTTCAATATCCTTTGGAAAAGAAAACTGGCTTACAGTTTGAAGGTTATCAGAAGTGTATCTTGCATTTTGTGTAATTCTATTTTATAGCTGTTATTTTTTGTGATTTTAATTTGTGGTTTGATCTGTTGTTTAAAGGCAACCCTCCAGATGCTTACTTTCATGGTTTTTTCTCCCTTTTTTCAGTTTGTAAGTAGCATTTACTATACAGGTCTATTCTTAAATTTCTAAAGATTTAGTAGTAACACTCCCTTCACCACAGAATGTAAATGTTGTCCATTCGCCATGGAGGTTGACATTGTGCAAAGCAAGGCGGCTGCTCTAGATCCATTCAAGTTACCCTGAGGCTGTAATCCTGTGAGATCTGAATGCACTCATCCAGCACTTGAGTTCAGTTATTAAAGAGGCAGTATTAATTTCTGGAGGGCTCCAAACAAAGATGTTTTGGAAAAAGGGGTTAATTTTTGCATATTTGTTAATGTACTTTATAAGCAGCCATATTTATGTATCATTGCAGTGACTTTTCCAGCACAGTTGGATTACATTCTAGCTTCTTAGCTAACAGGAATAGATGAATCTAGCAGAGAAAAAAACCCTACCCCCAAATTAAAAAATACAATTCTTTAGGAAAATTATTTTTGTTTTGACACAGGTACTCTTAAATCTTAATTATATTATTATTTATTAGCCATCTATGACTTCTTCTGATCTCATTCATTTATTACATTGAGTTAGATTTTTGCCCATTAATTGTTGTACTCTATTAAACACTGGGAAATATTATTGTTTCATGTACAAACTTCATGGAACAAAATAATAGTAATAATTGATAGAGCAGAAAGCCAAAATTTCACTTCTGTGATACACATTTCCCAAAACACTCAGAAATATTTTAATATATTGGGAGTAAGAGATGAATTCTGCAGTTGGAATAAAATCATGTGAGATTTGTCCATAAATACATACTCTATATCTATTTTATATAGTCCTGCAGAAGATACTGTCTCTTAATCTAGACAGTGATTTGCTTGCACTGGCATACAGATCTCTGCATGCTCCACATTTTGGTGTTCTTACATGCTTTGAAGCCTGCTTTTTCTTTCTATTTTAATTTAAGTGCACGTGAATTTTAATATGTTTTTACATTGCATGGTTTTGCTTAATTCCAATTATTTTCATCTTTTTAACTAAGACATCATTATCATGAAATTTAATTGAAAAGTAACTTTTCATCTTGTAGCAAGGAAGGAGAGACCCTCTGGAAATAGTGATAAACTCATGTTAAAACAATGTTATTTCTCATAAAACATCAAGGACAGAGGCACAGTAGAACTGAAACTGTTCTCCTTTTTTTCTTCTGCCTAACTTAACTTTTCAAAAACAAAACCGCCTGTCAAAATACATGCCTGCACAAATGCTGACAATTTCAGTAACCACCTTGTCACAATGACAAGCTTCCCCCCGTTGTTTCTTCAAATTATGGCAGATTCTTGTTGGATTAAAGGAATGTAAAATTAAGCCATTCATTCTGATGTATGGCCACATCCCATTGAATGCAATGGTAGCTCAGTAACAGTAATAATTCCTGGAATAGTTATAAGATGAAATGTTAAATAATGCCTATATACTATCTTCTCCAACTTTTTCTTAAAATTTGTGTTAAGGTGTAGAATAGTTTAGGCACTTGACATACCTCAAGGTATGTTGGATTTCCATCCAACAACTGCTTGTATGAAGCCAATTGTAGTAAAGACTGTTCATTTAATCCCTTCTCAATATGTGAAATAATGTACTGTATATAAATATATGCATCCAAGAACATCAGACTATCTGGATTATATAATCAGTCCTTAATTAGTTCCATTCTGATCTTCCCTCTTTCATTACTGCAAATCTTTAAGAGAGGCCAGATTATTATTTTTTTAAATTTAGGAGAGGTCTTGTATATTCTTCATAGGACCTGTGGCTTACCAGCTACTGATCCTCTTGTATATTTAAACTGCAGTTGTATATTTAAACATGCACATTTTCATTTGTCTTACATTTTGTAAAAACTTGCATAGATCTGCTAGTTGGGCCAATTTAATATACATGTTCGTCAAAAATAAAAGAATAGTATAGTACTGAAATAACAGTAGATATGATGTATGTCAAGAATGTGTGATTAAAATGTTACAGAGAAATTGAGATTATACAATATACCAGTCTAAATTGTAAATATAATATTCCTGATTCTTAAACAGTTGGTAATGAGTTGTGGGATAATACATTCAAGTCCCTTTAGAACAAATATTCTCATCTTCCTTCTCTTTCTTGCCTTAATTGCAATTAAGCATTATAACAATACCAATGTAGTGAAGGCTAACCAGGATTTAATTAATTATGTTTTGAAGCTGGTCAGGAGGAAATCTGATTATTTGAATTAAATGTTGGTATTGGTATAACGTTCAAATGCTGTTGAGCAGGAAGAATGTGTCAATTTCTCTCTCCTTTTCCAGTGGTCCCTTTTCCAATATTTATGTTAACGTATATGAAAAGCCTAAAGTACATAGTAACTAGGCTCCATAATGGCAGAGTTTAAGTGAAAAGCATTGTTTTACTCCTCAGCAGAAAACTCTGCCTAAGAAGTTTCCAAGAGCCAGGAGACCTTCCAAAATATCATGCAGTAAGGTAGCAGCTTGTGGCAACTCACCACAAGGGAGGTGTCCTAAAAGTCAAGAATGTGGCTGCAGTCATACAGTTGCATCTCTGCCCCCTTTTTACATGTGTTACACATGCAAGACATGTAAAGGGGATGTACCACCATCTTGACTTTTTTGATACCCTCTCTGCATGCAACCCCTTTGTTAGATAGAAAGGACTTGAGTAAAACAAGATGATCAAGTCCTGAGAAACACACCATACAAAATGCAGGTTTTGGATGAAAGCTATTGGACATACGTGAGAAGTCCTCCCACAGTGCTGGCCTCTAAGATTAATTCCTGACCACATTTATTAAAGTCAATTCTGTTGTTGACTTTCAAGTATACGTGTGTAAGATCAGGATGTAGGAATATGAAATATATATTTAAAAGAAACTGAAAGGAGTGTAAAGTATGGATGGAATTTCTTCAGTATCTCTTTGGAACTTCCACTCTTCAGTCTCAAATATTATGGACCTCCTCTACCTTAAGCAGTTGTATAGCAAGCAGAAACTGAGTAGATAAATGTTTTCCCCTACTGCTTGCAAGGAACAGTTTCAGCTATTTAATTTCTGCTTATTACAAAATTGTTAAAAACACAGGATTCAAAAGCACTGCCATGACTGATTGTATGACTCAGATGAAAAAGCTAGTAACACCAGCTATACATATTCATCTATGGTGTTTAATTAAAAAAAACCTCTATCTGTAAAGATATAACATTACTTTGTGAAGAAAAATGTAGATATAATTCAGTAGTAGTCCAAAATTCCCATCAAAAAAGAAAAAGCCAGAGAAGGTGATAAGATTTGAGTGTCAGTTTATAGTTCAACAAAGAAGGAATTCATCTTTGTCTTCTTGCAAATACTTCACTTTTCATTTAAATTCTTTGGTAACCTAAGCTTTTTTAGAATGTGCCTATGTACTATACTTGTACAATCTATTTAATAAGTGCCATGAACATTTAAAGAGAAGTAGTAACTCTGTTACATAATTAAAAACTGCAGCAAAACTGCTACATGCTACATGCTTAGTATTATGATGAGAGCTGATAACTATTTGGCACCATGTTGTGCATTGAAATGTGATTAGTCATTTTAAAAAACTGACAAATGGTAACAGATGAGGTGTTATCAAGATCTAGTAGCTCTGAATCAGCTTTTTTATTTACTCCAACTCATTTTCGATGAACTGTCCATTTTGTTCACTTTTCCAGCTGCTGATGTTGTTGATAAGTGAACTTTATAATTTGTGCCACTTGATTTCTGTTAAGGGAAATGTTGAAGCTATTCTCCATGTAATATGTTACTTTTTTTCAGTCTTAATATACCCTTCAAATTATCCCTTTTGGGAAGAAAAATCACAAAGACTTGCATTTAAGAGCAAGTAATAGAAAAGGGACGTGGTGGCGCTGCGGGTTAAACCGCTGAGCTGCTGAGCTTGCCAACCGGAAGGTCGGCGGTTCAAATCCGCGTGACGGGGTGAGCTCCCGTTGCTAGTCCCAGCTCCTGCCAACCTAGCAGTTCGAAAACATGCAAATGTGAGTAGATTAATAGGTACCGCTTCGGCGGGCAGGTAACGGCGTTCCGTTTAGTCATGCCGGCCACATGACCACGGAAGTGTCTACGGACAAACGCCGGCTCTTCGGCTTTGAAACGGAGATGAGCACCACCCCCTAGAGTCGGACACGACTGGTCTTAATGTCAAGGGAAACCTTTACCTTTACCTAATAGAAATTCACCATATAATACCATCTCAAACCTCTTTGGGCCTTAGCATTTGTGTACTCAGAATTTACATGCTTCCAGTTGACAGCTAAAACCTTTGTATTTCCCAATGGCTGCTCCAGTCTCATTTGTCATTTCCACTAGTAGCCTTTTAACACAGGTTCACCAACACTAACCTCCTAACGATTTTTTAAAAATGTCTTATAAGCGCCCTGAACTATAGCTGTTTGGGCTTTGATGACAGTTTTTCATTACACAGAGTTAAAATGAAGAATTTAGAACAGCATGTGAGAGCTTATATCTTTGTCCCTTTCTCCTGAAATCAATTATTTGTCATTACTTTCATAGGTTCAGTCCATGCAACATCAATAGCAGCCTCTAGAGTGGAGCAGGCACTATCAGAGGTTGCTTCATCTTTGCAGAGCAGTACTCCGAAGCAGGGTCCTCTGCATCCTTGGATGACTCTGGCTCAGATCTGGCTTCATGCAGGTAATGGAACAGAGCAGCTGTTTCTTCTTCCTCATTAGCCTCAGGAAACTGTGTTTACCGCATTCAGCAGGCCAGGATGTTTTATTGGATGTCAGCATAAAAACACAGCTTTGAAGGATGCTTTTTCAGAATGTGGCATTTTGATTCATCTGAAGACAAGAACACGGTAATGCTTAATTTATGAAAGCTGCAGTCTAAAAGAGGATAGCATTTAGTATTTAACAAGCTTGTCAGAAGGTTGACTTCCCCTGCTTTTTTCCCCAGCCACTGGACAGAAGATGCTAAGGCATGGAAATGTAAGGTGTCACACTGCAAATAAGGTGTGACATTATTTTCATGAACTTTAAAATGGCATTACACCAGAAATGTGTTGTTGGGACAGGAAGCAGCACTTTGACAGAAAAGATAAATGCCATCTGAAAAATGTGTCTTTTAAAGTGTTTTTTTCAAAAAGAAGAAGAGGATAAAAATAACTAAAACTAGTTTTGGGGAGAATTCTTTGGGAGGATATATATGTTTTACACTGATAAATTAATATTTTAGGTGAGAATTTTAGGAAGATTTTCTGGTCTTACCTTAAAGTTAATTTATATTTATGTAGATTTGATTATTACAGACGGGGGAAAAACTGTTCTGTCCCATGAGAAATAGCCACGTATGTTCAAGAGCTCCAATAGCCTTATTTCAAGAAATTATGCTATTTTTGATACAGTGTGTTAGAAGTAAAATGTAATACTAGTAAACTAATACAGGTTAGTTTTCTAAAAAGCACTTTGTGTGGGAAAACAAAAGCAATCCCTGATTAACAATTGGAACTGATACAGCTCAGCGATAGATGATTCATCAGGTATCTGCTGTCTCAGGCAGTCCCATCTATGCATGTTTACTTTAGGCATTCATGTTTAGCTAATGTGAAATAATGGAGAGTAAGAGCTCCCATTAGTCCACTTTATATAATAATGTTATTTCAAGGATTAAAGTGGAAGAGGGAAGGATTTATGCTTGTTTGGCCATCTTGAAGGAAGTAAAAATGCAAGAAGAAATAATATAGAAAGCTCTTATGAATTTTACTTGTGTATATATACCATGCATAAGAAAAAATGTGGTCATTACAATATGTACTTTTCCATTTAATTCTTGTTTCCAAGTAAATGCTCAAATCTAAAGTATTCTTTTGTTTTCTGAATGACTGTGTATGGAGGAAGATGCTTAATCCCAAGTCTGAACTAGGACTTGGAAATTGGATTGATTGATTGATTAGGAGATAACCAGGGGTGTTAAGTTATAAAACATTTACTGGTGCTGGGTCAAATATAAACATTTTGTATGTATTATTACTCAGACTAGGCAGACGGGTGAAATCTGCTTATTATATAAGGGAAGCTCTGGTGCTTAGAAGGGCCATGAGCATTTGGTAATTGGACCTCTCACTTTTTTCTCATCTTAAATCCTGGCCTCCAGTTTCAATCACTACGTAACACCTCTATTTTTAAATACTTCCAGAGTGACAGGGTTACAGGTAATGCCTTCTGTCAAAGTATTATCCCCCACCCACCCCCCGTGACAGCAAATTTATTTATGCCTTTCCTGCGATGGCCATTATCAACTAGTTGCTGGGCATAGCTAATTATTTTTGAGAAGCTAAATGTATTGTCTTAGAAGTGCAGGCAGTCCAGAATGCTTGATGAATTCTTCATGTGGAATAGCCATTTTATCTGTCTGTAATCCTTGGAGACTTGATGTTTATTTCAAGCCCAAGAAAAAGGGGTTCAGTCAGAAAAAGTATTTGTGTGTTAAGTTTGTATCATACCTTTAACTTAATGGTGTTTTACAAAGTAAAAACATAAAAACAGAGTAAAGATGTCAGGTAAAGCCATCTGTTAAATGTATTGCACATTTAAAATGGATGTAGCAGGTATGGGCCAGCACTTGCTAAAATAAAAATACTTTGCTAGCTGGTGGCTGGAACATCTTCAGAAAGGAAGCTAGATGGGGCTTTCTGACTAGAGTAGGTGAGAAGACATTCTTCTTGTCAGGTTTCTACTATATTATTTATTTGATTTATATTCTACCTTTTGTAAATAAGAGCTTGGTGTACATAGTGTTCCCTCCTCCTATTTTTTCCCACAACAACCATCCTCAGAGGTAAGTTGGGTTGAAAGAGAGTAACTGGCCCAGAGTCACCCAGTGGGCCTCCATGGCCAACGGTAGACTAGGTCTGGGTCTTTCTGATCCGAGTCTAACACCTTAATTTCAGTTGGCAGATCAGAAAGAAGGCCCTCTGCTAAACTGCTTAAAACTTAGGATGGTTTGTGTGGAAGAGTACAGTCTAGTCAGTAGATGAAAACCAACCCTTGAATTATGCCCAGAAATAGATCTGTAAGTAGTGAAGCTTCTTTATCTATTAGGTGTTAAATTTAAAATGATTTTGTATGTAGAAAATATTTTAGTGGACTCTGGATTTAATGTTGATTTTATATATTCAAATTCATGTTGATCATGGGAGGAGTATAATTTAAAACATAAACTAGACTTAGGAAAACATATTTTTCTTTTGAAAAACCAATATTATAACATGAATGTTTTTCAGAATAGGTGTTGTACATTCTGTGATTTGTTTTCTTAGTTAGTTGAAACAAAAGGATTAGCAAAATTGATTTTCTAGCATATAATCTATTGGTCAATGTACTATTAAACAAGCATTACTTTTTTGGCATCAAGCAAGTAGCTCTTCTGGTCCCTGTCTAATTCTTCTTGCATCAACCTTGGATAGTGGTTGTGCTATTGTGGCATAGTAGAAATCATCAGATAGGAAGAGGAGCTACTCATCCATGCAGCTCACTGGTTCGCCATGAGCTGGTCACTAATACAGCTGCTAAGATTCTGGAGATACAATGGTCAGAGATAGGATTAACAGGAATGGGAAATCCATGTTCCACCCCCCAGAAATCCACCATATTGTGCTATTAAAATTCAGTGGTAAGCTGCTAAATTACAGTGATTTAATTTTATACTTTAAAAAGAATAGTAAAACAAGTGTATTAAATATCCAATAGGCTTAACATCCCTGATTTCCTTTTAAAAATCCCACATATATAAAAGGGTTATGTATGAACACTTCAGTTGCGCCCTCTGCTGTAGTGTCATCAAGTCACTACTTGATGACACTATCTCCGTTAAATCCTGGGAGGAAACAGAAGGAGAATTCACTAAAAAGAAATTGAAGCATTTAGTTCTTTCAGGAGATCAGATTCTTTCACGAGAAAGTAAGGAAGCTTATTTTCTCCAACATTAACTCTCCTGAGCTTCTGAAAGAATCATCAGTTCCATGGAATATTCAGCTTGTTCCACACCTTATAAAATAAACATTTCCGAAAGGATTTATAGAACTAGACAGGAGTTTCTGTGCATATGATGAGCCAGGAATTACTTTATTGACAGTCAATTTCTGTTGCACTGACCAGTAAGTAAAATCTCTTTGGCATTGTATCTTTGTCCAGTGTGAGTAGCCAAGAAAGAAACAAACAGAAAGCCTTTCTGCAGAGA